>NC_141697.1:1007556746-1008756746 GCF_964263255.1 Lissotriton vulgaris | reverse complement strand
TCATGGGGGTCAATTACAGTTAGATACCTAGAAACCTAATTAGATGTGTGCTGCCTTCCTCCTACCGGCAGTATCCCAGTGACTTAGGAGCAGGTCATCAGCAAGAGCAATGGTGTCAGTGATCTAGTACCGCAACCCGCGGAGCCTGGCAGATGGGCATTATCATTACCACATTTGTCGCAGAGGTGCAAAAAAATCCATCAGCTTTACTAATGATCCGTCAAGGAAAATCCATAACGATATGGATCCAACTGAGGAGGCTATCCCTGCCAGGTTGGATATATACGGGAAATGCAAGATTCTTTGTCCCTTGTGGGAAGAATTCAATCAAGAGGGAAAAAGAGCAAAAAACAATGCTTTTGACATCACACAATTTACCCCTGCTCAAACATGTTGACATAGGCGTGGGGAAAGAACATCATTTGCCCAGTAAGGCCAATGCTTTAAATGGGCCAGAGCTCACAGGTGCTGAGAACTGGCACTTCTTAATTCTTTCCCATCAAGTATCGAAACTTTGTCTTGACCTAGGAGAGTATCGGTACTCAGAGGTACAGAAAGACAGACTCAGTACTGTTGGCAGGTACAGGTGCTGCTGACATTACGTCAGTCGGAGTGGAGCATATATGTGTGCTACTCAGACAGCCAAGATCAGTGAGGCTGTACATTTGATGCAGCCTGACTCCTGCCATGTGCCCTGCACCTAAATCCAGACAGCTGGCTTGAAGCGCGCAGTTACTTTTTATTATGTGTATATGAAAACAAGCTGATGCTCAGTTATTAGACCGTTTGCATCTCTCTTGCACCATGCAACATAGTGCAAAAGTGACAAAAACCTTGAGACAGATTTTTGAAGCCATGCAAAGAAATTTTGTGTGGCTCTGAGTGACTCCAAAAATCTGAAAGAAAGCAATGCAGCACACATCGCTGTGTTGCATTACTCTGCCCTGGGTAGGCATTTAATAGGTGTTGTGTGGGTGTTCCCACGCAACTCCTATGGATTTTAATGCATCCCCAGATTTACAAGAACTTGTATACATGGGGATGCACCAAAAACTTACACCTTCCCAGGGGAGGCGTAGCAAGGAGAAATATATATATTTCTCCTCGTTTCTTTCTCTTTCTATGTGTGCTGCTGTTGTTTTGTGTGTCTTTGTAAAAGCATGCGTAGGTGTGCCTAGAGCCCACCCGCTGGTAAAATAATGAAAATGAAACTTTCTGGAAATCGTCCTGTAGCCTTCCTGAAGTTGCATCAGCCAAGCCCTGGCATGTAAACACATTTTTTTGTCAATGTCTGAAAACTAGCTGGCAGGGTTCAACCAAGTATTCACAAAACAAGACCTAGACCGAGCAGGCATAGAACATTCCATTATTTACTGGTGTACCATCAAATGCAAACCTTTTTGCACAGTACTCATCTCTTTTAATTGCTGAGGTAGGAGGTACATCCAAATTATGCCATAATTAAAGAACATATGCCCAATCTCTTGAAAACATAAACCAGATGTGAGACAACAAATAACACACACCTATGTGCCTAAATAGGTAAGTGGAGAAAATTAGAAAAAAGTGTGTGTGAGCGAGATGGCGCCTCACAGGCGAACAACCAAGGACAATGGGAGGAATTTGTGTCTTATGAATAACATTCTCACCTGAAATCTTTCCGGAGTAAAAGCATCTTTGCAGCCTGAAAATGTCATCAATATGTGGTGAACACTCACTGCAAACTAAGTACATACCATAGAAAGGTTATCCTATATGCAGAATAGATACTGGTATCCTTTTTTTGTGGCATGAATTCTACCCTGAAATCTAAATCCTGATGTGTTCCCCTGAGGCAGAAGAATTGTAATGTAAATATAACATGAGTTGTATCTTTCCTTGAAAAGGATCAACTATCATACGTAAACAATGACTCCGCTTTTAGCCAGTAGCCAATCCAACATCATCTCCACTTACTTAAATAGTACTAAATAACAGCATTTAACTCATTAGAAACTTCAGTGTTGACTGATGTGGGAGCTGAAGCACAGAGACATGAGATAAGTTGCCCAAGATCAGATATCAGAGCTGAAGCACATGGAAATGAGGTGAGTTGCCCAAGATCAGATATAGGAGCTAAAGCACAGGGACATGAGCTGATTTGCCCAAGATCACACCTCCTGATCAAATCGAGAAGCCACAATTAGTCCATAGTAGGGGTGGGCAGAACTCACGCAGTTACACTCCATGGAATTCATCGGAGTTACTCTAACAACTCTGCAAGATTATAGAGTTCTGCTAGCGGCAGAATTTTGACACACTGGGCTGCTTGCGCTGATTTGTAGCACCGGGAGCTTGTTCCACACAGTAAAATCAGTACAAACGCCACCATGCTATGAGCCAGAGAGCACTGCTTCTTTCTGCCGCTCAAGTTGTTTTTCTGCTCAAGCAGCAGCTTTCTCAATTTGAGCGGCGGAGCGACCTGCCGCGACCGCCCGCTTTGAGAAATCTAGCCGGGAGGCTTTCTAGCACTTGAAAATCACGCTAGGAGATGCAAATTCTCGCTCGTGCTTGTCAACTTATTATTGGCAAGCCACACGAGAGTAAAAACTCCATCATACTGCGGTTGGCAGAGTTTTCCAGGAACTCCGTGTTCCAAGCGAAGTGCGGAGTGGGAAAAACTCTACAAACTCTGCCGGCGGAGTGGAATTTTTTACCCATCCCTGGTCCATAGTATCCTAGGTCTGGAATAGATAATTTGCCCTTGGAACACAGATCCTCCATTTTCCCGCCAATGAATGGAATCACATTTTTATGCTGAAAATCATGTAGCTTAACTGACTACTTTATCGGGATGCGATGAGTGAGAGAAGTAGCGGCCAAAGTGGCGGGGTGGGACGAAGGATGGAACTGGGGAGGAAAGGGTTTGGGGGACAAAATAATGATAATAATAAAAAAATATCTTACCCGATCGCCTCCGCCTCCACCATCTGCTGCATCGCCTCTTCCATCTTCTGGGCACAGTTCTCAAAATGCTATGTGGCAAATCCTGACGCTGCATCAGGATTGGCCTGAGCACTGGGTCTTTGTGCTACCAGGCAGACTGGGAGCCTGTACCTGCTTTCTCCAGCCCCAGTAATTCAACTGGGGCTGGAGAAAGCTTCACTGCACATGAGGGTTTGGCCGGCCTGAGATGGCTAGCTAAACCCTCATGCACATCAAAGGGACTACCACACCCCCACCACAGTGTCATCTCCTGGACCCGCCCCCAAGACTTGTCAGTGTACTGGGGGCGGGTCTAGGGGGATTAAAATAAAATGATAATAAATCGAATTAAATCTCATTTTATTATCGTTTTATTTGTGGGTGGTGGCAGGTGGGGCGGCCGCGGCGCTCCTCGTCCCTAATGGAGGGGCTGCTGCTGAGTGAGAGCACAGAGTTTCTGCCGGTACTTTGGTCAACACTATGAACATTTACTTACTGAACTGACCTATTTGCTTAACATTATGAGTGCACTGACAGCATGATTACTGCAGTGAAAATATAAGACTTACGGATACTGTTGATACTAAGCTTTGAAGAAGTCCAGGGGAGAGATCCTGAAGAAACATGTGTTGGCTAGAGGTTTTGACTAATCAAAAAAAATAAAAGGGCAGTTCTTAAACACTTCATGCGAGACTAGGAGTTTGTTCCTTGATTGTATTTTCTTGCAGTGATTGAACAGTGACTATATATACGTTCTCCTTTCTTTTGTTGTAATACTGTGCTGGTCCCCAATGCTTTCTTCTCATTTCACATGGAGTTTTTTAATTGACACATTATTTGGATTATTATGAGAAGGCTTAGGTCTCAGCATGTTTCTTTAAAAAAATTGATTGGTGAGCTAATTGTCAAAGTCTTATGATTACTGCATCGCTCCAAAATGGCTAAAGATGTGTACTAATCATGTGCTTAATTGTAAGTGGATCATTGTACAAAAATATTCTTCTCACTGCTTCTTCTAGAAGGACATGATGTTGCAGATCAAAGTACAGGGGGACCTCTTCTATGCTCAGTGCAAAACGAATATGCTGAATATTTTCATAGGACATGTATTTAAAATTTAAAGTCCATGGGGCAGAATTACAAGCCCCTTGCACCATTTTTGCGTCACTTTTCCCATGTTAAAAGTGTCGTAAAAGTTAAGTAAGTGCCTTGTAAATGTGCCCCCATGTGCACAAAAACATGAGTTATAGAGAAGGAAATATGATTATCATTTGTGTCTACAAGAGACCCAAGTTTCGATCTCGCCCTCCTCCCAAACAAACTGTGTGGAGAAGCTCACCTCAACACCCGCCTAGGATAAATATCTATTTTATGTCAAAGATGAGAGTCCCTAGAAGCACATTAATCATCAACATTGGACAGTATAAACAAGCACAACGCACATTCTTGAAAACATGTGCATCAAAAGCAACAAAGACAGAGATCTAAACTTAAAATACTGTGACCTGTTATCTCCTGCTTCTTAGTATGGAATGGGAAACGAATCATTAGGCAAAAGAAGAGTTCACATTATTGGTTATTATTTGTTTAGGTCTGCCTTTCTATTTGCACTGTTCTTGGTTTTAACTAGAGGGTGAAACAACCTTTTGAATAAAACGTAGGGGCATATTACCAACAACTAGCGATAATTATCGCTATGTTGGTTTAGCTGCAATTGTTTTATCGCCGAGCTGCAGCGATTTTTATCGCTTAGGAACCTTGCTATTATCAAGGTATATCTCCTAAGCGATAAAAATCGGCCGAAATGCATGAATATCGCTGAAAAGTCAGCGATACTCATGCATTACCGAGCTAATGCTCTTAGCCATGTTATCCACCTCCCATTGGATAACATGTCTAAGAACTGCTCCGGGCAGGTGTTAGCTTTTGGAGATATTCGCGCTTAGCGCGAATATCTCCAAAAGTTGGTAATAGGAGATTGAGATGTTAGCGACTGTTTCCAGTTGCTAACATTTTGGCACGCCCACTTTGCATGTCATTAGTGATAAATATCACTGACATGCAAAGCGGGGCCCAAGATTGTCATTATCTCCTACTAGCTGTCGCTAACTGGTGTTAGCGACAGTTAGGTAATAGGGAGATAATTTTATCTCCGCTTTCTTGGATTTTAAAGCAAAAAAAGTGGAGATAAACCCCCTTGATAATATGCCCCATAGTTACTACTGTTTTCACCACTCTATTTTATCTCACCACATTACTCACTATTCTTTGCACTGCACTTCTTCCCATACTTTGTGATATATATCTCATGGTCAGCACAGTGTGTGTGGGTTTGACTCACTGAGACTTCTCTAGTGACTGGGTGTGGATATGGTCTCAATGATCAAGGGACAGACCACCCCATGTTCTTTGGATGACCAGATGAGAATATAGATCATCGCAAGACATTTGATGGGAATCCATTATCATTTCTTATGTGAGTCTCACTGACAACCACTCGTGCTCTTTATTTAGTTACACTAGTATGTACCCTTGATGTCTATAAGCAGTATAGTGATTTGATACCTACAACTGAATTAATAGCAGTTGTGACCAGAGCAGGATCTGTTGGACCTGGCTCTTCTACAAAGACCCCTGGTTCTCTTTCTGTTGTATGACTTGTTGTTGGGGGATATGAACCATTGCAGGTCTTAAAACATCCCTCGGACCCTCTCTTTCTCTGTGGTGTTATGCAACAAAAAATACTGACAATACAAGGCTTGTTTTAGTTTTATGTTTCTCAAAACTAGGACAGAAACCATTAAAAACCATTCTCCAAGATGAAGCACTAGCAAATGAAAGCTCGGAGTGTGCTTGATCTCAACTCGATATCAAACTGACTCAAACAATCTTAACTGACTGTGGCATCTTCAGCTTTTTAGACATTATTTGGGTAATTGGGCTAAATATGCAAGATGTTGTCACCTTTTTTTTCAAGTTTCACTTGAGGCAGTTAAAATTGCAGCACTCCTGGTTAGGTACATAAGGAAAGTATTGGAACATTCCTCAAGTTCCCTTTCAGAACCTTTGCCATTTTTTAGACCATATGCAAAAAATGTAATTTTACAAGTACTAATTGGCCCTATTATTTAAAATGAATTATAAGGGGAGGAAGCACTGAACTAAGGTTGGCTCATGCGCCCCACAACATTCAAAGATCACCAGTCCACGGATGCATACCAAGAAAATCTGTATTTCATTAAATGTTCACCTCTTATCCACATCCTAAACCACGCTCCCTCAAATTATTGAGTTTCTGCACTCTTTTTTTTCTCATGCAAACCACTGAGTAAGAATGACAATCAGAAGTAAAGAGTGGAGGTCTACTGGCCTATTGTGAGAGCAGGAATTCGGCCTGGTCCTCTGGAATGACAGAAGAACTTTGGAAATGCTATTTGGTCCGACTAGCGCTTGGCAACTGACTTGAGCAACGAACACCTGATTGGTTAATGCTTAGGCCAATTGGGCCTTTCAGAGGTCAAGGGGTATAGGGCATCTCCCGATATCCCAATAGGTCGGTCTACATCTGATTCTTGCATCACCACGCCTCAGGCTTGAAGGCTGCACCAATCTTTTCCCTTACTCTTCCTCACTATCTTTTTCGAGACCTCTTGGATTTATGCACTTTCAATAGATGATAAATTGCGCACGTGCAGGAGAAGTGATTGAGCTGTAAAACAACTCTGGCCGCCATTTGCATTTATTATGTGGCGCCATAAAGCATAGACGTACTTATAGTAAGTAAATTGTAAATCAACGGGGCACAGATGTGGGAAGAAACCTAAATACTCAGACACAAAATTATATGGGAAAGATATATTGATATCCGCCTCTAGCTCAGTTCAGGATGTGGTGAAATAGATCACTGAGTTTATGCACCTGTTTTAGAAAGTGCTGTGCAATCCGCGGGTAGGCTCTTCGAATCCATACAGGGACAACTCAGCCTTATATGTTTTGAAGATTACTATAACACATGTACCATCCAATTGTTTAATATTATCATCCGCTCACAACCCAGTGAGACGCCGATGAGTAGAATACGTGCTTTATGCAAAAAGTTCTCCAGAAGGATAAGGAGTTCAGAAAAAAGATTTAGAAGGGGTCCCGGAGTAAGCCAGAAAATCTGTCCCCCCTCTTCCATGTGGATTAAGCGAGTGGCGCAGTACGCACTGTGGCTTTTGGGCTATGCTGGGCAATGGAGGAGCTATTAAGGGTTAGTACTTTTTGGCAGAGAGGACTTTAGTGGGGTTCAGTGTAATAATATTTGACGCGGCCTCAGAGTCAATTTTGTGCAGAACAGAGGCCAGGTTCTTCTTTAATTGTTTAAAATCATTACTTTATTCTTCAGCTTTTTACTTTCTCGACTATTCTCGAGAACGAGAAGCCCCTTTCCCAGGTCCTCTTTCCTTCTCCTGGTCACCTGCAAATGCCCCTGACATATCTGTCTCTTTCGTGCACACCTTAAATTGAGCACTACTTCTCTCTCATCTGCACTTCTTTTCCATTACCTCTGCTTCTTACACTGCACTGCTCACATACGCCTTAGTCATCTCCCAAGCGAGTGAGCCCTGAAACCCAAATTACTCTCCCATATCATCCAAAATGGAAGTCCCAGTGCAGCTTTTTTTCAGAGCACCAGGCAAAATTAGGCTTTGCCTTTTGTGTGCTCCCTTTCCCCCAGCAAAAAAATGCCATTTTGAGTGAGTTTTGATATTTGTTTTTAACCTCTTGCTTCATTTTTTGTGGCACGGTGAGACAGCTACTTACAGTTGCCTGCAATGGCCCCTCTTTCCTCAGTGACACATAGCCGGCAATTCTGTCCACAAAGTCACTTCATCCGAGTCCCAGCCTGAAGTCAAGTGCCATTGCTATACCACACTTTGGGCCCACAAACAGCTGTGTTGATGCACCTCAATTCTCACCCACATTATAATTGCCCATTATTTTTCTGTACATTCAAAATACAGCGCACACACACATGCACACACACAGTTCACCTCAATTCTGGTTTACAGCCTTTCTTGCCATTCCAATATTAAGACCTCCACACACATTTTGCAGTGTACCTAGTTATAGGTAGGATACTTCCACTTTCACACCAGAGATCCACATTCAGCTCTGCCAATGAACCTCAGCACTGACATGAAGTACTGGAAGCTAATTCATGAATTAATCACTGACATGGCTGAACCAATGCAAGTCAGTTCCAAGCTAATTTTCAATATTTAACCCCTTAGCTACTGAGGTGTTTCCACGCCCCAGCACTGGGGCGTGGAAACACCTCAGTAGCTAAGGGGTTAAATATTGAAAATTAGCTTGGAACTGACTTGCATGTGCATACTCTTTTACCCCACATATTAGGATTCTAAAGTTATCCAGGGTTCGTGGATTTCTCTTGAGGGAATCGAGAAAGTAGCCAAAATAGCTTAAAACGTTGGGCTTTGAGGAAAAACAGGAACAAAATTGTAACCCTGGGCGAAGCGGTACGCTACACTTGCGTAGTTTGCGAAGTTTGCGCAACTTCGCACTACGCGAGCTGCACGTAGCACAGTGCGAACACGCGTAGCGTAGTGCAGCAGTCATTTTTTGCTTGTTTGCGGTCCTCAACGCCATTTCGCGACCGCGAGCAAGCAAAATGACATCCCAGCGAGACTCTCAACGCGGGGAGGCCAGGTTTCTCATTGCGAGTGGTCGTGCATGCTCGCGTCCGCTCGCAATGAGAAACTACAAGTTCGCGTTGAGAAAGCTGCCGCTCGAGTAAAAATCTACTCGAGCGGCAGAAACTACAGCTCGCACTGTGCAAGATGCCGTTTTCAATGATTGCACAGTGCCGGATGCTTGTTTGCACAGTGCAATCATTGAAAATGCATCTTGCACAGTGCGAACATCCTACTACGCAGCTCGCGTAGTGCTACGTGAAGTTCGCGTAGTGCGAAGTGCACTTCGCATAGCTTCGCGTGGCGCTACTTCGCAAACTACGCCCACCCCTACAAAATTGCTGTGCAAGAAAGCCATTTTTCCCCTCAAAATAGAATCAACAAAGGGTTTGCTGTGCTAAGACCACCATCGTGCCGACTTTCAAGAATAGGCAGGTTTAAAAGGATACCTATTTCTACCACAGCTTTTGCATTTTTCTAACTGGTAGTCCATTATTCCTTTTTTTGTGTTTTCAACCTGCTTCTAGTGGAAATAGTGGTGGAACCCATTGGGTGAACCCATAAAGCTATATATTTTTGAAAACTTGACAAATTCCAAATTCGGCAAGGGGTTCACGTGTGTAGATTGCTATCATGTTTGCAAAGAAGGAAATCATTGCAATCAAGAAATAATGAAAATAGGTAGGAAAAAGTAGCAATTGATGAAAATGTTTTTATTTCTAATTCACTTCAGAATACCCATCTTACATCGCCACAGAAACACTATCACCAAATCTTCACGATGGGCCTGTAACATGATCTCAGGTGCATCCTGGTCTCCCCAACTCCTACATCACAGTCCACAACACAATAACAACCTCCCCAATACCAGCTTCAACTTCAACACCTGGATCACTGCCTGGCAGGTACCCTGGCTAATATCAAAACCAAAAATGCCACGGGAACCAGGCCACAAGCAAGCTGGTACACAGAAGAGCTCAGGCTCACCAAATGCTACTGCAAGCAATTTGAACACAGATAGAGACGAAGTCAGAATGAAACAGACACGAGCACCCACAAATCTGCCCTCAGACTCTGCTATCAGCGATTCAGAGCAAATCAACCTTCAATAGTGTCAGCCCTGGGCATCTGAGCAACACTTTGGTGCATGGCACTTATTCTTTTGCAAACCTAGGGGCCCATCAGGATGTAGGGCGGATTACCACTGACCGCATGGCGGTGGCAATGGTCCCTACATCCTAGCACCCCGCCACCCATTTCCCCTTGCCATATTAGTATCGCGGGGGGACCGCGTCGGACGGGAAGACCGTCTGCCGTTTTTCCACCTGGTCGACCAGGAGGAAAAGGGTTTCATATGGTGGCGGTGTCTGCTAGACAGGAGGGAGCCTTTCCGAGGTGGCGCTGCCACCACGGAAAGGCATGAGGTTTTCGAATTTGGGGGCCCGTTGTGCACCCCCAGGATATTGGGGTGTTTGAGGGGGGCACATGGGGGTACCTATGGTACCCCCTACCCCCTACATGTGCATGCACAACATGGCACGCACCGCACGGTGCCTGCCACGTTGTGCATGCACATGCACAACATGCATTTTTGACATTGCGGTGGGCGGTGCTGAAAGCACCGCCTGCCACAATGTTCAAAATGCAGTATGCGCCCGCCAGTGTGGCGGGGGCATCCTAATGTCACCCACGGGACCCTCGCACATATGGCGGGCGGTCCCTTTAACCATCAGGAATGATGCCCTAAGTACTGGATACTGAATAAAGCTTTACTTGACATATAGCATTTTAATGCCTCGTTAGAGGTAATATGTGCTATATAAATCCAACTATGATCCCAGACTTCTCTACTAATAGCTACAACGATAGCTGCAACTATCAAAGGGACCATCAAAAATGACAACATTTTCACCACAGCTGTAACTGCTGAAAAGACTGCAGTATAGACTTAGCTGTCACAGGGACAAGAGCAGCAACCACACTTACTTTCAGAGTAAAGGCCACAGTTACCACAATGACAGGGCCGCCTGCATCCTCATCAGGAGCACAACTGCCACCACAGCTGTAATCACAGTGTGGACAATAGTAGTAAAGACACCTGCCACAACAGCAGGAATGACAGCAACAACAACGACTGCCTCAATAGCAGCACCTACATTTGTCTCCATGGCAGGGATAAATGCAGCTGCCAGCCTGTGAGGGCCACAACAGCAACCACTCATATAAGCACTGTACTGATCACAGAAGTGATTCCAGGTGCCTCCGTAGCAGTACAACAGGAACAACAACTGCTGCCATCAATGCAAGTACACAAACAGTTACCACTGCTCTGGCAACAGCAAGGAAAACAAGAGCTGCTACAAGAGCATGAGCCACAGCTGTCTCTAATGTTGTCATCACAGCAGGTTACTGATCAACAGCTCCACCCACAGTAGCAAAAACAGAGACCACAGTAGCAACAAAAGCTGCAAATACAGCAGGGGCCACAACAGTGACCTCTAATCAAATGATACAAGAAATAATGGTAGTGATACTAGTTGCCACCACAGCTAGGATCAGAGCAATGGCCACCACTGTAACCATAGCAGGGACCACAGCCTCAACCAGAGCTACCACCACAGGTACATAAACACTGCTACAAAAGCTCAAACCACAGCAGCAACAAGAGAAGCCATAACACAAGTGACATAGCCACTACCACTCTAGCAGTAGCAGCTGTAACAATAGATGCAATCACAATAGGGACAAAACAGTTAATCACAGCTTTCACTACAGCTGTAACCGCTGCGGAGACCACAGCAATAACCACAGCTCTGGCAAAAACATCAATCATAGCTTTCACCACATCTGCTACTACAGCACTGACAACAGTGATCATAACAGCAGGCACAACAGCAGAAACCACAAATGTAACCACAGAGGGGGCTATGCAGCAACAAATTCTACCTCCACACTGTGGATAATAAAAACAGGAGCAACTGCCCTGGCATCTGTGACCACATCAGCCACCAAAGCAGGGACAGCATAACTACCATATAAGCACAGACCACAAAAGCAAACACTGCTGTAAACAAAGCAGGGACCCCAGCACTGGTCAAAGCTGCCATCATGGCAGAAATAACAGAAGTTATAGTGGCTGCATGCAAGGAAGGACAACAGCAGTGACTACTTCTAGTACAACAGGAAAAGCAGCAATAACTGCTGCCACAACTGCAGGAACGACAATAGAAGCAGCAGCTGCTACCACTGCAGAGACTACATCTGCACCAACAGCTGCCTGAACATGTGCATAAGTAGCCACAAAAGCCATTGCCACAGAAACAAACAGCTGCCACAACAGCCATACAGTGGGCAAAAAAGTAGGTACCAAAGAGCATCCACAGATGTAATAACCCGTCCCATGACAGGAACCAGGGAAGTGCCCACTACTGGAGCCTCAGCAGATGTCACAGCATCAACGAGGGCTGCCACCTTTACAGCAATAATTTCGAAGGCAACATCAATTTATACCACAATGGGTACCACAGCATCAACTATATTGATTACCACGGCCATGTCCACATTCCATAAGCAATTTCATCTGTAGTTACAAAGACAGGAGACAACACTGCAGTGACAACAATTTACCACCACTGCTATAACCTCAGTGGGGAAAACAGTGGCGACCACAGCAGCCATCGTAACATAGCCCTAGCAGCGACTAAAGTTGATATCACAACAAAGACCCCACCTGCCACCGAAGTAAGGAATTAAATAGCGACAAATAACCAGAGCAGAGACCGTGGCAGAAAGAACAAAGGCCAGTGTTTCAGGGAACAGGGTCGCTGCAACAGTCACCACAGCTACGACCAAACATTCACCACAGACGCCTGCACAGCAGTGATAACAGTAGCAATGACTGTTGTCAGCAAAGAACAAAATTGCCACAATTGTAACCAAAGCTGGGAGAACAGCAATAATAGCTGCCATGACTGCATTAACCACAGCACTGACAGCAACTACGTCAACAAGTACAACTACATCAATAAATATCAGCAAAGTGGGAACAGCAACAGTGAGGAACGTTGCAATCTTTGAGAAAAAAAACTAAAATAGTGATGAATGAAATGCATGATTTAATCTCAGTAACTAATAATCCAGACTGCATTCCAGCCAGCGTGTATTTGGATCATGTTCACACTTGAGGCAGGGTCCAACCATATGCAAATCAGTGCAGGTCCTGCTCCTGCTGACACTGCTAAGTTATGTTTCCTCTGAAGGGAACACAAGCAACCTGGTGGGCCTCACTGTTGAGGTGGCAAGAACAGGATTCGTATGTTGCTATACACTTTGTGCTTAGGACCTTTAACTGAGAAACATAGTCAAGCATTGGCAAACGAAATAGCGCTTGCTTATTGTGCTAATATATGCATGTACACACCATCACAGGCTATTTGTCCCTCGTCTCTTTTTGTGTCTCCATTGTCTGCACCTTGTTTTTTTTATTCCCAAGCTCACATGGTCATGCAGCAGGTTACAAAGTGAAACAGTATTGGTTGTTCACATTTGCACTTGCCTGTTCTTCCATGTATTAGCACAACAAAAAAACCTGCTGGCTTTGCCAATGCTGGTTACCTTTGGTTGTGGGGTTGGCTTTGAGAGGCAGTGAGTTAATAAAAAGAAGGTACTTTTGAAGTTAAAACGCACAGAAGAGGATTTTGTGCATAGGCAAATAGCTAATGGGCAGGATTTGAAAGTGTCCCAGGATTTTGGGATTAGGTTGCATGCGGCAGAATAACATTTTCAGACACAACATTTTTTAGGAATAAATAATAGCGCTGCGGACACCTTGTCTTTATCATACTATAAGAGTTTCTATGGCAGGGGACTCCAACGGGTAGCTCAGGAGGTACTGGAAGCTCGCCAGTACACTGAAAGTAGCTTCCTAAAGGGCAGCCCAGCCCACTATATAATTCAGAGTGCCTAGAACCATTGAGGAGACAGCAGTACACATATTTGGGCCACTTAATGTGACAGTCAGCCACACCAAGGTCATACCCACACGTGTACACATGAACACACAGTGACACCTTGCAAGACTTGCAACATGACCACCTGTCTACGCTCTTAAATTTAGCGTGTCACATTGAGATTTGTCACTTTTCAAGCCCCACTCTTATCAATCATACAGTGTGTGAGAAAAACACAAGCTGTTCTTACAGAACTATTTACTTAAAATGAAAATGTCAAATTTGATAGAAAAGTGTGCATTTGAGAAAGTGATATGCTGAGTTTTGAAAACAAAAAGATTGAAAACCCAAAACATTTGAAGCTGCTCTTTGAATGATAATGCATGGTATGTTTGCAAGATTTATAGTTATCAGTATTTCATCTGTGCCAGTGGCCACTTGCTGATGTGGTGTTATTTCATTAATTATGTGGAGGCATTTTATTCTGATCACGCTTTTCCCAACATTGTTGTTGGGAGTCCAGTTTTATCCGGGTTGTCAGTGTTCTGTCACAATATCACGTTTTAAATAGCATCTTGACAAAATATTGTATCCAGAAAATTGACAACCACAACATTTACATTCTTAACTTCATATCTATTTTTCCTGACACTATATCTAGATCTACAACTGTAATTCTACAAGGAGTGGTTGATATTGTGGTCATATCTGAAGGGGTACTACTACAAAAGTGACCAAAATAATTAGTATCTCAAGACTATTTTCCCTGATCACAAGTAGCTCTCATTGTAGAAAAGGTTGGAGGCCCCTGTTCTATGGGCTGTCACCAGAAGCTGATGGAAATAGAACATGCAATAGGTGATGCAATGTTCAGCAGCTGATAGGGAAGCCATCAGCAGGTTCAGTAAGGAGTGGTTCTAGGAAAGTCTGAAAGAGAGTATGCAGACATTTCGTAGAATTCGTTAAAAAGCATTAACTCACATCTAAGAAGTATGACACCTTGCCGGATACCAACATTATATGGAAAGAACTATAAGAGGAGAGTATTGAGGTTGGCCTTCAAGCCCAATGGAAATGATAGGCTAGGAAAGCATAACCTAGAGATGAGTCTTTTTGCAAGAAAGACAGTGTGTAAAGCCTTATGGGTATATACATGAGATATAAGAATGTATTTTTCTTAGTGAGAATGACATTCATTTTTTATTCATGAAAAAACGAGCCGTTTGAGCTGTATGTGTTGAGATTCTGTGGATGACACCAGAAAGTGCATTAAACGCATGAGGGGAGGGGGTTTCTGAGTTCAAGGTTTTCTTGTTAGTTGACGTTTTCGGAATGGTACTACTAGGTAGGGAAGGCTAGGGTGGGCCTGATAACTGGGCAAACAGGCAAGCTCTGAGGTCTTTGGGGCATGTGGACACAGTAGGCTCTAGAGGACTGGTTGGTCCAAGAGCGATGATAAGGAACAACAAGTAGGTTCCAGAAGTGAGCAAAGAATGTTAGGTGGGCATTTGAGAGGTTTCCTCAACAGTAAGAGCAAGAGGTTTGTTATAAGATAGTAGGACTTGTAGCACAGGTTGATTTTAGTCAAACAGGGGAACAGGTAGGCCCAAGGAAGTTGGTCATTTAGGGGATTAGTAAGGTTAAAGGGACTGATTTTATATTATGATCATTATTTACTTTAGTATGTGAGATACTGGCGCCAGGTACTACAGATAATATTGTAATGGGCAGATCTATATCATTAGCAGAATTTACTAACAAAATCACAGGAAAGCGACATTACAGTCATCAGGGAGTGAAAGTGCAAATATATCTAATTACACAAAGGCTGGAAAGTTTTCAAAACTCATTATTTAGCTGTGCAAATGGAGATTATTTCACTGTAATTGTACTTGTCTGTACATAGCGCTAACTACTCCAGACAAGGCAAGAAGCACTTTTCGCAACTAGCATGTTGCTCCGGAGTCTAACGTAGATAAGTGGTGGATTAGTATAGGTTTTTATTTTGAGCAGTGGACATTTTGATTTGTTAGTTGATCTGAATAGGATAAAGGGGGGATAGAGGAGGGAAAAGTCAGGACAGTGTTATTTGATATATCATACTAGTAAAATTAGGTGTGTGTTGCGTCAAAGGAGGGATAGAGAGGGAAGAGCCTAGAAATGGTTATTATGGAGATCATAGTAGTACAATGAGGTTTGGGATGAGTCCGAGAGTGGAGGTAGAAAATATATTGAAAGGGGTATTGGATGAGACTCAGAGTAGTGAAGTAGAGAGTGTTGAAGGTTTCTTTTTCCCACGGTGGGAGTAAAGTAATAAATATATTGATACATAACTACATAGAAAAATATACATGTATATGGAAAAAAATAAAGAGATATAATGTATTATATAAAGTCATTTATATGTATGGATAAATAGGTAGAGACTCCGACTTTCAAGTGTTGATCTACATAAGGCTAATGTATTTGTATTCTTTTTTGGGGAGAAGTTTTATGGTCCTTTTATTGTTTATTCATGTATATTTCTTTATTTAAATTTTAAAATTGTCCCCAATATTTCAATAGTGAATTACTTATAGACACAATTGTTATGATCATATTTGCACATTATGATTGATAAAATAAAATAAGACAGGGACCCATAAGCTTATAATCCAATAACTTACATAGCGTATCACACAATGTGAGAGATAAAAAATAAAACAGGGACCCATAAGCATGCAATCAAATAACTTATATGTATTCTATGTTGTGATCTATATACATGTTAAGCATACAATAATATATCTATATATTTATTAACCATTAGTAATATATACATTTTTTAACCAAACCAATGGGAATATCTATATACTTTTAAACCATATCTAGTGTGTATATTTGCACAAAGAACGTTATATTTCTAAATACATACATATACCCAAATTTCACATCTTTACATGCAGAGGTATATGCTGTACATTTGTGTTTTTAGTAATTGTGGTAATGTAGGAAAGGGACAACTCTTGAGTAGTCCTTTGAATATGATAGTTATCCATGGATCTTATGTTGAGGGTAATGAATTCCATAGTTTGGCTGCTTTAAAAGAGAAATATGTACCACATGTGTTTTTTCCCTATATGGTGGGGTTTTGAAATGAGGTGCCAATCTGTAGCCGAGGTTCCTTTGTTGTATGTATTTGGTGATTTTATTCCTGATGAAAAAAAGTCCTGTTCCATGTATTGCTTTGGGGGTGAAACAAAGCAGCTTGAAGGTGGATCTTCTGGCAACTAATAACTAATTTAGAGCGCTCGAGGCAGGGGAGATGTGGGTTTGTGGCTTTACATGCAGGAGTAATCTGGCAGCAGAGTTCTGAATTCATTGAAGTCTTTTGAAGTGGATTAGGGAGTGGTCAGTCCACCATTGGGGTAGTTTGCCAGTCACCTCTGTCTCAGTCTGATTAGCAAACACAAGATCCAACACATGTCCACCCGAGTGGGTAGGGTTCAAAACCAGCTGATCAAGGCCGCAGTTCTCACATATATGTTGTAGGTCCTTCAGATGACTCCCTTGGGTCCCATTGTCCCATAGGTTAAAATCACCTAGGAGCAGCAGTCCGGAGTGGCTCAAGGCCAGGGCGGTGAAAATGTCAAACAACGCCTGATACTGCGTATCTAGGCCTGGAGGCCTATAGCAAACCATACCGGTTAGCACCCTTCCTTTAGTTTCCTGCAGGGTGAAACCCAGCAGTTCTATCCCTGCGACCTCATCGATCTGAAGGGGAGCAAACTTCAACCTCTCCTTAAATATGACTCCGACCCCCCCCCCCCCCCCTCTTCCCTGGGACCTGGGTTTATGAAACATCTTGTACCCTTCAGGGCAAGGAAAGCCCAACTCAACAGAGGAGTCAGCACTGGTCCAGGTCTCTGTGATAAAGAGAGCATCTAGGTCCATATCTTCCAACAATCCCGACACCTCCTTTTTTTTTTTATTTAAATTTGTTTTTATTGTTGCAGTAAAGTATATCAGTACAGAGTAAACAATCCGCCGACGTGGCCTCAACATTCAGCCACGAGCAGCTATGTGTGCAACGTTTTCTCATTTTATAGAACTGGTACACATACACATGACTTCGGTTAATCAGTGCATTATGATCGTGTAAAGATGCCTGCAGGCTGGGAAGCAGTGGAACGGTATCGCCATGGGGGCGATCCCGACACCTCCTGATGGTGTTTGACCAGGGATCTACTATTAATCAGGCCACAGGCCAGGATAGCAGAGGTCTGTGGAGGATCTTTTTGAGGCCCGCCCCTTATCACCTTTCCTATACTCAGTAGGGCGTCCTTGGAGCAGTTTAATCTGGCAGGGATCAAACCGGCAGCATCCCTGGCACTGGGTGCGGCCGGCCCGCGGACGGGCTCAGACGGGCTTATCTCTGGCGCATCTCCGGCGCGTCGCAGCGCACAAGCGCTGCATGCCTGCATTGACCTGCTTAAATAGGAAGGCAGTTGCAGGCAAGCGAAACACTAGAGCGCTAACAAAGATGGCGCCGGGGTGAGATGTATTCCCCAACTCCCGCTAAAGAATCGGAGTGCGTTTGTGAATTCGTTTTTTTATTGTGCGACTAAGAGGGCGATATCATGAAGTCTCCAGAAGCTAAAAAGGTAAATTTAAAAGTAGTAATTACAAAGTTGATGTCCCACTAACTCCCTCGAAGTTATATTCACTTCCTTGTCCCTTGTGGCAGCAGTAATACTTTCTTAACACCCCTTGACAGTTACAGATAAAATTAAGATAAAATTAAAATAGAGCTCAGCAAACACTACCAACACGAAGCGCTTTCAGCCAGGACTGAATTCTCTAAGATGGGCGCGCGCCAGCACTGCCCCACCTAAATAGGAAGGCAGTTGCAGGCAAGCGAAACACTAGAGCGCTAACAAACATGGTTCAGGGGTGAGATGTATTCCCCAACTCCCGCTAAAGCAGCGGAGTAAGTTTGTGAATCGTTTTTTTTATTGAACGAGTAAGAGGGCGATATCATGAAGTCTCCAGCAGCTAAAAAGGTCACTTTAAAAGTAGTAATTACAAATTCGATGTCCCACTAACTCCCTCGAAGTTATATTCACTTCCTTGTCCCTTGTGGCAGCAGTAATACTTTCTTAACACCCCTTGACAGTTACAGGTAAAATTAAGATAAAATTAAAATAGAGCTCAGCAAACACTATCAACACGCAGCGCTTTCAGCCAGGACTGAATTCTCTAAGATGGCCGCACGCCAGCACTGCCCCACCTAAATAGGAAGGCAGTTGCAGGCAAGCGAAACACTAGAGCGCTAACAAAGATGCGCCTGGGGTGAGATGTGTTCCCCAACTCCCGCTAAAGAATCGGAGTGCGTTTGTGAATTCGTTTTTTTTATTGTGCGAGTAAATGTGCGATATCATGAAGTCTCCAGCAGCTAAAAAGGTAAATTTAAAAGTAGTAATTACAAATTTGATGTCCCACTAACTCCCTCGAAGTTATATTCACTTCCTTTTCCCTTGTGGCAGCAGTAATACTTTCATAACACCCCTTGACAGTTACAGGTAAAATTAAGATAAAATTAAAATAGAGCTCAGCAAACACTACCAACACGCAGCGCTTTCAGCCAGGACTGAATTCTCTAAGATGGGCGCGCGCCAGCACTGCTCCACATAAATAGGAAGGCAGTTGCAGGCAAGAGAAACACTAGAGCGCTAACAAAGATGGCGCAGGGGTGAGATGTATTCCCCAACTCCCGCTAAAGCAGCGGAGTGCGTTTGTGAATTCGTTTTTTTATTGTGCGAGTAAGAGGGCGATATCATGAAGTCTCCAGCAGCTAAAAAAGTAAATTTAAACGTAGTAATTACAAATTCGATGTCCCACTAACTCCCTCGAAGTTATATTCACTTCCTTGTCCCTTGTGGCAGTAGTAATACTTTCTTAACACCCCTTGACAGTTACAGGTAAAATTAAGATACAATTAAAATAGAGCTCAGCAAACACTACCAACACGCAGTGCTTTCAGACAGGACTGAATTCTCTTGTGTGGAAATCTCAGGTGGGGGAAGATGCGTTTCAGAGTTTTCATAGCAATGAAGCTTGACCTTGCTAACTTATCCACTTGGGCATTCATTGATAGCTTTGAGTCCATGGATATTCCACAGTTTCTTACATCCTTGGATATTTTAGGAGATGGTCCCTCATAGTCCGGTTAGGCGCAAAGTGGGTTATAATTTTTCCAGTCGCCATAAGTGAGCCTTTCAGTTTTGGACACATTCAAATTGAGATGGCTCCATGTCATCCACTGATCAATGGCTCGCAGGCTACTTAAGATGTTTTAGTTTCCAATGTTTTTGGGACTTTCTAGTCTAAGAAGTATTTGTTTGGCACCTGTGTAGTTATAGCAGGTGAGCTGAAAATCATTGCCGGGCGTTATACTGGGGCTAGACGTCAGGCAGGGGAGGGTCAGGGGTTATACTGGGGCGGTGACGTCAGGCAGGGGAGGGTCAGGGTGGGGGGGATGAAAAATACAGGATAAGGACCATTAGAGGTAAGTATCAAAAAAAAAAAAAACCGAATTTCGTTGCCAACTCTGAATCACCAAATGTGATGCAGCGTGGGCAACGAAATTAAAAAAATGTTTTTTGATACTTTCCTCTAATGGTCCTTATCCCGTATTTTCCATCCCCCCACCCTGACCCACCCCTGCCTGACGTCACCGCCCCAGTGTAACGTCCGGCATGGGCCGTGCCTGCTTCTGATAATGACTTCATGTAGATGTTGAAAAGCATGGTTGAGATGATAGAGCCTTGAGGAACCCCAGCTTTTGTGAGGTACAGTTTGGGTGAGAATGGTGTGTATGAATGCCCTTTGTCCTCTTTTGAGGGTAGGATGTGATCCAGTTGAGAGCAGTCCCCTCTATGCTGGCTTCATAGATCTTTTGATTAGAGTGTCATGATGAACTGTGTCAAAGGCATCTGAAACATTTAAGAGAAGTAATGCAGTGACTCCGTTCCATTGTACTTTATTTTTAAGGTTATCCCAGATGGTGATGAGGACAGATTCTGCGCCTGTTCCTAGATGGAATCCTGTTTGCAATTCAGACAGTTTGGAGTTTATCTTCAATGAATTGTGACATCTGGGTGAATGCCACTGTTTAATACTGCATGTTTTCAAAAGATTAAAAACACATAATGAAATTGGGATCATATTGCAGGTCACCGAGCCCATGTGGGGTACAATCCAGTAACTTACCTCCATTTTATTTTTTCTTTGGCTCACAGTAATTTTTTCTTTCCTGTAACATGCAGACCCAGAAATAATGGAGTAGAGCTATGGGAATTGCAGTCTCCATTTGATGGCTGATTGGCATCTTTCACATTTACTATTACGATTTCCATGTGATGTTAAGCTAAGATTCATAAACAAGCATTGGCTTTTAAATGTAAGTGCCTCTTTAGTTAATAAGGGGTTTAGGCATTCACTTAGTCATCATGTATGCATTTTGCCACTTATCCTAGTACTCATGTATCCATTCATCAGCACATTGACTCATTCTTGCATTCATCTCCTTCCACAGACACCATAAACTCAAACACACACACTAAACAAAATGTGCAAGATAAATTATATGTATATAAGCAGAAAAAGTAAACATGCTTCTGCATAAACATGGCAGGCATATACTTGCAATAACAGATGAAATAAAATATAGCAGCAGGAGGCTGTTTTGCAATAGTATTGTACTTGGTGTTTCGTTGTTTTGAAATCTAGCATGGGTGCTTCATTTACTTCCAACATTTTGGCCAGCAGGAACAGTGAAACACGGAAACTGTGGACAATACCAAACCCAAATGGTGGCCGAATCTAGCAGCTGTGGTCTCACAGGATGTGGCGCACTGCAGGTAAAATGAAATGCCAATATTCATCCTGTTGGCTGTGACTTGAGAGCTATAGCATGCTCCAAATAATTAAAGTAAAAAAATGAGAAAGACAGAAATGAGAGGCAAAAATGGAAAACTGAAGGACCGGCCTATCAGTTCTTGTACTGAAGCGCTCTAATTTTCGAGTGGGTGTGCACATGATAAGTAGATCTATGTCAACCATTGGACAATACAGCCAATGTCTGAAGAGGCTGACCCATTACCCCATTCTGAATAATAATATGGATGCAAGCAAAATGCAGCAGCCATTAGCTTTGCTTGACTGTATTTTTAATTTTCTGATCTCTGATCTGATTTTTTTCCTTTTGCTTTTTTTATGCACCAGGGCCCCATGTATTGTCAAGGGGAGGGGTGCCAAGTGGCCCGCTTTCCAAAGCCTTATTAGGCACTGGGGAACCCATCCCCAGGACCGTTATTTTTTTTTAAAGGGAGGGGGCCGAACGGCAGCTCTCTCCAAGCCGATTTTAGTTACGGGGATCCCCACCTCCAGGGGCCCAATGTGATAATTAACGAGAGCCACACTCCCCCTCCTGAGCCTTTAAAAAGGACTGTGTTTTTTAAAAGGGGAGAAAGTGCCTGACCCCACTCCCTGAGCCTTTAAATGGCCCTGGGGACCCCATTGGCCATGGCCACTACTTACATTTAAGGGGAGGGGTACACATGTTCCCCTCCTGAGCCTTTAAAAGGCGCTGGTGAGCCTACCCAAAGCTGTGTTTTTTAAAGGGAGGGGGCCATGCCGCCCCTCCCTGAGCCAATAAAAGACACTAGGGACTCCATCGCCCAGGGTCACTACTTAGGATTAAGGGAAGGGTCTGCATGGCCCCCCAGCCAAGCCTTAAAAAGGCCCTTGAGACCCCAACAACAGGGCCGTGTTTTTTAAGTGGCAGTTTATGCTGTAGCCTGTTTATGAAAAATGCATGGGGATTTGGCATTTTGGGACCCCTCTTTTTTTGTTGGCCCCTGCTTGACGGTTCACCCTGAAACTTTCCTTGCACAAACAAGTCAGAAAGTTGCACCTTTTTGGAAGGTTTCTTGGCGATTCAGTGAATGTTTCAAAATGTATTTGCAACGCAAAAGTCGGTTTTCCTATGAAAACACTGACCTAACTATAACTGTATATATATATATATATATTTATTTATTTAAGTTTGTGAAGAGTAACTCAAGTAATACCTTGTAAAATATTGTACTTTACATGAAATATAAATATAAATATGGCAGACATTACTTGACAAAGAAAGAGACATAACAAAGTGCGGTCTAGTTGTTTTTAATAGGTGTAAAAACGAATGATGGGGTTAGGTCATGGGCTCTTGAAAAAGGACAAGCTAGATGGCAGGACTCTATGGTCCTGTGGAAGGCTAGCACCAAAATGCTGCGACAATCCCTCTGTGTGATGCGCTGCTGAATTAATATTAAAATCTAAAAAATTCCAACCCCACAATGCCGTTTTTGGTTCCTGTCGACACAGAAGAGTTTTGAGTAATGGAGGCATGAAAACATGTTTAATGCAGAAGCTGTGCTGCACGAAGCTTGCACCCGAACATGAAGGGGAGGTGGAGATTGATGGCAGCAACAGCTTACTGTGTTATGGTGAAAATTTACGACGTCTCTGCCTCAAGTGGGGAGCTCGCAGTAAGCAGTGGGAGGTCACAGCAGGGAGCAGCTCGCGAGCTAGGATTGCAGTGTTGAGACCCGAATGCTTAAAGGTGATGTGGAGAAGGAGGGCTCATCCCGCTTCCGGCTAGCAGTAACTGTGGTGTGACCCCTTAAAAAACCCGGAAAGCCGGCTCAGTACTAGGGTTAAGTGACCTTAAATGGCATAAAAAAGTGGTTTCCAAGGAAATAAACAAAGTTAAAAGGCATGGTTAAGATACCCTCACAAGAATAATAAATCGAGAAGTCAGTGGGGATTAGAATGATAACAATAAAAATTAAAGTGCAATACAGGGGATTAGAGTCCCAAAATTTACTATGGCAGAATGGAGGCAACTGAGGTCTCAAAGGGCAAGTGAGCTCTTGAATGATGATGAATCAACACTGCAACACAAGTAGAGAATAAAAATAGAACCATCAATGTTGTAATCAGGTAACTGGAGCTCGCTTGTACAAGTGAGCTGAATAAGTGGTGGGAGATCACTACAAACATACATAGAATATAAAAGAATATCAAGAGGTTTAAGAATTGTAATCTTACCTACCCTGAAAAGACCTTGATGAAGATCTCATAAAAACTTTGCAAGACAATACAAATGAATGCTCCTTTAAATGAATGTGTACTCAGATCATGCACACAGAAAGAAAATTGGAAGTGCTAATTGTCAAGATAAATTAGAAAAACATAGTATGACTGATGAAATAATGAAGGTGCTTGAACAAATAGAAAAAAAATAATAGAGAAGCATGAAACTGAAATTGAAAAAATAAAATCAAGGAAATTTATCTGAGACCGAATTGACTATCAGGATGGACGTATACATACTTTTGCATGAAAATATGATGACTTGAGAAGTAGAGCCTTGCTGTATAAAGCATTGGAAACAAAGGGAGCCTCAAAAGCCTCAATAGATAGCTCTGAATTAAGATCAGTGGATAAAGAACCTAGTCAAAGTAATGTGGATTTTTCTGGCGAACTTTGATTGGTCTGCATGAACACGAGACAGAGGGGAAGAGGGAGGGGAAAGCTGCTGGAAACAGCAGGGGGAAAGACAAATTAAAACCAGAAGAAGTAGAGGAAGATGGAAAAGTGAAAATAGTAAAAAGAAAAGGCAAAACTCACAAAAATAGTAAACCAAGAGAATCTTATTGTAAACTTGTCCAAAAAAACAGTAAATGAATATCAAATGAAAATCCTCAATAAAGGACTCTCCTTCTGCACAGACTCAGAGGATTTAGCCAATTTAAGAATTGAATTGTATAAATTATCACTCAAATTGAATTTAAAAAAACATTTCTTGACACATTCTCCCTCGGAGACTAAATTGTAAACAGCAAAGAATATCTCCAAATTAACATTAAAAGAAATATTATGCTTGAAAACTCTGACAACGTTGGAAGAAGAATCTGTTGGGGTAGTTCACATAAATCGCTCTGGGGAAATGACGGTATTACAATTCTGCTCAGAGATGGGCATTGACACAGGACGAGGAGGTGGCGGATTAAGACCACGTTCCACATTGTGTCCACAGCTGCCACCAGGGAACAAGATAGACTTGTTCCAAGAGATGGTGGTTGAAGATCTGAACAAATTATACAGAAGATATGTATCTCAATGCAAAGGAAACCACTCTTAAGGAAAGAATAGCGATAAAATAACTAAGGGAAGACACACAGATCATAATAAAGGCATCTGACAAAGGTGGAAACATTGTAATACAGGATCATGACAAGTACGTATTGAAGGCTGAAAAATAACTGAGCAATAAACAACATTATCAGAATTAAAAGAAGATCCAGCACCAAAAATCATTCGTGAATACCTTGGAAAGTTACAGGAATGGCAACAACAAGAAATGATTGATGATGAAGAATAGAAGTACTTGAAAACGCCATACCCAACAACTCCTGCAATTTACTTCCTACCTAAAACACATGCAAGCTTGACAAACCCACCAGGAAGTCCTATAGTCAACTCAGTAGATTCACTTTTGAAGAACACCTCAAGATATATTGGCCTCTTTTTGGTACCATATGTGACAGCCATACCATCCTATTTACGGGATTCCATGGACTTTTTAAATAAATTCCAAAACCTACCTTGGAAGGACTCAAACCTAATGGATACAATCGATGTAGTGATGTCGTTTCATTTATACTTCTATCAGACATAGGGATGGAAAAAAAGCAGTCCAGCATTTCCTACATGATAGATCGATTAATCAATCGGAGAACTCAAATTTGCTGATTGACATGTTGAATTTCTGTCTGACACATAACATCTTTATATTCAATGGAAGTTACTATTTACGGCAACAGGGAACAGCCATGGGGACCTTTTTTACTTCGACATGCGCAAATCTGCTCATGGGCTACTAGGAATCTGAAGTTATTTGGACCGAGAGAAACCAAGCAACTTTGGAAAAAGTTAAGCTACAGACTAGATTTAGAGATGATCTTTTCATAATATGGGAGGAGGACAGTAAAGAATTGGAACTTTTTAATTTATCCCCAAACAAAAATAATCTAGGGTTTACTCTTACCATGAGCACTGATCAGATCATGCTTTTAGACATTTGAGGTCCACATAAAAGATATGTGTATCCTTACACAAATACACAGGAAGAAAACATCATGTAATAGTATTCTCAATGGAAACAGTGGACATCCCAAAAATCTGAGATGGAGTATCCCGTATGGAGAAATGCTAAGAGCAAGAAGGAATTGCTCAGAGGATGAGGATTTCAAAACAGAAATGAAAAATAGATTTCTAGCTAGGGGATAACCACTGGCAGTAATACAAGAAGCCGTGGAAAGAACACAGAAGAAAAGCAAGAAGTGAGCTTTTGATACCAAGAAAGATTTCCTTGAAAGGGGAGAAGAAAAAACGTGGTTCAATATTGATTATAACTAGGGCTCCTGGTTTTATGGTATTTATTTTTTGTACATTTCCGTCTGGATGTAACCATATTTATTTTTTGTCAACTTTATCTATATTTATCAATATTTATAAAATAAAGCTGAAACTGGTATGCTTCCGCATTTATGTAACCAATATATATGCAGTTAATCTTGAATGCCTGCCAGGTTTCAGTGATATGAACACCTGCAAAAAATAATTCAATGGACTTATATGAAAATATGCACATTTCAGTATCAGCCTTGTGCATATCTACTGATGTTTAAGCCTCTTAACTAAAATTCCTTTTTTGTTAACCCCCCCTTACCTATCAATCCCCACATTTATGGGCCTGGCAGTCATGGAAAAGTGTATTTAGAATTACTCAAAAAGGCCCCAATTTCTGTTTTTATCCACATTTAAAAATGAATACAGACCAGAAAATAAATGTTTTTGTGTCTGTATTTATCTGAAAAACCAGTAAAAAAGGAAAACAGGCAGCCTTATTTATAACATGCAACAGAAGAAAACTAACAAAATAATTCAAAGAAACTGGAGGATACTACAATCCGATGTGACACTTAACAAAGTTCTGTTAGATTATCCAAACATCACTTACAGAAAAGTTGCCTCATTAGAAGATATTTTACCAAAAATTCACTAGTCCGCTGAAAGAGGGAGAATAATGAATTGGCTCAGTCAGTCAGGTTTCTGGAAGTGTTCTAAAAGCTAGGACTGTGAACATGGAACTAATCAAAAGGATAACAGACAACATAATGGAAGAACTGAAAAAATAAAAGAACACATTAACTGCAACACAGACTGTGTAGTGTATGTTTTAGTGTGCCCCTGTAAGAAGTATTATGCTGGTAGCACTATAAAGTCAGACTGAGAATTTTGCAACGTTTTCGAGCAGAACAAAATAGAGACTATTCATATCCAATGGCAAAGCATTTCTGCGAAGAACATCAAGGTGATATTAATGAATGACAATATTTTGGGATCAAGCATATAAAGAAAAATGGAGGAGGTGGAGATAGACAGCTATTGCTGAGAAGAATGGAGTCAGGATTGATAATTTTAATGGGAACAGAAACACCCATGGGACATAACTTGGATGCAGAATTACATGTACACCTCTAATATTGTTCCCAGCTGCAACTGTTAGAATATGGAACTTGTCAAAACTCCAGGATTTCATCCAGAGGATATATAGGCCTCATCCCAGAAAGTATTCATGACATACCTTGTTTAATGGAGGTCTTCAGAAAAAAGGATATAGAGATTTATTTTTATCTTGGATGATCTTATGAGGACGATCTTAATATTTATATATGATCTAAAATATTTTGTTGCATGTGCACTTTAGGATATGATTCTAGATATCTTGAGAATGAATATGGGTCATAATTAGAAGCTATCTTTGTATAGCAAATTCATTCTTGTGTGATATTTTATTGTACCCATCCTTCAGAAATCGCAAAATGTAATGTATAGAAGCTGCTTATGCTCTTGCACTTTATAATATCGTGGGCTGAGTTGTTGCCTAAATATTGAACTAAATACATTACTAATGCACTGGCACTTTACATTAGGACATGTTGCTGCTTATATTAGACATATGAATTATTGTTTGAGTATTCTCACTGTCTACTATGGCTGCTTTACTGCTTAACATTTGCACAACTTAGCTGCTAATGCATTTACACTTAACTTTAGGTTGAAAAATGCTGCTATTCCAAATTAGATCTGTGAATTATTCTGATTACAGTTTATCACTATCATCATCATTTCCTTCTACTTTCCTATTTTTCCATACTGCTCCCCTCCTTGCATGAGAAGCACTTTACCACAAGTTGCTAAACATGAATATTAACAAATACAGCTGCATGGTGAGAATGTCTTTAACATCAACAGTACTTTACTGTGATTTGAATCTGAGGCAGAGATGAAATAATTTAAACAAGAAATAAGCAATATGTGGGTGCCCATGCTAACTTTCTGTGCAGCTTGTGAAGATTAAGTCAAGTAATATATTGTAAATTAATGTACTTTACATGAAATATAAATGTAAATATGGAAGACATTACTTGACAAAGAAAGAGACATAACAATGTCTGGTCTAGTTGTTTTTAATCGATGTAAAAATGAATGATGGACTAAGTTCATGGGAACTTGAAAAAGGACAAGCTAGATGGCAGGGCTCTATGGTTCTGTGGCAGGCAAGCGCCAAAACGCACTGACTGTCCCTATGTGTGATGCACTGGTGAATTAATAATAAAATCTAAAACGACGGAAAAGGATTAATAATGGCTGCCAATTGAAATAATGCGATACATCTATGACTGATGGTGAATTATGGGACATTGAGGCCCTGCACATTAATTATTTATGCGGACGCGGGAAAAGTTTGTCGCTTTCCTATTGGCTACAGCCCCACCAATGGGTGTATATATTTTGGAGAGTCTGAACTGTGCACATTTTACAAATGATTTATAGCACTGAAGAAGATAATGACCGAAATGCATTTTCAAAATAAATCGTTTTGAAGACCCCCGTGTGTGCTCCGAGTTTTGGAGTTGTTGTGGAACAAGACAAACTCACCTGTAGTCTATGGATGCACCCGCCGTTGTGTTCGGCTGCCTGGTGAAGTGGTGTTGTGGAGTACTGTTGGCGTGCTTGAACCGCCGCTGCCAGTTCCTGTCGTTTTGAGGGGACGCTGACCATCAGGTCTGAGATGTCGCGACCATGAGAGGCAAGCGCCAAACTTTTCCCGCATCGGCATAAATAATTAATGTGCAGTGCCTCAATGTCCCATAATTCACCATCAGTCATAGATGTATCGCATTATTCCAATTGGCAGCCATTATTAATCCTTTTCCGTCTGTGCATGTCACCCTCGCCAGCTGCTGATAGTAATAGGCACAGAACATGTACATGCCTCTCATGGTCGCGACATCTCAGACCTGATGGTCAGCGTCCCCTCAAAACGACAGGAACTGGCAGCGGCGGTTCAAGCACGCCAACAGTACTCCACAACACCACTTCACCAGGCAGCCGAACACAACGGCGGGTGCATCCATAGACTACAGGTGAGTTTGTCTTGTTCCATAACAACTCCAAAACTCGGAGCACACACGGGGTCTTCAAAATGATTTATTTTGAAAATGCATTTCGGTCATTACCTTCTTCAGTGCTATAAATCATTTGTAAAATGTGCACAGTTCAGACTCTCCAAAATATACACCCATTGGTGGGGCTGTAGCCAATTGGAAAGCGACAAACTTTTCCCGCGTCCGCATAAATAATTATTGTTCAGGGCCTCAATGTCCCATAACTCACCATCAGTCATAGATGTATTGCATTATTTCAATTGGCAGCCATTATTAATCCTTTTCCGTCTGTGCATGTCACCCTCGCCAGCCGCTGATAGTAATAGGCACAGAACCTGTAGATGTCTCTCATGGTCGCGACATCTCAGACCTGATGGTCAGCGTCCCCTCACAACGACAGGAACTTGCAGCGGCGGTTCAAGCACGCCAACATTACTCCACAACACCACTTCACCAGGCAGCCGAACACAATGGCGGGTGCATCTGTAAGCGACAGGTGAGTTCGTCTTGTTCCACAACAACTCCAAAACTCGGAGCACACACGGGGGTCTTCAAAACGATTTATTTTGCAAATGCATTTCGGTCATTACCTTCTTCAGTGCTTCAAATCATTTGTAAAATGTGCAGAGTTCAGACACTACAAAATATACACCCATTGGTGGGGCTGTAGCCAATAGGAAAGCGACAAACGTTTCCCGCGTCAGCATAAATAATTAATGTGCAGGGCCTCAATGTCCCATAATTCACCATCAGTCATAGATGTATCGCATTATTCCAATTGGCAGCCATTATTAATCCTTTTCCGTCTGTGCATGTCACCCTCGCCAGTCGCTGATAGTAATAGGCACAGAACCTGTAGATGCCTCTCATGGTCGCGACATCTCAGACCTGATGGTCAGCGTCCCCTCACAACGACAGGAACTGGCAGCGGCGGTTCAAGCACGCCAACAGTACTCCACAACACCACTTCACCAGGCAGCCGAACCCAACGGCGGGTGCATCCATAGACGACAGGCGAGTTCGTCTTGTTCCACAACAACTCCAAAACTCGGAGCACACACGAGGGTCTTCAAAATGATTTATTTTGCAAATGCATTTCGGTCATTACCTTCTTCAGTGCTATAAATCATTTGTAAAATGTGCACAGTTCAGACTCTCCAAAATATACACCCATTGGTGGGGCTGTAGCCAATAGGAAAGCGCCAAACTTTTCCCGCATCGGCATAAATAATTAATGTGCAGTGCCTCAATGTCCCATAATTCACCATCAGTCATAGATGTATCGCATTATTTCAATTGGCAGCCATTAATAATCCTTTTCCGTCTGTGCATGTCACCCTCGCCAGCCGATGAGTAATAGGCACAGAACCTGTAGATTTCTCTCATGGTCGCGACATCTCAGACCTGATGGTCAGCGTCCCCTCACAACGACAGGAACTTGCAGCGGCGGTTCAAGCACGCCAACATTACTCCACAACACCACTTCACCAGGCAGCCGAACACAAAGGCGGGTGCATCCATAAGCGACAGGTGAGTTTGTCTTGTTCCACAACAACTCCAAAACTCGGATCACACACGGGGGTCTTCAAAATGATTTATTTTGCAAATGCATTTCGGTCATTACCTTCTTCAGTGCTATAAATCATTTGTAAAATGTGCACAGTTCAGACTCTCCAAAATATACACCCATTGGTGGGGCTGTAGCGAATAGGAAAGCGCCAAACTTTTACCGCGTCGGCATAAATAATTAATGTGCAGGGCCTCAATGTCCCATAATTCACCATCAGTCATAGATGTATCGCATTATTCCAATTGGCAGCCATTATTAATCCTTTTCCGTCTGTGCATGTCACCCTCGCCAGTCGCTGATAGTAATAGGCACAGAACCTGTAGATGCCTCTCATGGTCGCGACATCTCAGACCTGATGGTCAGCGTCCTCTCACAACGACAGGAACTGGCAGCGGCGGTTAAAGCACGCCAACAGTACTCCACAACACCACTTCACCAGGCAGCGGAACACAACAGCGGGTGCATCCATAGACGACAGGTGAGTTTGTCTTGTTCCACAACAACTCCAAAACTCGGAGCACACACGGGGTTCTTCAAAACGATTTATTTTGAAAATGCATTTCGGTCATTACCTTCTTCAGTGCTATAAATCATTTGTAAAATGTGCACAGTTCAGACACTACAAAATATACACCCATTGGTGGGGCTGTAGCCAATAGGAAAGCGACAAACGTTTCCCGCATCGGCATAAATAATTAATGTGCAGGGCCTCAATGTTCCATAATTCACCATCAGTCATAGATGTATTGCATTATTCCAATTGGCAGCCATTATTAATCCTTTTCTGTCTGTGCATGTCACCCTCGCCAGCCGCTGATAGTAATAGGCACAGAACCTGTAGATGCCTCTCATGGTCGCGACATCTCAGACCTAATGGTCAGCGACCCCTCACAACGACAGGAACTGGCAGCGGAGGTTCAAGCACGCCAACAGTACTTCACAACACCACTTCACCAGGCAGCCGAACACAACGGCGGGTGCATCCGTAGACGACAGGGGAGTTCGTCTTGTTCCACAACAACTCCAAAACTCGGAGCACACACGGGGGTCTTCAAAATGATTTATTTTGCAAATGCATTTCGGTCATTACCTTCTTCAGTGCTATGAATCATTTGTAAAATGTGCACAGTTCAGACTCTCCAAAATATATAAATACAAATATATGTATGTGTGTATATATATATATATATATATATATATATATATATATATATATATATATATATATATATATATATATATATATATATATATATATATATATATTACCTACTGGCGGTCGCCAGTAGGTGTATATAGTTAGGATTTTTTCTCTATGGAACTTTTGAAAATTCTATGTCTAATAACTTTGGCGTTTGTGGACGGAATCGGCTGAAATTTTCAGGAAAATGGCACATTTTGTTTCTGATCAGCCCTGAAAATTTGGAGGGGTTTCGTTAAGGGGGGGCCGAGAAAAAAGGGGGGTCCCAAAACGCGTTTTTCCCATGTTAATTTCCATAGGGCGTTTGGCCTCACTTTTAGCTCGAACGGCTGAATGGATTTACACGAAACTTGGCAAAATTGTAGGGACTGTTAGCCCGATGTGCCTTTGCTGGGTCTCAATATATGTGCTCCAGTGGATTTTGAGAAATTAACGTTTAAAAAAACAGATATATCTGTGACAGCGTCCTAGATAGCGTACTAGTTCGCGTACTTTTCGCGTTTCGGAGCTTTTCGAAGAGAAGCTGATTGGCTCCCCGGTGTCTGTCAACATTCTAAACAGTCTGTAGCAGCCGCCATCTTGTCTCTCGGTAGGATCGAGAGACATGAGGAGGCCAAAATGAAGAGGGAAATGAAGGAAAGGGGGCAAGGTAGACCCCTTCTGACCCCCTAGGATTGATGAGAGGGATATTAAAGTGCCCCACGGGGCCCAAAAAAAAAAAAAAATAATAATAATATTTTGTGGGGTGCGCCCGGTTCGCGTACCGGAAAGCGGTCTGGGGAGCGTAGTATAAGGAAACAAGAATGATTGACTTAAAACTTATATTATATTGAAACTTGAATGATTGTTCGTTTTGTTGGTTTTTTTTGTTTATTTTTATTTAGGTTGCTACATGTAGGTATCAATCTAGAGTGTATAATTTAATAAACGCCGTCTCTCCTTTGTAGATATGTTGTTTGTTGTTAAAGAAGTTATTGTGGTATATGGAATTCATACCATAGTCTGTCTGGAAAGCCGAAACAACATGGAGGTAGGAGATGATAAAGAGATGTTGTTGATGTTGTCACTTGTTGTTTTTGCAAATACACATTGGAGATAATATAGTGGGAGAAAGGAAGTAACTATGTACAAAGTTAGTATGTAACACCAAAAAGTTGCACAGTATATTTAAAGTCTGACTTCACGTTATAATCAATTTGCTACTAGTTTTCAATATATATAAAAAAATAAATAATGTGTCAAACAATTTTTGAATTAAGAAATTAAAATTTATTTTTCAGATTGTTTTTCAAAATTTAAAAGAAAATCAAAAAAATCGTGATCATTTTTTTCTTCATTTTTCAGTAGAAAATCTACTGCATCTACACATTGTACAAGTTCATTGTTTATTGTGTCGTCGTAGAAATCCATGTCAACTTCTGTCTCTTTTTTTTTCTGTTTCAGTTTTAAAGTTGTTTACTTCTCCTTCCATTTTGAATTCTGAAATATGATTTTTTTTAAAATATATCAGTACAGATAGGGCCCTGTTGGGTTTCAGTACAGACAGGCAGTTTGGTTATTTATACAGTATTTTTTTCTTTGGGCAGTGTATGGTATCAAATTGGAAGTAGAAATATGAAGAAAATTATCAAATAAACTCTTAGTCAATTCTGAATTATACTAGAGAAGTGTAACTCTATCCTTTACTTAGAGCCGGCGCTAGGCATGGGCAGCGTGGGCTGCCGGTCAGGGCTTCGCACTCAGCCCATCAGCATGGGGCCACGCACTGGTGATGTGTCCTTTTGTTTTCCTGGAGATCTATCACAAAGAAAGGTGTCGCCTGCAATTAAGGTCCATTGGCGGGGGCCCCTCCTTGGGCCTCTCATGGATGGTGTCGGAAGGTATAGGGGAGGGAGAAGGAGACGTTCCCTCAATTGCAAGGAGACCATTCACAGACACTGTGGGGGCCCATTGTCCAGCATTTTGGCGCACCCTCAGTTTTAAAAATAATATCTTACCTTTTAAATGTAATTTGAAGTTATCAGTTGATTTTTTGTTGTTCTGCACTTCACGAAGTAGTAGTCAAAATGGCTGTGTTTCTTTCTCTTTGTTTATATATATTCAGGTACATAACCAATCAAATGTCATGATATAGTAGTAGAAATTGAAAGTAATATTTTAATTGGTTGTCATTTCCAACACTTTCGATATTTTTTGTGAAGTAATTTACCTCAGGGATTTTAGAGAGTTCTACATGCTAAATGGCTAAATGGTATTCCAACTAAATTTGTGAAAATGGTAGGGATTGGTATGTAGTATGAGCTACTGTTTAATTGGTGAAAGTGTCTCCAGTGGTTTTTCTGTAAATTACTTTCCCACCTTTTTTGTGTAAGTGCTTGTCAGTGCGTTTCCCGGTACGCGAACTTGCAGTGTTACGGGAGTCCTCCATTTTGTGTTTCGGTAGAATTGAGATACAAGATGGAGGGTAAATAATGTTCAGAATGGGTAGATTGGGGTACTTTAGACGTATGCTGTTTCCCTAAGTTTTCTGAGGGTGGCTGAGGAGGCTCATATATGTCGATAAAAAAAAGTTTTTTTTCGTGTGGTTAGCTGCAGGTACGCGAATTGGGTAGCGTACCGGGAAGCGAATGTAGGTGAAATTAAGTGAAAAAAAAGTTCATTCGAAATTTTAAAAGAGTACACTAATTTAAGGTAGCTCTGAAAAGAGCTTTTGGGTTTTGTGTATGTTCTAGAAAGTTATAAGTAGGAACCAATACACATTCTTAAATTTAGTATGAAAATTCTGTTCCCCTCATCTGAGATATGCACGCCATCTCCTCTGTAGATATCTTGCATGTAGTAACACAAGTTATTGTTGTAGATGCAGCCCATTCCATGGTCCCTCATGTAAGCTGAAACAGACTTATTTACATGCTTCCTCGATTTCTCAATTTGTGGACAAAATTGATTGGACCACCTCCATTTTTGTCTTTGGCATATATTGGAATATACCAAGGCAGTTTGAGGAAAAAGTGTCATCAATTGTTCAAAGGTGTCCTTTAAAAGCATTTCCAGTCCTACCCCAGTCAAAGTGCCCAAATCGTTTCCTCCACAGTGCACTATTATGAGGTCAGGGGTTGGCAAATTTAAAAAGGTTTTCACCAATGGTATCAATTGGTGACATTTCAATCCTCTTCGACCAATCCATTTGATTTCCACATTTTGTAAATCGAGGTTGTGTAAATTTCTGTTTTCAGCATACCTGTGAGCCCAGTGGATATAGCTATGTCCCAGAATCCAGACTGAAAACATGGCTAGAGGAGTTTTTGCTGCAGTCAGATGAAGTGTGGGAATGAAATGGCAGTTGAAATAGTGATGTTTGTAATGTAAAAAACTGTGGAGTTTAAGTGTAAATGATTCATTAGCAGTGATTGGTGTATTTTCATTGCTGTAAACCGAAAGTTAGGGTGCATGGATGTGTTCTTTGAAAGATGTATTTTGAATGGTTATTTAAAAATGTTGTTATGAAAGATTGCAGTGGATTAGCAGGTGTACTGAGAGTTCAGAGTTCATTTGAAACATTGTTGTGTGAACTTGTGGCCATGACTGGTCAGGCAGGCAGTAGTTGCTATGGAAAAGAGGTAGAAAGGGCAGAGGGGGGAAGGGTGTTGATTTGAAAAAAGTGAGGGAAGAGTTTTTATTGGCTGACATGAGAGATATGTGTGTTGAATATCAGCGTTTCGGTGCCTTTGTTGGTTCCAGCCTCTGGAGTGCATACCTTTAATTCTGGTACAGAATAATTGGTGTGTTTCTGAGACTGTTTTCAATTTCAAAAAGAATTTGTAAAGGTGAGTTATCGTTTATATATTTTAGTTAAAGAGTAGTATGCTTTTTTGCGTAAATAAGAAAGTCAGCTGTGTATTTAAAATGATGTTTTGCGTTAAGTGTCTGCATTCTGCTTTCAAAGGCGGTTTTGCATTCTTCATTTATAGAATCCGAAAAAATTTTGGTTCGGAAAAATACCGAATCGGTAATTTTACCGATTCTGTAAATTTGCTATGTAGGGGGGAGTCTTCTGAGTCTCAAATGACTTAACGAATCGGTATTTTAGCATGAAATCAAACTTCATGGTAAAATACCGATTCCGGTGTGCATGCACATTTATTTATTTATTTATTTATTTTTGATATTTGTAAAGCGCATACAATGGCCCTTGGGCATGCACACGTATGTCATGTGAAAGGCAGACCTGCCCTTACATGATTGTAGGTGTATAATTGTTTTACATAAAAGGTTTTAAAACTTTGTTTGAAATCAAATGCATGCACACTTAGGGCCCGATGTAGGTGGTCGTTTAGGCCATTTACCGACCGGCTACGGCCGATTTCGGTCGTTTCCGACCTGTAAATGGCGAAAAGGTATGTATGCGCCTAAATCCAGGGTCACATGTAGGTAAATTTACATTTACAGAATCGGAGAAATTGTTTTTGATGGTAAAATGATGTGACTCCTGCAATGCGTCGCTTTTGCGGAACAGATATATGATGTAATTGTGTTGGTAATGTTACGGTGTACATGTAAAAACGATGCATAAGTGTTGCACGGGCATTGTAGATACTCTCTTATGTGTGCTTAGCAATTTCAAGTCACTTCCCCCGGGTTCAAGGGCCTTGTAAATACGTCCCCATGTGTGTCTGGTCATTTGAAGTCATTTTCCTTGTAGTGTAAGACCCTTGTAAATACGCCCCCATGTGTGCCTGGCAAATTTTCATTTTGATTGTTTGAGTTACATAGCCATGTTAAAAGTTATTGAAAAAAAGGTGCAAGTTCCTTAAAAAAACGTTTTCATGTGTATTAGGGCATTTTAAGTCAGTTCCCCATGAATGTAGGGGCCAGATATAGGTGGCCACATTGCAGACATGCCCGTTTTGAGGGTGCTAGATGTTGTCAAAGTGATACCCCCTGCACCCTTGACAAATTCAGTATTTACAGATTCGGTAAATACTGAATCGGTATTTGTTATGTTATGTTATGTTATTTGTACACTTCTATAGCGCACGGCCACTCCACTGGAGTATCCCGGCGCTTTGACGAAGACTCCCAACCGAAGATGGGGAAAAAAACATAACACCAAAAGGGCATACAGACAAACAACAGCCTCAAAGATTACGGGAAGAGCCAAGTCTTAAGGGCCTTGCGGAAAGACAGAATTGAATCCTATGGGCTTCATGGCCCATAGGATTCAATAGCAAATATCGATTCGGTATTTACCGAATCGGTAAATACCGAATTTTTAAGGAATCGGTAATAAATCAGATGTTGGTACCTACATCCCATTTACCGATTTTGAAATACCGGTAATATTCGGTATTTCAAAATCGGTAAATGTGATTTACCTACATCTAGGTGTTTTACATAAAGGGCCCGATGTAGGTACCAAATACCGGTCGGAAACGGCCGATTTCGGCCGTTTCCGACCGGTATTTGGCCTACTGAGATGTAGGGGACCTTTTTTTGTCCGATTCGGTATTTTACCGATTCGGTAAAATTACCGAATCGCAAAAATATCGAATCGGTAATTTTACCGATTTTTAAATTTGGGATGTAGGTGGGACTACTTTCTGTCCCACTGGCCCTTTTGATTCGGTATTTTAACACCCAATCCAATTGGGTGTTAAAATATCGAATCCAGGTGTGCATGCACATGTGTGCATGCACACCTATGCCATGTGACAGACAGACATGCCCTTGGGGCTGTTTGCTTGCCACATGGCACCTGTGCCTGTTTTGAGGGTGTCAGAGGGTGTCAAAGTGATACCCCCTGCACCCTTGTGCATACTTTTTTTTTTTTATATAGCATTGTCGAATCTAGTTCTTACTGTTATTGATTTACTGTTTGGTAATAGTGGTTAATAACATTTTTTATTATATTTCACCACAGATTCAACGGCAGATTATTTGGGAATTAGACAATGCCGTCTAAAGATCGAATTCGAAAGGCTACAAGACGTCAAAGACAGCAGTTACCAACTATTTTGCAGCAGTCCTCTACTTTAATATTATCTCAACGGACGAAGAGAACACCGGGTAAGAGAACGAAATCATTCCTTAAAAACATTTGTAGAAACAAAAGTATAACTACAGAACAAGTTTTAGTCCAGAAAAAGAGAGCCAATTTAAATGGAAAGGAAAGGCCCGTCAAAAAAGTTTGTGCTAGAGCAGGAGATAACTCTGTGCATGGCAGTAGAAGGGCAAATATTTTCAGGGACATTCGTAAGCGAATGTTCCGTAACAGGGTAATTGTCAATTTGGTAAAACAATTAAAAAAAGGTCAACAGAAAGTGTCATTTTATAAGAAAAAGAAAAATGTAGAGAAAATTATTGATCAGGCTTTCGAAATCAAGCGAAAGTTATTTATTTTGGTAATTAATAGAATTAGGAAACTAAACAAGGTAATCTATGTTTTCAAATCTAATAGTAGATGGAAGAGAGACGTTAATCGGAGTAATTTTTGTGAAGTTTTCTTAGGAGAATGGATGCATAGTTCAAATAGTGAGGCATTTTTTAATGAGGAGAGTTATTTTCAGGACAATGTTTTGGTGCATGCAGTTGACAGCAGTGGTCGAGCATATGAGGTAAAAGATGGTCATCCGGTTGAAAAAGAAATACTTGTGTCTGCAGATGCAGAAGAGGCGCTAAGTGATGAGGTTTTAGGGAGACGTCCTAAGGGACCAGTGTACACCTGGAAGTGTAGTTCTTTTTGCAGTGTGCGACAGGATTCCATCAATTTGCTTTGTGATTTTATACGGACATTTCATAAGAAAAGTGTAAAGCAAAAAATAAAGTTGTTGCAAGAATTAGATCCTTGCAGAGTGAGACAAGTGACAGGTTTGCGTGGTCATTCACTGGCGTGTCTTTCTAGGAGAGTATGCCAGAGTGTATTTCATCATTTCAGGATGCTTGCAGTTCATCATAATAAAGTGAGGAAATTAGTTAGAATGTTGTATTATGCTAAGAGTCCAGCAATGATGCTTAAAAAATTAAGCAAAGCTCTTTTGCATGGTTCTGAAGTAGATGTGAAGAATATTTGTCAAGAAATTGAGTTCTGTTATTTTGCTGGTAAAGAGAGCAATGTTGATATTGAACCACTAGAAGAAGGTAATGTGGAAGACAGTGAACAGATTTTCAGTACAGATAAGTTTCACAAGGAAATTTCCACGTTTATGGTGAAATCAAGTGAGAGGCCTAATTTCACTTGTGTGTGTTGTCGACGGACTTATTATAAGAATCAGAGTAAGTTAGTGGATATATATGCAAAGAGTGATATGGAAAACAATAGTGAATGGAAGGATTTTGCCACATACTTGATGGTAGAAAATTGTTTTGATTTGGGAGCAGACCAACGTATGTGTACTTATTGCTATAACAAATTAAACCAAAACCAGATGCCTGCTAGAGCGGTTTATAATAATCTGGATTTAGATGACATTCCTTATGAATTGAGGGATTTAAATACTTATGAATCTATTTTGATTCAAAGTGTCCATCCCTTCCAGGCTATTGTACGAATGGAGACAAAGACAGGGAAGTTGCCTCCATCAGATTTACAGAGAGGATTAAAGGGAAGGGTTGTTTATTTGCCTTTGGATTTGAAGAAAAACATTAATGCAATTGGAGTAGAGAAAGTGGAAGAGGAACCTCTGGTTATCATAGTTAATGGTGTTCCGACAAAGAGTAAGAAAATCTGGCAAGATTTAGTGGATGTTAGGAAAGTTAAAAAGGCAACATTGTATTTGAAAAAAAATAATACGTACTACAAGAATGTATGTGGTGCAGAAGAGGAAGTAAGTGAAGAAGAGGACAGCGATTTGTGTCCTGGTCAAATTGAGAAAATAGAATCCTCTAAAAAGGAAGAAATATATGAACATTATAGTGTTCATCCTTTGCATTCCAAGGAAGTCATGGGGAATGCTATTGAGTTGTTTCAAATGAAACAAGCCAAAGGGAGTCCTATTAGTGTTTGGGAGGAAAGTTTGGAAGCTCGGTGTTTCCCACAGTTATTTCCCACAGGTCGAGGAGGACGTTATGATGAGCGACCTGTTCAAATTCCTGCTTCAGAATACCGGACTTTACGATTGTATACAGAAGATCCTAGGTTTCGACAATGCATTCCCTATTTATTTCCTCTATTGTTTGAAAGTGATCTCTCTGGATTGTCTTATGCAGTGAACCACATCTTGAAAAGTGGTTTACAACTGCGAAATATCTCGGCAAGGGACTGTATGGATAAAGTCAATGTGCAAGACAGTATTTTGGATTCTCACCTGATTAATCTCATGGCTTGTCAGCGTGGTACTAATGAGTATTGGTACCGCCGTCATGGTGACTTAAAATGTATGCTGAGGAACTTAGGAACTCCCACATGGTTCCTCACTCTCATCTGTGCTGAGTATGGCTGGGAAGACTTACTTGAATTTCTATGAGAGGTAAATGGAAACATTGAAAATATTGAATTTAAGACACCTGGAGAACTGTGCTCTTTGGATTCTGTGAATGTTTGCAGGTACTTCAATCATAGATTTGAAGCTATGATGTCTTTCATCACGAACAAGAAAAATCCTCCTCTTGGAGAGGTGTTGGATTTCTTCTGGAGAAAGGAGTATCAAGCAAGAGGTGCTCCTCATATACATATGCTACTATGGATCAAAGATGCACCTAAATTTGGAACAGATCCGGATGACTTAGTGATGAGTTTCATAGAACAGTATGCTACATGTGCTGTTCCAAAGACAAATGAAGACAAAAGTCTAAGAGAACAAGTTTTACGGTTTCAAAGTCATCGTTGTGGAAAGTACTGTCGTCGAAAATTTAGAAGCAAGGACAAATACTACACCAAATGTCGTTTTTCATTTCCACGGTCGGTGATATCTAAAGGAAGAGTTAACAATTTGATGTCATCACTGCGACATAATGTGACGAGGAAATCACCCAAAAACACATACAATTTGAAAAGAAACGAAGAGTCCAAGTACATCAACGACTACAACCCAGTGATTTTGTCCATGTGGAATGCTAACATGGATATACAGTTTGTGGCTGACAACTGTATGGCTGTTGCTCTGTATGTGACGTCTTACATCACTAAAAAAGAAAAGACAGAACTGAAGGATATGTGGGAGGATATTTCCCATGAAAAGAGCCTCAGTAAGAAGTTGTACAGTTTCAGTCTGAAGATGTTGTCGCATCGAGAAATTGGAGCTTATGAATGTTCTGACCGGTTATCTTCAGCAAGTCTGTATGCCAAATCTAGGAGTATCATTTGGGCGAGTCTTGGTCTTGCTGCAACGCGTAATCGAGTTCTGAAACCTGTACGGGAAATTGAGTATTTGGCGGAGAAGGAGCCAAACAGTACAGATATTTTGAAGAGCAACATGTTGGATACATATTATCCAAATAGAAGCAGTCACCTGGAGAATGCTTGTCTGTATGAAGTTCTTAAAAAAATTACATTTTCAAGAGGAACATCAAAGAAGATATTGATAAAGGCGTGTATGCTGTAATTGGAAGTGAGGGATGTCTGGTGAAGCAAAAAAAATGTCAATTGATAAATCATCAAAAATTGGATTGCGAATCTCCCGAAAGAAAAGAGTTTTTCTATTTAGCTCTTTTGCAACTTTTCAAGCCTTGGCGTGCAAAAGAGGAACTGCTTGGAGATTTCCTCTGTTATGAAGACTCTTTCAATGCAGCCAAGGAGTCCATAGAATGTCCTGTTTTTCCAAAATATCTACAAATGTTGAATGCAGAAATTGAGCAGGAAGCAACAATTGCAGCCGAGATTGCTAGAGACAGTTCTCAGGACAGTCAGAGTTCTGTTTCATTGAGTCAGGATCCACTAGGAGAACCAGTTATTGAAAATGAAGCTGCTACTGCCATGATTGAAGTGGAAAGAGCCATGGCACATGCTCAGAAGGATGCGGTTAACTTAGAAGAATTGGAAAGACAACTTAACGTTGAGCAGAGGAAAATATATGTTGAAGTTACCAACCAAATTGAGCATGGATTAAGTCATGAGAAGAAAGAGTGCTCATGTACGTCGTTGAAGCCTGTCCGTGAGTGGAGAAGCAGGAACTGGAAAAAGTTTCCTTATTAAAGCAATTTCATGTTATATGCAGAAAAGGACTGATTCATCACTGTCTTGTGTTGTGACCGCTCCAACTGGACTGGCAGCTCATAACATTAAAGGGATTACTTTGCATCGGTTACTGATGCTGCCAGTGGAGCATGATAACAAATTACAATACCACAAGTTATCTGGAGATGCTTGTTGTGAAGTATCTCGAGTTTTGAAGAAGATGAAACTTCTTATCATTGAGGAAGTAAGCATGGTTTCCAATCTCATGCTTGCTTTTGTGCATTTAAGAATGCAGGAAGTTCTTAAAACAGAGTATGATGTGTTATTCGGTGGCAAACACATCATTGTTTTTGGTGATCTTCTGCAGCTGACACCAGTGAAAGGACAACCAGTGTTTAAACTGCTTACACATGAAGATACCAAGAAGTGCCTAGGGAGCATTGGCAACGTTAACATATGGTTAAACTTCAGTTATGCTGAGCTGCGTGAAAATATGCGTCAGGCGAAGGATGAAGATTACAAGAATATTCTACAAGATATTAGAATCGGGAGAGTGACTGAGCATGGTAAACAAGCTTTACATGCACGATTACTGTCAAATTTATATCCAGAAGAAGACGTTTTGCCAGAGGATATTTTTCAGAAAATTACTGTGAAGAAATCTGGAATATGTTTGATGCCAACTCTTGCAGAATGTTCCCTCTTCAACAACAAAATGTTGAATTTAGAAAAACAAGAGATTGTAAAACTTGAAGCTATTTACAAAATAGAGCATATGGGAGCAACAAGTATTTTGTCAGAGAATTTGAAATCTAAATTGGATTCATTAGAGAAGACTATATCTAAAACTGCGGGTTTTGAAAAGACTTTGAATGTGTGTTTAAATTGCCGAATCATTTTGAGAAGGAATTTACATGTTGAAAGAGGTCTGGTAAATGGATCAATGGGTAATGTTGTTGATTTCGAGAAATACAGAAATAGAGATGGAATTGAATTTTTAAAAATTAAATTTGATGGCATTGAGGAAGTATAGCTAATTGGTCGTTGCTCTGCTAGGTTTTTGCTTGTTAAAGACTTATATGTTCGTCGTAAGCAGTTTCCTGTTTGCTTGGCATATGCGGTGACAATTCATAAATCACAAGGTTTAAGTGTAGACACTGCTTTAGTGAATATTGGCAGTTCTGTATTCAAAGAGGGTATGGCTTATGTAGCATTGTCACGAGTCAAAACTTTATTGGGTTTGTACTTGATTGACTGTGATGTCACAAACATTTGTGCAGATCTAGATTGTGTTAAGGAATACAATAGGTTAAGAAGAGAGTATGCGCCACAATTGCCTCAATATCCTTTGATTGAGAAACGTGTGGTAGGCCGGAAACAAATAAATATCAGTAATAGTAGGGAGGTTGTAGCAAAAAGAGCAAAAGTCGATGAACCCAAAAGTGGAAGCAGGAATAAAATGAATTCTGTTGAAAATGTTGTTGGTTTTAAATTTGAAAATAGTTCTGGTGTCAACTGCTATGCTAATGTAGTTGTTAATGTTCTCTTTTCACTAGAGACTTTCAAAGAACAGATTGTGATCAATTCGGAACAAAGTTTATGCTGTTTGTTGAATTCTGTGTTAGAGAAATGTAGTGCTGATAAAATGAGAGTAGAAAGTGTGTCTGAAATTCGTTTTCTGTTAGACGAATGTTCAGGTCAAACAGAATTCTCTGAAAATATTCAGCAGGATTGTCAGGAGTTTTTAATGTATATGCTTGATGTATTGCAAGATGAGGGTGTAGATGTAGATTATCTATTTGGCCTTTCTTATCAATAGCAGCATGACTGCGAGAACTGTAGGCTATCAAGTACTACTAGTGTAGACTCAGAAAGATTTATATATTTAACTTTGCCTGACAGTAAATCAGTATCCTTCAATAAGGTAGTAATTGCAGCCGATCAAAACATGGAGTGCAGGCAATGTAAGTCTGGAATGCTATCCACGTTAATTTTACGAAGTTATGGCCAGTATGTCATTTTAATGTTCCAACGATGTAGGCCTGATGGAACTAAATTGACAACTTTAATTAATAATTTTGTGGCTTCGCAGTTGTCAATATCAGGAAGGACTTTTAAAACTACTGCAATTATATATCATAACGGTCCTTCAACTAATTCAGGACATTAAACAGCTTATTTGAAATCTGGAAACGGATGGTCATTCTGCAATGATTCTGTTTTAACTTTTAAAAAAAGATTGCCTTTCCACCTTCAAAATTCTTACCTGGTGTTCTTACAACTAACATTTTAGGAAAGGAAGCTTGGGATTTGTTTAGAGGAATTTACAGAGGTTCTAATGGCTCCTACTATATATGGCCTTGTGGATAATTGTAGTACAGAGCGAAAACTATTTGTTTTTATAAGCAAAGTCAAGCAGCAGATCAAAAAAAGGAGTAGAGGAAATGTAAGTCTGCAATGCTGTCCACATTATTTTTGAAAACTTATGGATGAAACGTCATTTTACAATTTCAACTACATAAACTAGAAGAAAATAAGTTGTCCAGTCTAATTAAAAATGTTTTTGCTACACAGTCATCGATTTCAGGAAGAACATTTGCAACTGCAGTTATTACATAATATGCTGGTACTTTGACAACATCTGGATATTACACAGCTTATTTAAAATTTTAAAAATGGCTATTCTTTCAGCAAACATTACTAATTGAGTATGAAGCAATGTTGCCTTTTAACTTGATTTTTGAAGTCAGAATTTAGGGTAGGTAATTGGACTACAATGATTCTAGGTGTTGCTGTAACTTAGTGTGCTGTTTCAAATTGCTTTGTATGTCTCAGTTTTCTTAAAACAATTGAGTTTATTTTTCAGAAAGTGGCCGGCAGAAAATAGTAACAGCACAACTGAGTATAAGCTGTTCATAGGATATCCTTTGACGTCATAGAAAGTAAGTTACTTTGGAGAAGTTCCTATTTCTGCTTATTTATATTATTTGGGTTTTTTAAACACAATCATTTTGATTGTGTTTTTTTTCCCCGCTGTTATATGATGAATACCTTCAACTCACTGTTTTCAGTGAAATTTGATTTTTTCTGATAACAGCAAAAATAAACCATTAAATATGTTTAATTAATTTTCTACTTTGAATTGTGATTTTGTAATATGTATATGGATTGGTGTGGCTCACTGATTAGAGGCGGTAGACCCAGAAGCAGAGGTCGGCCTGGGCCTTGGTCAGCGGACTTGATAATTTTTGCTTCGGTGCCTACTCCAACCATGGGTCCCACTCAGTAACTTTGGGTAATAGCTTGCTTAATCTCAATTAACAGCTCCATCAGCGCCGGGGATGCCTGGCATCACCTTGGGGATGCTCAGGAGGGTTTATCTCACATGGAAAGCCAGGATGGGTTCCCCAGCAAAATACTGCGCCGGGACGCTTCTTTGCTGGGTCAGCTGTACGCTTTACTAGTATACCACATTTAACATTTAACCCCTTCGACACTGATGACGAGCTGGGCTCGTCATGGTGTAGCCCGCTCGCACACTGATGACGAGCCCAGCTCGTCACGCAAAGTGCGATTTTGAAAAACCCAGCACGCTAGCGGAATTCCGCTAGCGCGCATGCGGTTAACATTCATTTTGTCTTATGCTCACTCTTTTTTTACCATCTTGTATTAATTTAAATTTTTTTGTTCTTTTTTATACAGATAAAAAGTATGAAAATGACAATACAGTACGGTAATGACAATTATAAGGTAAGCGTTTATTACTTTTTTCGTTACATGTCTATCAGATTTAACTTTTATTAGTTCCTATGCTTATTTTTTGTAACCCTTAGTTTCCTGTCTTTGCTACTTCCTTTATTTCTTTTTCTATTACTTATTTATACTACTCTTTTCACTTCTTTTATCAGTTCCTCTTTCTACAGTAACTGTGTGTTATTCACTCTATTTTTCTTTGTTTTCACATTACTCTCTGTTTATTAATTCGTCTTTTTTAAAAAAAATATTTTTTTTACTTCGCTCCCGGTTCGCGTACTCGGACGCTAAATGGGAAGCGTATCAATAGAAATAGAGGATGCTAGAATGCTAAACATTCTTGCAATTTTTTGGGAAAAGGGAAGGTAGTTCTGAAAAGAACTTTTTTTTTAATTTTTGATGTTTTATAATTTTTGTGGTTTTTTTGAGGAAGGAGAAACAAAAATGATTTACTTCAAAGGGCTCAACAGGAGCAACAAAAAAAAAATTACTTTCTAGGACGTTTTGGACATTGATGATTTTCAAATGATCTATTTATTAAAGTAATACTCATTTCTCCGCATGAAATTAATTTTCCACACTGTACACAAGTCAATCTCATCTGTCTAAAGTTCTTTTGCAGATTTGGAATCGTTTCCCTTGCCTCTGACTCACTTATTGTAAAGTCATTGGTGGATGTTTTTGCCGGTCGGGGGTTATCCACCAAATCTCGAAGTTGCGCTCTAGAATAATTAAGAGGATGCCAAGTCTCCATGTGCCGATGCATGGTATGATTACCAAAGCTATATTTTTTTTCGGTCCCTCTCGAGAGTGTTTTTTTGCAGATGAGGCAGGTAACGTACCTAGCATTAACTTTCTTTTCATGAGAAGGAAAAGAAAAAAATTGCCAGATAAAATTCAGTTTCACACGGGACGTTCTTGGCATTTCTTTCAGAAAGCCACTTGTCCCTTGCTCCTGTTCCTCGTCTTCCTCTTCTTCTTCCTGGTCGAAGATGACCTGGCTAGTCGGTCCTGTCTTCTTTGGTGGTGGTGGAGGTGGTGGAGATCCACCAGCTGCAGCTAATAGAAATGCCATGTCTTAGCAAACAAAAACAGGTCTTTCTCTCATAAAAATGAAAGTCGGAGTGAGGAAAAAAGGTGGGACTTTTATCATTTGAGAAAACAAAATGTTCTAAACCAATGAAAAGTGTTTGTTTTACGTCATATGATCAAGCGTTCCATCATTAGGAAACTAAAAGTAAAATCAACCAATGAAAAGTTTTATTAACTAGTCACATGACCTGTTATGCTTACGTTCCGCGTTCCGCACCGCGCCTTACATCGATTCCGGGGCTTTACGTTTCGCGCCTTTGTTCGCGTTCCAGAACGCTTCCGGGTGCGCTAACGCAGCACGTCATAAGGGGCATTACGTAGTAACGCGATATGTTGCGTTTATGGGATGTGTCACGATGTGCCTTTCTAACGCGGTATTTACACTAACGGAACGTTTACCGATTCGCGGACCGGCAACGAAACAAGAAAAAATTATTTAAACTATAATATAAATTGAATTAAAAAAATATAATACAAATATATATAAAAAATATTTGTGAATTAGAATAAAAAAATATATGTTACAGCTATAGATATTTGCTATTAAAAAACCATTGAAATTCACAGAAAAAAACATAGGTTTTAGGCCATATATAGTTAGGGATTAGCATTTACAAAACCTTAATATACTCGCACAAAACCATAGAAATTCGCATATATAGTTAGATGCAATAACTATATATCGCGCACCCGCAATCCACTGCTGATGATGTCACATATTACATCATTCATGACATGGTCAGTGACATCACTGATGACATCACTGATGACTCAGTGTAAACAGACACTCACAGACTGTCACTCATCCATGGAGTTACTCACACACCTAGTCAGTCATGCAAAGAATCAATCACACCTCCATTTCCTCAACTATACAGTTATACACACCTTACTTATTCAAACATATACTAACACATATTTACTCTCTTATACAATCCCTGATACAAGTTCACAATGATCCATACAGCCACTCACACATTCACTGGCTCTTATGCACAGTTATTTATATATGTCAACTCTCACATGTACTGTGTTTTACATATGTACTTACTTTGACATGTAGCACTGAGATATCCATTCACTCACCAATACACTCATGCACACAGTCAACCGCCCATACAGCTGTTTCCACATGCACTTTTGAACCCATACATCTAGTGAATCAACTGCTCACACATCTATGCACAGAGTCATACACCTCCCAGCCACCCACACACACACTCAGTCTCCCATACAAATACTTCGACAACCAATCAATAACCCATATAGTTACTCATATAGCTACTGATCAACACATGCAGCAGTTTACAGAACAACAGACATAATGATGCACAAATTAAGACAGTTTAGTCACTAACTCATGCACTCAGTGAGACACATTTAATCACTCACTCACTCATAGTCAGTCATGCACCTACTAAATCCTTCATCCAGACACTTATACATCCACTCATTCTTCAATATGTAAAACATATTTAAACTTTACAGAAACAGACAGTCACTGGATGATGTCATCAGTGATGTCATTTGAGATGTCATCAGTGATGTCATCAGTTATGTCACTGACCATGTCATGAATGATGTAATATGTGACATCATCAGCAGTGGATTGCGGGTGCGCGATATATAGTTATTGCATCTAACTATATATGCGAATTTCTATGGTTTTGTGCGAGTATATTAAGGTTTTGTAAATGCTAATCCCTAACTATATATGGCCTAAAACCTATGTTTTTTTCTGTGAATATATATATATATATATATATTCCCATCATTATTGTAAGGTTTTTAAGTAATCACACAATAAATATCTAGACCTGGGGTATGCCAGATCTACCAAAATCTTAAAGTATCGACTGGGCTGACTACCTTGCACAAATCACTTTCCGCACTGGCTGCAGGCCCAAACTGAGTCCACCTGCCGTTTATGTGGTACAGCACAGGAGGACATGCTGCACCTACTCTGTACTTGTAAAGAACTGACACTTGAATGAAAATAGCTTCTAAAACCATTTTTTATCACAGAGCATTTGCACGCGGAGACAAGTTGTATTGGCCTGTTTTGCACCTGTGGACCCGCAGCTGAATTGTCACCTGGTGAAGTTCTTGAGGCAGGTGGGGAAGAAAATGCCATAACTGTGAGAGGAATGTGCCAGCACCAATATTACTCTCGGCAGAGCAACATCTCCACCCAAATGCATGGCAGCTAATAGACAAACCATCTACTATAAACTACATTGGAAATGAATGATTAACTGTTTTAATCAAATTCCTTTATTAATCTTTTATTACAATGTATTTTACAATGAAACTTGTTATCAATATATTTTGTACCAATGGTTTTAAGAACTATGCTAATAAAACAGACTTTAAACTTCACCCATGCAGCCTCTGAACACAGACACTCACTCACCGATACAACCACTCAGACACCCACTCACTCACCCATACAACCACTTACAGACATCCAGACAACCATTCACACACCTGCACACTGACCCATACAGCCACTCACACAGACACTCACACTCCAATACAGCCACTCACGCACCAACTCACTTAACCAAACACCCACTTAAACAGCCACTCATTTACCCATACAGTCATTTACACACCCAGTCACTCACTCATACAGCCACTCACACAGCTACTCATTCACCCATACAGCCACTCATGCCCACTCACTCACCAATACAGCCACTCACATAGCCACTCACTAACCCATACCGCTACTCACACACCCACTTATACATCCATGTAGTCACTCACACACTCACTCACACACCCACACAGCCACTCAGACACCCCTTCACACACAAATACACAGTCACACACTCACTTATTATATGTTAAAAATAGAATCACTTATTCATAGTACACAAAGTACACTAATTTAACTTTTATAGCACCTTAGTGTTAGAACTGGGGGACTCTAGTTGGCTGAGGTAGGTACCTTAGTCCAAATAGGGACCCTTGCTTCTAAGTCAGGGAAAGGAAGGACACCTTCTCAGATAGCCCCTGCTCACACCCTCAGTAGCTTGGCATAAGCAGCCAGGCTTATTTTCAAGGCAAATGTGTAAAGTATTTGCAACCATGCTCTCAGCAACCCAATGATGACACCACAAATGGGCTCCACACGAGTTTCATAAAAACTATTATATGTTTATAAAAGAAAAGATATATGAAGAGACCACACGATAAAAATCCAACAAATGCGCATTTGTAATATTTCACCTAGCCGGTTTTTAGGCCAGCAAGCCCTTGCAGGTTCTGGCAGTATTAATGAGCAATTCTCAATCATCCAATGCAGTCCTAATGCAATGCTATGCAGTTCATAATGCAAGAATCAGTCACTTTGTGATGTAAAAATAATGCAGTTCGTAATGCAACAATCTGGCAGTTCATTATGCAAAAATAATGCAATTCGTAATCAACAGTCCGGCAGTTCGTAATGCAAAAATAATGAAATTCGTAATGCAACAATCAGACAGTTCGTAATGCAAAAATAATGCGATTCGTAATGCAACAATGAGGCAGTTTGTAATGCAAAAATAATGTAATTTGTAATGCTACAATCAGGCAGTTTGTAATGCAAAAATGATGCAATTCATAATGCAACAATCAGGCAGTTTGGAATGCAAAAATAATGTACTCCAGCACCGATTGCGGTGCTCTGGACGGTCTCTATGCCACTCTTACTGACTCACGGTCAGCTACTGCCAAAATATGCCCCTAACATGGGTATGGTGTGAAACAAAGTGGAACTCCACACTCCGGCCCCGGTATTGCCACTCCTCGGCAAGTACGGACCACAATGCGGACTTTAGTGGAGGCTCGCGCTATAAAGATGGGAAAGGCAGAGAGCGTTTCTCTTGTAGCCTGCACCCCGCCCCAGGCGGCGACACACACACGCTCGCTGAACGTGACCTGGGGGTACGATCTCACTTTCCTCACCTCTCCTCGTGGCAGGGCCTCCGATGCAACTTCATTGATCTTTGGCAGTAGAAGTCGGACCCCGAATGGTGATGGGTCAAGGTCTCTCCATGGCAAAGGCAGGCTCAGGCCGGCAGCGGTGTTGTCTCATAGCTCCTCTGGGGATTCAGGTCCCGGCCGATGGCAATAACAATCATAGAACTTCCGGTCACGCTGTTGATCGAAGCAGAAAACACGACAGCTCCAGGACACACAGTCACTGGGCACTTTCTCCCGAAGGTCTCAGGCTGCAACAGGGCACACACACAGCGTCGCTGAGACTCACTTGGACTCCAGGTGCACGCGATCACAGGGCAATCCTCATGAAGGTCTCAGGCTGCACGAAGCACACCCACACAGCGTCGCTGAGACTCACTTGGACTCCAGGTGCACGCGATCACAGGGCAATCCTCACGAAGGTCTCAGGCTGCATGAAGCACACGCACACAGCGTCGCTGAGACTCACTTGGACTCCGGGTGCACAGGATCACAGGACAATCCTCACAAAGGCCTCAGGCGGCACAAAGCACACACACACAGCGTCATTGAGACTCACTTGGACTCCTGGTGCACACGAGCACAGGACAATCCATACGAAGGACTCAGGCTGCAAAAAGCAGACACACACAGCGTCGCTGAGACACACTTGGAAACTTTTATGTTCCTGAGTTTCCACAACAGGGAGCCATGGGGATAAGCTACTTCAGGACATAGCACACAGCAAAGTCCTTTCAAGCAGTGGGACACAGCGCACAGCAAAGTCCCTTACCTCTCCTTGGTTGAATCAGCAAACTGCAGGCCAGCCACAGAACACCCAGCAAGGGTCAGTCCTTTCCTTCAGTCTCTTCAACAGTTTTTTCCTTGGCAGAGGTTCCTCTTGACCACAAAGTAGTTTCAATCATTTTCAGTCTTGATCATCCAAAGTCCAGGGGTTTCAGCTCTCATGGTTATACCCCAAATTGTATTTGAAGTCTTTGTGTGCAGGGGGGCACTGGCCTCTGTCTAAACCACTTCTGGGTGTCTCCCTGCCAATTACACCTTCTTCCATTGATAGTGGGGGTCTGGATCCTTAATCACTCAGCAGGAGATTGAGCCATTGTTTTATGGCAGCAGCCCAGGCCTCTTCACCTCCGGGGGCTACTCCGCCCCACTACAGTCCAGATGCAGGTCAGCCTGTTGCTGTCTCACCTCTTCCCCTGGGTCATGAGATTGCCCAGATCCTATCACATTCAAATCCAGACAGTCAATCCACAACCAGGCAGAGACACACAGAATTGTCAGAACAAAAAAAACAGCCCCTTCTAAAAGTGTGATTTCTAAACACACAATGCAAAAACACCTTGACAAAAAGATGTGTTATTCAATTGTGAGTTCAGGCACACTAAACCTCACCTCTCCATCTTAAGCATATGGGAAGATAGGCTGGAAACATATTACACATCCTCCCCCATTCTGTCCAATGGGCAAGATGGCCTTGACACAGAGAAAACACATCTTGCAGGTTTTTACTCTCAGGACATGGTACACATCTCAGTACATGCCCTACCTTTCCCATACACTGAACCCTGCCCAGGGGGGTACATTGGCCTATCACAGGTGTGTCTGATCTGCATAAAAAGGGAAGGGTAAGGCCTGGCAAGTGGGTGCACTTGTCAGGACAACAAGGCAGTTTAACAAACTGTGCACAGGCACTGCAGTGGCAGGCTTGAGTTCTCTCTTTAGGGCTACTTGTGTGGGTAGCACAATTAGTGCTGGAGGTCCACTAGTAGCATCTGCATTACCAGCCCTGGCACACATAGTGCACTTTACTAGGGACTTTACTAGTAAGGCAAACATACCAATCATGGACAACCAATTACAATTATACTTTACACAGGGAGCACATGCCCTTTGACACTGATCAGCAGTGGTAAAGTGCCCAAAGCATCTATGTTGGCAACACCATGTCAGAAAAAAGGTCTAGGGGGAAGGCAAAAAGTTTAGGAACTTTAGCCAAAAAGGGCCAAGTCCAACACTTAGTATGTATGTTTAACACTCATAAGCATTTAGAAAATACTCACAATCACTGGATGATGTCATCAGTGATGTCATTTGAGATGTCATCAGTGATGTCACAGACCATGTCATCAGTGATGTAATATGTGGAGTCACAAGCAGTGCACTGCATGGGTGTAAGTTATGGTTAGCTCAGGTAACTATAACTGCTGAATTTCTATGTGAATGCTGAACCTAACTATAACGTCCCTGTAACCTTTGGTTTTTGAGTATATTTCCAAGGTTTTTTAAATTCTACTTCCCAATTATAACGTCCCTGTAACCATTGTTTTTTCAGTGAATTTCTATGTATTTTATATTATTTCCTAACTATAACATCTTTGTAACCTTTGTTTTTAGTGAGTTTCAAAGGTTTTTTAATTGTATTTCCTAACAGTAACCTGTAACCTATGAGAGAGAGTGTATGAGTAACTGTATGGGTCAGTGAGTGGGTGTGTGGGTGGCTATATTTGTCTGTGAGTGAGTGTGTGAGTGGCTGTAAGGGTCTGGGTTTGGTTGTGTGAGTGGTTTTGTGGGTGTGTGAGGGGTTGTGTGAATCAGTGACTGTGTGTGTGTGTTGTGTGAGTCTGTATGGGTGTATGAGTGGGTGTGTGAGTAGTTGTGAGGGTATGTGAGTGGGTCTGTGAGTGGACTTGTGAGTTGGTGAGTGAGTGGGTGAGTGACTGTATGAGTCTGTGAGTGGGCATGTGGGTGTGTGTATAGCTGTGTGAGTAGTTTTGTGAGTTTCTGTGTGGGAGCATAAGTGGATTTGTGAGTGGATGTATGGGTCAGTGAGTGGGTGTACGAGAGAAACTTTATGGGTCTGTGAGTGGGTATATGAGTGGTTGTGTGAGTGGATGTGTAAGTGGCTTTATGGGTCTGTTAGTGGGTTTGTGAATGAGTGTATCAGATGCTGTGTGGGTCTATGAGTGGATGTGGGAGTGGCAGAATGGGTGTGTGAGTGGGTGCCTGAGTGTCTGTGTGGGTGTGTGAGTGCTTCTCTGGGTCTCTGAGTGGATGTATCAGTGATTGTATAGGTGTGTGAGTGGGTGTATGAGTGGCTGTATGGGTCTGTGAGTAGGTGTGTGAGTGGTCTTGTGGGTGTGTGAGTAAGTGTGTAAGTGGCTGTATGGGTCTGTGAGTATGTGAGTGGTTTTGTTGGATGTGGGTGTGTGAGTTGGTATTTGAGTGGTTTTGTGGGTGTGTGAGTGACTGCATGGGTGTGTGAGTGGCTGTGTGCATCTGTGAGTGTATGTGAGTGTATGTGCTGTGTTGCCCCTCTCCAACGGTCAATTTCAGGCACAGGTACCCCATCCCCCAGGGTCTGGCTTCTTGATGCTTGGTGCCCTGGAGTCAACTCAGGGCACCCAGTTTTTAGAATTGGGGAACGCAGTCGGAGCCTCGATGCCCCTGCGGTCCTTACTGGCTCGCAGCTTCCAGCGGGAGCTGGCATTGCTCCCGCACGCAGGGAGCCTGCATTGCTCCTGCACGCAGGGAGCAGCCTAGTGTTCAAACTATAGAATGAAACAACTCTGGATTTTGGTTGGAAACTAAAACCGACCAGATAGAGTACAATATGGCAGGGAAGGAGGCTCAGTCAGGTCTCTGAAGTGCATGACTTTTTTTGGGTGGGATACTATTGGTATTTTATGGGTGGGAGATTCAATGGCAGGTACAGTGATGGACCACTGTATGAGCCGGGAGAGAGTGATTTATCAAACCAGGGGCTGGCCGCAAACATATTATTAAGTTTGGAGTAAATGTCGCTGGTACTGTTGTATTTTGGTAGACCCCTTTTCATCTGAGTTTAACCCTATCGTTGGTAACACTTAATACAGAGCAATGGTGAGGGGTGGAGGAAGAAGGGCCAGGAAGTACAAATGTGATTGTCGAATTGGTGACTCTAAAACCTGTGTAACACGTTGTGTCATTGAGTTTGCCATGGTATGTTGATTTTGAATGTTAGTGTTTTTTTGTCTGATTTTCAACAGAAAACCTAATAAGGGCCAGGAAGTACAAATGTGATTGTCGAATTGGTGACTCTAAAACCTGTGTAACACGTTGTGTCATTGAGTTTGTCATGGTATGTTGATTTTGAATGTTTGTGGTTTTTTTGTCTGCTTTTCAAAAGAAAACCTAACAAAATGTTTTATTTTAAAAATGCATTTTTTACTAAGGGAGTAGCTTCTAGGGTCACATGTGGAGTGTCACAAAGACCCCGCCCCCATGCATCCTCCTTTAAGCTATGCCGCTGGGCCCAAGCCCCTACATGCCACACGCCCCACCTACTGCTCCATCCATTACTCTGTCGGGTTGTCTTTTCCGTTTACTGGGTGTCTCACCCTCCCTGCTACTGGAAATATAGCATCAGGCAAAGTGTGGACCTTATCTGCTTACAAGGGTGAAACTTCCTAACTTCGTTTGCCAGTAAGGTTGAGGACGCTTGAGTCCATCCTAGGTATAGCCTGGCCTTGTGGCTGACCTCACTGACCTCCAAATCTGACTAGCACCTGTGATCACCAATTTGAATTTCTCATCTTTGTTTCGAAACTAGAATATCTGCGCCTCTGCTCCACATATTACTGCATCTCCAGATGTACACAATAAAACAGAATGCTGCCTGTTCTGTAATGGGGCTCTAACCATTTTTGGTAAAATAGCAGACAGCTGTTATGCCTGGTAAAGCCCACCATGGAGTCAAACGCTGGACTCTCCCAGTAGTCCAGAGAGAGATAAACCAGTTCAGTACTCATCACAGAGCTCGAGAGAACAGCTTGTAGAACAAAACAAAAAAATTAAATCCTATTTTGCTAGTCCTGTTCGGCAAATATCCCCCAGGCTGAGAGTTTCTGTGTAATAAAGTACATTAGTTGCTGCTCATTACAGCAGAGCAGAATCCCGGCTTCCAACACTGAATCAGCAGAGAAGCAGGAGAGAGTGTGATAGGATTAGGCCTCATTGTAAATTGGGTGGATTAGGATGGGGTATTTAGGATGTGAGGTAAATACCTCCTATTTCGAGTTTTAAATCTGAAAATTGGGCATAACATGCAGAATTGTTTTTTAACACACCGAATTTGCCAAGTTTGATCAGCAGGAATTTATAAGGGGTAAAAATGCTAGCGTGCGATCATTATCACATAATTTATCATTCTTCCTTACTCATAATTGGTTGCAATGGAATCGTAATTTGGCCTTTAACTTGTTAGGAGCGCCTTAGTACCTCTTTAGAAGTGGCCCTGTAATTGGAGTGGTGTTAATCGTACCTGAAAACAAGCATTTGCAATGCAATAGGTCTCGCAATAGAAAAGTTTGAGCTTTTGGTGTGTAAAATGTAATTTTTTTTAATTTTTGTTTGTTTTTCAAAATATAAAAGTATTTATTTTGTTATTAGAAATGCCAATAGTTATAAAGTTAGCAAATGTTACATCTATAGCATTAGTAAAGGTACATGTTTAGTTTTCCCCGGTCTTACATGTATTGATCTGACAAATCACAATGTTTTAACAAGAACAGAAGTGAAAACATTTAACATCTTTTTATGACATTTGTAATAAAGCTTGAAACATTGACAGAAAATATTTGAACCAGTTGTTGTTGAATGGTTGCACAGATTGATGCTGTGGTGGCGCTGAGTGATGTTGTTTTGGGGACAAGTGATGCTGTGGCGTTCAGTGATGCTGTTGTAGTGCATAGTGATTTTGTGGTGCCCCTGAATAATGCTGTAGTGGTGCTGAGTGGTGCTGTGGTGGTGCTGAGTGGTGCTGTGCTGGAAGTGTGCACTGCCGGCTGGTGGTGTGTGTGCCTGGTGGAAGCGTGCACTAACGGCTGATGGTGTGTGTGCCTGGTGAAAGCGTGCACTGACGCTGGTGGTGTGTGCCTGGTGAAAGCGTGCACCGACGGCTGGTGGTGGTGTGTGTGTGACTGGTGAAAGCGTGCACTGATGGCTGGTGGCGTGTGTGTGCCTGGTGAAAGCGTGCACTGACAGCTGGTGGTGTGTGCCTGGTGGAAGCGTGCACTGATGGCTGGTTTTGTTTGTGCCCGGTGAAAGTGTGCACTGACAGCTGGTGGTGTTTGTGCCCAGTGAAAGCATGCACTGACGACTGATGGTGTCTGTCCCTGGTGAAACTGTGCACTGACGGTGTGGTTGTGTGTGTGGTTGTATGTGTGGTTGTGCTTGTGTGTGTGGTTGTGTGGTTGTGTGTGGTTATGTGTGGTTGTGTGTATAGTTGTGTGTGTGGTTGTGTGTGTGGTTGGGAGTGTGGTTGGGGGTGTGGTTGGGGGTGTAGTTGTGCGTGTTGTTGTGCATGTGGTTGTGTGTGTGGTTGTGTGTGTGTGGGGTTGTGTGTGGTTGTGGTTGTGTGTGTTGTGCTTGTGGTTGTGTGTGGTTGAGTGTGTGTGGTTGTATGTGTGTGGTTGTGTGTGTTTGGTTGGGTGTGTGGTTGGGTGTGGTTGTGTATGGTTGTGTGTGTTTGTGTGGTTGTGTGTGTGTGTGTGGTTGTGTGTGTGTGTGGTTGTGTGTGTGGTTGTGTGTGTGTTTATAAAGACGTTTTAGCTTTCAGAAGTAAGCAGCTCCAAGGCAGAACGCCTTTCTGTATAACAACAGTATCACATGTCGGATATTGAACAACGCAGGGTGTCACATATCTAATATCAACAAGCATGCCTTTGATCACATTAATTAATGTATTGAATGCAAGGCACAGGCAGTCACAGAGTTCTATATTAACGTCAACACAACACGGCTGTCCGATAGCAAGGTCAGAGGAAATGTGTTCAAACTAGTGGATGTGGAGACAAACAGGGAATGATGCGTGTTATCACCTATTTAAATGGCACTCACCTCTGGAAGGCACCTCGAGAATGGTGTAATCACTGTGAGTGCTGTGGGTCTTGCGTATCAAAGTGTACAAGATATCTATCTAAGTCTTCAGCTACAAAATCAAACTAGAATAGGAAACCCGTAAAAAATGGTAAATTGCTGTCCCATTAGCTAGCATTCTTTTGTTTTCTGTAATGAGGAATAACGAGAGCACAAGATGACTATATATACAAGCTACTTTCACCCGATGTTAAAGATCGGGGCCTTTGAGAGTCAGCATTTTTAATGATCGGTATGCTGTGATAACAGTGGCAAGCAGTGGTAGGATGCACCAAAATCGATTCGCCAATGCTGCAACTGTAAGGTAATTTAAAAATCCCAAAAGATAGTAAAGCTATTATACAATTATGCTTACATTTACCAGTGTTGTTCCATTTCTTGACATCAATGCATGTGTTGCGGTGTGCAGCAGCGGTCCTGCAGAATGTATTGTTTGCATGTATTTGCTGTTGGCCATATTAAGTGTGTCGTACGTCACTCGGGTGCCTTTGTGTTACCAGAAGCCATTACGATCTACGCACTATGATCGCTGGGTGTGGTGGGCACTGGCAATTTTCTCGGCTCACCTTTGGGTTGTATTACCACCCATCGCTGATGCTCAGTGGCGTGAGTAGGTGTGTGCGCTGGGAAGACGAGGCAGGGACGCGCTTCTGGCACATTGCTGCACAAGAGAAACTAGGGTTTGCACCATTGAAGCGCTGTGAAGATACACCCCGGAAGTCCACTCCGGCCCCGACATTAGGACTCTGGCTGAGTGGGCGGCTGTCAAAACGGTAACGTAGAGAACACTGTCTGTGCAGCAGGGGGTGGCGCCCCAGCGGAATACATGGGATGTTTACATCGATAAACTGCAGGCTAAAGCACACAAGAGACTCCCTGAGAGTTAGCTTGGTGACAGTACGGAGTGCTAGCAAAAGTGAACAGCACAAGCAATATGGCTGCATACAATGCAGCGATCGTAGTGCGTAGCGTATGCCACTCTTGTGTACATGCCGGAGCATCAGGTCAGCAGTTTCAGTGGGTGATGGGTAAAGCACTCACTTGGATATAGCCTTTCTCTTTACGTAATGTGACTTCGTGCGAGTTAAACTAACCGCACTTAGCAGCAGAATAAGGGTGGCAGAATAAGCCTGTTTAGAAAGTATTAAGGGCATTCTTGTTTAAAGCAAGGTCATTGAGTAACATTTCGTCAAACAAGACATGCATGGGAAGTGGGGGGCGGCCAGAAATCTGTAAGTATGGCCGGCCATGAATAATTTTGAGAGGAGAAGCCGCAGAGCACGGCCGGCCGGCCGGCCATGAATAATTAGGGGAGGAGAAGCCGCAAAGCGCACTCTGGGAGAAGCCCTTTGATGTGGTGTCATGGCCTGGCGGCCGTGAACAAATGCAAGAATAGAGAACAAATGGGAGGGGTGGGGGGGAGCAGGAGGTGAGCCTGAGAGTGGCTGAAGCAACATTGGAGGGCAGAAGTAAATGGGTACCAGAAGCTAGAGAAGAATATAGATGGTGCAGGGAGAGCAAACATGCAATAGCAAGGTGGAGCTTGGAAAGGACGCAGACATGAAAGCAGCGTGAGTTGTGGGGAGCACACTAGGGAGAGCGCATAATGGAAGGGCGCAGGGGAGAGCCACACGGGCGAGACAAGGCAGGGAGGAAGAAAGAGAAGCATTACTAGGTGGGCAGATGAAGAAAACGTGCGCTTTGCCGAGCTAAAACAAACAGAAACATGCACTGGAATATTGTGCAAAGCATGGCACACTGTCAAAAAATAACCACGGTGAACATTATGTGGTGGGGCAAGCTCGTATGTGGTGTGCGAAGCGGGCAGAAAGGAAGGTGATGTAAGTAAGGCCAGTACAACAACAGGTTGTAGGTAGGCAATAAGTAAGTTTATTGCAGCACAGATAAATACAGGTCTGTAACCGATCTGGCCAATACACAAACTGCCAGATTGTAGAACAGAGAAAGACATCATAGGTGGAACACATTGAACAATCTAGAAGTCTAACATAGAAGAGGCTAAGCAGAATACAACATATCTTCCCCCCTTATATAATAAACAAAACAACAGAAAGTAAAAGAAACAAAAGAACAAAAAGAACCATCAGTGAATGTAATCATTCAAGTAAACTGGGGGATGACGGGAGCGGGGACTCCTCAAACTGACACTTAGAGGAGCTAAGTCAACGGGAACGGAAACAGAGGAGCCAGCAACAACAGCATCATCGGAGGAAGAAATTGAAGAGTTACCACACAAAGAAGTTGAGGCATCACCACTACCCACCTCCCCCCGTACAAGAGGCAGGGAAGAAACATCAGAGTTGCAGGAGGACAAAGGGTAACCATTGCAGCTCTTATCACACCTATTAAGAGCAACCCCTTTGGAAACAGACCCAGTCCCGCCTTTGGAACTACCTTCACCTTTTTGGTAAAGAGCCACCCTCCGGTAGTTCCATTTCTCACCATTGTCAAGTAGCACAAAATGGGGAAAAGCCTTCTTTACTGAGTAAGGGCCCCTAAACTTGGTAAGACCCTTGGAACAACGGCCTGGCTTGACTTTGACAAGATCCCCAGTTGAAATCGGTGAGGAAGACACGTTAGGAGAAGAAACCATATCATTAGGATGTCTCAACCAAGAGGGCGTCAACCTCGACACAGGAGGACGACCGCGCATCAATTCAAAGGGAGACTTTTCTCCATGTTTATGAGGGGTAGAGCGATAAGCCCACACAAGTTCCTGGACACGCTCATTAGAGAAACACCCAGAAGCAACACACATTTGAATCACGCCCTTAACTAGACGATTAACCCTTTCACACAAACCATTGCTTTCAGGATTGTACAAGCATGTACAGTGATGCTCTATACCGCACTCACGAACAAAAGAAGCCATTTTCGCAGAGGTCAATTGAGTGCCGTTGTCGGTAATCAACACCGAGGGAAATCCCTCATCAACAAAAAACTCTTTAAGAACGAGATGGTGGAATCTGTAGTGATTTCCTTCATAAAATGAACAGCCAACCACTTAGAAAAACAATCGATTACCACAACAGCAAAACGCTGATTGGTAGGCAATTCATTCATTGGGCCAATGAAATCAAGGCAAATACTATGCCAAGGTAGATTTTTAAAAGAAATGTTCCCAATAGAACGAGAGCCTACAACCTTGAGACGTTTTTCACCCTCTTTACAGAAGCTACAGTTAACTACACAATTCACAGCATCAGAGTCAATCAGAGGCCACCAAAATTTTTCTTTTACACGTCTTTGAGTGAGGGTCTGCCCTAAATGACCCTCGTGGGCTAAGTTAAGAATCCTGTTCCTCAAAGCATAAGGGGGAATAAACCGATCACCCCTCATTAAAACCTTCTTGCCAGATAACGACAACTCATCCAAAATTTTGAGAAAAGGCCTAACCGAAGGCTCGACAGTACTCTCTCTTCTGGCCCCCTTGACCACAAGATCAACAACAGCCTTCAAGACAGGATCCTCCTCCATGCCCTTAGACCATTCTTCCGCAGAGAATGAACCCTCACCCAAGAATAAAACATCTTGCAAGCAAGCAACAGCAGCATCATCCTCTATAAGAACTGATGATCCAATGGGTTGTACAGGAAGACGAGACAAGCAGTCCGCTTGGACGTTCCTCCAGCCATGAACAAACTCTACGTCAAACTGATAGTCTTGAAGACGAGAGGCTAATCTGACCACCTAGGTGAGCCCTTACCAGTACCCCCAGGAGCCAAGACATTGAGTAGAGGTTTGTGATCCGTGCGAAGGACAAATCGAGAACCCCACAAGTACGTTCGAAAATAGCCTATCCCCCACGCAGCAGCAAGAGCTTCCCGCTCAATGACTGAATAATTTAATTCAGACGCAGTCAAAGGTCGGGATGCAAAGGCTATGGTTCTCTCCGCCCTGCCATGCTTTTGGAGAAGAACCGCACCTAGGCCAATTCCGCTTGCATCAACCATCAATATAGAAGAGCGACTGGTGTCAAACGGAGTAAGCACCTTAGCAGACTTAAGCTCAAGTTTGATTGCCTTGAAACAAGAATCTTGCTCACTAGACCACAAAAACCTAGCCCCCTTCTTCAACAAGCATCTCATAGGAGCAGTTTTGGTTGAAAAATCTCTCACAAATTTAGAATAAAATTCGATCAATCCCATGAATGATCTTAGCTGTTCCTTGTCAGCAGGAGGAGGAGCTAACTCAACAGCTTCCAACAAATTCTTCTTCGGTTTGATGCCCTCTGCAGACAAACAGAAACCCAAGTATTCAATTTCCTTGACTAAAAACGCACACTTCTCCTTACGCACTCTTCCACTCTTCGCAAAACATTTCGTAAAATACTATTGTGTTCTTCAAGAGAATCCCCAAAAATCAGGATATCGTCCTGAAAGTATATCACTTTGTCTAGACCTTTAAACACCTCAGTAACCATTCACTGGAAAACGCTCGCAGCTGAGATTAACCCAAATGGTAAGCGAGTGAATTGAAATGTCCCCTCCCCAGTGACAAACGCAGTCAAATGTTTAGAAGCATCATCCAAGCGAATCTGGTGATAAGCATGTTTGAGATCTAACTTACTGAAAAATCTGGCACCCTTGAGAGTAGAAACCAATTCCCCGATATTGGGCAAAGGGAACACATCAGCCACTACACACTTGTTCAACGAGCGCAAATCCACACAGAACCTAATCTTGTTGTCAGGCTTCTGGGAAATCACAACGGGGGAAATCCAAGGCGAGGCTTCAACTGGTTCTATAATGCCCCCTTGTAACATTTCCTCCAATACCGACTTTACTTCCTTACGTAAAGCGAAAGGTACCCGCCTGGCCTTATGTTGAACAGGAATACTGCCTTCTTTCAAAAGAATACGATGTGAGTATCCTTGCAACTCCCCCAACTGATCCCTGAAAACATTGACATATGTGGAAAGAATATCATCAACAGTGAGATTGTCAACCACCATGACAGGTTCTTCAGCCCTTGGGTTTACAACTATGTGTAGGTCATATTGATGAGAACGACCAAGGATGGCGGGACCATCAACTGATACGTAAACTTTACCCCAAGCAAATCTGTCTTTGAAAACAATCTTCCCCTCAAAATAACCAAGGAGATCTATTTTCTCCCCTTGATACCCAGAGGGAAAGATGTCACACTCTTGAAGACGTCTGTCACCCCACACACTTTTCAATTAAGACACAGGAATGATGGTCTACTTTGAACCAGTGTCTACCATTAGGTTGACAGATTTATCGTCAATTGTGAAATCAGCTTTTGGAATTCGTTCTCTCTTTTCTAGACAAGAACAAACGGAATCACACAAAACTAGAATTTTGTTCACATCACGTTTTAACTCAGAAAACTCGCCCACAACAGTTACTCTAGAGTTAGATTTGTTCTTGCACATCTTAGCAAAATGGCCAAGTTTACCACACCGCATGCATTCCTTGTTGTTTGCAAAGCAAAATTTTGCCTCCGAAGAATGTGAATAACTACCACACCTGGAACACATTCTAGGGTGAGACTTATTAGAGGTTTGGTGTGAAACATTTTTCTTTTGTAATACATAACCCTTTTTCCTTACAATTGCTATGGCAGCTGCTTCATTGTCACTGTCATCACTCACAGTTAATTTATGTGAAATTTCAGCCACCTTAGTCTCTAACCCACTTTTTTGTAGTTCTTTCATGCACTTTTCGCTTTCTTGAACTATTTTGGCCAATTCAATCGCTACTTTCAGAGTAGGATTCTTGGCAGCCCATAAACGTTCCTGTATTTTGCGATTATTCGCCTGCACTATGAGCTGATCCCTAATGAGTTCATCTGCCATATGGCCAAAATTACATTTAACAGACAATTCGCGCAAACGTGCGACAAAATCATCGATGCTCTCATCCTCAAGCTGCTTGTTTTTATAAAACTTATATCTCTGTAACACTAAATTTTCTTCTTTCCCAAATCTTGTCTCCAACCTTGTGACTGCTTCCTTAAACTCATCTAACGATGAAGATGAATCCGAAGATTACACTTGTGGCAATTTAAATATGCGTTGCCCCTCCTTGCCCAATGTTGTCATAAGAAGAGCTTTTTTTCTTTTTGGGGAAAATTCTTCACCATCCAATGCGTCAATGTAGTTATAAAACATACCAATCCAGTCCTCCCAACTAGTAGATGGGTTTCCAGGTTCACTGAGAAATTGAGGAGGAAGGGCAACATTGACCGACTGTGCCATTATTGAAGTAATCAAAGAAATAAATCAATAAACTGAGATGAATAAGTAATGCACAGTGAACAAATTAAAACAGAAAAAAAAAAACGGAGTCACAGTAGAAATGAATAACAAGTTATGAAATGCCCCAAATGGTTGGAGAATATTATGCAGCTAATCTGCATCTAGCAGTACTTCAGACGATTAGTTATTGTTATTTCTTATGCGCTGTGGGAAAATTATGAAGAAAAGCGCACGGAAATTATGAAGAGAAGCGCACAGTTACGAAGCCAAAATAGTGCGTGCTTACTGTTACAGAGATGAGCGTTAGCGAAGAAAAACCAGTTCTAATACAAATCCAAAAGCAGCGCTATAATTTCTTTTCCCATCAAAAGCCGATTTGCTTCCCGAAAGATGGCCGCCAAGGTCAAATGTCAACACAGCGTCACATCAGCGTCAAACGTCACGCGTTTGCTCTTGCGCTGAAGACGCGAGACACCAACCGGATGCCAGGATACATGGAACGAAGTATGCCGGGCGGGATAATCAGTTGCCAGGAGACAGACACAATGCACTCACCGCCGAGTAGTTGCTACGGCAACACTGAGATGACGTCAGGAAATCGAGGCAACGGCATTACTAACATGAAAAACGAAGAAAAATTGGGATTTTCTTTGTTACTCGCCGTTCTGCTTGATGGAGAGGTTGAAGGAGAGGTTGAAGAGACGTCCGATCCTTTATCACTTGACACGCCGGGTATGAAGAAACAGAACGCAGTATCTCTGTGAAATTCAATTTCAGCTGCAAAACGAAGACTTGAAAAATGGCCAGATGCATCCACAGCCAAGTCGCCAAATGATGTAAGTAAGGCCAGTACAACAACAGGCTGTAGGTAGGCAATAAGTAAGTTTATTGCAGCACAGATAAATACAGGTCTGTAACCGATCTGGCCAATACACAAACTGCCAGATTGTAGAACCGAGAAAGACATCATAGGTGGAACACATTGAACAATCTAGAAGTCTAACATAGAAGAGGCTAAGCAGAATACAACAGAAGGCCGTGGGAGGTGGGAGGGGGAGAGATGCTGATGTCAGATTAGCTGCGGAGCGGATCTCTTTCAAGTAGCTCACGGCCTCGAGGCCGTGAAAGTTAAAGCAATTAGGGGGAGGTGGGAGGGAGGCTGATAGGCAGAAGCCTTGGGCAAGCTCGTGGACGAGGGCGTGCACTTCTCAAAATCCGCTTTTTGGGAACCTTTTGAGAGCCTTGGGTTTAAGTAGTGGTTTAGCTGCATTAGACTCGCAGACTCATTCCTGCGGAATGGAGTAGGCCAGACCTAAAAAATGCAACTGCTCAGTCAAAATTTTTCTGGTGCCATAAATACCACCAATTTACAAGAGCTTAGTGCAACAAAATCCGTGAATTCCTGAAGATACCGGGCATTTTCATCTGATATTTGATCTGCCAATATTTATAACAAACATTATAATTGCGATATATGTGGCACCAGCAGATACTAAATGCACCGCAATTAGCTGGGCTGTTGGTAATGAAGGACTAAGAGGGAAGAAGCAAACCCCCATCTAATGACTGCAAGGCCTTCTCTCTGTGTCCAGAGTGTCCAGCAGCAGGGAATGGCACGTAAATTGGCTCAGGAGGCAAGCAGAAATAGACAGGATAGATAGGATACTGAATAGCTCCGGTCCTCTTGCATCCATGAAAGGCAGTGTGATCTTGCTATTAGCAGGCCCCCTTATTACAGTTTTGTTTTAACTTTACACTGCATTCGGACCTAAAATATTCTGAAAGGGTGTCAGGGGCAACATAACATGTATAGCTGATGCAAATGTTATATATAGCGTCTGATGTAATGCAGTATGCATAGTTGAAGCCTATGTAATGTACAGTGACTGTATCTCTCTCGTCTGTCCTATTCTTCTTCGGTTTCACCACTAATTTGTCTGTCCTTTCCTCTTACATCTCTTTCTCTCTCAAAACACAATATAAAAGGGGCTAGCTATATATACACCAATGCGTAAACGACTATTATCCAAGCTGGGCTAACCCTGTAACAGTGGTTGTGATTGTATTCTATGTAAAAGCAAATAAAAATGTATATAAAAAAAAACAAGTATTGCACTCTGCTACTCAGCCGAAGTTTAAGAAAACTTACCTCAAAATTGCAAGTCGTTTGGCTTCATAACTTTTCATAGCCTTACCTGGCGCACTCAGCCAGTTTGATTTGGAACTGTAATCCATTGGTTGGGACTCAGGGTGGCAAGCATTCCCCCTCTGCTCATGGCCCTCGCGTATCTCAAAATGTTGAATATGCACGTGCTGGTGGTTGGAAGACAGGTCCACGGCTGAGGTCCATCAATGGAGAATCTAATAGTCGGCACGCAGGGCACTAGATACTCATGTGTAAATCGAGCCACCAAAATCCATGCTACTACAAATGTTGCATTAGTCAAGTTACCCAAACTATTGCATGTAAGTCATCTATCTAATGACTTGTAGATCCAGCTAAGTTTCCAAACTTGTATTTGTGGCCACAGAGTGAGTCATGGAAATGAGAAATTAGTGTATCTTGCCTTGGCCTCTTCACGAACAAGAATAAATGCCACTATCTTTGAACTGTGGGAATCCTTCATTTCCAACCATATTTGCCTGGCTCAGGTACTGCTCCCCTGTCTGCTCTGGGAGGTGTGTTAGGAAATCTTTGTTTGCCTGGCGTCAAGTTATCTTGCTGTTGTGGTCTTCATGATACCCTCAGGCTGGTGAGGTTCCTCATGGTGCCCCTGGGGTTTAAATGTTTTTGGTGTCTCTGTGCAATCTTCCTTTGGCATTCTGTGGCAGTGATTCTATGTTTGGCTGTCCACGCGCAGGGTGGTGTGTGGTCATTCCACCTGGTATGGCTCTCTGGGCATTGAAAAAACTCAAGACTTGGAACCAATCCTAATGTGAAGCATCAAACATCAAACAAGCGGAACAAATGCAAGCAGCAGTCCCCCTATCTAACTGGCTTTCCAGTCGTTGCTGGGCGGGCTTTTTCTTCCTCCTAGTTGACCTTTTTCTTCCAGGGCCTTGACTATGAAAAAAGATTGGCCAGGACAGTCAGTGTGTCTCCTCCCTGCTAAGCTTCCTTTTATTTTTTCGCTCTGATACCTTTTGTCTAATTCTGCTTTCTACCACATATGCTTAAAACCTGTCTTCAGCTACCAGGATACATGCCCAGAGGTGTTTTCAGTACTTCCAGGTTTATCCTCTGGAAACACCTGATTACCTCCAGTCCTTTTTTCATTGTCATTAAGAAACGTTGTTGTAAATTCACGACTTCGTAGTGGCAAACACAAACGAAAGGCATCATGTTTCCCAAAATATTAACAGAACAAACACCATTTGGCCCAGCGGTCCGGCCACTGCCGCAGCAGCGTTCTTACCACCTTATTACAACAGTGGTGGTCAGAGCACGATTGGACTGCCACAACCACCAGGGAACTGCATTCCTCCGCGATTGCGCAGTGGTCAGGGTCTCACAATATGTTGGCGCTGCGGCACTGCAACACATATTATGAGTTTCCTGACCGCCAGCGGTCTCACAGAGGTTCTTACTCCAAGAAACTGTTGGGGGTCAGAAAACTAAGGGGCCCCCCTAACCTCATGCATGTTGGTACATGCAGGGGGGCACATGCACCCTGGTGCAGCATTAAGGCCAATGTTTGAGACTTATTACTGTACCACCATGGGACCATCATGCCGCCCGCCTGCAAATCACAAAAATACTCGTAATCTGGCAGGGGGTCGGTGGCCCTGTTTGGCGGTACAAAAGGGGGTGGTGATGGACGGAGCATCTAAATCAATCAAACACTCACACCCAGTCAAAAGATCTGGGTTTAATCAATCACCGTTCTATAGCCCACTCTGCCACCCCAGTTCAGACATGGCCATATGCAAATCAGTCTGACCCTGTGCCTCATGGGAACAGTCCAGCCCGAACTGCCAAGCCATGTCTTCCCTGGACCGGAAACAAGCTTCCGAGGACCGGTTTCTGGCATTCCAGCCGTCTACAGCCCGGCTTGCTTGAATCCAGAGGCAAAGTGAGCAAGGGACTCACGTCTGAGAATACCCTGCCACAAATATGGCGGCCAAAAGCGGTACAAAAGGGGGTGGTGATGGACGGAGCATCTGAATCAATCAAAAACTCACACCCAGTCAAAAGATCTGGGTTTAATCCATCACCGTTCTTTAGCCCACTCTGCCACCCCAGTTCAGACATGGCTATATGCAAATCAGTCTGACTCTGTGCCTCATGGGAACAGTCCAGCCCGAACTGCCAAGCCATGTCTTCCCTGGACCGGAAACAAGCTTCCGAGGACCGGTTTCTGGCATTCCAGCCGTCTTCAGCCCGGCTTGCTTGAATCCAGTGGCAAAGTGAGCAAGGGACTCACGTCTGAGAATACACTGCCACAAATATGGCGGCCAAAAGCGGTACAAAAGGGGGTGGTGATGGACGGAGCATCTGAATCAATCAAACACTCACACCCAGTCAAAAGATCTGGGTTTAATCCATCACCGTTCTTTAGCCCACTCTGCCACCCCAGTTCAGACATGGCTATATGCAAACCAGTCTGACCCTGTGCCTCATGGGAACAGTCCAGCCCGAACTGCGAAGCCATGTCTTCCCTGGACCGGAAACAAGCTTCTGAGGACCGGTTTCTGGCATTCCAGCCGTCTTCAGCCCTGCTTGCTTGAAACCAGTGGCAAAGTGAGCAAGGGACTCCCGTCTGAGCATACCCTGCCACACTTATGGAGTCCAAAAGCGATAAAAAAGAGGGTAGTGATGGATGGAGCATCTGAATCAATCAAACACTCACACCCAGTCAAAATATCTGGGTTTAATCCATCACCCTTCTTTAGCCAACTCTGCCACCCCAGTTCAGACATGGCTATATGCAAATCAGTCTGGCCCTGTGCCTCATGGGAACAGTCCAGCCTGAACTGCCAAGCCATGTCTTCCCTGGACTGGAAACAAGCTTCCGAGGACCGGTTTCTGGCATTCCAGCCGTCTTCAGCCCGGCTTGCTTGAATCCAGTGGCAAAGTGAGCAAGGGACTCACATTTGAGCATACCCTGCCACACTTATGGTGGCCAAAAGCGGTACAAAAGGGGGTGGTGATGGACAGAGCATCTGAATCAATCAAACACTCACACCCAGTCAAAAGATCTGGGTTTAATCCATCACCGTTCTTTAGCCCACTCTGCCACCCCAGTTCAGATATGGCTATATGCAAATCAGTCTGACCCTGTGCCTCATGGGAACCGTCCAGCCCGAACTGAAAAGCCATGTCTTCCCTGGACCAGAAACAAGCTTCCGAGGACCGTTTTTTGGCATTCCAGCCGTCTTCAGCCCGGCTTGCTTGAATCCAGTGGCAAAGTGAGCAAGGGACTCACGTCTGAGCATACCCTGCCACACTTATGCCGGCCAAAAGCCGAACAAAAGGGGGTGGTGATGGACGGAGCATCTGAATCAATCACACACTCACACCCAGTCAAAAGATCTGGGTTTAATCCATCACCGTTCTTTAGCCCACTCTGCCACCCCAGTTCAGGCATGGCTATATGCAAATCAGTCTGACCCTGTGCCTCATGGGAACAGTCCAGCCCGAACTACCAAGCAATGTCTTCCCTGAGCCGGAAACAAGCTTCCGAGGACCGGTTTCTGGCATTCCAGCCGTCTTCAGCCCGGCTTGCTTGAATCCAGTGACAAAGTGAGCAAGAGACTCAGGTCTGAGCATACCCTGCCACACTTATGGCGGCCAAAAGCGGTACAAAAGGGGGTGGTGATTGACGGAGCATCTGAATCAATCAAACACTCACACCCAGTCAAAAGATCTGGGTTTAATCCATCACCGTTCTTTAGCCCACTCTGCCACCCCAGTTCAGACATGGCTATATGCAAATCAGTCTGACCCTGTGCTTCATGGCAACAGTCCAGCCCGAACTGCCAAGCCATGTCTTCGATGGACCGGAAACAAGCTTCCAAGGACCGGTTTCTGGTATTCCAGCCGTCTTCAGCCCGGCTTGCTTGAATCCAGTGGCAAAGTGAGCAAGAGACTCAGGTCTGAGCATACCCTGCAACACTTATGGCGGCCAAAAGCGGTACAAAAGGGGGTGGTGATTGACGGAGCATCTGAATCAATCAAACACTCACACCCAGTCAAAAGATCTGGGTTTAATCCATCACCATTCTTTAGCCCACTCTGCCACCCCAGTTCAGACATGGCTATATGCAAATCAGTGTGACCCTGTGCTTCATGGGAACAGTCCAGCCCGAACTGCCAAGCCATGTCTTCGGTGGACCGGAAATAAGCTTCCGAGGACCGGTTTCTGGTATTCCAGCCCTCTTCAGCCCGGTTTGCTTGAATCCAGTGGCAAAGTGAGCAAGGGACTCACGTCTGAGCATACCCTGCCACACTTATGGCGGCCAAAACCGGTACAAAAGGGGGTGGTGATTGACGGAGCATCTGAATCAATCAAACACTCACACCCAGTCAAAAGATCTGGGTTTAATCCATCACCATTCTTTAGCCCACTCTGCCACCCCAGTTCAGACATGGCTATATGCAAATCAGTGTGACCCTGTGCTTCATGGGAACAGTCCAGCCCGAACTGCCAAGCCATGTCTTCGGTGGACCGGAAATAAGCTTCCGAGGACCGGTTTCTGGTATTCCAGCCCTCTTCAGCCCGGTTTGCTTGAATCCAGTGGCAAAGTGAGCAAGGGACTCACGTCTGAGCATACCCTGCCACACTTATGGCGGCCAAAACCGGTACAAAATGGGGTGGTGATGAACGGAGCATCTGAATCAATCAAACACTCACACCCAGTCAAAAGATCTGGGTTTAATCCATCACCGTTCTTTAGCCCACTCAGCCACCCCAGTTCAGACATGGCTATATGCAAATCAGTCTGACCCTGTGCCTTAGGGGAACAGTTCAGCCCGAACTGCCAAGCCATGTCTTCCCTGGACCGGAAACAAGCTTCCGAGGACCGGTTTCTGGCATTCCAGCATACCCTGCCACACTCATCACCACCCCCTTTTGTACCACTTTTGGCCGCCATAAGTGTGGCAGTGTATGCTCAGACGTGAGTCCCTTGCTCACTTTGCCACTGGATTCAAGCAAGCCGGGCTGAAGACGGCTGGAATGCCAGAAACCAGTCCTCGGAAGCTTGTTTCCGGTCCAGGGTAGACATGGCTTGGCAGTTCGGGCTGGACTGTTCCCATGAGGCACAGGGTCAGACTGATTTGCATATAGCCATGTCTGAACTGGGGTGGCAGAGTGGGCTAAAGAACGGTGATCGATTAAACCCAGATCTTTTGACTGGGTGTGAGTGTTTGATTGATTCAGATGCTCCGCCCATCACCACCCCCTTTTGTACCATGTTTGGCGGTGTGGCGCCAAACTCATAATCAGGCCCTAAACCTTGACAGATTTGGGGTCTATGGCGTACTTCAGTAAAACATCTGACATAGGAAACAAAGATCCAATGTTATCCTATTAGATTTCAAAACCATGAATAGCTCCAGGGCTGTCTAGACTGCAGATTATTTTTAACTCTGGACTCTATGGACGTGACGCAGTACGGTACATGGAGGAAAGAGGTATCAAAGCCAAAATGTATCCCAAAGGGATTCCCGACTAAAAATCTCAAAAATATTTAATCTTTGTAAGGTTTTTTTCAGACATAAGCTAAGTCCCATAATGTCCAATACCAGTTAAACCAAAGCCCAAATATCCCAGTACCGGGTAGATGTGGTCAAAATATTGCATTCCCTCAGTTAGTAAGCCCTACTGAGCTAGTCTACTATTAGGGTTAGGTCATGTAAAAACCTATAAATTTGAAATACCGGTCATGGTGTAAAACAAATCTACTCCCCTAAAGATTACATGGGTTGGGGACTTCCCAGACTAAGGGAACGTATATGGCTGCGCCTCTAGACTTTAGCCACTTGGAGACAATGGTCACAAGGTCCGAGGAAGTCTCTCAGAAAAATGAAAGGGGTTAGAACCTGCTTCAATCCTCAACTGGAATGTTGTACTCCAATCCCAAATGGACCACAAGGTTGAGGAAAATTAAATTTTGGTCATGATGTGTTCCCTAGCGCGTACCCCACCGACTCCATGTACCAGCTTAAAGTGCATGTAACTTCCCTCCTGTGCCAGCTATGAAAACGCAAACACATTTGCGTCCACCGTCAACTTGTCCTCTTTCAGATGCACCATGAATGGATTATATAGTCCGTTCCTAAGTACGCTATGCCACCGTCTTTTTATAGTACACTTTTCACTTTTTCCTGCTCTAGCCAGAGTAGGCCCTGAATTCCTGCCATCTGAACCTCTTTTGTGGCTCCTGACTCTGCCCAGGCTACCTCTGTACTCGTGAACTCTGTCCTACATTCAGCGCGGCCCCTCGCGCTCAGCTCAAGCCTGCTTTCTGCCAAGACTGACTATAACCTTCGAGTTATCTGTTCCGCTCCCCGAGAATACATTCCTGCCTACTAGATCCTGTAAACATCCTCTCCAGCTGCAGAGCCAAAGGGCCGACCTGTCTTAATGCAAGTAAATTCATCGCCTCCGTTGCCATGCTTCCATGGAAGGCCCCGTGCCCCCACGCTTCACATATAGACACTTAGGCGCTCATACACGCATCCACAGTTAGCATAGAACAGCCTCTACCCTAGAGACCTTTCCGCCCAGATAGTATAGTTCCTAAACATCAGATATCAGATATGATAGAAGTACAAGTTGATCTGACATGCCAGACTTCTGTCTCTCTCCGTCAGTGTAAATGTCAAGACCCCTGCACCCCGTCAATCACACGTCATGCAGCTGCGCGCGCATCCACGCTTTCGATTTCTGCTGATATTGCAACATTCTGTTAGCACCACCCCTTGGTGCCACCCACTTGCGTCACCTATCAGTGACGTTTCTAGCACACACCTCTAGTTCACGCCTAGTTTACGCCTCTTGATGATGTATTGGTACCACGTGTATACTGTTATCTTGTCTTCTCTCAGCTGTTACGCCTCTTACATTGAACCTTATGATGTAAATCAAGTATATAAGCTATGTATTGTCAATAAACGAGAGCGCGCTCATCTATCCCTTCTGACACCCCTGTGGTGGTCAGAACATGATATCCTGATTCCTTTATGAGGAATAAAACCCTTAGAAACTCTAACACCACGGACTCTGTTTTCTTTCCTTCTGATTGAGTTATCATTGATTAAGTACTTACCTGCATAGAAATTAAGAGAGTAAATTAATTATTTACGTCATTTTGGCGCCCGAATAGGGACCCCTCCCCCACCTCACGCGCCGGAAGGTGCGTTGCAATCCGTGTCCCCTGCCATCAGTTAGACGGACCACACGTGTACTGGCAGGATTTCCTGCATCCCCCTCTGACCCACGGAGGTGACGAAGACTGCGATCAGTGCCCAGACGAGGCGGTGAGGAGTGCGGAGGATCCCGACCAGAGCCCAGCCGAAAGAAGCAAGGTCCGAGGTGTGAAGAGGCCCACCAGTTTCCGAAGTTTTCCGAAGTTTTCCGAAGTTTTCCGAAGTTCCGAGTCGAGTCCAGTCGAGTTTTCCGAGGCCTTCTGTTTCCGTGCTTCCCGGTGAGTACCATTGCTGGGTCGTATCTAGACGGGTTTGGGTACGCAAGTCCGGTCTGCACTGTTTTTAGGCAGTGTATCTGTACTGTTTAGCAGTATATCAAGGATTCCGAATTTTTGCACTGTTACAGCAGTGTATCCGTACTGTTGAGCAGTACACTTAGTTAGCTATGTCTTCAATGTTTTTATGTGATTAATGTCGTGGTATGAATGTGACTGTTTAAACGTGTATTATTGTGTTTTTATATGATATAGCTGTCAAAGAGTATCAAGGAATAAAGATCTAGCGTTCAGTAATAAGGATGCCGTTCCTCAGCAAGTTAAAACAGATCGGAACTAGGAAAGGGTTACTAGAGGAAGAAATTCCTATCCCCCCTAGGGACACTCCAGGCAATTTCATGTATCAAAAACACGGCATAGATGCCATATTATATCTAGATTTATGGGCCGATTACACCAAGCACCTAGATGAGAGACACAGATGGCCTGTTACCGGAACGTGGGATGCCGAGTGCATCATGAGGGTAGAAGAAGCATTATGGAAAAAGAAAGCTAGACAATCTCAGAAGGACGCCATAGAGTTTTGGCGTAAGGAATCACGTAAGCGTGCTGACAAAGCACTCCGTAGAGAAGACAGACTTAAAGAATCAGATAAAGAACAAGAAAACGAATTAGTTACTGAAGGGATCCGAGTAAAAACAGAACAAATAGACCGTGCCCGAAATAATCTTGTAAACGGTATGTATCTTGCAGCAGATGGCCCATCCGAAACTGAATCAGAGATACCGAAAAACTTACCGACACCATTAGTTCCAACTAAAGTAATGCACAAAACTACTAAAGACATATTCCTGAATTCATATCTAGAGGATGTAGCACCAGCTTATACCAACATGCCTGTTCGTGCCCTGCCTACTGACAGGGATGGGGGTGGCACTGCGCCCCCAGATAATGTTCCGCCGGTAGCGCGACAGACCTCCCCCGCTCCGCCACCTCCGCCACTTCCTCCACTCAAGACGGATCTACCGAAACCAGTACTACCTGATCTTACTAAAAGACAGATTCAAGTCCAGATACAGACTCCGCGGAGAGATAATGCCCAAGCATCCGCCTCAGGAGGTGCGACAGCGGGTCTACAGACCCCGCCACCGACACACAGATTGCATTTAAAGGACACACAGAATCCTTTCCAGTCTCCCTACTCATCCCGGCTTGAGGCATTCAAAGATAGGATGTCCTTCTGCAGATATGATCCAGTACCCGGAAACGACGATCTAATGGTATTAGCATCACTTCGCTTAAGATCTGCCACCGATAACTTATTATGCTGTGTAGGAATGCAGGAAGCTCTCGACAGACTATACAAATTCATACAGACAGGGAAAGACCCCGACAGTGTCAAAGCTGCCATGTATAAACAGAAAGTTGACATTCAAAAACAGATATTACGATTCTTCATTAATTGTGTGATAAGAGAACGAGACAGGCCCGGGACAGATCAAAGTGAGTTAGACGCATTAAACAAGTGGGGCCAAAATATAGCAGACGCGAAACATGACAAGGGGACTTGCATAGCCACTATGTCCCAGAAAATTAGAAAGGCAGTATTAACTGCACATCAGGAAGAAACTGATAAAACTTCCTCCGAGGAGGAAGATGAAGATGAAACATCAGGAAAGTCTACAGACATTATAGCATATGTAGGTAGGGGAAACTACCTTAGGAAAGGTGTCCGTCCGGAGAGCAAGAGAGTTCTTTTCTCCGCTTTAACAAATCCGAATTCTTCTGAACATCAATTCCAGGAAACTGATAAAAGGCTTCGAGATCGAGTAGGGTACCATATACTAAATTCTATGGATGAACAAGAACTAGCCCGGTCAGCCGTGTTGTGGGCCGAAAACGCAGACATATATAATGATGACACGTTAGTGCAGACATTCTTGAACCTTTCCCCGGAAGAGCAGAAAATAGCAGGTGTATACATGATTCAGCACCTCCTCATCAAGTTCAGAAACCATCATTCCGATCCAGGTCCCTTACACGAAACATTAGAAGCACTACTCATGGATAGATGGAGAGGTTTTAGTACCAAATTAATACAAATAATTCTAGAACAACGACGCAAGTATAACACCTTCCTGAGCTCTGAATATGTTCCCGCCCCACCTCCAGAAAGAAAAATGTACCACATGCAATGCGGTGGTGGCCTAGAAAGCCAGAATCCCTTACGAGAAGTACATCCAGTTATGGGTGCCGATAATAACCTGAAACGTGTGTATGTTCACACACCACTGACTAAGTTAGAACTATTAGAAATGAAGAAATTAGTTCCGTGCCATGATAAAGACCCTGCAGGTTTTCACAGAGAGCTTAAAGACATGTTACTGATGGGAGATTACACGTATGATGATATTATGAAAATGTTAAAGGTACTGTTGCCCACGGGCATTTACGAGAAATTAAAAGAGAAGGATTGGGAAGTGGGAGAGTCAAAGATAGCATGGGCGGAGATAGAAGACGAAGAAAAGAAGCGAGTCCCAGGGTTAGGCCTTGGGGATCTGACTAAAGCATTACCAGGTTTAATAGTACAGGTTCTGCCAAGATTATTGACAACTAGAAAGGAAGATTGGGACGCAATCTCGTCCTGTAAACAGAAACAAGATGAAGATACTAGTGACTTTTATTCAAGATTTGAGAAATGTTTCATTATCAATAGTGGCCTAAAAACTAGTAGCGAGTCATATCCACACCTTTTTGTAACAAAATTAGTAGAGAACGCCCTACCATTGGTTAAAAATAGAGTATACAAGGTTGAAAGTACTTGGCAGGCAAATACGCCATCACAAATGTTACAAATGTTACAATATCACCAGAATAGAATTAGGGAAGAACAAGATCAGGAACAGAAGCGTATGAAAGACACAAAAATGAAAATGTTAGTAGCTCAGACAATTCCAGCCGAGGGTCATAGAAAAGGTGGGGCCCAGACCAATCATTCTGCCGCTCCCGTTAAAGGGACATGTAATTATTGCAAGCAGCCAGGTCACTACGTACATGAATGCCCAGTCCTGAAACATAACATCGAGACAGGTAAAACTAAAGAAAGACCGCGTCCGCCTAGACATGAACAGGGTCATCAACAGACCTCACAGAACGAACAGCCAATGCAGAATACACAGCCTACGCATGATCAGTCCCATACAGTACAGACAGTAGCAGTACCGCAGCCACAGCATGCTCAGACACAGCCCGCTGCCGCAACTAGAGAAGTCTCACAACAAATGTACCAGTATGCCCAGTCGGCATATCCAGATTATCAGCGTTATACATGAAACAGCCTAGGGAGGGAAAGTGATTTGCCTCTTATTGAAATTCCTGTAGATCAAGAAGGTCCTTATGTACATAGTCAAGTATTAGGAAAAGACAGAAAGTTTTTAATTGACACAGGGGCAAGTCGCACTACTATAAGTCATAATGAAGTTCCAGGGGCACCCCTCTCAGGCTCACAGAATGTTTCCCTTGGTTTTTCAGGACAGCCTATTGTAAATGAAGTATCAGAACCAGTACCACTAGCTGTGGGTCCATTATCTCGAGTTACAGATTTGTTACTTATGAAATCATGTCCCGAAAACCTGTTAGGAATTAAAACACTGAAGGCTCTAGGAGCTATAATTTGCTGTTCCCCGGAGGGAGTCAGACTCTTTCTACGGGATTTCAAGGGTCATTATGTTCTACGTGACTTTGATGTCAGATTGAAAAATGTACCAGATCACTTATGGGCAAAAGGCCCAGCAGATGTAGGTTGTATGCATATCACACCATACCGTGTTACACTCAAGTCAGGAGTTGTTTTACCCAGAATCAGACAATACAAGTTACCACCCGATGCTGTAGTGGCTTTACTGAAAATAATTGAAGAGCTTATCGCCCAGGGAGTGGTCGTAGAGACCGACTCCAATATCTGTAATTCACCCATCATTCCAATTCTTAAACGTACAGACCGCAATGCACCGCCAGTATACCGGCTGGTGATTGATCTTCGAGAACTGAACAAATGCATTGTACCACAGTATCCTGTGGTCCCCGATATCTCCTCCCTGTTAACTGCCATTGATTCAGAAGCAACGTTCTTTACTGTAATCGATCTCAAGAACGCCTTCTTCAGTGTACCCATTGACCCGGAGAGCCAATATCTCTTCGGATTCAGTTTAAATGGACGAAGTTTCAAATTTTCCCGCGCACCTCAAGGATTTACAGAAAGCCCCAGCATCTATAGTCAAGCACTGAAAAGACAACTAGATTGTATCCAAATGCCAGTTAATACCGCTTTACTGCAGTACGTCGATGATCTACTGATCACCGCACGAAGTGAGCCCGAATGTGAACAAGCATCTCTGATAGTTTTGCATTTTCTGGCCGACAAGGGACACAAGGTGTCTCCTTCGAAGCTACAATTCTGTGTTCAGCAAGTTGTGTACTTGGGTCACTTGCTGTCCAAAGTGGGGAGACAGCTCACTCCCGATCGCATTCAGTTAATTGTAAACATGCCCCGACCCCAGTCACAAAAAGAAGTGCGGGCCTTCATAGGCCTCACCTCGTACTGCAGACAATGGATTCCTCAATATGCATTTCTAGCTAAACCACTCATCCAGTTAACGACACAGGAGGCAGCGACTTCGACTGTCCTCCCTTGGACTCAGGAACACACACAAGCCTTTGAGGAATTAAAGAAAGCTTTATGCCAAGCACCAGTTTTAGCGACACCATGTTACAGCAAACCGTTTACACTTTTTGTTACAGAACGTGACGGTACAGCATTGTCTGTCCTCACTCAAGATCAAGCAGGTTCACACAAGCCTTGCGCTTATTTTTCAAGCACATTGGATTCAGTAGCACAGGCACTCCCTGCATGCTTAAAGTCAGTAGCAGCAACAGCGTTAGCAATCAGACAAAGCGACTCAATTGTTTTAGGTCATCAGTTAACAGTACAAGTTCCACATTCTGTAGAGGTTCTGTTAAACAGAACCCAGACTCAACACTTGACCATAGCACGACTGACAGGTTACGAATTGACATTATTCCAGCCACACATAGAAATCAGACGCTGCAGTATCTTGAATCCAGCAACATTGTTACCTACAGTTATGACAGATCCAGCTCCACATGATTGTATAGAGATTATTAATGCAGTAACAAAGCCCAGACGAGATTTAACAGATGTTCCATTGACAAATCCAGACCTGACACTTTATGTGGATGGTTCATGCATGAGAACAAGTACAGGAGAGTTAGTGGCCGCGTATGCCGTGACCACTGAAACTGAAGTTAAAGAAACACATCGTATTGATACATTGTCTGCACAAGCAGCAGAGCTCATCGCTCTGACCCAAGCCTGTATTCTAGCGAAGAACAGAAATGTTAACATATACACAGATTCCCGTTATGCGTTCGGAGTCGTACACGACTTCGGTATGCTCTGGCAAGAACGAGGTTTTCTGACCTCTCATGGTACAAAGATACAGCATGGTCCTCTCATTCAAGCACTGCTAGAAGCAATACATCTGCCTTCAGCCATATCAGTCATGAAGTGTAAAGCACATACTAAAGCCACAGATTCTGTTTCCCAGGGTAATGACCTGGCAGATCAGACAGCAAAACATACAGCACTGACTCACACTCAGACAACTGACACGACAAAGACAACAGATCCGACAAACTGTATGACAGTCAGGGATCCCACACTAGATGTTATTGACATTCAGACACATGCTACTGCAGACGAAATAAAGAAATGGATCGAACTAGGAGGGGTCCAGACAGATCAAGGTTGGATGACGAAGGGAAAATCTACATGGTTTCTCCCTGACTCTATGGTTCAAGTCATGATAAATACAGCACATAGTCCTGCCCACCTGGGAGAGAAAGCAATGCTAGACAGTTTGCAAAATCTCTGGAACAATAAACACTTACGAGCAGCCGCAAAACAGAAAGTGCGTACTTGCATGATCTGTTGTCAGTTCAATCCAGGTAAAAGCGTCCCTGTAGAGCAAGGTGGATTTCATCCTCCCGATCACCCTTTTGAAGTCCTCCAGATGGATTATATCCAGATGGACCGTTGTCGAGGATTTAAATATGTTCTCGTAGTTGTCTGTGCTCTGTCCCGCTGGACCGAAGCATACCCAGTCCCAGATTACACTGCTCCGACCACTGCCAAACAGTTGGTTCGTGAATTTTTCCCACGGTACGGCTTGCCCCGTGTCGTGTACTCAGATAACGGTCAGCCATTCTCGTCTGCCCTAATGAAAGAAGTTTCCTTGTTACTAGGATACCAGTGGAAGTTCCATTGTGTCCGACATCCAGAAGCCGCAGGCCTTGTTGAGAGGCATAATCAGACATTAAAGATTCGCCTTGCCAAAATATGTCAGGACAAAGGGGTCGACTGGATAGTCGCCCTGCCGGTGGCACTATTCTATATGAGAATGGTCGCCCATTCGAGATCAGGGCTATCTCCGTACGAAGTGGTCTTTGGCAGACCACCGAATATGTGGGGGACGCCCATTCCTAAAAAGATAACCGATGTTGATTCTAATATGTTGACAGATTACCTTGCCTCCTTGATGTCTGCACTCCAATCATGTCGTTCACAGGTTGCCGCAGCCTTCCCTGACAACACCGATGTGAAGGAGCATGACGTCCGCCCCGGAGATGTCGTTTTAGTCCGAAACTTCGACAGGAAAAGTCCGTTGGAGCCCCGCTGGAAATCTCCAAAGACCGTTCTTCTTACAACAAAGACCGCCGTCAAATTGGAAGGAAGAAAGGGGTGGGTCCACCTAAGCCATATCAAAACATTCCCAGGACTGAAACCGGAACAAGACACACCCACCCCCACCAGAGACTGTGATCCCAAAGACTTTACCGAAGTCAAAAGAGAAAAGACTCCTCAAGAACGATACCGTATGAAGTTACGATCTAGCAAGTCAGACAGTTTAATTGTTTAAGTCCTCCCCTAGGTGAATCGGTTAAATAGTTTCTGACATGTATCCCCTAGATCGAGTTAGAGAGAGAGAGGAAAAGAAAAGAACATACTGCAAATCACTTCGTAGTCACTGCATAGTGACACTAATAATCATGTTTATTCTCAGTATATTAATTATTATTGCTAGTATCTTGTTACCTATATACTATCCTATCTTCAAGCGTGAACAATCTGCTTACAATGTCTCTGCTGAACACACTTTTTGTGAGTTACCTCCTCATGAGCTTTCTTACAGACTCGCGCTGCGCAACAATACATTCATTAGTATGTTACATCATTCTCATCAAACTAACAATGCTACAAATTGCTGGATATGTGGCCGACTCCCTCCCTACCAGAATTACAAGGGAGCCCTGCCTCTCTTTCCGTACCCGTTCTCTCACAATGGCTCCTGTGGAGCATGGTTTAAGATAATTAATTCTCTAGATCCCGACATTGCTGTTTTCGATGGGGGTTGGGTTTGGGGAAACCTGAACTTGGTCCTACTAGACGTCTGTTACCCGGATAAGGAGGGACTCCCCATTAGAATAGGAACTGATCTAGAAAATGAAGTATATGGATTAGGTAATTATACAATTAGCCTTATGATTCTTACTGTCGAATCCGAAGCCACACCAGTTCTACCTATTCTGTCAGTACTGCCAGTTACTGGTGAATTATGTATCAAGAAGAAAGGTTCAGTACACTTAGGTCATAGTAAATGCACTACTGTAGTCGAATTCAGTGATGATGGAAAATCATCTTTCAAAGCTATCAGTCATTCTTACTTTGTTTGTGGTCATACCGCATACATTCGTCTACCTCCAGATTGGGATGGTACCTGTTACATTGCATTCCTTCTGCCACCTGTTTTTCTAGCTCCTTCTGATTACCATAGAAATAGCAATCTAGTAAAGAATAGACCCAGAAGAGATGCCCCCCTTGTCGACTACACAGAAACGGCATGGGAACAGTACACTGACTTTAATAAAGGATTCTTTTTCTTCTTAGGCCCTGTCCAGAATAGTAAATTAATACGCAGATTAACTAGAACACTTGAAGCCGTAGTAAATGAAACTACCTCCGCCTTAGGTAACTTAACAGAAGAGCAGTCCGCTATGCGGGTTGTTGTCCTTCAGAATCGTCTTGTAATTGACGTCATCTTGGCAGATAGAGGTGGAGCCTGTAAGGTCATCGGGTCAAGCTGCTGTGTTTTCATTCCACAGAATGCACCATCTGTATATCAAGCTATCACCCGTCTTCATAAAATTGCAAATCAGATACATCAGAATCCAGGCACCTGGACTTGGTCCGGTTGGTTCTGGACAACGTTAACAGCTTGGGGATGGAAGATCCTATCCTTCCTAGGCATTGGCCTAGTCCTAGTATTCAGTTGCTGCCTGCGCCTACAGTGTGGGCCAGCGATCTGTGGACTGTGTGCCACTTCTTGCATTGAACATTCCAGTTTTCACTCAAAACATAATCGAAAGAAAGAAGAACAAATGATGTTACAAGAACAGACTGATCGATTCATGAGGATCGATATTTCATGAAGGGTCCGTAGGGAACAAGGAGGGAATGAGGAAAATTAAATTTTGGTCATGATGTGTTCCCTAGCGCGTACCCCACCGACTCCATGTACCAGCTTAAAGTGCATGTAACTTCCCTCCTGTGCCAGCTATGAAAACGCAAACACATTTGCGTCCACCGTCAACTTGTCCTCTTTCAGATGCACCATGAATGGATTATATAGTCCGTTCCTAAGTACGCTATGCCACCGTCTTTTTATAGTACACTTTTCACTTTTTCCTGCTCTAGCCAGAGTAGGCCCTGAATTCCTGCCATCTGAACCTCTTTTGTGGCTCCTGACTCTGCCCAGGCTACCTCTGTACTCGTGAACTCTGTCCTACATTCAGCGCGGCCCCTCGCGCTCAGCTCAAGCCTGCTTTCTGCCAAGACTGACTATAACCTTCGAGTTATCTGTTCCGCTCCCCGAGAATACATTCCTGCCTACTAGATCCTGTAAACATCCTCTCCAGCTGCAGAGCCAAAGGGCCGACCTGTCTTAATGCAAGTAAATTCATCGCCTCCGTTGCCATGCTTCCATGGAAGGCCCCGTGCCCCCACGCTTCACATATAGACACTTAGGCGCTCATACACGCATCCACAGTTAGCATAGAACAGCCTCTACCCTAGAGACCTTTCCGCCCAGATAGTATAGTTCCTAAACATCAGATATCAGATATGATAGAAGTACAAGTTGATCTGACATGCCAGACTTCTGTCTCTCTCCGTCAGTGTAAATGTCAAGACCCCTGCACCCCGTCAATCACACGTCATGCAGCTGCGCGCGCATCCACGCTTTCGATTTCTGCTGATATTGCAACATTCTGTTAGCACCACCCCTTGGTGCCACCCACTTGCGTCACCTATCAGTGACGTTTCTAGCACACACCTCTAGTTCACGCCTAGTTTACGCCTCTTGATGATGTATTGGTACCACGTGTATACTGTTATCTTGTCTTCTCTCAGCTGTTACGCCTCTTACATTGAACCTTATGATGTAAATCAAGTATATAAGCTATGTATTGTCAATAAACGAGAGCGCGCTCATCTATCCCTTCTGACACCCCTGTGGTGGTCAGAACATGATATCCTGATTCCTTTATGAGGAATAAAACCCTTAGAAACTCTAACACCACGGACTCTGTTTTCTTTCCTTCTGATTGAGTTATCATTGATTAAGTACTTACCTGCATAGAAATTAAGAGAGTAAATTAATTATTTACGTCAAGGTGTCTGGACCTTTCTACAAGTTAACGTGCTACGAGTTATCCCTGGGAGCTTTCACAGACACATTTCTGGAACTCAGTCCTGAAGCTTGTAAGGATCTGTGCTCACACAATGCTGTATTGTTTCTTGAGTGTGCTAGACAGTACAAGTGGGGGCACACTTAATTGTAAAGGACCGTGGTGGTGCAGGGGAGTCTACTCACCATGAAAACCCAGTTACTGGAGTCAAGTTTCAAGTTTATTTTCATTCCAGTGCTAGTTAACTAAAACCTTTGCACTAAAATAAATGTTTAAAACTTTTTTTTAAACTATGTGCAAATATCAGAGTGTGACAGTAAACATAATCCATTGTGCAAAACAAAATCTATTTAAAGTGCTGAGTGTTTCAGGTTTCTCCATTCTGAATAAGGCAACCTCGGCCAGAGATCTTTTCAGCTTTTCATAAAGTGGCAGGGCAGATCGAATCTTATAGAGGCAAGATTGTGGTGCTCAAGGGCTCTCTTGCGTTCAGGCTACTGACTTTTATGTGCCACTAGATGTCACAATTCAGAGGCGGAATATATGTAGGCTTGAGTAAAGGGCATGTTCAGGGGGCATTGATCTCCTGAAGTGTTGTGCCATCTATTAGGCGATTGATTTTCTGTTCTAGTCTGATCAGGTATCTAGTTAGTCTGCAGCCAAGCTGAATATCTGAATAGTTGAAACAGGATATAATTGTGGGCTTGCAGCGGCGTAGCCCCCTCTGATTGAATGCTGACCTTAACATCATTCTTCAATCATTCAAATTTTTCTTTGCATATATAGATTTAATGGACCTTGGTTTCCGGGGATTTACCGCAAAGTCTGCAGGCCTCTGTACTTGTGGTTAATTTCCAGGTTGGTAAGTATAAGAGTAATAGTAAGCAACCCTACTTACTGGAGTCAACTAATCTGCACTTTGCATTTCCTTGTAGGGTTAATCTCGATGTCTCTTGTGAGAGGATTTTAAAACTCTTCTGATTGTTGGAGACAATCTCCAACATATATACACAGTTCAGGTTTTTGGGAAGGAAGCCAGTGCTAGTCAGGGGGTTGGCTACATTTAGTGTTCTGGGCAGCAGCCAGTTTGGTCAAATGACATCTTCTTCTGGGTCTTTCTTCCACAGTGGGATGTCAGATGCTGGTTTGACAGGATTTGTGATGTATATTCAAAACCCAGTCCAGACATGAGGACATCAGAACCAAAGAGGTGCCTGCTGACACAGCTGTGCTGATTTCTGGTCTTGTTCCCACACCTGGAAAGCATGTCTGGGCAGGAACGTGTGTGCATTTCACTCCAGACAGTGGAAGGCCACTATGGCCCTCCTTCTGAGGGTCATTGGAATACTGGGTGACAAAATGATCCAAGGAGAAAACATTACAGCGACTTGGGGCTCTTTACTGGGACCTGTTTATCTGCCCATTCTGAGTGGTTAATGTGAGCATAGGGGGAAGGGATAAATAATTATTCCAATTTGACTGCAAAAACAACTGCATGTTATCACCATTATCCACCTGTGAAACTTGGAACAGACAAGCTAATTTCTCCCAAAAACTCCTTTAAATAAAATACAGAGGAATTTGTGCAGGGATCACTTGCAGGTCTGGAATGAAATGTTCAACTGATCCGGCACATTAATCCGAGATATTAAATAGGGCACCAAAGCTACTTATGCCCAACTTGACAAACTAGGAATGAGGATGTGGCGGTTTTCTGCTAAAAGTGAGCCCATGCAGAACCATATTGCTAGTGCTGAAGATGTAAGCAGAACCTATGGATGCAGGGAGTGGGCCCCACCTCTTTTTTGGGTACTGGAACTCAATTTTTATCCACCTACTTTGATTCAGAGTAAGAGAGATAAAGGCAGAAAAGAGAAGAAAAAAGAAAGGGGATGATGGGAAAATAGTGATAAAGGGAGAAAAGAGGAATTAAAAACATCCTGAAAGAGTGAGATAGAGAGGCAGGAAGCTTGGGAAAAACAGGGGTTCGTAAAGCATGACTACTCAATCAGAGGTTCGTAAAGCGACTACTCAATCAGGGGTTCGTAAAGCGCGACTACTCACCTGTGAGTGTCTCAAGGCTCTGGGTGATCCTGTAACAGTCTTGGGCTCGGCTGGAACACAATGGAGTTGGTGTCTGGGTGGACATTTGACTTCTCCAACAAGTAGCTGGTGAGCAGCTGTTAGTTCTCCAGCTACCTGTAAGCAGCTGCCCTGTGTGTAGCTGCGCCCAGCCCTATAAAGTAGAAAGTTTGGCTTGGCTGAATTATTATATGTATATCAAAATTGAACGTGTGCTTTCTAGACTAAAACGTGAGCATTTTCAGAATTCCTAAGCTGATTTTTCGTGAAAAAATGGTTGACATTCCAAAACATGTTTAATGCTGATATTTGAGAGATACATTGTTAGGCATTTGGGAAATGTATTACTAAAATGTTTACCTTGGTGTCAGAGGTGTTGCAGATGTGAATATTATGTACTACCCATGTAACGGCATTCCAAATTTGTCAATCCTTTTTCACATTATTGCTGTTGCTGGCAACCCTGCCTGATGCACTGAGGTGATCACTGGTGGTAATTTTGTACCGAGTGGCTACTGATGTAATCTTGTCTAATCTGGTCACTATTAGTACACTACAACACCAATAATATTAGTAGATCTAGATGATTTCTTCATTAAAAAAAGAAAAAGAAATTAAAGAAAAAGTTGGAGATCCCTGAGGCTAACTGCACATGTAGAATTATGAAAATAATGGTAAATAAGCGGAAAAGAGAATAACAGTCAGTCAAAATACTCTTTATTCGATTTTTGTTAAAATCATAAAAGGACAATATACAAATACAATTTAAAACATCGATTGATCTGATTACTAAATTTCAACATGTTAATTTCATTTCACCAAAAAAAGTTACAAAAGTTAAAAATTATTACAATTGTTAAAAATTCTCCGTTTAAAACCAAGTTTGGATTAAAATAAGGCTTTCTTAGGTAATCTTTTCTTCCTTGATCTGAATGCAGATGATAAATAACATGCAACACTGAACATAGTGTGGGTATCTGCCATCATTTGAAGGAAAATTAAAGCTAGCCTTATTTGAGTAAAACCAACGGCCTTTAAGACAGGAAGTAGATATTTTACCCTCTCCCTACTGTAGAATCCACAGAAAAATATGAAGTGGAGGGTGTCTTATACTGAGAATTGATCACAGCCACAGGGTGGTCCATCTTCGGGTTTTGACCACACAGGGAAATTTCCTAATGAATAATGAATTAAGTTCATCCTGAATTTTGTAAGTAGGAGTCTATGGAGTGGATTAGTCACTATTTTTAAATACGGTTCCAAGGAGGGAGTGGTCGTTAAAACTATATGCGCCCTTACCATAGGTTTCCTCAGTTCCGACTCCTCTCTTGCCATGCATGCCCTCTCCAGGAATGCCTGCTTGACCCATCCAATATCCTCCCTTCTGATGTTAATTGGGTCATTAAAGAGTTCCGGTCTCCCCAGCATATAAAAAGTAGATTTAATATATTTCAGCCAGGGGATTCTCATGGCATTTTCCCTTGAGATAACATCTTTAAGAATGGCATGATTTAGCGTTAGCTCGGGGTTCAGCCAAGTTTTAGTCCAGAAAAGAAGCGGGCTAGTTTTAATTTATCAACGATGTGAGGCAGGCCCATTTGTTCATGGATCGAGAAGGTGGGTGTGGAGTTTGGAACAGATAGAATATTCCTAATGATACCATTTTCCACCCTCTGTATTTTTACCAAGTCTGCATATCCCCATATAGCGGACCCGTACATAGCGATTGGGACGCACTTGCTGTTATATATTTTAATCACTGCCTCCATTGGTTTAGCTCCTAGTCTTTTTGTGAAGGCCAATAGAGCTGAGGATGAGCGTGCTAGGCTAAGACTCTTTGCTTTAATTTGGGGAACCCAGGACCCTCTTTGGTCAAAGAGGACCCCCAAATATGGAAAAACTGGTACCCTAGAGAGGATCTCACCCTTACAGATAAAGGATTTTTTATGCAACATGTTTACTTTACGTCCTATGATCATGGTATGGGACTTAGAGACATTAATTTTCAAATCTAAGTTTTCCATGAAGGAGCCAAAACGGTCCAGATGGGCCTGTAGGCCGATACCGGTTCGTGCAATTAGAACGGCGTCGTCCGCGTATAGGAGGGCTGGTATCTGTTCTCCTCCTACACACGGTACGTCAGCCATTCCTGCTTCAAGGTATTTCCCCAGCCCATTTATATAGATGGTAAAGAGAAGGGGGGCCAGGATGCAACCCTGGCGCACCCCCTTCTCAGATTTAAAGCTGTCCGTACACCTTCCATCCCTAGTGGCTCTTATTTTGGTGTTAAGGTCCTGATGTAACTTAGCAATAAAAGCCACCAGGCATTCTTCTATACCTATCTCAAGAAGGAGAGTCCATAGCTTACTCCTGTTCACCAGGTCGAAGGCCGAGGAGAGGTCCATAAAAGCCAAATATACTGACCCCTCCCCGGCCACCGTATACCTGGAAACCAGGAGGTGAAGATTGGAACATTGTTCCAGCGTCCCTCTGTTTTCACGAAAACCATATTGAATATTTGAGAGCCCCCCATGCTGTTCTAAATTTTCCCTTAGTTTAACCAATAAAACTCTACCTAAGATTTTAAAGGTAGAGTCAATAAGAGAAATCGGGCGGTAACACCCTGGGTCCTCCCGGTTTCCCTTCTTGAAAATGGGTACAATAATAGATGTTGCCCATGTTTCAGGGAGAGTTCCTTCATTTGTTACTCTGAACACTCTGGCCAGTACTTTGCTCCAAAGTGTCGGGCAATATTTAAAAAAGTCCGCCGGCACTCCATCAGGGCCAGGTGCCTTGTTTTTTGTGGATTCCATTATGGCTTTATAAACCTCCTCTTCCGTAAACTCTACTGTGGCTAACCGGTGGTCCACCTCAGTAATACCTGTGGTTTCAGATCGGTTGCCTCCATATATATTGCTAAAATGCTGTACCCATTTCTCGTCGGGAATTACACAATCTGTAACCAGATTGTTGTCCCCCGAAAAGAAAGAGTGATTAATGATGTCCCAAAATTGTTTGCTGTTCTTAAGGACTTCTACATTAAGAAGATCATTCCAAGCATTATTTTTAATCTCGTTTTTCCTTGCCTTTACGTTTGCCTTGTAGGCCCGCCTCAAGTTTGAAATTAGTTCTTTATCTCTGTCCTTAGCCTTAAGGGCCAGTTTCAGATCTCTATGGGACCTTGAACATTTGTTATCAAACCATTTATGAGGCTTTGTAGGGTACTGTGGTAAAGGTTTTGTGAGATCCCTGGAGGTTTGTGCACAGATGAAGTTAAAAGCTGTAATAATTTGGTGATTCGAAGTAGTTTGATCCAAACAAATTTCTAGTGGTCCCTCAATTTTGGGGAGTAAAGTGTCCATAAACTTTTCCTCCACAACCATGCCCCATTTGAGCCGTCTGCCCTGGTCACTGGGCACCGCCATGGTACAAACCCGGGATTGGCCCACTTGTTTGCGCCATAAGTCACTCCGGTGTATCTCAATTGACAGAGGGTTATGATCGCTATGGGGTGAGACAGTTACTTTATAGTCTCTCACCTTTAGGGTAAGGCCCAGGGAAATGAATATATAGTCAATTATCGACCCATTAATTGAGCCTTTGAAAGTCGGTACCATCTCGTTTGTTACAGATTTATATGGTTCATACATATTGAAACTAGCAAGCAATAAATCAAGTGCCTCCCCTGTTTTGGTATGTTCAAAATGAGGGATGTCAGCTCCATTTGGGGCCTCTGCATCACCTGAGTGGCACGGTAATTTACATTTATGGCTATTGAAGTCGCCCATTAAAAAAATTTCAAAAGGAATATGTGTATTTTGACTGTAGTTATTTATAAAATTCTCCAAATAATCCACATGGTCAGTTTCAGTTTGTCCTCCCCAGGCATTATAGAAATTAATTACAAGTATAATGCAACCTGGTGAAACTGTCCATTCTATAACCAAGATATTTGGGGAACCTGAGTTCAGCTGATTAAAAGTCCCTATTAAATCTAGAGAAAAAAGTATAATAAGCCCCCCTTTCCCTCTCCCCGCATTACTAGAGCTTGCTGGTGTTATGAAGCTTAAGAAACCATCCAAAAAGAAGGTTGGTGAGGTGTCCCAAGTTTCTTGAAGAGCTATCACCTTGTGCTTAGAGATATATTTTACCCATGTTGGGTCTGTTTTTTTAGCTCTCACTCCTGCAACATTCCACGTCAGGAATGTACATGGGGGTGGAGCCACCATTTCAGAGTTTACTTTTATTGGTGTCGCTAAAGGGGCTGATAGTCAGTCATTTGTATTCAGGTCAGTTAAGGGATTGAAGCGGTTTACCAGGTCCATAGTTGGGCCTGTGTTATAATGTGTAGGTGTGTTTAGTCTCGCTTTCCTGGTTACTGTTTGCCACCCCTTTCCCGCTGGCTCTATGTTGGTGGGGGCATTCATATATGAGTTGAAACGGGTCTGGGGGGATAGAAGAATCCTAAGGGAACCGCCCTAAGACTATCATTCTCCCTTATATCCGAACCATCCCAAAACAAACTAGTCGGGCAATGAGCATTATTAAAATTTATCACCACACAATCGCCTTTCACATTTTTGGCTCGCTTTCCCACCCACCCCACCCTTCTCGCCACAATAATACTGGAAGATGTATTAGAATCACCGCTACTAGATTCATCACACCATTTTTTTGCTTTTCCTATGAGTGTGGCAGTGGATTCCACCTCGCCTTTCCTTAACGGGGGCACCCCTATAAATACGGCTACAAAAGGTACTACCACTGGGGGCAAATTTAGATGGATCTTACTTTCTAAATAGATAGGCTCCCGTGGTAATGGGGGGACCTCCTGTGGGGTGGTAGATATAAGTGGCTGGGGTTCTTGTGGCCCTGCACTGTCTAATGCCGTGGACTCATTAGTAGGCACTAATAATGGCGACGGTGTCTGCTGTATACTTTGGCATTCTGGGCCCATTTTATTACCCTTAGACATACTATCAAATTTTCTCACTAAATAGTCTATCAGGACACATTTTTTTAGCAAACCTTCGAGGCATGTGTTCATAGTGTCAACTATGTCCTTCGCAATACCCACTAAAAGGGGTTCAATTCGTTCCTCGAGGAGAGCCTCAAGATGGTCCTTCAGAGTCTCCTCCATCCCATTTCTGGGTTGTGGGTATCCCTCGCCTTTCTTTCTCTTTTTCGATGATGGTTTTGAATTACCAGGTGAGTCCAAAGGCACTATGGGTAGCAAAGTTTGGGATGCGCAGGCTTGGGGTAAGGTAGAAACAGTAGCAGTAGTGGGTTTCATAATAATGACATCAGGCTCTAGGGGGATAACTTGCACTGGGGTTAGTGCCGTTGTGGAGGGAGACTTAGCTAATAAGCCCAGTTCTTGCTGTGCTGTGGCAATTTCTTTAGTTAAAGCCCCAACCGCGGAGGTAAGATAGGACATGATGGAGTCAGATTGTTTGGCAACTTTTGCCTTCTTCCCCCCATCATCTGTAGTGGCTCCATTTTTGCGCTTATCCATTTTTGCAGGAAATGTACGGTGGGTGGCCCAGCCCTGCCTCATCCTGCCGTGGACTGCCGTAGACTGTCCCGCCCTTGTCCCGGGCTTCTCCCGGCGCCGCCCGCGTGCGTCCCGCGTGGCGGGATAAGCACCGTTGTTTTGTAGCACCTCCGGGCGCTGTTGTGCGCGTCACAAGTGCGCCTCCGGGGCACCTGGGGATTGTGGTCCGCTAGCCGTTGCCCTCACGGCGCGGTGGCGGCCCCTCCTGGAAAATGGCCTGGCGATGGTCCCTGCAGCGCTGGCGATGGTCCCTGCAGCACTGGAAGCCGTTTCCCTCACTGAATAACAGTATAGCTGATACAAACAGCTGTGGAGGAATGACCCTACAGCGAACAATCACTTTTGTTTCAACATCTGTGCCTGTGCAGCGTTTTACAAGTACACATCACTATCCTATTGATAGCATCATAATTAATTGCAGCGAGGTTTACATCCACAGATTGCATGCTATTGCAAATAATCTCCCTCCTCTAATCCTTAAAATTCTGAATGAAAAAAATGACCTTGAATTAAAAATGTACTTCTCCCCTACCTTATTCAATTTGAATGAAACCTCTGCTTCCCTTCTACCTGTCTCTTCTGTATACAAAAGTTCAGTAAACTATTCTAAATCTCATGCTTGTCTGTCTTAAGCCTTTTTGAAATCCTCACAATATTAATTCCAGCAAGCATTTACTTCTCACATAGCCCCTTCTAGTGATCACACTTAAGCCACGTGTCTCAAAGAAACTGAAGTAAATGCATTGAATGTCTTTTCCTTAGTATGCAAGACTACCCCGAATAGGCAGCACCTGAATACCTCCGTGGTGATTAGTGGGCTTTACAAATACTGATTGATTGATTAATTGATCTAATGGAGTGATCAATTACTTTGGGGTGCCAGGAAGTGTGTTATTTGCCGTAAAGCTCTTCAGCGCCTCATCAGGGGTACAAGTGCTATATAAATGCAATTTCAATCTAATTTGAATTTCAGATCACAGTTACTTATCATGAACATTTAAGACCTGAAAAGCTAAGAATGCGCAAATTATAAGTGTGCACCCCATTTTATGGCTACTGCACTTCTTCCGTCGTGCATCAAAGTCCTCCTCCTCCTCCTGCCACGTGCATAACAGATCAATGATTTTTGAAGGAGGGGTAGGGCAACAAGAAATGGAGGAAAATTAATAAGTAGCCGGCATCCAGCTCCGGTGTTAATTTAAAAGCCTGATCGGGCGACGTTAATAATTCGAGCTTCTGATGGAGTGCGCCTCCCTGGAGGTCCCCCCCCCCCCCCCCTTGAAGCTGCGCCTTCCCACCCAGAGCTTTAATGAACTTCTGAAGACTGAGCATAAATATCAATGAAAAATGCTGCGTTTGAGGGGAGGCTGGCTCGGTGATAGCAGCAGGGGAGCGCGGATAAAGACGGGGACAGTCCGTCAGGAGAAGACCAGAGAAGGGAGGTGGAAAAGGGGAAGGGAAAACTTGGGCAAACTGCATGATCTGTGTATCTTTTTAAAGCAAATTGCGGTGTATATATAGTGTACGTCATTTATGATTTGTATCATTATTGCACTAAGCTCCACTTAATGAAACTAATAAAAATTATTTAAACTACCTTGAGGGCAAGCGTTTGTCTATGAAAGCATCTTTTTCTGTTGTCGCCTGCATCCGAACTGGCTCTGAGGCCTGTCGTTCATTTGAGGTGGCTGCTTTCTAGGTCAGAGAGAAACAGTAAGTATACTTGCCAAATTTGCACATTTCGTATCACATCAAATTCCCTAAATATTGTGTTACACAGTTAGGTCATTTTTGTAAAATTTCAGGATACTAGTAGTTCAGGCAGATAATGGCTCACCGAGAGACAATTTCTGCTCAAACCAGTCTCCTGTGAGTATATTTGCGTGAGATATACACCAGCAGGAACATTTTATGCGAGATATCATTAGAAAACCACATTTTATGCTATTCATGTAATTTTCATGACATTTCAGAAAAAAAAGTTGCACACAATTTTGCACAACCATACAGCTGTCCCTGATCCTGACCTATACTGCTAGGGCCTCATTAGAACAGACATGCTGCATGCTCCTGACCTTCAGGAGACTTCTCAAGACCTGGCTGTTTGAGCAGTAGTAGCACCCCCCCCCCCCCCCCCCCACACCACAGCGCCTTGAGACCCTCACATGTTAGTGGTGTGCTTTACAAATAATTGATTGATTTACATCACAGAGTACTGGCACCAGAAGCTACAATGCTCGAACCACTGTGCACCAACAGGGGTTGTCACTCCCTCCTCACCGTTCCACAAATCCTGACTTGGAGCCCTGAGGGTCAATTTTACAAACATTTCATGCAACTTTGCATGATAGGGAGAGAGCAGAAATGCGACATGTCTTCTAAGATATGGCACACTTCTGCTCTCTCATAGCACTGAGGCACTTCAGCCAGCCTAGCGCCAATGCAAGCACGCTTGCGCCACAGTGCAAGGTTAACTGCGTTACAAGAAACCCTTGAGGAATTTTCTTTTTTCTATGCGTGCTGCAGAAAGCAGTGGAGAAGTGGAGAAGTGTGGCTCAGGGGTTAGAGGCGGCAGACCCGGAAGCTGAGATCGGCCCTGGACCAGGGTTCAATTCCCCGCCTCGGCGGGTCTTGGGCTCAAAAAATTCCACAGACTCGATAATTCTCGCTCCGGTGCCTTCTCAACTCACGGGTTCACACTCTGCGACTCTGGGCAATAGCTTGCTTAATCTCCACAACGGCCCCTCGCGGCGGGATGCCTGGCTTTCACCTTGTGGATACCCTGCCGGGGTTATCTCACAGGGGAATACCAGGACGGGTTCCCTAAGCAAGCGCCGGGAAACCCTTTGTCGGTAGCTGTGCGCTATATAAGCTCAAATACATTTACATTTACAATGTGGGTAGTTACTAATATCTAACTGAGACATCTCCCGATGTAGATGGGTGTGCACAGAAGGACATGGGGAGGGGATGGCTTATCCACTGAAATCTCTCCTCAGTATGACAAGCATGCAAAGTAGGCTGATCTCTCCACTGAGACCTTTCACCAAGGAGACAGAAGTTTGTAGAAGGCTGTAGGGGCGGACTGGCCTCCCACTGGCTACTCTTCCCAGGGTGACGGTTGTGCGTAGTACGGTATGGGGAGAGACTCACCTGTCCACTGGCACCTCTCCCCCAGGTGACACATGTATGTAGCAGAGTTTGTGGAGGGACTACCCTCTCCCCTACAACACAACTGTGCGTTGTAGAATGTGGGGAGGGACTGGCCTCTATGCTGAGACCTCTCCCTAGGGTGAAGGTCACGCATAGTAGAGTGTGGGAGGGACTGCCCTCTTAGGTGTGACTTCTCTCTTGGATGACAGGTGTGTGTAGTAGTGTATAGGGAGGGACCAACCTCTCCGCTGACACCTCTCTCTTGGGTGACAGATATGCGTAGATGGCTATAGGAACAGACTGCCCTTTTTTTGCTGATAGCTTTCCCCAGGGTGACTAATGTATGTATTAGGGTGTGGGACGGCCCTCTATGCTGACAACTCTATCTTGGATGATGGCTGTGCATAGCTGAATATTGGGAGGGACTGGCCTCTCGCTGAGGCCTCTCCTCCTGGGAGGACATCTGTAGTAGTGTGTGCAGAGGGAGTGGTTTTTATGCCGATACCGTTCCAAAGGGTGACTGGCATACTTAATAGGATGTGGGGACAGGCTGGTATCTCCACTGGCACCTCGCCTTCAGGCAACATGAGTGAGTAGTAGACTTTGGGGAGGGACAAGTCTCCCTATTGAAACCTTTCCCTGTATGACAAGTGTGCATAGTAGAATGTCAGGAGAAACAAAACTATCTTCTGAGACCTCTCCCTAGAGTGATGGCTGTGTGTAGTAAAGTGTAGTGAGAGACTGTCCTCTCGAATTAGAGCTTTTGCTTAGATCACAGGTGTGCGTAGTAGCGTGTGAGGAGGGACTGACCTCTCTGCTTAGACTTCGCCCTTGGGTGACAAGTGTGCCTAATAGGGTTTGGGGAAGGACTGGCCACCGTGCAGAGATCTCTGTCTTGAATGACGTATGTGCATAGTAGGTTTTAGCAAGGAACTAACCCCTCTGCTGAGACCTCTGTCATGGATGAGGAGTTTGTATAGTTGAATGTAGGAAAGAACTGACATCTAACTAAGACCTCTCCCCATGGAGATGTGAGTTCTTGGTAGGGTGTGCAGAGGGAGTATCCTCTCTACCCATACTTCTCAGCAGAGTGACGGGCGTGCGTAGTAGGATGTGGAGAGGGAATGGCCTCCCTGCTGATATCTCTCTCTCAAATGACAAGTGTGCCTAGTAGGGTGTGTGGAGTGAGTACTCTATCCACTGAGACCTATTTCTTGGATGACAGGTACAGTTGGGTATGCGTAAAAGTGGCCTCTCTAATCAGATCTCTTACCAAGGTGATGGGTGTGCATAGGAGTCTCTGAATAACAAATACCATCTTCAGAAAGACTGCTTCATACAGTGACAGGTGTGCGTAGTAGAGTGCATTTAGAGATCGCCTACTCCTTTCTACTTTTCATGATCCTGCAAGATAGTAAACATTTTTAAGAAACAATTTTCATTTTTTTGCATCACACTGCTTATTCCTTACAAAGCTCCTGTCCTGTCAATACCTATGGAGACAAGATACCTTTTTCCTGGTAGAGTGTATTGACAGATAGCCTTTCTACCTTTCACTATTCTGCAAAAGTCCCCTGAGATTGCAATATTAAAAAAACAAAAAACACTTAGGGCCGATTCCGATCTGTTAAAATTACCATCTGTACGACTCGTACACATGCCGTACGACCCGACCAGTATGATCCGGACCGGGGTATCAGGACGCGAGTCGTACGGTCCACGTCAGGTAAGGGCGATTCGTACAGAAAAGCGCACAATCACATACACACCGTATGGCGCGTACCCCCCATGATTGCAGGGGTACACGCCGTACCCCTCCAATCATGGGGGGTATGCGCCGTACCCAAGGGGGCCGTGTCGTACCTGTTTCGTCGCGAACTCTGATTTTACGGCTGTTTTCAGCTCCCGTAGAAAAAGGGTCGTACGGTGTGTACCCGACACGTGTCGTACTTGCTGGGTCATATAAACCAGCCGCGAACCGTACAGATGTCGCGTATAGCGGGTTCCGAGTGAGACTCGTACGGAGATTAGAGTTGTACCGTCTCTGTACGATTAGTAGGGAGCCCAGCTCCTGGTACGAATCGTACTTTGTCGTACGTACGGGGGACGTTGCAGGGTACGATTCGTACGGGAAAAACGCTCCGAACGGCTATTCAGAGCGCTTTTTACCGGATCGGAATCGGCCCCTTAGTATATTTTTTATCACAGTATTTATGCCTGGAAGACCTGCCCTAATAACTAGGGGAACAGGATGCCTTTCTCTATCCCCCGTATACACCTTTTTGAGTTCATTCTCACAACACCTGACATTTTTCACAGTAAACAGTAATGGAAGTCATTCCATTTCTAAACCTCCAACAGCCAGTCAATCTGAGCGCTTGTTCACTCAGGACTCCAAGGAGTCTCTCGCTCCCATGGGTGCAAGAAAGCTGATGGGAAAAACTGGCCTCTCAACCAATCACAGGGTTCTATATTTGAATTTGCGTTCGGACTGGACTCTTGCAGACTAAACCCTCCAGATACCCCTTTTCCGTCATCTAGTCCTCTGTTGGTTATTCCCCCACCCCTCAGGTACTGTTTAGGTCAGCGCCGGGACGCTCCGTTGCTGGGGCAGCTGTTTTGCGCTTTAACAAAGGGTTAAAAAAGATATACAAATATTTTTTAACCTTAATTTATCACCAACTACTAAACAGCAAATCACAAAAAAACACATTCTGCAGAACAAAATTTAGCTTCCTGACAAATGTTGTATAACTCCTTAGTTTTTATACTAGTGCTTCTTAAAAAGTCTATGGAAAATGCATGGGTATTTCTCATTTTGAGCCCCCACTTTTTTCTCGGGTCCTGCTTGACGGATCACCATGAAACTTTCTATGCAGACACTAGTCAACAAGTACCAACTTTTTGGAAAGTTGAAGGAGATTTGTCTAACAGGGACAGAGTTACTAACAAAACAAAAAAGTCATGTCCTATGGAAATGCTGACCTAACTATGGGAATGCTTAAAAAAGTGCTTTTGTCTTCCCAGCTTGGTAATTGTCCCGCGATAAGATCAGATCTGGTGTTGCGTCAGACCTGTCAAGTCACACGGGGCCACCATGTGACACACAAAATCGACTCTCATCACATGGTTACCTGGTGAGGAGTCGATATCAATGTGAAATAAACAAGGACCCCCTGAGAAGGATATGTTTCCTGGGTCAGGGAAAACAATATGTGACAAACGAACAAACCCAGGCAAGACAAAATGGACTGGCAACGTTCGAGTAAAAGAAGGTAATAAGACACTAAAAATAGCATGAAAGATTCAATTTAATACATTTGATAAAAAATCATGACAGCATTCATTGATATAATCAAACATTTTTATTTTAAAAACAGTAAAAGAATTATTTCACTAAATATACATGATATCTAATGATGATAGTTTTCCCAATGGTACAGAGAAGAGATTAGATTCGCCCGTCTACGCGTTTCGACACTATGAGAGTGTCTTCATTAGGACAATTTCTTCTAGTAGCTACAAATAAATAAATAGTGTCAAAAATAATGTCTATATATAGGGGAATAGGGTGGGAAGTAATTTAATTATAATTAAATAAATATGTTAATTTATTTATTGGTATTTATCCTCAATTAATCGTTGAATAATAATGAATTGGTAATTAATTAAAATATAATTGTTAATCATTTTAATTAATTGATTAATTGATAATTATGTTAATTTTATTAATGTATTTTTTGTAGCGGGTTGTGGGTTTATAGGGGAATAGGGTGGGAAGTAATTTAAATAAAATTATTTACATTTTTAAATGTATTTATTGGTATTTATTTTGAATTAATTGATATTTACATTTTTAATTGGTAATGAATTAAAATATAATTGGTAATTAATTTATTAAATGATAAATATGTAAATTGTATGAATGTATTTTCTGTAGCGGGTTGTGGGTTTATAGGGGAATAGGGTGTCAAGTAATTTAATTATAATAATTACATTTTTTAATTTATTTATTGGTATTTATTTGGAATTAATTGATATATACATTTTAATTGGTAATTAATTAAAATATGATTGGTAATTAATTTTAAGTAATAGTTTAATTGTTAATTATGTTAATTTTATTAATTTATTTTCTGTAGCGGGATGTGGGTTTATAGGGGAATAGGGTGGGAAGTAATTTAATTGTAAATAATTAAATATTGTCATTTATTTATTAGTTTTGTTTTGTTGTAATTTTTAATAATTTTTTTATTGTTAAATAATTAATTGTTAATTGATAAATATTTTGTATTAATAGGTAGTTATTTGTAATAATTTTTTTTGGTATTTTTATTTGATTAATTATTACATTATAGAAAATTGTTAATTACTTTTAATTAATTTGTATTTGGTATTATTATTTAATTTATTTTTATTCATATATGAAGTATTTACTTTCCCTACTGTTGCACTCTCTGTAATGTGAATAGTAATTTCTACCCCTACGCTGTCCAACGCTTTCCCCACTGTTGCACTCTTCGGAGTGGGAATAGTAATTTTTACCCCTATGCTATTCAACGCTTTCCCTACTGTTGTACTCACTGGAGTGGGAATAGTAATTTTTACCCCTACGCTATCCAACGCTTTCCCTACTGTTGCACACTTTGGAGTGAGAATAGTAATTTTAACTCCCCCACTATCCAAAGCTTTCCCTACTGTTGCACTTTCTGGAGTGGGAATAGTAATTTTAACCCCTAGCGCTATCCAATGTTTTCTCTACTGTTGCACTCACTGGAGTGGGAATAGTAATTTTTACTCCTACGCTATCCAACACTTTCCCTACTGTTGCACTCTTTGGAGTGGGAATAGTAATTTTTACCCCTACGCTATGCAACGCTCTCTCTACTGTTGCACTCACTGGAGTGGAAATAGTAATTTTTACCCCTAGGCTATCCAACACTTTCCCTACTGTTGCACTCTCTGGAGTGAGAATAGTAATTTTAACCCTCCCGCTATCCAACGCTTTCCCTACTGTTGCACTTTCTGGAGTGGGAATAGTAATGTTTACCCCTACGCTATCCAATGCTTTCCCTACTGTTGCACTCTTTGGAGTGGGAATAGTAATGTTTACCCCTATGCTATCCAACGCTTTCCCTACTGTTGCACTCTGTGGAGTGGAAATAGTCATTTTTACCCCTACGTTATCCAATGCTTTCCCTACTGTTGCACTCTGGAGTGGGAATAGTAATTTTTATCCCTACACTATCCAACGCTTTCTCTACTGTATCACTCTCTGGATTGGGAATAGTAATTTTTACCCCTACGCTATCCAACTCTTTCCCTACTGTTGCACTCTCTGGAGTGGGAATAGTCATTTTTACCCCTACGCTATCCAATGCTTTCCCTACTGTTGCACTCTTAGGAGTGGGAATAGTAATTTTTATCCCTACGCTATCCAACGCTTTCCCTACTGTTGCACTCTGTGGAGTGGGAATAGTAATTTTTACCCCTATGCTATCCAACGCTTTCCCTACTGTTGCACTCTCTGGAGTGGGAATAGTAATTTTTACCCCTACGCTATCCAATGCTTTCTCTACTGTTGCACTCTCTGGAGTGGGAATAGTAATTTTTACCCCTACGCTATCCAATGCTTTCCCTACTGTTGCACTATTTGGAGTGGGAATAGTAATGTTTACCCCTACGCTATCCAACGCTTTCCCTACTGTTGCACTCTGTGGAGTGGGAATAGTAATTTTTACCCCTACGCTATCCAATGCCTTTCCCTACTGTTGCACTCTCTGGAGTGGGAATAGTAATTTTTACCCCTACGCTATCCAACGTTTTCTCTACTGTTGCACTCTTTGGAGTGGGAATAGTAATTTAGACCCCTACGCTATCCAACACTTTCCCTACTGTTGCACTCTCTGGAGTGGGAATAGTAATTTTAACCCTCCTGCTATCCAACGCTTTCCCTACTGTTGCACTTTCTGGAGTAGGAATAGTAATGTTTACCCCTACGCTATTCAATGCTTTCCCTCCTGTTGCATTCTTTGGAGTGGGAATAGCAATGTTTACCCCTACGCTATCCAACGCTTTCCCTACTGTTGCACTCTGTGGAGTGAGAATAGTCATTTTTACCCCTACGCTATCCAACGCTTTCCCTACTGTTGCACTCTCTGGAGTGGGAATAGTAATTTTTACCCCTACGCTATCCAACGCTTTCCCTACTGTTGCACTCCCTGGAGTTGGAATAGTAATTTTTACCCATACTCTATCCAACGCTTTCCCTACTGTTGCACTCTGTGGAGTTGGAATAGTAATTTTTACCCCTACGCTATCCAACGCTTTCCCTACTGTTGCACTCCCTGGAGTGGGAATAGTAATTTTTACCCCTACGCTATCCAACGCTTTCTCTACTGTTGCACTCTCTGGAGTGGGAATAGTAATTTTTACCCCTACTCTATCCAAAGCGTTCTCTACTGTTGCACTCTCTGAAGTGGGACTAATCATTTTTACCCCTACGCTATCCAACGCTTTCCCTACTGTTGCACTCCCTGGAGTTGGAATAGTAATTTTTACCCCTACGCTATCCAACGCTTTCCCTACTGTTGCACTCTCTGGAGTGGGAATAGTAATTTGTACCCCTACGCTATCCAACGCTTTCTCTACTGTTGCACTCTCTGGAGTGGGAATAGTAATTTTTACCCCTACTCTATCCAAAGCTTTCTCTACTGTTGCACTCTCTGAAGTGGGACTAATCATTTTTACCCCTACGCTATCCAACGCTTTCCCTACTGTTGCACTCCCTGGAGTTGGAATAGTAATTTTTACCCCTACGCTATCCAACGCTTTCCCTACTGTTGCACTCACTGGAGTGGTTATAGTAAATTGTACTCTTTCCGCTATCCTACGGTAAAAATATTGTATTTTTTTATTAAAATTATGTTTATATATATGTATTAACAAACCAATTTGCTTTTTTTTACTTGCATTAATTATTTATTAATTTTAAGGTTATTTACGTATTTTAAGTATGTTTAAGTTAACTTTATTTATTATTTCATTAATTTTTAATTAATTTAAAGCATTTTAAAAAATTAGATATTTTGACTAACTATATTTTTTACATCGATATTTTTGATTCGATATTTTTGTACTTACCTGTATCGAGATAGGAGGTTGATATTTTGGTATTCTATATTTTTACCTCGATATTTTTGTAACTCGATATTCTTGACCTAGATATTGTTTCAGTGATCCATTCTTGTCAGCACGAGGCCCTGTCTCTTTCAAGGCCCCATCCCCTTCTCACATGGTAGGATTTTTGATTTGTCAGATCTGTTGTGTTCTTGGAAATATTTAGCTAAAGCTAGCCTGCTGAATTTTCTGCGTGTATTGAAGGAAGATGGAACTGAAAGTATAGTGGATAGAAGGTTGAACCGCATTGCAAAGCAGCAAAATATATCATTTAACACTGTTGGTACTTGAAAAAGGTGTAGGCTATTCCACTATCACACCTGAGATTGGCCCTCATGGCTGAAAGCAAAAGGTAGTGGATCAAATTGGAGAAAGTCCAGACCAATGTTATTTTGAACAAAAATACTCTGTAGCCTTAATTAGGATATGCAGGTTATTTTAAGTATTAATGCCAATTAGCCGACTTAAAGATGAGGACTGAGATATTAAAATTAGAACTAGAGGTAAAGGCTAAATGGCATTGTAGAGGGTTTCTGATGGCAATTCGAAGAATTGACAGAAATTGTGTCTGCAATAGGAGAACGAAATACAGTTTTCGGCATTTATTGGACTGCCTATTCTTTATAAGGTCATGGTCAACTCATCTGCAAAAAATCATTAAAAATGTTATTTGGCAAAGAGAGTCCTTACATATTTTTGCTAATTATTGATCCACTTGATGTAGTAATTGGATTGTGATTTTTGTATTGTCTGTAATGAAAAACATTTTCGAAAGAATGTCAGTGATTTGTGATTAATTGTATTTTGAGTTGGATTTGTTTTGTATTTAGAGATAGTGGCATCTGGACGAATATTGTGCTTCTTTACATGTCCCCTAGTGGCTACAGTTATGTTTCTGAAATAGACAAAAATGTAAGTGTTTAATGGGGCTTCTGTGGACCATTTGGGAAATTCCCCCTGTGGAGCTTACGCGCCCCAATAAGAATGGATTTCCTACTAGCAAAGAGAAATAGAGTGATATTGGGGCACCAACGCCATCCAACCCTCCACCCCCCACTCACCCTTCGAACCTGGATGGTCGGCTGAGAGGGATGGATAATTCCTCCAACCTAGAGGAAGAAAAATAGCAGGTTTGGGGGTCTGTCCCTGGACACATATGACAGTGACAGTGTTAAATTCTGACATTTCTGCCCTATTCAAATCAAGGAAGTCACATCTCTTTGCACCACCGTCAAACCTGGATCACCAGTTGATCTTATTTCCCCCTCCTTCCTGGAAAAGGGTTGTAAAATATTAAACAGGTACTATGTTAACTCATCAATCTCTCTCTGTCCTCTGGATGTGTCCCCCAGTAGTGGTGGTACCTCTTTTAAAGAAACTCCTACTTGACCCCGCTAAGCCGGAAACTTATCGACCTACATCACTGCTTCCTCTATTCCCTAAAATTACGGAAAAGCATGTGATTAGGCAACTCTCCAGCTATTTGGAGGACAGCAATATTTCGCACAGGACACAATCTAGATTCCCCCCCTCCTAACATCACCAAATTCACCTTGCTGCTGGCCTCTGAGTCAGCTCGTCGAATCATGGACAAGGAGGTTATCTTGAAGCCGGATCTCAGTGACCCCTTCAACACCATATCATACAACACCTTGATCAAGAGACAACGGAATTGTGGCATTGGCAACAATGCTCTGTGCTAGCTGACTTCAATCCTGCAGCGATATACCTTCTAAGCCCCTCACAAACCCTTCAATTGGACGCGTACCCTGCGGCACAGAGGTCTGCAGGGCTCTTCACTTAGCCAAATCCTTTTCAAGGTATATGTCCACACTCTGGCAGAGGTTATTGAGCGATATGTTTTTACCATTATTTCATACGCTGATGGCACACAAATTGACATCACTCTATCGCAGAACAGTGACTCTGTGGCCTCCTCCCTCCATCTATGCCTGCCAGAGGTAGCAGGATGGATGGGCTCAAACTGCTTAAAACTGAATACTGGGAAGATGGGGGTATTGGTTCTAAGCAAGTATCTCAACATCTGGTCCAATGCTTGGTGACCTGATGCCCTCTGCCCCCTCCCAAGCCCAAGGTCAAGAATCTGGACATTTGGTTCGACAAAAAACTCTCCTTTGATGCCCACTTTACTGCTCTTGCAGAGAAATGTTTTGGGATGCTGAGATCCTTGAGGAAAGTCCTTCATCTCCTACCTGAATCCGCCCAAAAAACAGTAGTCAATGCCCTGGGGATATCCAGGCTGGACTACTGCAATGTTGTCTATCCGGGTGCATCTCAGTCCCATCTGAACAGATTTCAATGGGCCAGAATGCTGCCCTCAGGCACTGCTCAAGCTACCCAAGCGGACCCCTACTAGTTCCGCACTGAGAAAGCTGTGCTGGCTGCTGGTGAAGCAAAGGGTCGCCTTCAAAGCACTACGTTATTGCTATAAGGCTCTCTCCTCTCAAGGCCCTCATCATCTTCCATCGATAGTGAAACCTTATGTACTGTCTGGGAACCTAGGATAGTCGGAGCTAACCGAGCCTTTGTTCCAAAAGTCAGAAGACCTTCTCATGCCCAAAATCTGATACTCTCTGCCCTGTAAATTCTGAAACCCCCCTCCGATATCCTATTCAGAAAAAGCTAAAAATCTGGCTTTTTGGCTCTGATTGAATCACTACTTTTGCAGGAAAACTTTTTTCACCTGAGTCAGTTTCCTAGCGCTTGGACACTTCTTAAGGAGTATCCTTGCGCTCTATAAATCGCATTATTATTATATGAAAATCTAGAGACCTTGGTGGGATCTTTTCCAAGATTTCAGACTCTTTATCACAGTACAAGGTGGATGGACCTCCCTGCGCTGAGATACGGAATTCGATGTTCTCTGGCAATTCTGCTGTAGGTTATAGTGCTTAATATGAGCTGGTGGTTTCCGGTGCTCTACACCAGCACTTATTTGACTTAATTTACCTGCAGCCCACGCCATTCCTATAGCTTTTTGGGCTGAGAATAGTCTGATTTGTCAAACTCGTATGAGAATGATGGTTAGTAGTTGTGTTGTACTGTCATTGGCAGGGCCAACGGATCCTGCAAACTGCCTTAGCCTCCTGACTAGGGCACTGGTATTTATAGTTTTAGAAATTAAGCCCTACATAGAAGCCTTACTCTGTTGTATTTGATTACTTGTTCTGCACATTGCTGATCGAAAATTAAATGAGAGGAAAATTATAAAATACAATATTTAAAAAACACACGAAGACCAAGGCTGCTTCAAGTGGTGAGAATTCCTTGTCGGTTCCTGCATCCGGGAGGGGCTGGGCCTCGCTGGTGGCACGCTCTGTGATTCAATAAATTGCGATGCGGCCTGACATGTGATTCCATATGACACAGTGTCTAATATCCCACTTTATGTATGATATCCCATAAAATGGCGGCCCGCTGTGATTTGTACGCCGCGGTTCAGCTTTGGCTGGGGCTCTCCGGAGAGCGCGCGGCCGCCTCGGCGCGGAAGGATACTACAGAGCCTGCCACGCACGTCCGAGGCGACGCTCCTGCCAGGCCCTCGGAGACTCCATAAAACCACGGGCACTTTGTAGCCAGGGCCTCTGAGAAGGGAAAACATGCTATAAATGAGATTCACCGTTCCGCCGAATAAAAAATTCATCAGGTTCCAGGCGCTCAGACCGCAGCTGTCACTCAATTTGTAGGGCACTGCGACTCTCCGCTCCTGCCCATATCAGCTCGTGTAAAAGGTGCTTCACGCCATTCCATTATTTCAGATGAGAGGTGTGCGGGACAACAAATTAAGAGGCCGAGACGAGCCAGAGCCGAGCCAAGGGTCTGGCTGGGCCCTAAGAGCCCGTGCACGAACTGAACCGAGCCCTGAAAATAGTTGGCATCACAACATGCAGCAAACATCATGTGAAGATATGCCTCTTTAAAATTGCAAACAAATAAATATTTCTTTACTATGTAATGTGTTTCATCTTAATACAGCAGGTTATATTTGAAAAGCACACACCCTGAACTCACTATTGGAAGTTGGTCTAATATCTGATAGGAAGGAAAATGTGACTAAGTAAAGTAAAATATTTGCCAAGATCACACAATTTGGTTAAGCAGAGATGCTACGATAGGTTCCAGGTTTTCTTGTTTCACATATACAATTCTATATCTGTCTTTCCTTTTAATTCCAAAGGTTTATGCTTTGTTTTAAATTCTTGGCGCATAATGGTAGAGCATGGTGGCAGGCACAGGCAGAGGCCTCATTACATAAAGCTCAGCTCGTTTTAAGCTCGAAGGTCAAAGAGGACCACAAGCTCCTCTGGCTCGAACCTGATTCGAGCTTTAAGTGGTTCGTCCACCTCCAGTTCTGATGGGCCTGGTAAATAATTCTAGCGCAAAAAAATAAATGTGATTATTCTGTGGCAATCACTATAGCGGCAAATCAGCCATTTTTTCACTATCTCGCTCTCTCTGTGGTTTCTGCCACTTCTGTCTTCTTCTGACCTACCCAGACTCTCTGTCTTTCTCCAACGTGTCCTGTCCAGCTCTTTGCATTTCTGTACCGGAGTCTTGGCGCTTTTTTTCTAAAACAAGTGCATCTTGTGGATTTTAGAGTTTTGAGAAAGTGTTGTGAACGCATGGCTTACTACAGTTAACATATTGTGCACACTCGCACCCCTACTTGCCTCTCTTGCATTACATGAAAAATCAAACCACTGGAGTTGTTTTTCCACTCCCTCACATATGTGTCAATGGTCATAGCAGTCCTCCCACAGTACTTTCAGTGCAGCTTCCTGGACATAAGGAGAGATGTTAATTGCAGGGTTGATGCATAATTAGGTCGATCCTAGAGCCAGCACTCATGCGCTGCTCTGCGAGACTTGTTGTGGTGGAGTAGCGAATAGAAACCCCACCCTCTCCCGCCCATATTTGCCATTGGCTTGTGTCATTGTCTGTCTTAAATGCTGACTTTTGATTCGTAAATAGGCTTGTTAGTCCCTCCTTAGTAACGCCTCTTCTTCATTTGTCATCTCCAATGGCGACTGGTCCCTTTACTTCGCTTGTTACACAGTAAGTATTTTTTTAGGCTTTGAGCACAATTTTCTTTAATAAAGTTCTCCTACTGCAGGCATGACATGCCTTGGTGCCTTCTTTAGGCCCCCTACCCTCCCTCCTATTGTCCGTGCCTTCTTCCCCCGCCCAACCTCCCTCCTGTTGTCCATGCCTTCTCCCCCCAAAGTCGTCCATACCGTCTCCCCTAATGTCCGCCCTCCCTCCCTCCCATTGCCTGTGCCTTCTCCCCCCGCCCGTTGTCCGTGATGCCAACCATTTGCAATTCAATAGGTCTTGCGTAAATGCAAGACCTATTGCATTGCAAATGCTTGTTGGTTAAAAGTATTATTACCGTAGTTACGAGAGATTTGGAAATTCTGATGCATCCAATAAAAAGAGTAGCCTGGCCCATCAACACTATAAGTTTTGGTTTTTACATGCAGAGATTGTGGCTATTGAGCAAAAAACTGGTAAAAAACGTGCGGTAACACTGTGGTAACTCTGCAAGGTGCGAAAACACTGATTACCGCATGCTATTCCCCAAAAGGTTTCAATCTTCTCTATTTCCCTGCCATTGAGTTACTCGGATTTCCTTTAACAGTAAGTTGAACAAGAGAAAATAGGGGGTGGGGGGAGTAATGGGCCACATTTAATAAGGGCCTAAGTGGTGAGGAATGACAATACCACTGTATTTGTTCTGGGCAAAGTAAAGAACTTGCTCTTTGCCCCACATATGTGGCCCAACGGATCAGACCTCTACTCCATAAGTTTCCATACTTTTATGCAATAAGAGCTACTTATGCTCAATCAAAGTAAATGCAAGCTAATATTATTAGTGTTGTAATAGTGACCACATCAGACAAGATTACATGTGGTCAGCATATGCAAGATTAGTAGAAGTAATTACTTCAGTGCATCAGAGAGGGTTGTCAGTAGTAAAGTAAAAAAGGCTTTGTCAATTTGGAATGCCTCTACATGTGTAATACATACTGGCAACAGTTACAATGCCTCTGGCACCAAAGTAATAATATTAGAAATACGTCTCTCCACACAATTTATCATTCAAAGGTCTGCTTTAAATATGCTTTGGAAATTCAGCCATTTATCTTCAAGAATAAGTTTAGGAGGCCTGAAAATACACACATTTTTGTCTTGAAAGCACAATTTTGGCATGCATGCTTCAATTCAACCCAGCAAAATGTTCTAATTTAGTAGGCTGAGATACACACAGGACCGCTGCGTACAGGTAGCTGGAGGGTTACCAGTAGCACAGAAGCTACTCGTTGGAGAAGTCTAGTCTATCATTAAACATTCACTATTGAAATTTCAATGCCTGTCTCTTGAGCTCTTTTCTTCCACATTGCCTGCGGTATGGCAGTGTGCATGCAGGGAGGCATGGGACTGCCACAGAGGCTGTATCCAACAGAGTACAAAGCTAGATGCATGTTAGGAGGTATCCAACAAAGCTGGCGCTGCATCTTCCTAAGGGAGGGAGGATGATACGAGAGGCGGCAGGGTAACTGATTCCACGATGAATGATGAGGGCTGTCTCTGTACAATTGGCCACTCGAGTTTATACCAGAATATTGCAGGGCTGCGTGTACCATATATGTTTGGAGAAAATCTCCTACAGGGAAAGAGGAAAAATAGCTGTGCATCTAGTGCTGTCTAGCAATATAGCTGTGTTAACCATCCAAACGTTAATAAACAAGGCAGGCTTGCTTCAAAATCTATGAATACATGAGTACACGTTGGAGCCTCAGTGCGGGGCCCTGAAAAAGCAAGGGCCTGGGGAATAATACCCCCTCGGCCCCATCTCTGATGGCTCTAGTCCAGTTAGTCAGTTGAAGCTGAGAGTAGCAGACGATTATCAGGGCCGGAATGACTACCGGGCAGTGTGGAATGCTGCCGAGCTGGGGGCTGATTTCACTGCGGTGGGGGCTGATTTCGTTCATGGAGACCTGCGTGTGCTTCGAAATAATTAAAGCAAAACGAATTTCGTTTAGCACACGCAGGTCTCCATGAACGAAACCAGCCCCCAGCTCAGCAGCATTCCAAACTGCCCGGTAGCCAGTCCGGCCCTGATGATGATGCTTTCTGAATGGCTGACCATGTACGTATCAAAATGTAAATGTGAGTAGCTTTTTTCGGTTAGTCATTTGGTGCTTGATTCACAACCTACATTTTGGAGTACATAAAGTAGTACCCCAGTTGCAGCCGCGGTCAGTAGTGGGAGTAGCTGGGGGGTGGTGACGTGGGGAGGGGGAGGGGCAGGGTGGGGGTGGGGGGTAGTAAACTATGGATTACGGAGGATCACAGGTAAGTAAACATATAAATAAATAAATCGAATTTTGTTGCGTGCACTGCATCGTATTTGGGGATGCAGTGCGTGCAACAAAATTCATTTAATTTATTTATATGTTCACTTACCTGTAAACCTCCGTAATCCATAGTTTACTACCCCCCACAATACCCCTCCCCCTCCGCACGTCACCGCCCGGCAGCTACTCCCACTACCGACCATGGCTGCCCAGTAGTACTAATAACATACTACAAGATGTAATTCACAAACCTCCAGCCGAGACCTCTGCCCTGCCTATGTTTTCTGTAAAAAATGTATCTCCACTACGTGTGTATAGATCTCGGCACATGTAGGTAAAGTTGTTTGTTATATATATGCGAGGGACAAGTGTGAGTGGTTGGAAAAAGGGCAGTAATTACTACAACTTGAGTGGGCTTTGTTGAAATTTAAAAGGGTATTTAAGAGGGATATGGCAATACAAAAACACACCCACAAAAGATTAAGACAATTACTATTCACATATTACATTTCGAATTGTAGTACATTTCTAATAGTGGCAAAACAAGCTCAAATATACTCTGGCCAAGCCTTGCAGTAAGTCAAGCACCATAGATGGCTAATCACGGGTACAACACACTCTCCCAGAAATCAAGGGAGGTAGCAAATAAGACTGCGGAAAAGTATGAAAATAATAGTATTTTTTTAGGGCTGTGTTAATTTTAAAAATATGTCTAATGTAATATTTTGACAACAACATTTTTTTTAAATTTGTAACCTTGGATATTTCCTAAAGCATTTTTCAATAAGGCTCCCAACACATGGATCCCACTTATTAATGCAAAGTGGATGTAGGGAGTGATGACTTATGATTACACTACCCATCCACTGTTGAAACTTATTACAACACTAACCAATCACTAACCAATTTTTGGATTCACTATGTCAGTCTGAGAAATAATTATTTGAGGAGGAAAAAGTGGATTTTCAATCAAACGATCAACATCTTTGTGTAGTTCAGGGAACCTGATAAAGCTTCTCCCCTGAAGTGATCCAAGACATGGTTGCAAACTGAAAGCCGGCACTGGAATCACCTATATTTCCCTGTCACGCAATACTTTCCCATGTCAAAACACTGACTATATTACATTTCATAGCCACTGGATCTTTCCAGAGGGTCAGTGCTGAAAATGTAGGCATCGACAGCAGAATACACCATTTTTCACAGTGCCACAGTCACTGGAGAAAAGGCAAAGTGTGGCAAGGGTATGTTATGCCTTTTCTCACTTTTCTCATGTGTTAGGTTTCTTTGATTGCCTCCACATTGCCTTTCAGCCATTTCACCTCAGGGAACATCTTTTCTGCAATAGACACCTCTGGCACTCCATCAACGTGCAAGTTGTCTGTGGTGCTAAAGGTGCTTCACTGATGTGAACACTGTCGATCCAGGAAGCATGCATGACAGCTATATCTTCCATCATTCACATCTTGGAAATTAGCCATTAGCTGGGGATTACAGTGACATGTGGCTCATAGATGGCTAGATGGTTAGATGACACATCGGCGCCCGAAACCCTTGAAGCTATTCCCCCAGGCTACAGTCTGCTCAGAATTGACAGAGTTCGCCAGAGAGGTGGGGGGTTCGCACTGATATATAAAGGGGACTTACAATGTACTTTAGAGAAAGCCGCCCTATCTAACAGTGAGTGTGGTTTTTTCACGATAAAAGTTTGCCCTAAAAATACCATCAGTGGATTCCTTATATATCGTCCTCCCGGGGGGGCCACACAGTTCTGTGACCATCTGACAGAACTGATAACTCAACCTGCGCTCCGTTATAAAAAATTACTCGTTTTGGGTGACTTAAACCTCCATTTTGAAGACAATGACTGTGGGGAGGCACAGGCGGTGGTTGAAGCTCTAAAATCTCTAATGCTCAACTTACAATCATTGTCTCCATCGCATCAATTAGGGCATCTCTTGGACCCTGTTTTTGCTAATTGGGATGGTATTAAGGTCTCCACTCCGATTAGAATCACTTGGTCTGATCATTACATTATTCCCTTTGTGGTAAATGGTACTCCTCAGGAAATCAGGAATACTAAGCCCTACTCCCACAAACGCAGAAATTGGAAAAACTTTAGCCTAGATTCTTTTAATCTTGCCCTGCTAAAGGAACCCCCTCCCCGTGGTGACACCCTTCTGGAAGCATGGCATGACTATGAGAGTTGGATGTCCAAAGCTCTGGATACAGTAGCGCCTTGGACACTGAAACCCCCCGTAAGAAATACTAAAACCGCTCCTTGGTGTCCAATGAGCTCAAGGAGGTCAAAGCGAAATGTAAAAAGCTTGAACGCTCCTGGAGAAAAAAACTATGATTCAGAAAGCAAGCTTAATTACAGAGCAGAACAAAAAAAATATCATAAACTCTTGAGAGCTACTAAAGGCAATTATCTCAGGGAAAGAATAGAACTGGCAGACAACCCCACCAAAGAACTCTTCTCGGTATATAAAGAACTTACGGTACCCACTAGACTAGAGGCCCAGGACATCTACTCCAATGAGCTATGTGACTCTATTGCAGACTACTTTGTGAGCAAAGTTGAAAAAATACACACCACCTTTACGAGTGGCACTGATCCACAGTTTGATCACGGTGCGACAGTGGATATTTCAGTCAATAAACCTTGCCTGTCATGTTTTAAACTCCCTGACAGACAAGACCTGCTTAGCATCGCTAATAGCATTCAGTCCGGCTCACCCATGGACGTCATCCCTCCGAAACGTTGTAAGGGAATTTTAGAAAGCACTATTGATCATATTGGTCATATGATAACGCTATCCTTCCAAGAGTGCCATGTGCTGGATGCATGGAAAATGGCCCAAGTCATCCCATTAAAAAAGAAACCCAATGTGCAAATTTCCCAGGTTCAGAATCTCCGCCCTATCTCCCTCCTCCCCTTCTGTATGAAAGTGGTGGAGAAGATAGCCAACATTCAACTCATGAAACATCTTGAAGATGAGTCTCTCCTTCACTCCACACAGTCAGGGTTCAGAGCCTGTTACTCTACTGAGTCAGCCCTTCTCTTCTCTACAGAATGTCTGAGGCAAATGGCGGATGAGGGGCAGACAGCAGCGTTGGTACTTCTAGATCTTAGTGCAGCTTTTGACACCGTGCTGCACACAACGCTGCTGTCTCGCCTCTCGGATATGAGAGTGGTAGGATCTGCCTTTGAATGGATTACATCTTTTCTTGAAAACAGGAGTTTTCAAATGCATTGTCCTCCATTCAAATCCTCCCCCAGGAAGCTGAGACATGGGGTTCCACAGGGCTCCAGTTTGAGCCCTACCTTGTTCAATCTCTATATGGAACCCCTGGCCCACATTGTGCAATCTTTCGGAGTGGATATTGTCACGTATGCTGAAAATACCCAACTCATGATTAAACTCACGCACAATCAGGAAGATGCCACCAATTTCTCCAACTGCCTTCTGTCAGTAGCAGGTTGGATGAATAACAACTGCCTACGCCTTAATGGCGGCAAGACAGAGCTTTTAGTCATCGGTAAATCCTTTTGTGACTGGTCACCTGAGTGGTGGCCAACTGAACTGGGCGCAATTCCTTCTCCATCGGAATCAGTCAGGAACCTCGGAGTTATGCTTGATGCTGATCTCTCTTTTAAACACCAGGTCAGCAAAGTCACGGGTAGATGCTACAGCATACTCAAAACTCTTCGCAAACTCCTCGACCTTCTTCCCATCAACGCTAGGAGAAGCCTCATCCACGCATTAGTCACACCTCATCTTGACTACGGTAATGCCCTGCTCTTAGGTTTAAGTAAGAAAGGCTTACACCAACTGCAGTGTGCACAAAACGCTGCTGCACGCCTGGTTCTCAATCTGCCCCGCAGAGCATCTGGGAAGTTGGCTCTGTCAAGACTTCACTGGCTCCCCATCAGGAAGTGTATTAAGTTCAAAACGCTTTGCTTTGCCCACCGCATTGCCCAAGGAAAGGGCCCAAGATACCTGCAAAAGCTCCTTACCGTTTATCGCCCCATCCGGAACCTGAGATCGGCCGGAGCAATGCTGTTTAAACTCCCTCGCATTCGCAAGGCCAGGATGGGAGGCTGTTCCTTTAGGTTTTTGGCAAGTAAACATTGGAACGAACTGCCCATAGATCTTCGTATGGAGCCCTCAGAAACAAGATTCCGTTCAAAACTTAAAACCCATCTTTTCCCTGTCAACTACAACTAGTGTTTCTAGCTTAATTTTCCCCCTCCTTCCGGTCTTTTGCCTTCTAGGGTCTTACAGCAATTTATAGCGCGGGGACACACTGTTTTAGTGTAACCAGGCGCTCTAGAAATGGCTATATATATTATTATTATTATTATTATTAGATAGGTTATAACATCTCACATTGGGCGTGCATGCACAACAGGGAGATGGTATCTCAAACGTATTCACTCATTCCCCATGGCAACACAGTAGACATGCATAACCTTAACAGGGGATATCTTGTATAGATTGTTTTGTGCATTTAGACTAGAACAACATGTAAAGAATCGTCACATTCTTAGATGCAGGTGATGCCAGGCATGCTCTCTCTCCCCATCTCTTTGCACACTTCCAACGTCCAATCACACAGACTCAACAAAGCTACAATATTGCACAGAAATATACACAAGTAATCACTGAACATATTTTGGTATCCTTAAGTTGTGCTTCAGATGTTGTCCCATATATAAAATGATCCTGTATTCACATGAAGTTGTGTGCAAGATAGTAGCAATCTGCTGCATGTTGCACAACATCTCCATACAATGGGGCTTACATTTAGACATCAGCCCTGAACTACGGTCGCCATCTGTTCTCTTTGTTTTCAGCAGACAAAGCCGCCAGACAGCCAGCCAGCCAGCCAGCACAAGAGGACTTAGGTTGAAGAATCTTGATTGCAAGGTTGACATGAGAACTCTCTACTGCCAGCAACTAAGTGCAACCAAGCACCAGCAAGGAGAGTGTACTCAACAGGAGTAAAAAAGGAAAGCTGCAGGCTGAAGATATTGAGCCCGCTGTGGGGGTGGAAGAAACGGGCATCTCAGCCAGGAAGAGGTGGACATACACATTCATCTGACCTGAACCCACCCATTTCTTTACTCCAGAGATCCACATACCAACTAGACCTCCAGCTGCTCTCACTGTATATCTCCTCCACCTCCAATTGCCCACTCAGAACATGGCGAGTCGAAGGACACATTCGCCCAGACACTCCTGAACCATCATGTGCCCCCCTTCAATATATCTCAATGGCTGCTTTCAATGAGGACATGAGGCCCACAGTTGATTGTCAGGTTGAGATTTCAAGGGATGTGTTAAAGTTGACAAGGTAGGCATTACGTTTCAACTATGTAAGCATTTTTTTCAAATGGGGGTGGTCGCCATCACTTGGTGGCCAGATGGATTCTGGTCCCCTGAGTTTGCTTGAAGAGCTAGTTAGCCCACCCACCACTTTCACACACAATATAGCTTTACTAGATTCAACTGCAGCAGTGATGCCAGATTTACACAAAGTTTACACAATGCAGTTAAGCAAAAAACGTTGCTGTCACGTGTTGCCTGACTGGGAAAGGGAAGAACCGCCCCATATCTGCTAGGAAGTGGTGCTGTTCTGCTCTCTCCCTGCGCCGGTGCACATTTGGCAGCCATGCACCAATGCAGGCATCTTTGTGCCAAAGTGCGGGGTTTCTGCGTTATTGGCAACATAGCTTTTTTGCAGGAAGGGGTCTCTTCCTGTACAAGAAACATGTGTTAAGGCATTTTCCTCTGTATATGTGTGCATAGAATGCAGCACACACGCATAAAGGAAAAACGAGGAGAAATTAAAACATTTCTCCTTGTTACGCTTGCCTCAGGGATGCAAAGGATTTAGGCACAAATTCCTTGCTACAATTCTTTGTAGATGGGGATTTGCATTAAAGCCTATGGGTAATTGCTTTGGAGCACCCATTCACTCCCATGGAATGCCCCTTGACAAAAAGCAAGGCAGCATATTGCTCTGCATTATGTTACTTTGAGTTACAATCCAAAGCAATTTGCATCCGATTGTAAACCCTACCAGAAAACTTTGCATTGGTCTCTGTTAAAAAGTAATGCAAACCCAATGCAAAGTCTTTCGAAATCTCAGCCCAGGTGGCCTGTATGGTTTCCTCTGTAGTGCTTATGATAATTTTTTGCAAGGGGGTTTTGAAGGGAGATTGGAGTGGTTCCCATACCCACCAGCGAAGTAGGACCCACTACGACATTTTCTTTGGCTGGTAGAAAATTGGGTAATCTGAACTCATGGGTTACAGACATACTAACACAAACCAGTTACCATGTTATATCATTTATTGTAAAACAGCCCTGTAAAATGGCTAATTATACTCCATAGGGATTTCAATCTAAACATCAACAAATGTCTTATCAGGAGACATTTTTTCCTCCAGGTAGGTCAGAAATGGTTACAATCTCGCTGGTTTCCAAAATATGACTTTTCATTGGTCCAAAAAAATAGGCTAGGGTGGTGATTTTGAAACGCCCTTGCCTTTTCATTCTTGAGTCAGAGGTCCATAAAGATAAAGGGGCATATTATCAAGGGGGGGCCATGGGAAATTATCGCTGCTTTAGCGGCCCTATTAGCAAGCTGTCGCTAACAGCAGTTAGAGATAGCGAGCGGTTTGGGGCCCGCTTTGCATGTCAGTGATATTTATCGCTAATGACATGCAAAGTGGGCGTACCTAACCAGTTAGCGACTGAAAGCAGTCGCTAACATCGCTATCGCCTATTACCAACACAGGCGTAGTGATGGAAATATTTGCGCTAGGCGCGAATATCTCCAAAAATTAACACCTGCTCAGACCAGTTCTTATCCATTATATCCAATGGGAGGTGGATATAATGTTTAAGACCCTGTTAGCGATAATGCGTGAATATCGCTGTATTCTCAGCGATATTCAAGGATTGTGCCGCTATCGCCGGAAATTTTATTGCTTTTGAGATAAACGTTGCTAATAGCATGTTATCTCAGCGATAAAATCCGGTGATGCGTGGCGATAAAAAAAATGCCGCTAACCCACTTAGCGATAAATATCGCTATTTTTTGATAATATGCCCCAAAGAGAGGAGGTAGTTGGCGGGATATGGAATGGAATGATCCCTCGTTGTAGCTTTGGTCTATTCCCCAACTAGGGATAGGAGCACTTCTTATGAAAAGCCATTGAAGCTACTGAATTATATAACAGTCCCTTTAATAATAGGTGGAAATTTCAATGTAATAATTTGTCCAAAGAAAGATAAATTATGGAATGACCAGGGGAGGACATTGTATTGTTTACCAGTGTAAAAGAGAGCGGGAGGAGTTGGGCCAGTTCAAAAATCTCTTGAGTATTGATTACCACACTGTTTTGCAGCTCATCAGATGCATGGTAGAATAGGCCATCTACTTTTGGGTCTCTTACAGTCAGAAGAACAGAGACCTCTGATGCTGGCTAATCAAAGGCCCATAACTGGGACCCTTACCTGGCTTGCTGAATAGGGGAAATTATATCGCCAGGTTGGTGACTAAACATCTCTCCATTCAAGGGCCAAGTCATTGGAGGCACAGTTGGTAAACAGATCAGAGAAACCTAAGGCACACTGATATAGGGGAGTTGGGATAAGGGATCAGAGTGGGATACATTAAAAACAATGATTCGAGGCATGCTTTTTGGCATGTCTATCTACACGTTTATTGAGGAGCTCCTGGAAATGATGGAAGCTTTACTCACTAAACTTATACAAGAGAACCTTGAAACAGAGAACTAACATACACACATCCTATTCAAGGCAATATGGCCACAGCAATGCAGGGCAAAATTAAGGCACTGGAGAAAAATAGATCAAACTTGATCTTTGCCAAACTGGGCATGTGTTATCTTTAGGTGGGGGAATAAAGTAAGCAAGCTGCTGGCAACAGCTGTTATCTAACCAAACACCATGCAGAAAAGGCAGGGAGAATGCCTTGCTTCCACTCTTTTTTCCAGTTGCTCAATGGACGCGGGAACCAAATCTACTTATCTAAATTCCACTTACATATCTAAACTGAATAAGGCAGATTTATTTATATAGTGTGAACATGATCACGAGGGATATCAGAGCGCTTCACAATTAAGGGAGGGAAGATGATCAGGGATGTACAGGCGTCTAATACATATCAAACGAAACAGTTACAAAGGGTGAATCAAAGAACATCACAATAGCTAAAAAATAGCGAATCCAGGAGGGGACGAAAAGATTAATTAAGGAGATATAGCAAATCAATTCAAGACGTGAAGGTATAAATTCAGTATCTTACAGCAGATAATCCAAACCCAATTAAGGTAAGGACTTGTTCATAAGGAATCTTTTTACTTCCAATTTGAAAGCAACCGTGGAGGTGATTCTGCGTACTTCAGGAAGGAGAGAGTTCCATATCCTCAGAGCAGAGCTTGAGAGCACTCTTTGACGAATTCTCTTTTGCGAAAGATCAGTGGTTTCAAGAGGAAGGGGTTAGCATTTCTTGAGGGTCTACCACCTCCAGGTAATTCTAGCTTTTGGACTCGATACCTGGGGTTTTGAAATGAGAGCTTTGTGAGACAGGCAGGCTATCTTTAGCTGTATTCTTGCTTCAAAAGGCAGGCAGTTTAGAGATTTTAAGAGTGGGGAAATGTGCGCAGATAGAGAAAGAGAATTGTATGCTCCTTCAAAATCGAATGAAATACCATAAAAACTTACATTTCTTAAATTAAGGGCGTACAACTCATAATATATACACAATGGGGCCATCCTGCATATCCCCCATCACAGACATGATCCCTTCTGTAGACCTTATATCCTAAGGCATTTCTAATAAATTGGAAACATTGCTTAAATGGGAACAGTTCATTTCTATCATCAACCACCTGAAGAAATGAAAACGAGAACTTTCCAGCTCTCACATCACTGTGAATTGGCTATTTTCACATGTTCATCTTGATACAAATATACAAAAAATGACATGGTTCAATGAATTAAATACTTAGAAATGAGCTTTTTGAGATACCTTCAGGTTACTGGTTTGAATGCTGGAAGAATCAACTCAGCCTTAAATGGGTGGTAAATTGAATACTAATAAATTGGAATGGCCACACCTAATATTTACCCAGTGCCTTGACACTATAAAGTGGTCAACAAAAAACAAGTAACTTTAGTACCGTACAGTGAGTGATTATTGTCATAGTCCTTCTGTGTCATTTGAAGTTTGCAAATTGTAGTCCTAATACTATGTCCAATCTGCATGTAGTCCTTCTTCCCTGTTGATTTGTGCACAGCTGTATGTTTTTTAATTTGGCAATCTGATCACTCTACCGTGCTCTGGCCATTTCCCCGCTAGCCCCTCCCTTTGCATTCAGAAACAAAGTAGTACTGATTACTAAGTCAGAGTGTGAGTTAGTCTGTGTGTCTCTTTACTATATTACCAATAAAAGTCAGCTGATGTCCTAGAAAGATTCTGCATTTCAAGGGGCTCGGCACTGATTCGTGGTAGCTGCTGAGCCTGACTTCGCCGGGTTTCTACTTCTCTTTATGTACACTATTTTCGTCATCTTTCCTGATAGCGTCTGTATCCATTGCTCGTCTGTCGTCTACTGGGATGAGCTGAAATTGTAGGGGAGGGATCACAAACAGTTTGCTACCATATTTGGAAAGTTTTTGTGGAAACAACATATGCTTTGCAGAATATTGAGGTTAAGGTTGATTTTGGTATTTAATATATCCCACATATGAGTAGATTTGAATCACTGTTGTTCCCAAGGTATAGCTGTCGTTTGACAGAACTTCCAAAAATCTTCTGTGTAATAATTTTATTTCTTGGTGGCATAAAGTGCATGCATATTGTTTCAACTTTAGTTTAGAAATGTTTTTTCCATAAAGATATGCATATATACATTTATAACGAGGCTTTCGGTCAGGGAGTGTTCTCAAATGGTCTGTTCAAGTATCATTCAAATGTTTTTAGGTTGAGCGTCAGCGCACATGCACTGTCTGAAAGACCTGTTGTATTCACTATCGGCGTGTAATTGGTGTGTAATCCTGCCTGCTGCTCACCATAGGTTCACTCCTGTGCCAGTGTTTTTTGCTGGCTCCTCATTGAGTGGTGCTCCCAATACATCACTTCCGTTTGTTGCTCAGAAGCACCCGCCAACAACAGTTTCCTTACACTGTAGGTGCTTATATGTTCGTGTGAGGACTACTTCAACAATATATACCACTCAACAATATATACACAAATCACAACCAATAGACAAAAAATATCTGATCATATATACATACACATTAAAAATGACAATATACAGGGAAAAAGCAAAATCACACAGAAAGCGCCGACGCGCGTTTCGGTACAGGACCGATATCCACCATGTAATTTCTTCTGTACTTTATCAGAACACAGGCCAGATACCAAGAGGGTCAAATTGTTAAATACAATGCTATTTGTTGATTAGATCCAGGCCATTGCTTCACAACACAAAAACATCCCCATTTTTTTGCTGGGGTGAACCATTGAGTGGTATGATTGATGATGGTTTGGCTGAGTGTGATTGCTGGTTGTATTGAAGTTGTGTGGGGGTTTGCTTCACATGTGTCTTTGAAATGTAAATAAGAATTGTATATACATTTATGTTTGTTTCTTTTGGATCTACTAATGAGAAATCTCAGTAAAATAATAATAAACTGACTAATGTTTTTCAAATAATTAATTCTTGTGTGGGACAATGATGATGTTCTGTATCAAAGATTAGAGTGTGTGCCTTTATTTAATTATTGTTCATGGGGAGGTTTTCCTGTTTTTGACTTCAGTTGTTTTAGGTTCTGCGCCTGTAACAAGAAAAGAAAGCAGTAATACAGCGTTCACAAACTCTGTAACTCATTATCCAGGGTTGGAAACACATTGTCCAGATAGAACTAAATTAATATTAGAGATAACATCCTGTCATAATCAAATATGAATATCGTTCATGTACAAACCACCAACATAGCCGCCCTATGTTGGTGGTTTGTACATGAATGATAATCCTCTACTTTGTTGTTCTTAATAGAATTGGAACATTCTTGAAGCAATAGCTAGAACATTTTTTATTCTATGTCAGGATGCGGAGGCTTTGGATTATGCTAGTTTAAAGTTGTGCTATAATATTCTAAGCAACATTGACAATTGGCTAGTGATAAAGTACTTTAAAAGTTGAGTCGGAGGACCATTCTGCCGCTGCCATAATGTCTTCTAAACTGGAAGCAGTGTAAAATGCCTTAGAGGCCATGGCTCCCCTGATTGAGTGAGCTCCAAAATGAGACACATCAATTCCTGCTTCTGCGAGAATCCTTGTGGGTTGAGAAATAAGCAGTTGACCCGCTTGGTCCTTTCTGAATTCAGGGGTACATTCTTCATAACATTTTAAAAGTTTAAAATACATAATCTTTGGTGGTGAAAAAAGCTGGATAAACAATGCGCTTTGAATCAGTCTTAGTACGTTTTGATATGCAAAAAGACACTCAAAGCACAAACATCTGACACACTTCTGCAGGAAATAAGGAATAACAGTAAATTAGGTTTTGCTGATAAATGTTTGTGTGTAAGATCCTCAATAGCCGGCTAAGCCCGGATGAAGTGCAAGACCACCTGTACATCCTATAACATTGAATATTTTGGTTGCGGGCCGTACCATCCTTATATCTCTTAAATCTTTGCATACCAGCAGATGCTCTCCCTCTGGTCTACTGTCCAAATGAGGGTGAGCTTCTGAAATAGCGGAACAAAAGATATTTACAGTTCTGTAGGCCAGTCCCTGGGTGGCCAAATCCGACAAAAAGTTCACAATTATATGAATTCCTGATCACAAGGAATCCACCTCCGTTCACTGCACCAATCAACCCAGCAATGCAAGGTGGATTCGTAACTCTTGTGGGTTGAGGGGGCCAAAGGTTGGATTAGAAAAAACAATGTATCCTCTGAAACTCCTGGCACTTGCCAACGTCTCCTAAAAGTCACCACACTATGAGATACAAGAGCCCTTGACTCATCAGGGGTGAAGACGACACACTGAATCCGTTAGGAGGTCTGTTCGAGGCTGAATGTTAATTGGAAGGGTGGAGGATAACCCCATCATCACTGGAAACCACAACTGCGCCTTCCACAGCGGGGTAACAGTACCACTGCTGCTACTTGTCTGCTCACCTGCGCCAGAACCCTCTGAATCATTGAAAATGGAGGGAAAGCGTAAGACAGGTCCCCTGACCAATCGTGCAGAAACACATCTGAACTCATTGCCCGATGGTCTAGTCTCCAACTGTAGAATTCTGGGAGTTGAGCATTGAGTCAAGAGGCAAAATGGCCCACTGAGTATGGGCCCCTGTGCAAATTCAGGATCTGAAAACCCTGTGGGTGCAATCACAATCGCTGGAGTCTCACAGGAACTGGGAATTTAATCCGCTCTTACGTTGGACAAGCTCGAAATGTATTCCACCACCATTGATTCTGAAGGCAAAAATGGCAAAAGTCTTTGGCACTTTCTACCAACAGTCGAGACCATGCCCCCCCCCCCCCCCCAGGCCGTTGATGTAACGAACCACTGACACATTGTCCATACGCAAGAAGATGCAGCAACCCGTCTTGTGTGGTGACAGCGTCCAGATCGCGAATGACCCCACCAGTAACTCTAGGCAATTGAAATGGAGCGAGAATTCCTCGAAGGACAATCTGCCCCGGGTCTCCACCGAGCAAAAACGTGTTCTCGAGCCCCAATGGCTGGCATCCGACTCTATCACTACCTCTGGGATTGAAGTGAAGAGGTCCCTGCTTCTATGTCCTCGAGCCACCAGTTCATCACTGTCTTGACTTCCTCTGTCAAGTAAAGCTGTTTGGAGTAGGACAGGCCCTTGCAGAGATGGAGCATTTTCAGTCTCTGGAGGGCCCATTAATGTAAAAGGCATGGGAAGATGGCCTGTATGGACGATGCCAGAAGGCCCACCAAGCGAGCAAGGGTCCTCAAGGATATAGTCGTAGAGGCATGAGCTCTCCTCAACTCCTTCTCGATAGACAATCTTTTCCGCAATAGTAGGAGAAGTTGGGCCCTGATCGAGTTCACCTGGAAACCCAGAAAATCCAATACTTATGATGGCACCATGACTGACTTTTCCCTGTTTATGATAAAACCCATATCATGTATGAGTCGTCCTGTCCAAGAGAGGTGAAGAAGGATAGTTTCCTTGTCATGTGCCGTGATGAGAATATCATCCAAGTAAATATTCAACCATACCCCTCGCTCCTGCAGGTACTGAATGACTGGACGAAGGAGCTTGGTGAAGCACAAGGAGGCAGAAGGCATGGCTGTGGATTCGTACCACTGATGGTGTCATTGGAATTGAAAGAATCTTCGATGAAGGGTGAAAATGAGCACCTATAGATATGCTTCTTTTAGATCCAAGCAGACCAGCCAGTTGCTGATTTCTGGCTGATGCCACCTTCCACGCATATCGAGCGTGTCATGTCCATAGATAAATGGAAGGCAGGAGCTGTCTTATGCTGTTGAATCTCTACCCAGAACAGCGGTTCACTATGTACCAGGAAGCAGTGGTATCCTTTGAACTAGGTCCGGTGCAATTCCTCCAGTATGCAAAGATAGCAGCAATGGCGCGACAGCTATGCCCTACGTTCCCGGACGCCTCGGAGCACTCACGCACCCTGGTCACGTTGATTACCATGGCGGGCGGGCAGAAGCTTGTCGCACACCAGTATAGGGCTCTCAGGGAGGACAGGAAGGGTGCACCTCTTGGGGTGGAGGGTAGATGGCAGGAGGTGAGCGGGAGAAGATCCATGGGGGGTCTGCAAGGTGGCGGTCTCAAATAGATTTAAACAGATTCAATACAATATGGTCCATATGACGTATCTGACACCCAAACGCCTACACACCATAGACAGTTCAAGGGACCCACGTTGCCCCAGATACCACTATGGCCAGGCAGATTTCGCACACATGGTTTGGTCGTGTTGGACGATACAGGGATTTGGGGTTGCAATCCTAGAGGACCTGCACAGGATAACGTGGTGGAGGGTGGCTTTGGAGGTCCACACTTGCATCCTGGGATTCATTCTCCGAGACCCAAAATGCAAAACCAGTCGGAAGTTCCTAGTATTGGGACTGGTGACGGCCAGGCGACGAATAGCAATCCACTGGCTGACGCAACAGGGGCCACTACCAACACGCTGGAAAAAGGACCTGAAGGAATGGGTATTGGCAGAGGAGGGGCACATGCATAGTACTAGGAGGGATGCCACATCCCCTGAGGTGTTACAGGCACGGGGGTTAATGGTCCAGGAGATAGAGGGGAATGCCCCTGGTACTACACAGATGACGACCACAGGAGATAGTCCGGAGGGCACGGAGCCTCCCCAGGAAGAGGGAGGGACGTGGGCACGCCCAACTTGAATTTTGACTAACTGGACCTTGAGATGGGTGAACCCAGTGGGGGGAGTTGGAGGGGGGGTGTTTGTTTACAAGTTCTACACACTAATAACGTGATTCATGTGCATGAAGCTTTCAATGATTAATTGGTTCGATGAGCGCCTCAGAGACCACCCGTAATGGTTCATAAACCCCGAATGGGGGAATGTATTACTTATTGTATGGGATGGTCCAGGTGAGGTACCTGTTTCCATGTGTAAAGTTTGGTTATCAGGGACTGAACCTCGTCATCAATCAAAGACGTCTCTGCATGGGAAAAATTAAGTGGGAAAGGTTGACTCCCCTGATAAGGAAAGTAATCAAACTCCAGGTGAAACCCTTGTACTGTCTGTAAAACCCAAGGGCCTTGTAAAACCATCAACTAATTGTGATAAAACAACTGAACCCGCCCTTCTATCATGACTTCTGACTGAGAAAGTAAGCTCACCTGCATAAGAGGTATCCGCCATGTTGTCTCTGCCTCGGTAACCCCCTCTGCGGAAGCGACCTCTGCCACCTTAATTTTGTGTAAGATAGAAGCTCAATTAATGTTGGGGGGCACCCCCTCCTCTGGGAGCATTCCGTGTGTGTCCTCTTGAAAGCCACAGCCTGGCGCTTGGCCACGATAACATCCAGCCCTGACAAATAGGTCCCTGTTAAAGACCTTCTTCAGCGATGTCTGTGCTTTGTCTAAAGCTGAAAATGTCGACACATACTTTCCCAACTCTTTGACAAACTTGTTGTCGAACAACAAACCATTTACCAGAGTTCCCTCCTCACTGGAGGCCAAATCAGCTAGTTGTGGGTCTATACATATAAGCACTGACTTGAGTCATTTGGTGGATAGTGCAAAGTTGGCATTCCCTAGGAGGCATTGTCTTCTTTGCGCCCATTGCACGATCTCGCCCAGATCCCCTGAGATTAGTTGTCTTTAGCCTGCACTGCCAAATCCAGAATCCTTGTGATGGGACAGGAACTATCTAATCCTTTGTCTTGGCAGCCTTTCCAGGCTCTGTCTAGACCCTTCCTATGATCTTTTGAGAACTTCTTTAGGAACGTCGCCATGTTGGGGTCGAGTTCTGGGATGTTCGCCACTTTCCCTAGAAAAGATGGGCGTGGGCACTCTGAGTGCAACGTATTGCACACTTCCCTCTCAAAGCCTTGGTGCAAATTAGCTTGAATGTAGTGTGCCACTTCCATACAGGAGACCAATTCTGTGGAACTAGGATGGATAATCTCCCTGGGGTCAAACAACAGATTTTTGTTGGGTGGTAAATCCGGTTGCACTTGTCGCACTTCGCGTTTACACTTGGTGGCAGCTTCGTAGTCTCCCAGGGTCATCTCGTGGTCTGAATGGGAGTCTGACAAGGACGTGGAGGGGTCCACTGTGACAGTGAAGCTTCTTGGGAAGGTTCATAATCATCAGCACTTCCGTATTCATGGTCCCATAGGACTGATTGTGCCAATTGTGAGAAGACCTCGGCGGAGGACCCTCGTAAGTACTGCCGGGAAAGCCCGCCTCATGCCAAGCTAAAACGCATTTAGTCATGCCCCCTGCTGAGCCCATTAGTACACGACAGCCATAATAGCTCCAGGGGTTGAGCAAAAGGATGTAAGGCTTTAATTAATGCCCGGTTCACCAAGCTTTGTACTTGAGTATCCAGTGCCTTAACAAGACACTCCTCCATGCCTTGTTCAAAGGTGACTTCTGCGTACTCCAGATAATCCATGCCCTCATCTGCTTGATAAGCCATTGATCACTAATTCACTGAGGGTCAGAAGGAGACTCAAGGAGGAGAGATAGCCCTGATCAGGTGCAAAGTTAGTTCACATAACTAGTTCTCAATGTCAAATAACCACCAAAGGTGCCAAAATTCGTTGTGGAGGGAGGCACCAGACTCTCCTAAGGCAGAGCCCTTGAGCACCAGAAATTGTGTGCCGTCGGGCGTTGTCAGGGTTTTAATTGTCACCCGACTCTCTCCCTGTGGTCATTCATGTTGAACCGATCAGTAACTCTCGATTTTGGCTCCACCACGCATGCAAGACCATGGGCAGCGAGAGAAGACAGGGATTGATGAGCGCGTAAACCGTGCGTCCCGCTCCATGACAACTACACAGCGGGTGGCGAAGCCCCCGTGTATACCGTCAAGTACTCTGGGCGCGAAATCAATGCTACCATGCCAATATTCACAGTTATAAATGCATGCAAATAAAATCAAATTACTTAACGTTAGCTGCTGCAGCAGCAAAGAGAGAGGCAGTGGTACCGTTCCATCAGTTTTTATATGGTGATTACCCCAATGATTGGTGGAGACTGACCTACTGGGGCTCATGGGGCTCATGGGAAATGTGTTTTATTCTTTGTTAAATGTTGATTGGCTGCTCTATTTATGTAAGTAAAGGAAAGAGAAGCATAATCTGAAGCCTCAGTTTCCTGACATAGAATCTAGAAATTCATCGGTATCAGAGTGTTTGCATTGATAGTGTTCCTTTAACAGCCTGCATCTGCAAAACACGTTAGATGTGCGTATAACTAAGGTTTCTGGTGATAATGTTCAGCTCAGTGCTTTAAATGGGCCAGTACTTTCCGGTATGGAGTACTAGTACACTTTTTAATTTTGAGAGGGAGAGTACCAGCACATCTCAAGAGAGATGTAATGCTTTTATTTGGAGAGTACCAGCACTTCTCAGAAACAAGCAGGTACTCTGCTACAGTGAAGTGTGGCTCTATGATTAGAGCGGCAGACCCTGATGCAGAGGTCTAGCCCGGGACCATGGTTCAATTCCCCGCCTCTGCGGGTCTTGGGCTCAAAATTCCACTGACCTGATAATTCTTGCCTTGGTGTCTATTCCAATCATGGAGTCCCACTCTGCAACTCTGGGCAATAGCTTGCTTAATCTCCACAACGGCCCGCACAACGCTAAGGATGCCTGGCCTCCACCTTGGGGGTGCCCAGGAGTGGACGCCTCACAGGGAAAGCCAGGACGGGTTCCACAGCGGTATTCGTACAAGCGCCTTGAGACCCTTGCGGGTGAGTAGTGCGCTATACAAGTATCAATTTACAATTTACAGAGTACATGCACTTCTTTATTTCCATTTCAAGCACTGGTTCAGCTGCTTCCCATTGGTTGGATTGACGACAGGTGTGCTGCTAACCCCGCCTCCTCCCCTTTCTTGGGTTACACCACACAAACGGTTCACTTGCTCCTGGCTCAGTAATTAAACCAGGTATCACCTTTCCACTAATTCTTTCCAGAAAGGCAGCCCAAGAAGGCCCTGAGCGCTGATGAATTAATTCCAACTATAGCGGCCAACTGGAGGCAATCTCTTGTCTGTTACTTGAGCAGAGCCCAAGGATGCAGGTGTTCTGAATGAGTGCAGCATTTCCATGCACCATAGAACTTTGGGTAATCTGGGCCTCCGAATCCAAATTGGAAACTGGACTTCTAATAAACAGTGGTAAAAAAAGGGGCACTACAGGAATGCATCAAATCTGGGAGGGTTAACCTGCCATCATCTCTTTTCTAGAGCGTGTGCTTCCATCCAGGAGCGAGCAGAGACTTACTGACTTATAACATATAAGTTTGCCAGATCACGTCATGTTGGCAGGACACCATGAGGGCAGATCTACAAGCCACCTGCACCACCAGAACATCACTTTTCATGATGTACTGCTGGCGCAGGGGGCTCCTCCATATTTACAAGGACAGGAAAAGCCTCCCTGCGTGACTTTTCCTCTCCTTGTAAATACGGCTCCTTCACTCGCGTTGAAGGGGCGTTCCATGGTTGTTGATGTGTGTGTTCCCACACAACACCCATGGAATAAGGCACAATCTCCAGATTTACGAGAAATCGTAAATCTGGAGATGTGTCTGAATGCTATGCCACCCTAGATGTGGCGTAGCGAGGCACAATCAGTAGAAATGTTTTCATTTCTCCTCGTTTTTTCCTCTTTCAATGCTTGCTGCATTCTACAGCATGCATTGAAGAGGAAAATGCCAGTAGTGAATGTTTTTTTGCAGGAAGGTGCCCCTTCCTGCACAGAAACAATCTCCCGTTACGCAGGCTTCCTTGCACCATGGTGTAAGGGTGCCTGTGCCAGGGCATGGCTGTAGTTTGTGCGCCAGTGCAGGGGGAAGCACAGAGATGCAACATATTCTTGTAAATATGTTGCATCCTTGTGCTTCGGAAGTGCCGCATCGTGGCGCAGCCAAAGAGCTTGCGGTGCCAACCTGCAGCACTTCCTTGTAGATCTGCCTCCTGGTTTCTAGTTCCTTGCTATTCCGTTACAAATATTTCTTATAAGGTGCTATGGTACAAACGTTTCGATAAGTGCAAACCAAGACTACAACTCATAGAATGCATTCGATTGTCAAATAAAAAGCTTGAACTGGAGACAAGATGTTCTCCCCAGACGAGCTGCTCTTACATGTGTGTTCGGAACGATTGGGAAATTAAAGGTACTTTCAGGTAGAACTATTACGTCAAACATGTTGTAGGCTTAATCAGCTGCAGTTCCACACAATACGGAATAGACTGAGATTAAATCAACCTGGTGTGCTACTATTCAATGTTGGATTTTCTCAGTTTAATTTACATCTGCATCATTTAACCCCACATGTCATCACAGTTGTAACAAACTTTATTTTTAGCACACTTTTTCTAGTGGCTTTCCTATAGTGGTACCAAGAGACACGATGTTTAATCCCAGCTTCTTCTTCATCAAGCTGTATAATCCTGGGCAATCCTATCAGAAGTGTCTTTCACCTTCCATTTAAGTAACTACATTACTTTTTTATGTTCTAATCCATGTGCAGCATTTTTGTCAAAGTGCTCACAGAAAGTAAAAGCCAATCAAATACGAATAAATTCAAAGCGCTTCAAAAGTTATGGCCTTATTTATGAAGGTCATGCGCCGCCGGTGCGTCACTTTTAAAATGGGAAAAAGTGACGCACAGGCAGCGCAAGACCTTCATAAATGAGGCCCTAATGTTATTGTGAAGCATGTGTGCAACATCTGATTTTTTGCACACAGGCCAGATGTTGACAAAGCCCCGGATTTATCAAAGGGCCATCAGCCTGTGATATGTTTCACAGGCCTCTGCTGCAACGCACATTTAGCTACTGACTGTTATCGCGTGGCACGGCCTGAGACCACATTGCTCTTTTGTGGTTATCTCGCACCATGCCAGACTGCTACCTCACTCGCTGGCGCCATTTGCTGTAAGGGTGAAGTCCCGAACACCCCTCGAAGCTTCAACGGTTTCCAAGCTATCAGCGTCGGATTGGTAACGGGGGCATTCGGGCAATGCCCGAGGGGCCGGGGTCCGAGTTCCACCTGAGGGCTGCTTTAGAGCATCCTGGGGGTCGATTTGGGCGGTGTCTCTGTTGTTCGACTATACCGCCAGCGGCCCAGTGGGTGTCTGACTGGCCTTTCTGGAGTGAGATGGGCACTCATTATCTCCCATATAGCAACAGGTAGAGGTGTCACCCCTTTTCTTTCGATGGGCCTCCTATTAATGTAGGCATACTGAGCGGGGCAGGGGCCCTGTGCAGAAGTGGCCTCACTTGTTTTCAGGTGTGTTGCACTAGTGTAAACTGATGCATGCATTTTTTACCCCCCCCCCCCCTTTTTATGGAAAATTACGCTGAAAGCAGTGCTTTGAGGGAAGGCATTATGCAAATGTGGGCCGATTTTTGTATGTGTGCCCGGGCCGATTTTTAATCCCAATCCAACCCTGCAAGCCATTATCCAGATGTTACACCAACACACGCACTCCAGCGTGTTTATAATGCGGTGCACAACACGCACATCTGCCAAGAATACAGGAGCCGAGGCACAGGAGCATTGGCACCTGTGCCAAAAGGGTACACCCTGGTTCATGTGGGGGGGGGGGGGGGGGAACGGGTCTTAGATTCCGGGGGCGTCACACAGAAAATGCCAATTATAATCCTTTTGCCCGAAAAATGCAGCCCAATGATGCCATGCGGGTCTGGTAAAATCAGAAACCATGAGGTAGAGAGCCAACCAAGCGTTTTGAAAATATCAGAACCCCAAAATGTCAAAATAAGGCTATATTACAAGCCACCCATTTTATATTTTCTATATTAAATGTTTGTTCTAGGGTAGTAGTGCACAGTTAAATCTGACATCTTATTGTGTTAAGCATAATTTACCCCTGGCTCTGATTCTTTAGCCTGTTCTATACTCTAGTGATGCAGTCACACACAAAATGTTATAGCTCTGTTGACTTGCATCAATGCACTTGTCTTTGTGTCTGTCTGTGCGTTAAAAAGCCTAGGAATGTGTTCATAAACGTTTCCTGAGGCAAGTATGTATTCCTGACTCAGACTGCATGACCCAATGTGTAGTAATTGTATAGCTCTTCAATCTCTCGCGGCAGAGCACCCAGGATAATGTGCTGCATGGCTAAACACTTATAAGGTCCCATCGGCGAGACCTATTGGCTTTTTAAAGATTTTGGCTCAGCACTTTACATTCGTGCACAGAAATTCTGGGCAGGAATTTGATTTTACTTATGAACCCCCAATGTTACACAAATAAAGAGCTGTTGTAGCAATTCATGTGTCTAATTTATGCTATATTTGTGAATTGTTCTGCTAGTGCTGGGCAGAAAAACGAGAGTTGTAAGCGTATTACTTCCAGACCAATGAGAGATCACGTTGCCTCTCACTTCCCAGTATTATCAGTTTCAACAATGGACATTTGATGTTTGAATAACGGTGGACAGACAGAGTAAGTCATTCAGCCCTGACTGCCTCATCAGGGGTCGTAAGTGCTATATAAATACATTTACAGTTGACTCTAACTGACATAACTTTTCAAAAGAGACAATTACAATTTTAAAAAAATTAAATTGAGATCAGAAAGCTATAAAGGAGATAGAATATCTGTAGTTCTTGCAGTCACATGTTTCCAACCTATTGCAATTCAAAACCAAGCACCAGATTTCATTGAAGTACTTCAATTGAACAGAAACTCTGAAGACTGCTATTTGATCTTGCATACATTTAACAGGCAAGGTGAGCTGGTGTACCTCAGATCAAAGGGGTAGCCAGAAAATCAAAATACCTCCCACTTTGGACCAAAGCTCTTATGGCACCAAGCAGGCAAAGCAAGTCATTGTGAACATCCCCAGAAGAGCTTCTATCCTTTTATCTTTTCGTCCTTCCATCCACCTGCTGATATCCACCATTTCATCCTTAAATCCTGTCATCCATTCAGTATTTCATCCAACATTCAGACTGTCACCGCTCCATCTATCCATCTGCCCATCCATATCCAAACCTCTCCATCTATCTTTAAAAATATCCATAACACAAACCCATGCTTTCACTCAGTCATCCATCCTCTCACTTATCTGCCTTTCATCCATTCATCAATCCATCCCTACTTTCGGTCATCCATCCATCCATCCATGCTTTCACTCATCCACTTACCCTGCCATCCACTTCATACATGCACCCAACCTACCTTTCACTCATCCATCCATTCCTTTCATTCAGCCATCTATCCTTTAATTCATCCATCACCCTTCGACCATCCATTTACCTTTTTACTCCTATATCCTTTTACACATCCATCATCTACCCTTTCACTTTTCCGTCCATCCAGTCAACCTCCCTCTCACCCATCCATCAACGCTTTCATCCAGCCATCCATCTACCCTCCCTTTCACTCATCCATCCCCTCCTTATCGTATCCATTCTCACAGCCATTCTTTCACTCATCCATCCATACGTTCACTCATCCATCCACCATTTCCCTCAGTCCATCCATCTGCTCACTGATCCATTCATATACCCTTTCACTCATCGATCCATTGTTTCACTCACTCACTCATCCATCCTTTCTCTTATCCATCCATTCTTTCACCCATCCATCCATCCATCCATCCTCTTTCATTCATTCCATCCTCTCATCAATCCTTTTACTCAGTCACCCATTTATGTATCCATCCATCTTTTCACTTACTTGCGATCAACCATTTTACTCACACATCTATCCACCCATCCATCCTTTCACTCACTAATCCTTTCATCCATTCACCCTTTCACTCATATATCTGTCCACCCTTTAATCCAGCCATCCAGCTATCCTCCCTTTCACCCATTCATCCCCTCCTTATCTTATTCATTCTTACGGCCATTTTTTCACTCATCCATCCATCCGTTCACTCGTCCATCCACCATTTCCCTCAGTCCATCCATCTGCTCACTGATCCATTCATGTACCCTTTCACTTATTGATCCATCCTTTCACTCGCTCACTCACTCATCCATCCTTTCTCTGATCCATCCATTCATTCACCCATCCATCCATTTATCCTTTCACTTATCCATCCATCCTCTTTCATTCATCCATCCTTTCATCAATCCTTTTACTCATTCACCCATTTGTGTATCCATCCATCTTTTCACTTACCTGCGATCCACCATTTTACTCACACATCTATCCACCCATCCATCCTTTCACTCACTAATCCTTTCATCCATTCACCCTTTCACTCATCTATCTGTCCACCTTTTAATCCAGCCACCCATCTATCTTCCCTTCCACCCATTCATTATTTCACTCAGGCTTCCATACATTCACCCTTCACTCACCCATCTATCCATCATCCATTCATCCACCCTTTCAACAGGTCCATCCATTGAGCCTTTCACCAATCCATCCATCATCCTGTTACTCTTTCACTCATCATCCATTCTTTTACTCATGAATCCATCCATCTTTTCTTTCATCATATATCCACCCTTTCACACATCCATATATTCATTCAGTCACCCATCTGTTCTCCTTATCACTCATCCATTCGTACAGCCTTCCTTTCACTTATTCATTCATCCATGCATCTATCGATCTACCTCTTCAATCACCCACCCATCCACTATTTCGCTTATCCATCCATCCACTCACCTTCCCTCCGTTTTACGTTACTTACCAGCCTTTGCCTGATGAGTTGCAGACAGAAGGGACCCATCAAATACACCACTCCCACTGTAGCTGCTAAAGCGGTGGGGTTGACGATGCCTCTGCCTCAGATGGTACTGGTTTTGATTGCTAACATCTTAAGGTCAGCCTTTTTTGGCCACCATTGTATTTCTATGAAGGGGTTCCTCCCTACTGCAGCTTTCTTCTGCACAGCTCAGCAGTCACAGAGTTGTGGCAAGCCCAGGGGAATAATAAATACCTATATATGTATAGACTATGTTTGTGCAAAATAGTGTACCCAGCGCTGTATATTCCTATTCAGGAGCCTCTAGTGAAGGCTTGTGGTAGTTCAACATTTAATGCACTGTTATTTTTCAACAGTTGTAGCAGAGGTTCCTTGTTTCTAACCCTTTTAACACATATTGTAATGCAGCCCCTCACCTCCCACGACCCTTTAGTGTGTAATTTGTTATTCAGAGGACTGGCATGCAGATACAATTTGATTTACACGTAAAATCCACTACATACCACTACACAACACAAAATACCATTCCACATAAATAAACTCCATAACACACAATCTAGCTCCACATAATTCCAGTACATTCAATACCACATAATTACTATACACATATTTCCACTGCACACCATGCTACATGATTCCGCCACACAAATCCACTCCACACCACACAATTCCATGCCACACAATTAGACAATTAACAATTCCAATCCAACCCACATATTTCCACTACACACCACATACATACACTCCATAACACATGGGTAAAAGACATTGTCATTTACAGCACTGACAGCTCTAACGTAGGCAAATGCGAGACCTATTGCATTTCCAATGCTTGTTTTCCTTCAACTCACACAGCATGCAGCATTGGGCAAGGGGCCAGCCCACTTCATCCATTGGCTGTCCTGCACTGTGAGTGACAGCATTTTGCCTTATTACACAGTTCTGAAAAGGAATACATTTCAAATCATAGGTGGGTGTACCTGGGCTAATGGATCACAGCTTCATTTTTTTATATATTTTCTTAAAGTTTTGAAAACTTTTTTGCATAGTGCATAGTGCATACGTCTGCAAACATAGAAATACATTCAAAATAACACTGAAGCTTAGCCAGGTCAGAACTCCTAGCTTTGCCAATGATTGTTCTACAGTGGTTTGACGATTTACAGATCTTGGACGAACACATCATAGAGCCCTGGCATGCCTAGTTTAGACTGCTCCTTTTCCATTTGATTGGAAAAATATACAAATATGTATATGGTTGCTTTCTTACTTTATTTCGGAAGAACAGGGTGCGCCACGGGTGGGGAGCAGGGACTCAGTTTGGGGTAGCCACTGTGGACACCATGAGCAAGTGACATCACGCACTGGTATCTTTGGTTCATGTGCAGAAGGAAGGAACCTTTCTCTCTGTGCAATAAGTAAGTCGATGCTGTAACCATGGCGCCTATTAAGGACCAGGGGGCATATTATCAAGCCTGGGCGATAAAATTATTGCCACTTTATCGGCGGGAAACTGCCGATAAAGTGGCGATAATGGGCTTGATAATATGCTCTATGGAATTCCAATCGAAAGTCATGTTAAATGAGGTAGACAGTGGGGCCCAGCGACACAGAGGAATGGTCCTAGGCCCAGGAGAGCAGTGTTGGTCTCTGCTGTGACAGAAGCTTGCATGATTGTTCCCAGGAATGGAATGTGTGGGGTCCCATAGGCAATTGGGGGCTGTGCAGGACAAAAATGAAAGTGGCAGGTCAGACCTGGAGAAAGGCAAGCCACAACCTTCCAATGCTTGGCGATAGTGTAGCAATAACAGGGTCCCATGGACAGGCAGGCCACAGAAGAGGCCTGGAGGAAGAAATACACCACTGGGGAATCCCCAGGTGAATTCACAGCAAGACTTTTATCAAAAGAAGAGTACCCCCAAATATATAATGTAAGGTTCAGGAAAAGGGGAACAACAACAGCAATCAATAGCAACTCTTTCTGTTTAACCTGTCTGCAGTCATCTATGGAATTAATCCAATGTGGATTGACACAGAAAAAATATTTAACATCTTTATTTTATTTTATGTAATTTACTTTTTTTCTGACAACTTTTCTTCTTCATATAGATTTAATATTTTCTAAAACTATTTTATATAAATATAATGCTTAAAACTCATACATAGGTTCCAGCAAACAATACCACAATAATAACAAAGCTAAAAACAATGCAATGATAAACATTTGATCACCCCACTCGCCAGTCACTGTCTCTCACTCATACAGCACACTCATGCACACTCCATAACACTATTCCTTTTCATCCCCAGAACAATAATCTTCAACAGATAACCAAGGAGACCACTATTCTTTAGCCTTCCATTTATGTGACTTGAACTGGGCTTTTCAGACAATATTGGTCAGCGCACGTTTCGGTGGAATTCAAGCACTCTTAACCACCATCTTCAGGACCTATTGCTACTAATGTTTCATTTAAATCCAATACAACATGTGGGGTAAACTCTAATAAAATAAAAACATATATATACATCATGGTCAAGACCACCTTCACAAATGAGCTAAAGCTTGAAAAAGTCCATAAACACAAAAACGAGCTCTTTAGAAACCTCAACTCATCACCAGTAAGCTCACCGTATCCAAAGGAAACAAAATGGGTAGAACATTCAATACCCTAACAAAGTGAATACAAATTACAAATCCTGCTGTGCCCTACACTTGAAATAACTGAAAAAATAGATTCCAAAAGGGGGAAGTTAATACAACAACAACCCCTCTGAAACCTTTCACCCAGTGTTTACACACTATTAATTCCCCCCTTACACTTATGTAGATATTATATCAAATAGGATACATAAGCATTCAGGTTTTTCCAAAGTACTCATCTATTGTAAAATTGCTCACTCTAGGGAAAATCAATTTCCAGGATGTCCTAATGCAACTATAAAGGTGCATAGATTTCTTAACAGCACAGTTTCTAATAGGTGTAAATATACCAACAGTTGTTTACCTATATGTGCTGGTATTTACCACAAATATAGTCCACCTTCCAAATCATAAAAAACTCTGTTCTATGCAGTTACCACTAGCAATAATTGCACTCTTCCTGGAACGTGTCATGAAAAATACGTTTGAGATCCCTTTGGGGTAAATGGAGATATAAGGAGTAATCAGTTCGAAATATCGTCCAAGACAAAGGGGGTCATTAGGATTGCGGTTTTTCCGCATCCTCGGGGCCGGCGGAAGCCACCGCCGGCCCCGAGGATGCGGAAAAACCGCAGCGGACTGACCAAGGACCCACCGCCACATTAGGATGGCTGGTGGGTCCTGGTTTCCGTCCGCAGCTTTTCCGCCGCAGCTGGCTTACAACCGCGGCGGAAAAGCTCTGATATGGTGACGGTGTCTCTCAGACACCGTCCGCCATATCAGGATGGGATTTTAAAAGTGCTTTTCCGCGGCGGGTTTTCCGCCGTGGAAAAGCATACGGATCTTCACCAACGGGCCCCCTAGGTGAAGGGGGGCTGGGGGGTGCACATGGGGGGTACCTATGGTACCCCCCTGCATTTGCATGCAGAAAGCGGCAGGCACCGCGCGGTGCCTGCCGCTTTCTGCATGCAAATGCAATGCGTGCATTTTTAACATTGCCGCGGTTGCAGCTTGAAGCTGCACCCGCGGCAATGTTAAAAATAGAGGATGTGACCGCGAGGGTGGCGGTCACATCCTAATCGCACAGGAGGGGACTCCGCAGCCCATGCGGGCGTCCCCTCCTCCTCAATGATCGTGGACAGACGCAAGTCCGTCCGCGATCATAATCGGCCCCAAAATGTCTGCAATTATGTCCCATTGTTTCAATTACAGCGTGTGGCTCTTATCTATTGATCTCCTTTACAGGAACACCAAAATGTCTTGTTTCAACTTAAAAATTCCTGCCTATCAACTTAACTGAATATCTGCCTCCAACTTAAATTGCAATAGCATTCCAGAATACCACAATCGTACTTTCTGTAATTTGACAATATTTTTCTCAACCTCAAAGATACAATTGTAAAAAACATTTTACAGCCATCCTGCTGATCCAATAGCTAAACCTCATATTGAGGGCCTCATCACCTTACCTCATTTCCTACACACCTAAGGGCATATTTACAAGGGCTTATCACAACTAGAACGTCACTTTTTGTGACGTTTTGGTGGCAAAAACCCCTTTGCGTTCTTTACAAGGTTTAACGCTGCTCTGTAAATAATGCCCCTTTCACGCAGCACTTAGCATGAAAGGGGCAGGCAATATGTGTTGCAGTGGACATTCCTCCACAACACCCATTGCTTTTTGACGCCGTCCCATATTTACAAGGATGGCATAAATATGGAGCAGCGCCAAAAATAAGACCAGGGAAACCTGGTCTTAAACTGGCCCAATGAGGAGAAATTATTAATTTCTCCTCGTTTTTGCTGTTTCTATGTGTACATTCTGCAGCACACAAAGAAAGAGTAAATTGCCAGTAGGTATTGTTCATGTGCAGGAATGTGTCCCTTCCTGTACATAAACAATCATTAGAAAGTGACGAGTTGCAACTTTTAAATGTGCTGCATTCTGCAGCACATGTAGAAGTTATAAATTGACCAAACACTTGGAAACCTACCGGTAACCGGGGAGGCCCTGATAGAATAACCTCCAACAACCAGGTAGGTACCAGTATGGTCTAAGGATAGATAATCAGTACTTATGAGTGGAAAGGGGACTGATTTGCAGTGCATGTGAAAAAAGTGTGAATGTTAGTGAAATAAAATTGGGTGAGGGAGCAATATGAAATTTTATTCTAGTTCTACCCACTCCTCCAATGTTAAAAACGCAACTGCAGTTTTTAACAAATAACTGCCTAGGTGTAAGTAACGGTTGACATGTTTCAGCAAAAGTATTGGACAACTGTGTCCTTGCCTTCTTCAGGACCTGGGAATTGCTTGTGCTACTGCAAAGTGAAAAGTGATATTAATTAAAAATCGTGACTGCATATACATCTTACTATGACAAGGAGAAAGATCACCTGATTTCCTAGGTGTCTTCTTGGCCTATTGTTGGTAGAATATGCATGTCACTAATAAGGAAGAGAAAGACACACAATAAGTGTACAGATAAGTAACATTGGTAGACAATATAAATAAAGTTGTGGATTTTATCCATACATTCTCTATTGACTAAGTATATCAGTTACAACAATGAAGGTTGCTCTCTTTTTGATACAGGAAGGAATTAAGTTTTCATTCCTACATGTAGGACAAACTCCATCTTACTCAAGTCACAGGAGTTGTGGACCTCCCCCCACCTGGCAGCGGCTTAGGTAATGAGGGAAGCACCGCTCTGGTTAAAAAGGAAGCAAAAAAACAGAGGTATGTGTAGTTGCTACCTGTAATATGAACAGTATATATATATTAGATCAGAGAGTATGCTATGGTTAATAGGTAAGTATGTTTCTCGTTAAAGATCAGCCCTGGGGTCACCCAGGACCGTTCTGACTAGCTGTTAAGTCATGCTTATTTGCACAGACTATGCTCCGTTGCACGAGCATATAAATGTTGAGGTACTTTAGCATCCGGCCGATAAGTAAGAAGAATGGTATCTAGCACCCACTATCGCCAGACAGCAAAAAATACAAAGTACATTTGGAAGCCGCGTAGCTGACTTACCTACTAGACTACATTATTAAGAAATTCCGTTTCAAAAGTATGTTGAGCAAAGGTATAACTTATAGCACCTACATCGCTAGTAAAAACGCCCTAATGCTAAAGTACCTCAACATTTATATGCTTGTGCAACGGAGCATAGTCTGTGCAAATAAGCATGACTTAACAGCTAGTCCTTACCTATTAACCATAGCATACTCTCTGATCTAATATATATATACTGTTCACATTACAGGTAGCATCTACACATACCTCTGTTTTTTTGCTTCCTTTTTAACCAGAGCGGTGCTTCCCTCATTACCTGAGCCGCTGCCAGGTGGGGTGAGGTCCACAACTCCTGTGACTTGGGTAAGATGGAGTTTGTCCTACATGTAGGAATGAAAACTTAATTCCTTCCTGTATAAAAAAGAGAGCAACCTTCATTGTTGTAATTGATATACTTAGTCGATAGAGAATGTATGGATAAAATCCACAACTTTATTTATGTTGTCTACCAATGTTACTTGTTTGTACACTTATTGTGTGTCTTTCTCTTCCTTATTCGTGACATGCATATTCTACCAACAATAGGCCAAGAAGACACCTAGGAAATCAGGTGATCTTTTTCCTTGTCATAGTAAGATGTATAAGCAGTCACGTTTTTTATTTATTATCACTTTTCACTTTGCAGTAGCACAAGCAAATCCCAGGTCCTGAAGAAGGCAAGGACACAGTTGTCCAATACTTTTGCTGAAACATGTCGACCATTACTTACACCTAGGCAGTTATTTGTTAAAAACTGCAGTTGCTTTTTTAACATTGGAGGAGTGGGTAGAACTAGAATAAAATTTCATATTGCTCCCTCACCCAATTTTATTTCACTAACATTCACACTTTTTTCACATGAACTGCAAATCAGTCACCTTTCCCCTCATAAGTACTAATTATCTATACTTAGACCATACTGGTACCTACCTGGTTGTTGGAGGTTATTCTATCAGGGCCTCCCCGGTTACTGGTAGGTTTCTAAGTGTTTGGTCAATAAGGACTCCCAAATGATGAAGGGCGGTTCCGTGTGGTGACTGATGCGTATCCTTTCTAGATCACATTGAGGTCAGGGTATTTTTTACCTTTTCACTTTCACTTTCTCTTGGTTGGACACCTTAGTGCTGTCAGGTTACATATCTTGGTAGACATTATAGTTTTTTTTAGACCCATTGACACTTTTTGTGTTATGTATTCATGTTAGGGAACGTGTCTTTGCTTGGTCTTTAAACTCCCTTGGGTCCCCTCCCACCTTTATGTTATTATTGCAGTTATAAATTGCCATTATTGATTGATTGTTTATGTGCAGGAAGGAACGAACACCTTCCTGCACATGAACAATCATTCCCTGCAATGCAGGCTCCCTTGCACTATGGCTCAAGGGTGCCTGTGTTGGCGCTAGGCAGCTAAATTTAGCACCAGCGCTAGGGAAAATGCAGGGGTGTGCTGTATTATTGTAAATATGGCGCATCCATGCCCCCTAGACTCGGACTGGCGTCCTCATAGTTGGTAGGTTTACGGCAGTTCACAAACGCTGTTTTCCTGTTCCATTTACTGGCCCAGCGGCCCCGCAATCATTGGCTCATTAGACCTCCACCTAGCAAGGCAACATTCCCAGATGCACTTCTAGACACAGTTTCAAACCTGATAACAATACACTCCAACCTATGCGTTCTGGGTGACCTTAACATTTGGTTTGATAAACCCAATAGGACCCATCCAAAAACTATAATCACCAGCCTAAACGGATTGAACCTGCATCAGATTGTCCGCAATCCGACATACACCGCTGGACATATCCTAGATGTAATTTTTGCTAATACTGAACTACTTACCTTTCAAACTATAACTACAGTCACATGGTCAGACCACCACTTGCTTGCCTTCCAACATTAAACAACGCTAAGCGACCCACCTAAAACTACCTTACATCCATCCACCTATCGGCCATGGAACAAACTCAATTTGGAACACTTGGAAACACAACTAACATCCAGTACAAATCTGGAAAGCATACATTCTGTTCAAAATCTATATGAGTGGCTACAGGAAGCTTTTGACATCATGATACCACTCAAAACCACACAACAGAACAAAAGAAAAAAAGCGCCTTGGAGAAACATAGACATAAAAGACATAAAACAACAAATTAGAAAGCTGCAACGTACCTGGCTCAAAACAAACGCCTAACAAGACAAATTTCAACTACAGAAAATTAACAGATTATACAAGTAGTCTATCAAACAAGCTAAGAAAAGGTACTATTCAGACAAAATTCAAAACGCTAAATGTGCAAATAAAGAATTCTATAAAATACTCAATGAATTTCGCAAACCAAATTGCCTAGAAGGAACTCATCCTGTTACTTAAGATTTCACAGACAAACTGGCTAATCATTACACGGACAAAGCAGACACATTGGAATCGTACTTAAAACAGAAACAAAGCACCAGCACTAACCCTTGTACAAAACAGCAATCCAAGAATGCTCTAATCAAGCGTCTCCATTCCTTCCAACACATCTCACATGATGAATTTATGGACCTGGTCAAAGCAAGCAGGATTGCTGGCAGCCCTTCTGACCCCTGTCCGTCACAAACTTTCAAGACAATTCTTTTAACAACCTCTGCTGCCACTCCAGTAAGAAGAATCATCAACGATTCATTAACTACTGGAATATTTCCAGAAGAACTCAAAAAGTAATACATACGCCCTTTACTGAAGAAAACAAACTTGGACCCGCTGAACCCTGACAACTACAGACCCATTACAAATGGACCGTTCCTGGGCAAACTGATAGAAAGAGCAGCGTTCGCCCAGATGTCACAATTCATTGAAGAGAATGACATACTTTCAGACTTCCAAACAGGATTCCGTCAAGGAAGAGGCACTGAATCTGCCCTCCTTGCCATCTGGGATGACCTAAAGAATAAAATTGACCGCAACGGGGTTGCTGCGCTACTCCTCTTGGACCTCTCAGCTGCCTTTGACATGGTCGACCATGACAATCTGAAACAAAGACTCTATGAAGCCGGCATAGAGGGAACTGCTTTAGAATGGATAGCGTCCTACCTTCGAAACAGAACTAATGTCATCCATACCCCACCTTTCTCTTCCAAACCATACTCCACAAAAGCAGGGGTCCCTCAAGGTTCAATCATCTCACCCATGCTTTTCAACATCTACATGAAGTCATTACCAGTACTGATCAATAAATTTCACCTCACATGCTATAACTATGCAAATGACACGCAAATACTCCTTCAACTGGAATGCCCCGAAGACATTGGAAAATCACCAACTTTCAGCTGTCTCAGAGCCGTGGATCAGTGGACGACCTGGAGCCATCTCAAATTGAATGCTTAAAAAACTAAAATACTCACTTGTGGCAATTGGAAACATTACAACCCGCTTGCCGCATGGCCTGATGAACTGTGATCACTACCTAAAGTATCGAAGGAAGTAAGAAACCAAGCTGTTGATGAATGCCCAAGTGGATAAACTAGCAAGATCAAGCTTTGCTACTACAAAAATGCTGCAACAAATTTTCCCTCATTTGGGATTTCCGCACAAGGTACAAGGTACCATCTCCCTTGTACTGTCCAAACTCGATTACGCCAATAACCTCTACCACGGATCACCTTTAACCACCATGAAAAGACTACAACAGATTCAGAACTCGGCTGCCAGACAACTCTTGCACATCAAACCGCGAGACCACATCTCCCCTGCCTTGAAAGCCCTGCATTGGTTACCAGTTGCCAGAAGATCCACGTTCAAGCTGCTTTGTATCACCCACAAAGCAATACATGGAATGGTACCACTCTTCATCAGGAATAAAATCACCAAACACATTCAACAAAGGAACCTCCGCTCTAAAGGAGCATCTCGCCTCAAAATCCAACCATTCAAGTAAAAAAACCATGGGAGGTACATTCTCTGTTCAAGCAGCCAAACTATGGAATTCTTTACCCCCCAACATAAGGTCCACCGACAACCACCTTTTCTTCAGAAAACTACTCAAGATTTGGCTCTTCCCCACATAAGCACCATATGCAAACAGAAATTTACAGCATATCCCTCTGTATACAAGCATTTTTTTTCACTATAGATATGTACCTATCTTTGTGTATTACTTTGCATAAACATGTAAAATAATTATGTAGTTGAGAGAAAAAATAAAAAATAAATACAAATCATCTTTGGTCTACATGTACATACTTCCATTGTGCAACTATGTACCTTCCATGTACTTGGATCCGTGTGTCTGTTACTTTTCTCCTGAAAAAGCATATCCAATGCACTACTCTATTTCTCATCCTGTGCCTCTATCAATATCTTTAATCTACATATACTTACCTCCTTTGTGTATCTATATACTTTCAATGTAATTATGGATCTATATATTTATCACTTTCATCTAATTTAGCATTTCCGATGCAATACCCTATTTCTCACCCTATACTTCGCTCAATATATCTTCTAGCCCAACTTACTGACTCATCTCAAACTTCTTCTACTACTCCTTACAATGCACTACCCTATCTCTCATCCTATACATCTATCAATATATCCTCTACATCCACTCTCTCATTTATCCCAAACCCCATACCACTACTAAGATTGCCAAAATACCCCTTTCTAGACTCTCTCCTACTCTACCCCTCCTTGCATCATCTGACACCTCTTTTACTATACTGATCCCCTAAAACAAACCTTTCTAAACTCTTTCCTCTGAGTCCTCCCCTCCAAAACTCATTTTAACTCATCTAAAAGCCTCCTCCTACTGCTAAGACCTAAAAAAAATAAAAAAATCTTTCACTCTTTTATCCCTCCACTATCCTTTTCAATGGAAATTAACAGACTAACATGTTCACTTCTCAAATTCCATATTAAACTATACTAATATACTACCCAAATAACTGAATAACATATCCACTTCTCAAATTACTTCATATTTGTTTTACTATACTAATTCTCAACTGTAATCCTTTATGGGTTCCGGAGTGGCGTGCTACTCTCCAGAAAAGCGATTCAACACCCATCAGGGGTAACAAGTGCTATATGAATGCAAATCTTTCTTCCCCTTTTATCCCTCCGCTATCATTTTCACTTCAAGTAACTGACTAAAATTCACCACTGAAATTACTTCATATTTCACCATATTAATTCACCACTAATCCTTTGTAGGCTTCCTGAGTAGCGTGTGTCAAAACAAGCGCTGTATAAATACAAACCTTTGTCTGCCTCTATCCTTCTGCTATCATTCCAAATTCAAAAAACTGACTAACCTATCCACCGCTTAAAATGTACTTGCATGTTTCACTGTACTAATTCAACACTAATCCTCTATGGGTCCCGGAGTAGTGTGCTACTTGCCGAAAAAGCGCTTCAACGCCTCATCAGGGGTAGTAAGCGCTATATAAATGCAATTACAATTCAATACAATATTAGAATGTGTCATTCCATTATACAAAATGTCAGAAATTATTAAATGCAGATTTCAATTATAAATACATCAAAGTTCTTACTGTTTCATGACTAATGAAAACACAATTATAATTTAAATGACTTACCAACATATACAATGTTTTCATGATCCATATGAAAAAACCAAAAGGCTTCCGAATATGCAGGGGCGGCACAAGTACAAGTCTCATGACATGATATTTCACCGTTAGAGCCATATTGGTGTGCTCTCATTCCTCCATGAAGAGTGCCAGTATGAAACCTAACTGCATATATATATCTATTATGGATGGATCAAAGTTCTGGCTTTTTTATAACAATAATCAGGCAATAATGATGTAAATAACCCAATCATATCTTCATCCTCCCGTGGATCAATTATTTACACACACAATTTGGAGCCAAAATGAACCTACTGTCTAAAGCAGCTAGGATTTCAACCTTCCAGTTATAGTTTCATGACTACAGCACAAAATGTGCTAACATAGGGCCAGATGCATCAAGCAAAATGCGCTCGCAAAAGGGCCAGATTCTCAGAATCTGGCCCTTTGCGAGTGCAATTTTTGCATTTGGGATGCATCATCCCAAATGCAAAAATCGCAAATAGAGAATTCGCTAAATTGCGATTGTTTGCATTTAAGGAATCTCAAATTGAGATTCCTTAAATGCAATGCATGAAAGTATCAAAAATAGCGAATTCGCTAATAGGGCACGCAAATTACCACGAAGTACAACTTCATGGTAATTTGCAAAAACTTTGAAAAATGCACTTTTGTGCATTTTTCAAAGTTTCATGTTGCGCACACACATGCCCTAAGGGCATGTGTGTGCGCAACATATGTGCACAGATCACATTCAGGGGTGTAACAGGGTGTCCTTTGGACACCCCTGCACCCTTGAACTCGCAATCTCAATTTGCGAATCGCTAATTGCGATTCACAAATTGAGATTGTCTTCCCATTCATTCCTATGGGCCTCTAGGCCCATAGGAATTAATGGGGAGGTATTCATTAATTGCGACTCGCAATTTGCGAGTCGCAATTAAGGAATTCTAAGGAATCGCTATTTTTATAGTGATTGCTTGATGCATTCCATTTTGCTATTCCTTATTAGCGATTCCTTATTTTTCGTTAATAAGGAATCGCAAAATGGATGCTTGATGCATCTGGCCCCACAGACCCATCTTTACTCCTTATTCTGGTGAGAAAACCAACAGGACACTAACTGACCTCACCATTTCCGTACTATTTTTACATGCTTTTACCCTTTCTGAAAACATTAAAACTTGCCCTGTACACACTATCCATCCAACATAAATATCAAGTGGATATACAGGAATTAGCTATTAATATATCCCTGTCCAATTTATTTCCTCATTCAGTCCAAACTCGTTAAATATGAGAGTCAAGTCAAGCCAAAAATAAGTTTATTATGACCAATTGGTCTTTAAACTACACACATCATCATAAATATGAGAGTAAATATCCGAAAGGTTTCTTTCTCATTTTATTTCATTTTCAGCCCTTTTTTAGGTTTCGCCTGGCGTCGGAGCTCCTAGCTCCGCCCAGGCGAAATCTTATGTCCCTACAGTGTAGGGCTTAGTCCCGCCCTCTGTTCCATTGGCTAGCTCCATAAATGGAGGCTAGCCATTGGAACAGAGATCTGTCCGTCATGGCCGGACCAGATTCGTGGGCGTTCCCGAGATTTTTTCGCTGTCCGCCTCTGCGATGTCATCATCGCGGCTGTGGGCGGGGTTTATTTTTGTTTTTGTCGAGGTTGCTTTTCGTCATTCTGCCGCCGGAGGAAGTCCAGGTGAGTGCTTTCCATGTGTTCCCCCCCGCTGCCCGTTCTCGCACCCCCCCCGTCCGTGTGCTTCTCTCCGTTCCCGCCCCCCTCCCGCTGTCCGTGTCCCACGTGTAAATGCTTGTTTATTTGTGCGTCTGCCACATCCGTCTCTCCCTTCCGCCCCATCCCTTCTGTAGCCTCGATTCATTCCTTCACGGCCCCTCGTCTCTGACAGTGTCCCCAGTTTCATTCATTCTGTCCCTTCCCATCTTGTTCCAACTCCCCGATTGCCCCACAGCCCCCACCCCGTGACTGCTGCTCGGCCTACTTTCTTCTATCCCGCTCTCCTCTCTCCATCCGTTGGGAGACACAAGGAGGGCGGCTATATACCCGCTTCTATTTATATTTGTAACGGTAATAGTCTGAGCGGCATGAGTGGACTACTGGTCGGGGCGGCAACAAGGTTTGTGCGTGAAAATCCCCCACACACATAGCACACTTGCTTGCCGTTTCTCTACGAGCCGGTGTTGCACTTTCATTTATTGTTCGTAGGGGCATGACTCAGAGGCAACGTTTCGTGCAAGCAGTATTGGCTGAATCAAGAATTTTTTTCTTTGGTGGCTTGTGTTTTTCGTTCTGGGGAGAGGGGGGCGGGGGGGGAGTAAGGATGGCTGAACCATGCTTACAAAGGAGTGGTCTCTGATCAATTAAGGCACATGCAATGGTCATTTGGCCAAAATGCGCCCTAGTCTGTTAAATGCAATGCAGATTTAAACCTGCCTGCAGCTGTTTCCAAATGCAATTCGAAACCCTATGTCTTAAATATGATTGTGAATGGAAGCCTTCCCACTTGCATGGCTCTAGGGCGGAGGGGCAATTCTGCAGCATGAAGTAGTGGATTCTTCCTTAAGATACTACCTCGGTTCCGGCTGCATCCTGCAGGAAACAACCGGGGATTCGACCCAGGCCTGTGGGGAAAAGAAAGGATTCAGACACAGCACAGCCCGCACCTCTGTGGTTTTTTAGGGGGGTTCCTGGACACAAGTCATTTCCCACTACAGATTCTGGGGGGTGATTTATGTTCCTCTGTGATGGTGAAATCAGACTAAAAATGTTGAAACATGCAGTATGACTAGGTGAAAAGAAATTTATTGTTGACTATCATCTCGAAAATCTTTACTATGCAGATTAGGCTAGATATTGTCCAGTAGAGGGTTTAAGTGTCGGGGGTCTGCCCCTTTCTTTTTTTGTGTGTGTTTTTAATAGAGTGCAACAGCATCGTTTTTGAGCTTCATTTCGGAGGAACATAAGGCTAACACGTTCCATGTAAAGGACACAACAAAAAAGGGTCCGCAATAGCCTGTCCACCTCTCAATTGAACATTTGTAGACCATATTCAGGCAATATGGCTGATCCCGCTGCTTGAATATGGGGCACCCTTGAGGAAAGCTTCCTATGATTACTGTAAGTATCTTGCACAGTGGGAGGAGCAAGTTGAGGACCGTGCAGTGTTAGTGTAATGTAAAGAAGTGGAAAGACCATGGGTCTCCAACCTTTCCTATCCTATTCCCCTAGCCTTCGATTCAGCTGAAATGGTTGATCTCCGAGGTTTGGAGGCACCATGAGAGTCTGCAGCGCCTTGAAGCCCGTGGGAGCACAACCTTTTACTTTTTACTTTACTTTATTATTCTTTATTTCGGTAAAATGTTTCACCATAAAAGACATTATAACATTCCATAAAAACAATTAAAATATTTGTAGTTAGCAAATACATTCAGTCCATTACAAAAAATTTCATCACATTATTAGGTATTTTAATCGCTAAACGGCCTTGATACATTTTCTCCTCAAAGACCACACAGCACCTAGGTACTTAGCTACGGTGAATACAATGTGGTTCGACAGGTCTGTTTTAAGGACTCTAAAAGCGGCCAGACACTCAGCAAATCTCAGGTTTCTGCATAAAGGGATAATCCATTTCTTACGTATCACATGGTATACTGGGCAAAAAAAGAATATATGAAGCTCAGACTCATCAGCCAGTTTACAAGCTGGACATACACTATTTGCATGTTCACTCCACTTGCTTGTAAATACACGGAGTGGGAGAGACCCATGTCTCCATTGTAAGTAGAGTTTCCTAAGCAAGGAGGGATATAGGTTGTCTAACACTGGCTCAAAGATATAAATGTCCTTAGTCCGTAGAAATGTCTCTGTTAGTGGCCCATAATTTTGGTGACGGTACAATGCCAATAATTTGCTATCATGGTATACCTTTGCCAATAGCTTTTTGGGAAAAAGTGGGCAGGTGGATAGAGGGTCGGACCACAGTTTCAGAAGACCCAGACCCTCCAGCTCAGTTTTAATACATTTCAGCCATTTGATTTCCCCCGCGTTAGGCATTGCAAGCACCTCCTAGAGACCTTGTCTATAGCTGCTCAGTTCCGGGACTGACCATATCCTACGCCAGTATGCTAGCGGTCGAAAAGCCAGTTCTTCGTCAAGGGGTCGCATCCCAGGATCCATCCTTAGGGGGACAAGGGGGGTACTGGGGGGAAGGGCTACAATCCTCCAAATAAACTTGTTCTCCTCTTTCAACAAATCCTGAGAGCCTACATGGCCCCAGAGCTCACACCCGTACATGGCAGCCCCCTTGCCTGTACCCTATAGATCTGCAGAGGTGGGCCAACGGGCCAGATAGATGACTTGTTATTACACAGGAGCTTCATGATGCCGCCCGAGTACTAAGTCAATTTGAGGAGTGCTTTCTCTTGATGGGTACACCAGGTCATTCTCTCATTTAGGATAATTCCTAGGTACTCAAAGGCTCTCACCCTTTCCAATCTGCTTTGTCCAATATGAGGGGTGGAGCGGAATTTTGGGGGGGGGATTAAACACCATGAATTTGGTCTTTAAGGTGTTAATTTCTAGACCGTGTTCCCCACAAAAACCCACAAAACCGTCAAGTACTCGCTGGATACCCATCATAGACTTTGATAGAGTAAAGTGTCGTCGGCGAACATGATCGCCGGTACTCGGGATCCTGCTAGCTTGGGAGCATCAGAGTTGCCCACCCCATTGAGATGAGGGATAACCCCGTTGACGTAGAGGCAAAACAGGGTTGGTGCGAGCACACAACCCTGCCTTACCCCCCTGTCAACAGGGAACCTTTTCGACAGGGCACCCTCCTTGCCACACCTTACCTGTGCAAAGTTGGCAGTGTGGAGATGAATAATCATCTCCAACAGGCCCTTAGGGACCCCCAGTTTGGCCAATACCTCCCAAAGTTTTTTACGGGGGACCAGGCCGAAGGCCGCCCTCAGGTCCACGAATACAGTGTAGAGGCTGCCACCCCCCAACTGTACCGTTTTCCAGTAAATGAGGGCAAGCCGGAAGACCTGATCCATCGTTGAAACCTTCTCTCTGAAGCCCGCTTGGAGGGGACTCAGTATATCGTGTTCCATCATCCATTCCGACAGACGATCCAACAATAGCCTGGCGAATAGCTTTTGTGAAACGTCTATCAGGCTTATTGGCTTATTGGCCTATAATTGACCGGGAGCAGAGGAGAACCCTTTTTAAAAATGGGGACTATCTCTGCCCCCAGCCAAGTGGGGGGAATCGTCATGCCATTCAGAATAGCATTGAACAGCACCCTAAAGTACGGGGCCCAGATTTTAGCTTCATGTTTGTATAGATCACCTGGAAGCCTATCGAGGCCTGGCGCCTTTTCAGGCGCCAGCCCCGTGATCGCCATAGTAACTTCCTCCAGGGTGAATCCATCCATGGGTACTACACTTTCGGTATGTTGATCCATTGTATGTTCTAGTGGAGTCCCTGGTTGATCCAGGTTGTGTGGTCTATACAAATTTTTATTAAAGTGCTCCTCCCAAACGGCGGGTGCTATATTTGCTTCCACTGCGGCTAGGGGTTCAGCTGATCTGTGCTTAACAATTTGCCAGAATTTTTGGCTATCACCAGTTGTGAGGGCGGCTGTCATATCGGACCAGTTTTCCTCATCCCACTCTATTTTAGCAATGTGTAAGGTGGACTTATAGGCAAGCCGTTTTTCCCTGATCTTGCTTGGGCTTTCCCTTATTTTAAGTGACTCTAGTAGGGCAGCCTTTGCTCTCCTGCATGAAGCGTTGAACCACGAGGCTCTTTTCTTCTTAGGTTTCTTCGCCCTAGACACCGGGTTCAATACTTCTACCAGGTTATTGCATAGCTCAGAGTGGATAACCCCAAGCACCGAAAAGTCAACAGGATTGGTTTGGGTGGTATTGGGTAAGTCAGGTTCTTCCGGAGCAAGAGGTTCAGCAGCAGTGACCAACTGCGGGACGAGAGCCTCAACCTTTTCTAACGCATTGGCCACTGCTACATACAACCTTTGGATGTTATTTGGGTTCTCTAGGAGTTTCAGCCATTTGATTCTACGTCTACTGCTTTTCAAGACCAAGGCAGCCGGGGGAGCTAAGTTTTCTTCTACCCTACCCATAGATAGTCCCTGGACCACGAATCTCAGTGAAAGAGCATTATGGTCACTGTCATTCCTAGCGACTATCCTAAAATCCTGCACTTTATCCCAGTCCTTTGTCGAGACCATGATATAGTCTATTCGTGACTCGTAGCCTGGTCTGTTGAAGGTGTATTTTGGTGGGATATCTCCTTCGGTTCGACCATTGCATGCCCTCAGCGAATGGCAGAGCGTTAGAGAGGTTATTTGGGTGGCGATATGTGACCAAGCTTTTAAGGGTGGAGCCACCAAGGTGGGGATCCCCCAAAGATCGTCCTCATTACTCGTAACACCCACTAGATGGTCCGGGAGAGGCTCATATTGGGTATTGAAATCTCCCCCCACTATAAGTGTAGAGCATAGGCTGGCGGAATCGAGGAACAGTGCTAGATCCTCAATTGTTCTCGAGGTACCTGCTATCCCTACCGCTCTTGCATATACATTAATCAATGCTATGCTTGGACCGCGTGCCCATTCCAACACAACACACTGAAAGTCAGCTGAGTTGGTTTCGCAAAGTGTTGCCCTACATCCAAGATGAGAAGCCACCCAGATCAAAAGGCCCCCAGATGGGCGTCCCTTCCCACCCCAGTTTGCCAGAGTTTCAAAGGAAGCATATCCGATATGGGACTGTTTTTCCCTGGCCCATGTTTCTTGGAACAGGCATATGTCGTATCCTTCTATTAGTTTCTCCCACTCAGGGGAGTCTATTTTATTGGCCAACCCTGCGATGTTCCAGGAAAGTATGGAAAGTAGGCCTGGAGTCACGGACTTATCAGTGACGCTAGTTACCAAAATAGCCCCACTTGCCCTTGGCTGGCCATGCAAATAGTAAGGCGTGCCTTCCTTTATCGATGAAGGTATTTCAGACATTACCTCTACAGGGGGATTATCCTTAGTGCTTAGGTCTAATTTAGCTTTGTCTGTGTAGATGTTATTATCATTAAATGACTTAATGATTGAGGTTGTTGGAGTATTTGTAATGCCTACGGAGCGTTCGAAAGCAGGGCCATCTTCATACCTGTTCTCATCTGCAGTTTGGTTACATTCTCCAGATCGAGGGTGTGGAAAAGTGGAAGCAGGTCGGCCCAGGGGGTAGACAGAGCAGCTAAGTAGATCTGCTAGTGGTAGTGTGTTTATAAGCCTGTGAGAAAGTCAGTCTACTTCCTCGAGGCACCCAAATCTATTATAGACAGGGGCTCCTGTCCACCCACTCTGTGTATTTGGCCAGTGATTGTAAATCCCACCCTGCACACCTTTCCTCTCCGGGATCCAGCTCCAATTCCCTCCTGTGTTGTAGTGTGAACGTGGAGGGTAAAAATAGGTTAGGGGTCTGGATGCTATAGGCGAATTCGCACTGTTGTAATTCCAGGAGTGAATATGGTGTGCAGTATTGGGATTCTCGAATGAAACAATTACACAATCGCCATCAATAGACTTATGCAAGGTGCCTATCCAGGGTACCCGACGCACCATGAGGATTTTACTTCTCAGGTGGTTGGGTATTGGCCTGTTGACGTTAAGCCAGTGTGTTACTTTGTTTTTTAATGACCCATAGTCTTCCTGCTGGTGAAATGACAGTCCCGGCACCCCTGTTAGCACAACTACATATGGTCATACATCAGGGGGAAGATCCACATAACCCCTATAATGATTTGTGTTGGGTTTTGCTCTCTGTGTTGTAGGGTGGGGGTTATTGTGCTCGCTGGTCGTGGCTGTCGTGACTGTCGTAGCAAGAGCAGGAGGGACCACCTGCTGATTTACGTCTACCGCTACCCTGTTAGCAGAAATGTCTGTGACACCCTTATGCCGAGGTTTTGGGATAGGTTTGGCTTTCAAGGCTTCTGAGGGGATGGGAGCAGGTAGTGGTGTGGCGACAGATAGTGATAGTGATGGATTATTAGTGATGGCCGATGGACAGGTTAATTTATTATTATCAGTTATACTAAGGGTGGCTAAATTTAGGATACTTTTTTCAATCTCTAGCAACTGGGTTTCTATTCTTATTAATCTAGCTTCAACGGGGGTTAAAAGTTTTTTTAGTGTTCCCCACACAATTGTCAGGAATTCCACATCCTTCCCTTTTATAGTACAAAGTGGAACCCCGCCTTCCTCGCTTTCAATTACAAGATTATCTAAGTCACTTTTGCCCTCCAAATTTGCAGGGCTAGATTCTATTTCTGGATTGGAAGGGGGTTCAGGCGGTATCTGGGGCAATGCCTGAGTGGGTAATTTGGCCTTGGCTACCTTGGCCTTTTTCCTTGAGTAGGCAGATGTATGGTTACGTTTTCTTTTGTGATTTGGGCCCTTTTGTGGGGTGTGCGAAATCCCCCCAGTATTTTCCTTAGATTTGGCAGTAAGGACCTTCTTCAAGGGGGCCCCCTCACATGTTGTATCAGACCCAGCCTCCCCACCTACTAAGCAAGTTTGAATGGCAGGGGTTGCTTGTAAGGACCCCGCCTTAGGTGTATGTGACATAGGTGCTAGTGGCTGGTGGATGTCGGCCTGTGTCACAATCAATGTGGGAATTGGTCCAGTTGTACGGTCGGGTGATTTAGCAAAGGCAAAATGCCCTAGGGAGGATTTTTTTGCCATGGCCAGTTCCTGGGATAGCCTTCTCACTGCATCTAGTTCACTGGAGACCCTGCGCTGCATTTTATCAATCTCCATGTCTATGGCAATATTGGTCCTGGAACTGAAATCGTCTAGTGTTCCATTTTTCAGCTTGCCCTTCGCTGCCCTACTCTTATACTCGCGAGTTGACATAATGCTTACTCTAGGGCGGGCTCTCGATCAGTGTAGCTAAGGAGCAATGTTGGAACCAAGAGATGTGGCCCAGTCCAGTCTCCAACAGTCTCTAATGGCCTCAAACGGCCCGCTCTTTGCCCGGTCTTAGCCCGCGCTTCCGTCCTCGCGCATCCCGCGTTCGCATCAGGAGGCGGGGCTAAATGTGAGGAGGGGGCGGGAAGAGGCACCAGGTGCGTGCGATGGTCAGGCGCTAGCACCTCTGGGCCTCGCAGTCCCGCTCCCGCTTGGTGTAACAGCGTCCCTCTCCCTCGGCAGACGCGAAATCCTGGGCTGGAGCACACAGGCTCAAAGTTCCCCTCAGTGCAGGTTAGGTCAGGGCAATGTCCACAAAAGAAGAAGAATCCGCCGGGTCCTGTGCAAAGAACGACTGCAAGCACAACCAGAAGAGGCCGCGGCTCGGGAAGCAGTGGCCGCCGCAGCTTGCACTTTGAAGCAGGTGATGCCTAGAGCTCACTTTAAGCAGGGAGCACGAGACGCTGCAGCTCCTTGAAGCCCTCGCAGCTTATAAAACATAAACCGTGGCAGCTTCTTGAAGCCCTTGCGGGCGAGAGGCAGGGCCGGCTTTTGTCATGGGCGAGTTGAGTCCAGGCCCAGGGCGCCAATCTACAGAGGAGCGCACGGTCTGCATCAAGGTCCTGTAGACAGCAGCGTCCCTCTGACTAGACTCAAATTATTCCGACTAATCTGCTTTTCGTCATTTTTAGCTGCAGCAGGTGCTGTTTTATACCCGATCACCCCCTTCCTTCCCCTCCCATCTCCGTTTCATCCCTGTGGCCACACACACCAAAACTGGCCAGTCACATCACCAACAACTTGGCATGAGTGTGATCGAGCTATGCTGCAAATGAATATGGATATTTGTGGGAGGTGGTGAGAAGTTTATGCTTAGAGGCCAGTCAGTCACTGCCGAGATGTGTGACTGACCTGTGAACACACGCCTTCTGCCTCGTTTTATTCACCAGCAGCCACGAGAGCGACACATTTCTATCATCCCAGGGCCCTCCCTATCCAAGCAAAGGCAGACTGTGCCTAGCGCCACTAAAGCTCCTTGAAGCGCTTTCTTCCCAGTGGGCGAATACCACGCAGCTCCTTCAAGCCGGTGCTGCAGAAATAGCCCAGGCCACTGAGGCTCCTCGAAGATCGTGCACAGGCCGTTCAGCTTGTTCACGCCTATGCTGACCCAGGGCACAGACAGTACAGCGCCTTGAAGCCAGACAGAGAACACAGATAGCTGCTACTCATTGAATCCATTACTGCTTAGAAATCAAATCACCTGCCGCCATCGGGCAGCACAGGTCGCTGAAGCCCCCTGAAGCCCCCTGAAGCCCTTACGACCAGGAGAGCACAAACCACTACAGCTCATTAAAGCCCTTGCTGTCTAAAGTGCTTTACTGCCTAGAAATCGCCCGCCCCGGCCGGACAGCGCAGGCCATGCAGCTCCTTGAAGCCTACCAGGAGGGCACACACGATAATGGCTCATTGTAGCCCTGCCTGCCTAGATAATTTTTGGTCTGAACCCCCTTCTAGCCCTTATGCCAGAAACAGCACAGGCCTCTGTGACACTTTAAAGCCGCGCTGCAAAGGAAGCAAAGGCGGCCCAAAGCGTACAAGATGCTGCAGCTCCTTGAAGCCAGAGTGCCTAGAGAACATAGCGCTGCTGGACAACGAGTAGCTTAGAGCACACAGGCCATCTGCTGTCTTTGAAGGCCCAGCGGCCTAGTGAGCACCGGCTGCAGCAGCTCCTTGATCCCTGTGCTGCTCATTGACACTTGTTGCCGCATTCTAAACTCTGGCCCCGTAGCTCATTGAACCCCCTGCTGCCTAGAGCGCTTCAGGCCGCCGCATCTCATTGAAGCTGCTGCCACACAATGAAGGTAGGCCGCTCCAGCTCTTCCACTCCTCCCGAGGCCCTGTGAATAAATGCAGGCCGCGGCAGCACTTTGTAGCAGACACTGCCTGCCTACAGAACACAAGGCACTTGCTGCAGCGCCTTGAAGTCCCCGCTGGCCAAATAGAACTTCTGTAGTTCTGCCGCTCTCGGATGGCTCAACAGCACAGACGGCTAAGACCGGTCCATCCCGCGGTGAACCGGAGCAAAATCGCTATGCTATAGCACCTTGAAGCCTGTTGCTCATGGTGCTCCTCCCACTGTGTATCTGGATTCTGGGACCAGCCTTCAGTTTTTGGCTCGGGAACAGCCCGAACCTGCACCGACGGCCACCCCGCACGGCTATAATTATGCCGGTAATTACAGGGGCGAATTAAACCTTCACTTCTGTTCTTTCATATGATAGGTCTGAGAGCGGAAATGTATCTGGTGTGGGGGGGGCTCCGTGTGGGTGTGTGGGGGGGGCTCGCAGTGTGTGGGGGGGCTCTGTGTGGGGGGGGCTCTGTGTGGGTGTGTGGGGGGGCTCTGTGTGGGTGTGTGGGGGGGCTCTGTGTGGGTGTGTGGGGGGGGCTCTGGGTGGGGCTCTGTTTGGGTGTGTGGGGGGGCTCTGCGTGGGTGTGTGGGGGGGCTCTGTGTGGGTGTGTGGGGGGGCTCTGTGTGGGTGTGTGGGGCGGGCTCTGTGTAGGTGTGTGTATGTGGGGGGGCTCTGTGTGTGTGGGGGGGGCTCTGGGTGGGGGGCTCTCTGTGGGTGTGTGTGTGTGGCATTTGCGAGAGATTAAGCTATTGGCATTATAAAAAGACAATGCCATTTATTTATCTGTTTTCAAAACCAACACATAAATAAAAAGGTTGTCATTTACAATGCCAATAGCTCTAACTTTTGCAAAGGCGAAACCGTTGCATTGTAAATGCTTGTTTCTAAAATAAGCCATCTCAAATTCCGCTCTGTATGTTATTCCTCAATAGAATGTTGGTCTAATCGTGCCTGAATCTTTTTTGTCCTTATCGCAGATTTATGTTTTCCATAGCGATTTTATAAATTCTCCCTCCTTTCTCCTACATAAACCTGACCACATGAGCATAGGATTAGGTAGGCAATGTTATGACTCCTACAGTTGGTCATTTCCTTTATATATCTCTTGTATGCATCATGCTCCCATTTATCAGTCACAATACCTGTGTCACAAGCATGACATACCACAGCGATGATTGCCTTTCACAGGGGTTTCTCCTTCTATAGAACTTTGATGCCATACAGACTTTTGTTTAAGGTATGTACTAGTTTATGCCTCAAATTAGCATTCCTTCTAAAGGCAATCAGGGGTTTCTATATCTTTGGGTCATCTTCGTTTGTGTTGAGGGTCTTCCAATTGGTGTCAAAAGTCTGCCTTACCTCATTATTCATATTTATAATCAGTAATGAACACCAATCATTCTTCCTTCTTCTTATTTCAATGTAGGTCTTCCCTATCATAATACTTAGCCTTTTTAAATGCTTTGTTTACTAATCGGCTAGGATATCCTCTTTGATACAGTCTCATTTCCAGTTCACCATTTTTCAATAAGTCTTCCATTCTAGAGAAATGTCTCCTTATCCTAAGGAATTGGCCAAACAGAACTGAATGTTTTTGGCAATTTGGGTGAAAACTAGCAAACTGTAGCAGAGTATTCCTTGCTGTAGATTTTCTATATTGTGCAACTTCCAAAAGACCATAAAGGCCCGAAATCCAAATATCTAGAAACGCTACTTTTTCTCTAATGATATCCGCTGTAAATTTAGTTGCTTGTTAATCATAGTGAGCCAGTGTATACATTCTCTAAGATGTTATTCCTCCCCACTCCATATGAAAAAGATATCATCTATAAACTGCGCCCAATTTCTAACATTTCCATAAAATGGAGAAACCTCGATGTATATATGTTGTTCTTCATATATCCCTGTATTAATTGCTATTGATTATGTGAAAATATCAAGGACCCCCTGAGAGGATGGGTACTACAAGTCCTAGGTCAGGGATTAATAGCATGAAAGGTAACAACCAAGGCACTTAAACCACAAAGTTTTTATGTTTCAATAAAATAAATATATAAGAATAAATGATATGAGTAGGTCTAAATTCTGTTTTTATTATTGACCAGGTTAAAAGAATTAATCACAAACAAATACATAATTTAGGTCATGAAATTTAAAAGAAAATATTTCTCATTAAATTGTAAATAATAAATCCACAATAAAGATTCGATACACAATAAAAAACATATATATAATCACATTTAAAAAGTGGCATAAACAGATAATTCTCTACGCGCGTTTCGGCGACCAGCGCCTTCTTCTGGAGTAGCCACGTGTATCCTAGACATTTTAAAAAAAGAAAAAAAGAGACAAAACTAAGCAAGATACATAATATTTATAAATTCACAAGTAAATCAACATAAGATGAAGGACATTAATATATTCGACCTACAAGTTCATATCAACTTCTTTTTTCTTAAGTTTACATTTCTCAACTTTGCCCTAAATAGGGGCTTTCATTTCTTTGTGTATTTCAGAATCCAAGAACTAAAAGATAGGGGTGGGGAAGGGTGAAGATTCAGGACATAGAAAAGAGGATTAATGGCACAAGTGACCCAACGTTTCTCTAAACGATAACAGAATATAATAATTAAAGGGTGGACATGATGTACAATTAGGCTGGAGCAAGGAAATACGATATTTCTTTATCTCGTCCATACTGGGTCCCTCAGGTCACAAAAATATTGTGACTTATTTTAAAGGTCCAACAAAGAGATAACACATAGATGTTTTCCTTCTTCTCAGTGCTCACGAGGTAGGCTTTATGCCTCTTTAGCATTTCGTTGGATATTTTAAATTCTGTAATGTCAGAAATACACAAAGAAATGAAAGCCCCTATTTAGGGCAAAGTTGAGAAATATAAACTTAAGAAAAAAGAAGTTGATATGAACTTGTAGGTCGAATATATTAATGTCCTTCATCTTATGTTGATTTACTTGTGAATTTATAAATATTATGTATCTTGCTTAGTTTTGTCTCTCTTTTTTTCTTTTTTTTAAATGTCTAGGATACACGTGGCTACTCCAGAAGAAGGAGCTGGTCGCCGAAACGCGCGTAGAGAATTATCTGTTTATGCCATTTTTTAAATGTGATTATATATATGTTTTTTATTGTGTATCGAATGTTTATTGTGGATTTATTATTTACAATTTAATGAGAAATATTTTCTTTTAAATTTCATGACCTAAATTATGTATTTGTTGGTGATTAATTCTTTTAACCTGGTCAGTAATAAAAACAGAATTTAGACTAGGCATGAGCGGATTTTGCGGATTGGCAATTCGCGGATTTGCGGATTTGCGAATTTGCGGATTGCGAAAATCCGCAAAATCCGCGAATCCGCGCGGATTTTTTTTTTTTATGTTCGCACGGGTTTCTGCAAGTTTGCGAGGGTTTTGTACAATTTCGCAAATTGCGAAATTGTACAAAACGCGTGCGAACTTGCAGAAACCCGTGCGAACACAATGTGCCCAGTAGGGTATGCGCCTCTTGTGTGAATAAAAGGTCAGAGAAAGATCAGTTCAGCAGATGAAGAGAAAGAAGCTCCTGGTCACAGGAACAGCACGTGTATTGCGCTCGTGAAAGTCAAGGATGCAAAGCCTATCCAGCATCACAGCTGATTTTCCACGGTAGATTTGGGAAGAAGGCACACCTGTCCAGCCTCGACGACGCTCACGATTGTTTTTGGGCTAATGAATGAGTCACTGAATTTGAGCATCAACTAGTTCGAGCGACCATGTGTGTGTTACTATGCAATCGCCCCGAAGGGCGCAGGGGTCCCTTGAGTGAGCTGCAGACCTGTGCCCAGCCATGCAACTATTTTACAATGGCGCCAGCAAGCTGCCAGCGCCGTTGTAAAATAGTTACAAAGTTAGCTTGCACAGGAAGCACTTAGATAAAATAAAGCAGCACCTGCTTCGTTTTATCTAGTGGTTCCTGTGCAAGCTAACTTTGTAACTATTTTACAACGGCGCTGGCAGCTTGCTGGCGCCATTGTAAAATAGTTGCATGAGTGGGGGTTCAACTTTTGAACCCGTTACGTTCGCGGATTTTTTTTTGCGGATTTTGCGGGAAATCCGCAAAATTCGCGGATTGCGGATTTCCCAAAAATCCGCAAAATCCACGAGCGTAACGGATTTCTTGCTCACACCTATTTTAGACCTACTCATATCATTTATTCTTATATATTTATTTTATTGAAACATAAAGAGTTTGTGGTTCAAGTGCCTTGGTTGTTACCTTTCATGTTAATTGCTATTGATTGCAGTTCTAGCAAGGAGCAGCAGCGGCCGGAGGAAAGACAATGGCTGGGGAGCAGCTGAACAGGTAGATCCAGCTGGCGAGAGCCACTCAGGCTTCACAAGCTTGTCAAGGAAAGAGTACACTTGCTTGGTATCTAGAATGCTAATTTGGAAACAGTGGCTGGCGGAGAAGTGGAGTGGTATGCCCATGAGCGGGCGGAGGGGTTTAGAGTGAAAGCACCACACTCAATCCCAGAAGCAACAGTAAAAACAGCAAGTTTTAGACAATCCTAATATGTTCTTTCCTTTAGGCAGCGCAGCCTAGGTCATAGTTGAAGTAAGGAATCTCAGCATGGACACACTCCGTTTGGAGTAACCATTGCGCTCTATAAATGAGATAACATAACATAACATGGCCTGGACAGCAAGCACTTGGAAAGGAAAAGGTTGTTGCAGGGCCCTGAACTAGACTGGATGGACCTGTGATGCGCCTAGTGATGATAATGGCACAGATTCATGATGGGAAGCACAGGGGAAAAGGCAGCAGGAAGGCTACGGGTGAACAGGAAAGGCTGTGGGGGGCAATGGGTGCCTGTTGAGGGATGCTGGGTGGCTGCAAGAACAGGTAGGCACAACCTCGAAAGAAGAGGGGTTCACTGAAGAGAGGTGCAAGGAACAGGCACAATGGACAACCACAAAGGGCCATGAAAGGACACTGTCATTGGCAATAAGTGGACCCCAAAGGGGGTGAGCAGTGTGTGCAGGAAGGACCATGGGATATATTGACAGACAAAGGGAGTGAGCTGTTGAATACAGCGCATATGCCAAAGGTCAGTCCAGAAAGGTGAAAAGTCAGTTATTTTGGATATAGCATGAGGGGAAAGCAAACACAAGGAACTAAAGGCGGAAGCGGATAGAAGTCCCAAATGGTGGAATGTTGGAGTTCGGATGTCAGTATGGTGATGAATGATGGTCAGCAAGAGAGGAAGATGAAGAGGCTGAAAAGACCAGGGAAGATGACACAGGGAGACGGAGAGGGGGCTAAAGTTTTGGAATAGTGATTGATGGGTTGTAGCAGGAAAAATGGTGGCAGATTTAGGAAAAAGTTTTGAATGTCAAGAGCAGAAGGACAAGAAAAGCGAGGGGGCCCAGGATATGGTGACTCAGGTGATTGAGTGGGAGTTGCAAACGGCTGAGGGGAAGACAGGGGAAGGCACCAAGAACAGTACGATATTAACAGATGACTACTTTGAGTATATGTACAATGGAAAGATGCAAGACGGAAGCAAACCAAGCGGGTGGAGTTAACTGTGGGAAGAAAGACAAACAGAGGGAGACAATGGTTAAATTGCCATACATGGGGATAGCGGCACCATTGGGGAGCCATTTGTTAGGCATCACGAAAGACAGCGAATATGATGACATATTAAAGCTTCTTCATAGGGAGATGTGTAGCAAGGAGGGATGCTGGGTGGAAGAGAGGGAACTGGCGAAAAGACCCAGGGTACTCACTAACATTGACACGTGGACTGTGACATTGACTAAAAGTCAGCATCATGTGTGAGCAATACCCTGAATACAGTGTGGCCTTGATCAAACATTGAATCATCATCAGGGCAGCACACAAAGGTTTCGAGAACCTCACATGGCTGAAGTATGATGAGGAAGTATGGGCTAGGAGATGGCTGAAATCAAACACATCAAGGGGAACAGTGAACAGTGAGTAATGGCTAAAATTAATTACAACCACCAGGCTGAAACCACAGGGCACAAAACCAGTTTACCCATACCACATACCACCTTTCAACTGATACCCAATCAGGGAGGATTGGGGCATTAGCAAAACCAGATGGGAAAAAAGCTTGTTGGAATTACAATAAGAGAGCATACTACAGGTTTCAGGGCAGGTGTAAGCACAGTTATTTCCAATGTGGGGAAAAACACCCTCTGGTGCACTGATTTACGGCACAACAGCCCCACAGGGAGGTAAGAGACACAGGGGCTCCACTGGGAGTTGTGGAAAAGGGCCAGTCCTCCAATTAAGGGGGTGTGGATGGCCCATTGGCTGAAAATGTATCCTAACAAGTATGCTAGGGTGACATTGGAGCAAGGTTTCTGTGAAGATTACCACATACCACCAACATGGATCGTGCCCACGGCACTGGGCAGAAAACCTCAAATGTACCAAAGGGAATGAGGAGGTAACACAGGGAAAATAGTTGACAGAGGTGATGGCGGGTTGATTGGTAGGCCATTTCTTTGACTCACTTAGGGTGAATTTCACCCCTAGGGCTCATTCCAAAGAAGGTATCTGGGGCATTTCAGCTTACCCATCACCTTTCGTGGCTGAAAGAGAGTCTGTCAATGACTACAATATAAAGGAAGTGCTCAGTGTCACATGCAGGGTTGGATGAGGCTGTGGCGATGCTGAAGTGTTGTTGCAATGGGTAGAGATGGGAAAAACCAGCATACAATTGGTAGTTCACTTACTTTCTGTCCACTGCGAAGATTTTTCACTGCAGGGTATTCAGTTTGGAGGTCCTACTGTGCAGAAAAGACTGTAGCCATGGAGTGGTCAGTAGCCTGTGAGGCTTCTGAATGCTTTGATACTTTTCTAGAGAGGTTGATAAGAACAAAGGCAGGCTCTGAACAAGTGATCCACTAACTTGATGACTTTTTGTGTGTGGGACAAGCAGGTGGTCACAGGGAGGGTGCATGGTTGATGGCATTTATGCAGCAAGTAGTGGATGACTTAGGCATAGCTCTAGCAGTAGAGAAAATGGAGGAACCAGAGATGACCCTGACCTTCCTACCGATTGACCTGCATCCGATGCCCATGGTGTTTGTGTTGTCAGCTGACAAATTGACGACTTTGAGGAGATGTTGCACAAAGTAGTGTCTAGACCCAAGTGTGAACTTCAGAAACTAGATGGTTTTAGGGCAGCTAAACTCTGCTTGCAGGGTGGTGGTGCTGGGATGGGCATTTTTCAAGCACATGACCTTCTCCTGGAAAGAGAATAAAAATCAACACCTAAGGGTAGGGGTAACTGAAGGAGTGAGGCAGACCATGGGCATCTGGTTGAGACTCCTTGACAAGTAAAATTGTGTAACAATGTGGATTCCTCAAAGTAATATTGATTGGATATAACCTCTGGCACAGGGGAAGTGGATTGTATTAAGAGGGGCACTGGTACCTGGCAGGTGGCAGGAGGATTGGGAATGCCACAGACACAGTATTGCATTCCTGGAGTGATTTCCAGTACTGCTGTCCATTGATCTTTGGGGTGCTGGACTTGCAAACAGTATTGTGTGTTTCATGACTGACAATGAAGCGATTGTGCATGTGATTAACAGGCTGTTTGCTACTGACTGCCGGGTGTTGAGACTACTGAGGAAGACGGTGTTGAGATCTATGCGATAGATTGTTTTGGTCAGAGCAGAGCATGTACCTGGGGTGGGAAATGAGTCAGCAGATGATTTGCCTCAATTTCAGTAGTCGAGGTTCAAGTGTTTGGCATTGGAAGCAGAATGTGTGGGGGAGTATGTGCCAGAAGAACTGTGGGAGGTAGGACGATGAGAAGGAAGAAATTGGCAAAAGATTCCCTGGCAGCCTCCAAGAAGAAATCTTATAGGGAAGCCTGAAATGACTTTGTGAAGAGTGTGGCAAAGTTGAGAAGATATAATATGATGGGGATGGAACAGAGGAAAGATGGTGTTGTGCAGTTTTTAATGGTGGTGGTGAAGTAAGGTAGCTCACCAGTGACCATTGCTGGGAAGCTGGCAAGAGTGGCCTTTTATGGCAATTGTTTTTAGGGTTATAAACCACAGGGGGGCAAATTTGTGAGAAGTTTGGAAGGTTGAGTAAGAGAAAAGAGGTCAAAGGGGTATGAGAGCAGGGCAATCACTGTGAATGTTCTGGAGGTCATCATTACTCAGGAGATTTTAGTGCACTCCTGCCTGGGAACTTGGGCTTTTCTGAATCATATTTGCTGTGATAATTTTTGAAGCATGTAAGGCACTTCAGAAGGGACATGGGTGTGAATTGGCAGGTCAAGTAACAGGAGAATTTGCCCATTGAAGGAGGAGACCAAATACATTTTGACGAGGGGCAATAGTCAGGGAGCCATTGTTACAAAATGAAGAGTGTAAAGAGGTATCAGAATCACAACTTTGAGGAGTACTGAGGAAATGCTTCATGATGGAAGATTGGACAGAATGGTTGTATGGAGCTCATTTTTTCTGAACGGGGACAGTAGCAGAAGCACTCAAAATGGGTTGGGGAGAGAAGAGGTTGACATGTCTGTGTAGGTGGTGTTTGGGTAGTATATGACGTTATATGAGACCAGAAGGCCTCACGAAGGAATAATGTCTTGTTGATAGTGTTTTTTTCCACAAGAATAGAGTTGGTAGAGAGGAAGAAGAGAGAAGTCTGTGGATCTGGGGCCACTCCAGTGTGAAGTGGGTATGGGAGCACCAAAGAGGCAATGCTGTGGCCAGCAACAGTTCCTGGATGACAAGAAGGTTGTGTGGTGTTGAAAGGAATTGAGGAATGAGATGGGTCCAGCTGCTTCCCATGTTGTGCGATATAAGGAGCAGCAGGTCGCAGCCGGATTTAGTAATAGTACACTTGGGGACAGTGACAATGCAATTGTCAGGGTTGGGTTTATAGAAGATGGTAAAGAGGGATTTGCTAATAGGGAAGGACAGGTGGGAAACAACAGAATTGATGTCAACCCAGTTACCACCATGTAGAGTGGTGCCCAGTTTCTGTCAAAACACTCTTTAGGAAGTAGAGTGCGCAGCTAAGCTGAAGGCTCTATGCGAGAGCTCTTTTTTCCAATACAGCTTTTTTTTACTAAGCTGATGGTGTGTGAGTGGTCTCTCTCCCCAGAGCTTATTCTTCTGTGGATTGATGTGCATCGTATATATTTTTAATCGAGCAGGCCTTAAGCCTGTTTGAGTGGTAGTAGCCAGTTTAACTCTGCCTCACATATAACTAGCTGCCAAGTAGAGGAACGCTTCAAAATGGTTGGCAGGTTATTGATTTAAATGTTAAGGAGCGCTTGGATGAGGTTGCATCCCTCCTTTACTCCTGGCTCCTGTTCAAAGGCGCTTTTTTCATGTTGTTGATCTCCACCTTACAGCTTGTGGACATATACATTGATTTTATAGTGCCATAGGTGTTTCCAGCCATCCCAGTTTGCATTTCAGACGAGAAGGCAGAGTCAAACACTCTAGCAAAATCTATAAATCAAGCATACATTTTCCATGAGAACAGACATACTGGCAAAGTGAACACGAAATGATCCGACTTCTCTCATCCCCAGGCACCTTTCTACCTCCCAGCAGCGACTGGTGAGCTCTCAAAATAGTGGGTTCTAAAACATAATTTAGTTACAAAGTCATAGATGACATATATAATTATACATTGGAAGCAGTGAATAACGGGTATGAGTTTCATTATAAAGATTCTGACTGACATGAAATAGATAATGAAAGTGAAGCTTAGGTTGTCCATGATGCCACTCAGAATGCAGAGGTAAAAAGCCTGCTTGTGAGTGCTGTGCAGGGACAGAGGAATATTGGTAAACCTTACTGGCCATGTCTTCTTATCTAAGTCTCCAAAAAAATATGGCGTCCTGCCACCCATCCCCACCAACCTGTGTGCCTTCCTTCCCCCACCTCTGCCCTCAATTTGTGATGTTCTCTCTGCTCTGATAGCACTGCACTAACAGGTTCTGTGAGAGCCCTGCCAGAACAGCAAGGAATTTCTTTATGACATAGCAACAGTTGATAACAGGTTTTGATAACTTCACTTGCTACATCATAGCAGTGACTTACCAGATTTGGAATCTTAGAATCTAGTGTTGATCAGTAGCCGCCTGTAGTGAGAGTGCTGTCGGGTGCTGACGTGGGGAGGGGAGGGGCAGGGTGGGGGGTAGTAAACTACGGATTACGGCAGATTAGAGGTAAGTAAACATATAAATAAATAAAAAAGATTTTGTTGCGCTCACTGCATCGCATTTGGTGCGCTATTCAGGAAGCCCATAAAGGATTAGTGGTGAATTAATATGGTGAAATAAGAAGTCATTTCAGTGATGGATATTAGTCAGTTATTTGCGGAGGGATAAAAGGGGAAGAAAGGTTTGCATTTATATAGTACTTGTTACCCCTGATTGGTGTTGAAGAGCTTTTCTGGCGAGTTGCATGCCACTCCGGAACCCATAAAGGATTAGTGTTGAAAATTAGTATAGTAAAATATGAAGTAATTTGAGTAGTGGATATGTTATTCAGTTATTTGGGTAGGGAAAGGTAGGTGGCGGGATAGAAGAGGGAAAGAGGTTTGTATTTATATAGCGCTTGCTACCCCTGATGGGGTTTTGAAGCGCAAGTAGCACGCTACTCTGGAACTCATCAGGATTAGTGTTGAATTAGTATGGTAAAACATGAAAGTAATTTTAGTGGTGAATATGTTAATCAGTTATTTGGATTGAGAAGGGTTGGGGAGGGGTAGATAAGAGAGAAGAGTTTAGAAAGGTTTGTTTTAGGGGATCAGTATAGTAAAAGAGGTGACAGATGATGCAGAGTAGGAGAGAGTCTAGAAAGGGTTATTTTGGGGGTCATAGTAGTGGTATGGGGTTTGGGATAAATGAGAGAGTGGATGGAGAGGATATAGTGATAGATGTATAGGATGAGAGATGGGGTAGTGCATTGGAAATGCTAAATTAGAAAAAAAGTGATAAATATATAGATCCATAAGTAAATTGAAAGTATATAGATACATAAAGGAGGTAAGTATATTGGGCAGCATTTCTGGCCCTGGTCAGTCTCGAACAGGCTCAAACAGGCAACTGCCCTTGTCCTCTCTGCCCCTAGCCCCGACACCCAGGCTGAGTCGCCCTAACCCTGGACTTTTAAAGCCCTAGTAATAATGTGTCCCCTTCAGCTAATGGGAACCCTAGCCCTAACACTATGCAATCACATCAGTAGCCCGAAAATCTAGAACCAACAGGAGACCAGGACCTTACAGCCAATCTTATCCCTAGTCCAAGCACCCAATCAGTTCACAAACCCTGATCTCTACGTCCAATAGAGGCCCTAACCCTACCAGTAGTCCCAACCCGAGTCCAAGCAACTAATGACACAGGAAGCCCTAGTCCCCACTTCCAATAGAAATCTTATCCCTACTCTTAGTCCCACAACTAGTCCAGCAACCACTCACACCAGAAGCCCTAGTCGCTACTTCAAATTAAAGGTCTAACCCTAGCCCTAGTCCCACCCTACTCCCAACAAGCAATAACATAGGAAACCCTAGTACCTACTTCCAATAGAAATCCTAACCCTAGCCCTAGTCCCAACCCTACATTGATTGAATCACAGACCCAGAAACCAATCAGAACCCTCAAATACCCAACCAAGGAGGACACCAATCCTAATCCAATAGGAACACCAGATACAACCACCAATCAGTGTACACATGTACCAGCCACTAGCAGACCATATAAGGTCCCAGCGTCCTCAGGCAAGGTCTGCAGGCCAGGGAGTTGGAAGCTGCTTCTCCTGTTCAGAATCTTCTAGGAGACAGACAGGCTTAATCCAAACTTTGGACTTCTTCAGGTGAAGGCCTCACTAACTTGAAATCTAACAATACTGTTTGAATAAAACTTTACTCCCTCTCCTGGCCAAAAAACGAAGTGCATAGTCCCTAGTAAACACTGTTTAACACCTTGCGCACTAGCGGTTTTCCCGCTGTGCGCTGGGTTTTTGAAAAATCTGCGTTACATGACGAGCTCAGCTCGTCATGAGTGTACGAGCTGAGCTCGTCATGAGCATAGAAGGGGTTAAACAGCTCAGAGAAGTACCCTCTGATGTAGAATATCCCTGTTGCTGGGGGGAGGCAGGGTGACTGGTTTCACTGGCTTGTGAACACAAAATCGTGGCAGGGGGTGCACTGTTTTAACATACAGGTCTTTGTACAGAGCAAAGGAGAAATTTGGAGGGGAAACAGAATTGTCACCAGGAATGAGAGGGATAAACTACAGAGTTTGAACTGCAAATCCCACAATTCAACACGTTAAATGGAAGCAATCATAGGCAGGAAAAACCACAAGTTTCAAACAAAAAAAAGGTGATAAAATATGCAATCACAGGCAGGTTAAAAATACAATTGTAAACTGTAACAACCACAGGCAAAGACAGTAATCACAGAAAGGGAAAATCGTTTTTTTTAACAACTTTTGTTTTGGGGAAGAGACAGCACTAGTCTGCCTCCTTACCACTTTCTGGACTCTGTTCACTGCAGTCTGGGTCACAGGTAGGCTGCAAATCACAAGATGGAGGAGAATGATTTGGGGTGCACCCAGCAAAGCCTTAAGGGGCCTTGGAAGGTGTGAGGGGATGGCTCAGAGTTGCCTGGTAGCTGAATACCCAATCCCAAGTCCTGGGTCTGCTGGCCTGGGGACTGGGGGGCTGCTTCTCCTCTTCAGAATCTCCTAGGAAACAGACAGGCTCAATCCACACTTTGGACTTCTGCAGGTAAAGGCCTCACTAACTTTAAATCTAACAATACTGTTTGAATAAAACTGTACTCCCTCTCCTAGCCATAAAACTAAGGGCCAGATGTAGGTTGCCTAATACCGGTCAGTAGCGGCCGAAATTACAGAATTTCGGCCGTTACCGACCGGTATTGGGCAGTTGGGATGTAGGTGGCCTAAATTGCAAATTCGGTAATTTACCGATTCGGTATTTTAAGGAATCGGTCAATTACTGATTTCTTAAAATACCAAATCAGTAAATTACCGAATTTGCAATGTAGGGAGCACTCAAATGAATGCTTTTCCCATTTTAGGATTCGTTATTTACCACCAACTTATAGTTGGTGGTAAATAAGGAATACCTTTGAAAATGCACATCTGTGCATTTTCAACTGTGCCATGTGGCAGACATACTGCACACAAGCACGATTTAGGGATGCAACAGGGTGTCAAAGTGACACCCTGGCACCCTTGAATGTGTCCCCCATTTTACTGAATCGATATTTACCAATTCGGTAATTGCCATTCATTCCTATGGGCCTCCAGGTCCGTAGGAATGAATGGCAATTACCAATTCGGTAAATACCGAATCGGTAAATACCGAATTTTACAGATTCGGTTAAATTTACTGAAAAATTACCTACATTCTATTTACCTATTCTTAAATACCGAGTCAGTAAAATTCGGTATTTAAGAATACGAAAATAGTATTTACCTACATCTGGCCCCTAGTGCACAATCCCAAGTAAACACAGTTTAAACAGCTCACAGAAGCACCCTCTGATGTAGAATATCCCTGTTGCTTGGGAGGGGGTGGGGGGGGGAAGGGAGGCTGGTTTCACTGTATTGTGAACACAAAATGATGGCTGGTGATGGACTGTTTAACATACAGATCTTAGCACAGAGCAAAGGAGACATTTGGATGTAAAACTGAATTGTCACCAGTAATGAGAGGGATAAACTACAGAGTTTGGACTACAAATCCCACATTTCAACACATTAAATGGAAGCAATCATGGGTAGGAAAAACCACAAGTTTAAAACACAAAGCAGGTGATAAAATATGCCATCACAGGCAGGTTAAAACTACAATTTTAAACTGTAGCAACCACAGGCAAAGACAGTAATCACAGAAAGGGAAAATCGTTTTTTTAACAACTTTTGTTTGGGGAAGAGACAGCACTAGTCTGGCTCCTTACCACTTCCCGGACTCTGCTCACTGAAACCTGGGGCACAGGTAGGCTGCAACTCACAAGATGGAGGAGCCATAAATGACATATAGAATTATACTTTTATGTTATATATGACCAAACCAAATCATATGCCCCTGCTTTTGCATATTATGTGGGGCAGGGGACTAATGGTGTGCCCATACATCACACGGCCTCTCCTTCCGGACCCCCCCAAAAGAAAATGGCTGCCTGCCAATCACCCCCCACACTTTCTGACTTCCCATTTCCATCTCTCCCTCCACTACGTAGCTGCACTGTGCTGTGCCAGGGCTGCACTGAAATGCTCTGTGAGAGTCCTGCCAGAGCAGCAGTGGGTAGCAACTTTAGTTAACCGCTGTCATAGAAGATTTAGGGCCAGATTTACAAACATTTTCCGCAATGCAGCTTACGAAAGTGAAGTTGCTGCACTGCATTGCATGACAGGGAGAGAGCAGAACTGCCCATTTTTTTATATGGCATAGTTCTGCCTCTTCCTGTGCTGGCACATTTTGGACGCCATCCCAGGCAAGCTTGAGAAATAGTGTAAGGGTTCCTCCGTTATGTTTAGGATATTTTTATTCAGGAAAGTATACCTTCCGTCACAAAAACTATCCTTGGAGCATTTGCTCTCTTTGTACGTGTGCTGTAGAATGCAGCCCATATGTAAAGAAGAAATAATGAGGAGAAATAAAGAGATTTCTCCTTGTTACGCCAGCCAACCCATATCTACAACTCTTTATAAATGTGGCTGTGTGTCAAAATCCATCGGTGAATGTGAGGGACCATCCATGCACCACCAAAGGCGCGCCTCCCTGATGCAAAGTAATGCAAGCAGTGCAATGTGCTGAGTTGTGTTACTGTTTTTAACAAAGCAACGCAAACTGGCATTTGCATACTTTGAAAATACCAAAATGGATTTTAAGTCAGGTCTTCATTAAAAAATGTGATGTAAATGAATGTAAACGCAAAGCAAAAGCTTTGAAAACCTGGGCCTCAAAATCTGGCATTCAAGGTGAGAGCCACGCATAACATTTAGTGTTATAGATAGGTAACAGTGAACTGAAGAAATCTGTCTCACCAAGGCATTCTGAGTGACATCAAATAGATATTGAGAGTGAAGCTCCAGTTGTCTATGATGTCTTTCAGAACCCTAGGATAAAAAAACATTCCCATAATTAATAAAATAATTTCTTTTAAAGTGCATTTACATCTGTTCCTTTCAAGATTGCCAGATTAACTGAGAAGATATTTCTTTCAAACAACTGGTGAAACAATGCATTGAAGCATTGGAAAGACTCCTGGTTGTGCCGAACCCCAACTCAGAAGGCGGTATTAGTGTGTGTTTTGCTTTAAATGACCTGGGAAATGGAACGTTAGGTATCTTGGTGAGACAGCTGTATTTAGTGTAAGTGATCTACCTTTAGCCGATCATCAAATAAACTCACATCCTGAAAGTATGGCACTGATTTATTTCAATACATTGTGAGCTAACTGTGAGAGGGTACATGTGTTGTTACAAGATGGAACATTGTGATCACCATCTAGTGAAGAAATGCAGTGTGAAAGGAGGTGGATTGGTGGCTAGTTATGACCCCACCTTGTGCAGAAGGGAGAAAGTGGAGGTATGCATCCCTACAGATTTGTGAAACTGAATGGGAATGTGGTGGTTGTGAATGGTGGCGAGGTCCGGAATACTTGTGAGTATTAAGGTTATGGAGAAATGTGATTGCGTTCTCCTGTTTTGTGCTTGGGAGTCAGCAGCATTTAATTTGTTGGGGAAAAAAACATTCAAAAGAACGTCAGTTTATCAGAAAAGCAGGCAAGGACCCTTACATGCTGATTGGTCACAAAACAAGGTGGCCATCCTGAAAATATGAGGATATTGTCTTCTATACTTTTCAGACAGGCTGATGCCGCTATTGGCTTTGCCAATGCTGATGTTTTTTAAAGCAATTAACAGATCAAGTATGCCAATACTGCACCTTTCCTTTTGACGAGCAATGAATCAAACAACTGCACCACCTTCTACCCCTCTAAATTGCCATTTGGACACCCATTTGAAAATACACTTTACACTCACTCTCTCATCTACAGACTCCCACATATCACACACACTAAGTCTGATTCATACTCCTATTACACTGATCACCACATTCATACACCACTTACACCTCTCATCCTAAAACAAAAAACCAAACCCACCCTGGGGTACCTCAACAGATTCCTTTCTCTGACAAGGCACACAAATGTTTCTTGTTAACCACAACGTCTTGAAGAACAAGGCCATCAACTATTTTGAAGACAAATTGAAATCCTAAACAGAATTCATCTTTTTTGATTGGCCTAACATAATGTCGTGGTCTGCGCGTTTCGAATCCCGGCTTTTGTGGAGATTCTCCTCAGGACCCCACATTTCTTGTCACAGTCAAAGAAAGACGTGCGTGTGTCTCTATAAAATGATTTGTATTGAATGCGCGCATCGCATAGTCTTGTGGTAAAGTCTCCAGGTGCATAGACAAATCTCTGCTATTAATGTGTGTCCCCGGGGGATGAATACTCGTCTCCTTCACTCTGGTTTGTTTTGAAGGATCGAAGCCTCGATTTAATCACGGAGGGCTCGATCAGCGGTTTGTTTCCCTCGATCGCTGGAAAGCCCGTCTCAGCGTTGTTTCGTTGTTGCGCCGAAAAATGTGTGTGCCTTGTCAGAGAAAGGAATCTGTTGAGGTTCCCCAGGGTGAGTTTTGCTTTTTGTTTTAGGATGAGAGGTGTAAATCGTGTATGAATGTGGTGATCAGTGTAATAAGAGTATGAATCAGACACAGTGTGTGTGATATGTGGGAGTTTGTAGATGAGAGTGAATGTAAAGGGTATTTTCAAATGGGTGTCCAAAGGGCAATTTAGAGGGGTAGAAGGTGGTTTCTTTAAACAATTAACTTGAGAGGCTTTGAGTAAATTGATGTAAACAGGTATAAATAAAGTTTTTGATTAATTCAAACTGAAAAAGTGGTTGTTGAGGGCAGTTGTTTGATTCATTGCTCGTCAAAAGAAAAGGTAAAGGAAAGGTGCAGTACTGGCATTGTTGATCTGTTAATTGCTATTGTGGCGTGGCCTTGCTGCGCATAAGCCAAATCCTGTGTTGTCAATTTGATGTTTTTTAAAGGCCATCGCCATTGACTTAGCCAATAGCCGCGGCAAGCGTGGAGCAGATGGGGTCACAAGGAGAGGGTCAGCCGGAAGACTCAGGAAAGGGGGTGCCAGGAAACACAGGGAAGTGCTGCGGACCACGTCCAGTGCATCACCAGCCTTAAATGATTGGCACCTGGCACTCCACAAGAGTCAATCACATTGCTGTATGGGAGCGAGCAAGGTGAAGGAGGGGAGAATGCCAGGGCACACACTTCATTGGAGTTGCAATGGAGAAATGAAATAAAAAAAATACTTCCATGATGTCAGTGAATGGAAAAGACGCTTAGCTAATCAAAAGTGAAGATAAACCGAGGATGAAAATGACCCCTTGGTTGGATAAAGACAAGAAGATGGAGGAGAACCATTAAAGTAGAAGTAAATAGCTGGGATAGACAATAAAACCATCCAATTAGGAACAAGAAGCTGCCCACATCAAACTCTGTGCAGTATTCTATACATCGCTGTTTTCAATAAACTGCTGAAGCTGTCTATGGCACTACTTATGCACTACCTCCTGAGAGGTGCACATAGTATATGCCTCAAGAAACTTATTTGATCTACAGCTACATCAGTGCATTGTAAGAGGTAACACCCCCGTGGAAATGCAGGCACAGTCACTGTTCATTGTGAAAATAACTTTGCACCCATACAATGGCTAATGTAGAAGTGGGCCTCACACACGTCTATGTCACCTTCTGCAGTACTGACGTGCCTGACAAACTACAAAATGGGTGCAAAGGTGTATTAAGCCACTAGGGCATGTTCCTAATAGTTCTCTTTTTTCACTGTTAAGAGTGAGGTGCACCATTTATATGGAAAAAAGCATGGATGTGAATTATTGGTCACCTGTGATAGAAGTTGCTACATAGGGATTGCGCTTTGGCACCCCTGTCACACCCCTTGCTACCCCTGGTCTCATGGTATGTGAAAGGAGGGGCAGGAACAAAATGCACACCGTGAATAGAACTCTATATACTTCCCACTCCTTGCCCTTCGCCTCCTCTGCACAAGATCCAGGTGAAATTTCTCAACCTCGCGTGATTTCAGAAACTTTACATTACGCTTCTTATGTGAAATTCCCAAAACAACGCTATTATACCATGTCACATAATTGGGTGCCATTTGGGCAAACATTTTGCCCAATGACTCGGGTACAATACGAATAACCAGAATGTGAGAAGCTGCTGTTTTCTGTGCTTCTGTGTTTGTTGCTATTCTTTACTGCCAAATGTGTCCTTGCATCCAAAATGGAGATGACAGAGCACTTCACAGTAAAACATAGCTCCAAATGTCATTTTTAATTTCACGTAATTTGATGCAATTTTGAGCAATTTTTCTGAGATTTTCTGTAATTATGAAAAAATAAATTGCAGAGAATTTTGCAGAAACACATATTCTGTAGAGTCATCAAGGTTCAAAAGGTGCATTAGGTCACTTTTGCTACTCCTGGCCTTTCTGGTGAGTTTACCTTAATGCACATATACTGCCTGCAGACATCCGAATGTAGTGTCCAAATCTGAATATATTGAGGAAGCGTTTGTACTGTGAAATATGATTCCTTTTGGAGTAGGAAAGCAATATCTGGAAATGACTTTGGCTCACCGACTAGAAAACTGCTCAATACAGCTTAGATATTGTCTAGTACATCAAAAAATGTGTTCTTTTAGATCCATGGTAGCCTCGAAGGTGTATTTAGTGCTTAATAAGCAAAAGAATAACACAACATTAGTGACAGAGCCATCATCAAATATTTCTCAAATGCCCAGCCAAAGTTATCATCAATACACTGACATTTCTTGGATTTGACAAAACATTGGGCATATGGGGTTTTTAATAGCGACTGCATTAAACTTATTGACTCTACAATATCGGATACCACTACAACATTATGGTAAGTATATGTACGAAGAATAGAATTAGTATATCGACTATGTGTCTACTTAAATTGATAATATAGTAGCATCTGATATTAAAACCATGATTTGTCGCATAACAAAAAACAGGTTTGTAGAAAATAGTAAAGAATTATTTTATTTTCTCGTTTATATTTCTAAAAGATTTTCTGTGGTTTGCAAAGAAAGCATGAAAATATGCACTTCCAACCAGCTGCCATTGTTTTCTTTTTTCTGGCCCTTAAATGGCATGTTTTTACATGGCGACGATGAACAGAAAAATAGGACATCAAATAATTCACCCAAAATAGGGCAGGCAGTGTAATGCCCTTCCTCAGACAGCCCTGCTCCATTGAGCCTTGTGCGGAAGGTGCACATCTACTCAGCCAACTTGGGCTCCTGTTAATAATAGGAAATCGGCACCCAATGAGACTACATTTTTGTAAATGATTTTGTGCACACAATTTTTGTCACACAATAGTTTTGTCGACAATATTGTGACATGAAACTGATATGAATTATATTAAACAACATTGGGGCGAGGATGTAGCCTTACGGCTAGAGCGGTCGACCTCGAAGCTGGGGTAACCGGGTTCGAGTCTTGGCAATGACTCTCAACATCCTGAGATTCTGGGCAAATCACTTAATCTCCCCGTGCCTAACAAACATTAATGTGTCCATCTGTAACTAAACTGGCGCTCATGTAAAGTACTCTGATACCCGATGTCTCGGGTCTAGTCCGTGCTATATAAAACTCTAAAAAAAAAAAAAAAATACCAAAAACAAGCAATTGGATACCTAGCTGTAAATGATTAAATAGGCCTTCCAAGGAATCATATTAGGAATCACACAACATTCAGTGAGGAGTTAGGTTCTGTTAAACTGGGACAGGAACAAGTGATTTTAAGTTGGCTTTTAGTGGTCATATGTCATAAATGGCTTAGCTTCCTGGGCTATGGTTTTCCTGCTTCCATTATACCTATTTGCTCTTGAACTTCAGAAATTGATCCCACTCCGAGGGTGCTTAGTCTTGATTTCACCTCGTTCCTTTTTCTTCCACCGCCCTGCACTTCCTGTCTCTTTATCTCCCACTTGCAGCTTCTTTTTCAGCCGTTTCCTACTTTTGTCACTGTTTTCATATCTTTCTTTTACTCCTTCTTTCTCCCTTTTTGGCTTTTCTCTTTCTTGCTCTAATACAGTAAGATGATTAAAAAAGGTGTTGATCCCTATAACTGAGTGCCTGTGTCCACCATCTACAAACACCTGCTCAACTTAAGTACTGTACAGGGCTTACATTGCGACAGTAGAACCTTTTACAACTTGTGCCCTGTTGATTATCCTTACTATTGAGCCAAAACCCATTTATTATGTGCAAAACTTTACCCACCAAGTAGCTAATTTGAGTAGTCAATGGCTAACTTAGGAAGGTGGTGTGAGATTATATACTTTAATAGAATATCCAATACCAATCAATAAACGTTCAGCCAGTACTTATGAAATAAAAAATACGTTGCTCAGCATAACTCATACATAATCCTCAAAGGGCGCTCCAATTGGTGCACCAATATCCTAACTAATAATTACAGTAGTGACTTGATAAACAGCCTTGGCTATTCATTCGGAGCCGGTATTAAGCAATAGTTTAGTATAAAACAGACATTTGCCCTTCTAGAGGAGTTCATGGTTAATCTTCGCTGTGGCTTCCTGTGAGACCAGTTGACCCATTCCCAGGAGTTGAGAAATTATAGCTCCCCATTGCAATGGTTTCCTTCCCTATCAGTGTTGCACCCGCACAGTAAATTTATGTCCTTCTCGGCCGTTAGTGTAGGGAAAGCTAGGACTGTTGCGCTCATCGTTAGAGGGGGGTCTCTGCTCTGTGTGGTGAGTCCACTGAGCTGGGTGTATTTCAGTAGCAGCTAGTAATTCTTACCAGTAGAGGGGCTAGAACAGGTGGGTGCACACACACACGCGCACACTACGCCCACCTATCCACAAGCACACTCAGTCACACCGATCCATTCAGAAGCACTCACACAAAGTCACACTTATCTATCCACAAGGACAATCACACCCATCCATTTGCAAGTGCACATACTCATGCCCACCATTCACAAGCACACACTTGCTTGTAAATACACCACTCCCATGCAAATGCTAATACATTCAAACATACACTCAAGTACCCAAACATTAACAAACAAGCATTTGCAATGCAATAGGGCTAGCATTAGGAAAGTTTGAGCTATTGGTATTGTAAATGACAATTTTTTTATTTATGTGTTGGTTTTGAAAATAGCGAAATTAATAGCTTTGTCATTTACAATGCCAATAGTTATAACTTTCGCAAATGTGACACTTATAGCATTTGTAATGCAATATGTGTTGTATTTACGTGACTTAGATGTATTGATATTACCAATAACAATGGCTTTTATTTTTTTTTAATAATTAATACTTAAATAAAAAGTTATTGTAATTTATAATGGCAATAGCTGAAACTTTTGTAAATAACTTTTGTGAAGATTATGATCAGTGTATTTTATTGTGACGAAAATCCAAGAATAGAAATGAAATATTAACGTCTTTTTGGTGACATTTCTAATAAAGCTTAAAACATTGAGAGAACATATTTGAACCAGTTGTTGTTGAATGGTTGCACAGATTGATGCTGTAGTGGTGCTGAGTGATGTTGTGGTGGCGACGAGTGATGCTATGGCGTTCAGTGATGCTGTGGTAGCGCATAGTGATGTTGTGGTGCCCCTGAGTGATGCTGTGGTGGTGCTGAGTGATGCTGTGGTGATGCGATAGATAGATATAGTGAATGCGATAGATAAATAGAGTGAGGGCGATAGATAGAGGGAGGGTGATAGATAGATAGAGAGAGGGTGATAGATAGAGTGAGGGCGATAGATAGATAGAGTGAGGGCGCTAGATAGAGGGAGGGTGATAGATAGATAGAGTGAGGGAAATAGATAGATAGATAGATAGATAGACAGACAGACAGACAGACAGACAGACAGACAGACAGACAGACAGACAGATAGATAGATAGATAGATAGATAGATAGATAGATAGATAGATAGATAGATAGATAGATAGATAGATAGATAGATAGATAGATAGATAGATAGATAGATAGGTAGATAGATAGATAGATAGATAGATAGATAGATAGATAGATAGATAGATAGATAGATAGATAGATAGATAGATAGATAGATAGATAGATAGATAGATAGATAGATAGATAGATAGATAGATAGATAGATAGATAGAGGGAGCTAGATAGATAGAGTGAGGGCGATCGATAGATAGATAGATAGAGTGATGCCGATAGATGTAGTGAGTGCATTAGATAGACAGATAGAATGAGGGCGATAGATAGATAGACAGATAGATAGAGTGAAGGAGATAGATAGATAGAGTGAGGCCAATAGGTAGATAGAGAGATAGATAGATAGATAGATAGATAGATAGATAGATAGATAGATAGATAGATAGATAGATAGATAGATAGATAGATAGATAGATAGATAGATAGATAGATAGATAGAGTGAGGGCGATAGAGAGAGGGTGATAGATAGATAGATAGAGTGAGGGCGATAGATAGATAGATAGATAGATAGATAGATAGATAGATAGATAGATAGATAGATAGATAGATAGATAGATAGATAGATAGATAGATAGATAGATAGATAGATAGATAGATAGATAGATAGATAGATAGATAGATAGATAGATAGTGTAATTATGTGGCATGTAATTATGTGGCACTGGGTGGTATTTGGAGTGTTTGTTGCGTTGAGCGCAGTGTAAAGATGTAGCATATAATTATGTGGCATTGAGTGGTATTTGGAGTGTATGTTTCATTGAGTGCAGTGTAATTATGTGGCGTGTAATTATGTGGCACTGACTGGTATTTGGAGTGTATGTTGCGTTGAAAGCAGTATAATTATGTAGCACATAATTATGTGGCACGGAGTGGTATGAGGAGTGTATGTTGTATTCAGTAGAGTGTAATTGTGTGGTGTATAATTATGTGGCACTGAGTGGTATTTGTAGTGGTGGTGGAAGTGGTGCTTGTGGACGTGGTGGTGGAGGTGGTGGTGGGTGTGGTGGTGGATGTGGTGATGTTGGTGGTAGACATGGTTGTGGTGGTGGTGAACGTGGTGGACATGGTGGACATAGTGGTGGTGGTGGATGTGGTGGTGGTGGACATGGTGGATGTGGTGGTGGATGTGGTGGTGGACATGGTGGTGGTGGTGGTGGATGTGGTGATGGTGGATGTGGTGGTGGTGGACATGGTGGTTGTGGACGGGGTGGTGTTGGATGTGGTGGTGGATGTGGGGGTGGACATGGTGGTGTTGGATGTGGTGGTGGACATGGTGGTGTTGGATGTGGTGGTGGGTGTGGTGGTGGTGGTGGATGTGGTGGACATGGTGGTGGATGTGGTGGTGGTGGACGTGGTGGTTTTGGACGTGAAGGTGGATGTGTTGGTGGTGGACGTGGTGGTGGTGGACGTGAAGGTGGAAGTGGTGGTGGTGGACATGGTGGACATGGTGGTGGTGGATGTGTTGGTGGTGGATGTGGTGGTGGACTTGGTGGTGGACTTGGTGGTGGAAGTGGATGTGGTGGTGGTAGAGGTAGACATGGTGGTGGTGGACGTGGTAGTGGCCTTGTGGTGGACGTGGTGGACGTGGTGGTGGCTGTGGTGGTTGTGGAGGACATGGTGGTGGTTGACGTGGTGGACATGATGGTGGTGGACGTGGTGGTGGTGGACGTGGTGGTGGTGGTGGACTTGGGTCTGGTGGGGGTGGTGGACATGGTAGTGGACGTGGTGGTGGACATGGTGTTGGTGGACATAGTGGTGGTGGATGTACTGGTGGTGGATGTGGTGGTGGTGGTTGTGGACATGGGGGTTGTGGACTTGGTGGTGGTGGACCTAGTGGTGGACGTGATGGTGGTGGGCGTGGTGGTGGTGGACGTGAAAGTGGATGTGTTGGTGGTGGACGTGGTGGTGGTGGACGTGAAGGTGGAAGTGGTGGTGGTGGACATGGTGGACATGGTGGTGGTGGATGTGGTGGATGTGGTGGTGGACTTGGTGGTGGACTTGGTGGTGGAAGTGGATGTGGTGGTGGTAGAGGTAGACATGATGGTGTTGGACGTGGTAGTGGCCTCGTGGTGGACGTGGTGGACGTGGTGGCGGCTGTGGTGGTTGTGGAGGACATGGTGGTGGTGGACGTGGTGGTGGACGTGGTGGACATGGTGGTGGTGGACGTGGTGGGGGTGGACGTGGTGGTGGTAGTGGACTTGGGTCTTGGGCATGACAGCCTTCAGCAAGCAAAGCCAGAAACAGCGGGTGGGCGGGGGGACGGATTCCTTTGAAGTCTGATGCTAGCTGCAAGCAAACCAGCATGAGTGAGGAGAGAGGCAAATGGTGTGTGATGTGCACGCGCCCGCACACATGCACAGTAGATAATCTGCCTTTGGGTGCATTTTGAGAGCCCTTACTTAAGTCTCGCTGAGAACGCATGCACGTTCGCTCAGCGAGACCTAAAAACCTATTGACCTGCGGCTGCTGCGGTGCAGGCAGTACCGGCAAGTGGAAGGAGGGTGAATCAGTAGACACTAGAAAGAGCCATGCGCTTTGGGGAGGCAAGGGAAGACTAGAAGATCCCACTGGCTCCTCTCATTAGCTAACCTTGTCATGAGTCATCTAAAGAGGTTAAGGCCTTCCCTAACTCCTCACAGAGTGGGATAAATTCAGTGAGACTTTCTGACCCCACCCAACTCCATGGGGAAGCATCCATTATAGACAATCAGCTCTGAGCAATTCAGAGCTCAAAACTGCAGTGAGGGAACGGTGACCATACCTGGGTTACGAGCGCCTGTGAACATCATGAATTTTAAACTGTATAGCGTGTTTGTTTGAAATGTGTTTTATGCTTTTATTTTAACACTCTACCTAATTGCTTTCATTGCCTCCAGATCCCTTTTGCACTTAGGCTCGTTTTCAGACTTCCCCTCCTGGCTCAGAGGTTTTGCCGGTGAACAGTCTAGACCTTGATTGCGTTTCAGCTGCTGCACAGCAGGGCTGATTGGAGGGTGGAGGGGGTAGGGTGATCTTTTAAGTGGGATGGAGAAGACGCACAGCATGAGTGCTGATGGCGTCCCAGAGGAGTTCGAAGGCACGCCTGTCTGTGCCTGTCCGTGTCCAACCGGGTGAAGGATCCTGGACCCCTGGTCAAAGGTTGGTCTACTCCATGGAGGAACTTCGGGAACTAAATTGTTTGTTCCACTTGCCATCCCTTCCTGTACTGCCAGAAGAGAAGGTACTGACGGGCATTCTGCCATATGGTAATGGAGAGCCATCAATGAGATGTACTCAGGCTCTGAGATCAAAGGGTGCGGGTCGGGTGATTCCACTGAATTGAGGGCTATAGTGTTGAACACCCGGTCCCTCCAGAACCACAATTTGGAAATGTTCACGTTTCTTCAGGAGGAAGAGCCAGATATTCTTGCAGTAATGGAAGCATGACTGGAGGATGCCTCAAGTCCCGATATAGTGGCCGCCCTCCTCCTAGACTGCAATGTCTTGACAGACAATCAACAGGGCGGAAAAAGAGGGGAGGGAGTGGCGGGGTTTAGCCGCAGGTCCCTAGCCACAGAAAGGATAGTAGCAGAAAGCTTGAACAGAGCGGAGGTCCTGGGGCAAAAAATAAGGCTAAAATCCTCTTGCCTGATAGTGTTAGTAGTATACTGCCCCCCGGGCCACCCCTCTATATAATGATCTGCTTACCGAAGTGGTCAGTCATATGTGTTACAGATACCAACAGATCCTAGTGGTGGGGGACTTTATCTACCACTGGGACCTAGTACCTAGAGAGCCCCATACCAGCAAGTTTGGAGAGGCAATGACTATGCTGGGGCTGAAACAAATTTTGGAGATCCCTACTCATGAGAAGAGCCACACTCTAGACCTTATCCGGACTACACTACCTGCTGCACAACTAATAGAGTGTAGACCATGTAGTTGGTCAGATCACCATCTGATCAGGCTCATGATCCCTCTGCCCAACTGGCTAAAGTACCTACCTCCAGTATGGAGGTCAGTACGGACTTGGCATAAAATAGAGGAAGCCAGCCTAAGGGAATCATTGTATGAGTCAACGTACCCAGGGAGTCAGGTGGTGGACCCGGATGTGGAGAGTGAGAGGTTCACAATTCGGTTGAGGAAAGCCATTAACAAAGTGGCCCCTGCACGTAGTGAAAGAGTAACAAACAGAGTTAGGGGTGCCCCATGGTTTACGTAGGTGCTAAGAGGTAAGAAACAAATCCTACGCCAGTGTGAAAGGCAATGGCGGAAGTCATATGATCCAGAGGCCCTGGGGGAATATAAAGTAATGCTAGCCCGCTACAAAAATAGCCATCACCGCAAAGAAATCAGCATGTTATGAGTTGAAGATCAAGGAGGCCAAGGACACTCAGAAAGAGACCTTTTTTTTTTTTACTTTATTTTGCATTTTGTTAGATACAAAGCAATGCACTGAGATGCATGAAATCATTTTGCAAGCACAAGAGCCGAAAACAATGTCCTCTGTCGTAGGCCCAATTGGAGTTGTGTAATGACTAAATATTACATAAACAGGTTCTTCCAACTTCCAGCATGATCACCTTGACATTAGTCCATAACCCCCTTCACAGAAACATTGCCCATTTCCATGACATGCATAAATGGAAACCGAATTCACAACAAAATGTAAGTTTCGCGTCATGTGGAATTAACAATTGACTTGTCGAGTGAAGCAGTCAACAGGATCTGTATATTCCCTACCCGTGCTAAACTTGCAGAGGTGAAGCGTGCTCACACGACCCGTGGCATCTACAGTGACTTCAGTAAAATAGTTCTTAGTATTATAAGACACAGCCCTTAGAACAATATTATAACATGTCTACGTAAAAAAACATAAATTTCACCTGTTACATAACTGGAACACTTGGTTCTGTCACCTCGAAAAATATGTCCCCCCGTCAGCTCATGCATGCCCCTTCAACCCCTCCCCCCGCCCATTACTTGCGAGTGTCATCACGACTGGACACTCCAGGTGTTGGCAAATGTCACTCATTCCTGCTCGTCCAGGCCACGTGTCTCCAACGCAGTCTCAGTTGCTGAGTCGCCAGGCTCTCCACCTCCCATCCGGTCCATCTTGTCGCAGCGGGTACCTCTCGCGTCGCCGACCCTTGTCCACCCTTCCAGCCATTCCCAGGTAGCCTCCGGAGAGTCAAAAAACCAAGGTTTACCGTCCATTCTACTCTCAATTTGGCCGGGAAAAGCATAGCGTATTTGATTTCTCTGCTGCGCAGCTCCCGCTTCACGCCTGGAAGCTGCGCCTCTGTGCCTAAACCCGTGCCATAAAGTCAGGAAAGAAAGTGGCCTCATAGTTGTCGATCTTCAGCGGAGGACCCGCTCTGGATGCCTGTAAGATGTTGTCCCTATCTCGGAAATTAAAAACTCTCGCAATCAGGGGTCTGGGTAGAGCCCCTGGCTTAGGGCGACCGCCCGGCACTCTATGGGCTTGTTCAATGAAGAAATAAGTGGAGAGAGCCTTCGGTTTTAAATGTTTCATGATCAGCTCTTCCACAAAGAGGTCCGCCGCAAGCCCTTCTGTTTTTTTCAGAACTCCGAGGATTCGTATGTTGTTCCTACGGGCTCTTCCTTCGTAATCACCCAGCTGCTGGGCCATGCGGGTCTGCTTCTTCTCCAAGTCAGACACCTGTCGTTGTAGTTCAGAAGTGTCCTCCTGTAGTGCCGCTGTTACCACCTTTAGCTCCTTCACTTTTTCGTTCATTCGTTTGAAGTCTGCACGAAGCAGGGAAACCTTTGTTGTGACAGAGTCCAATGACGTGCGCATGCCTCCTATAGCCGCCATTACGTTGTGGAGCGTGGGCTCCTTGATCGGGGATGGCGACACCGCAGCATTGTCCTTGTTCATTCTCGGTGAGTCTCTTTTGTCACCTCCCTTGGTCCAGGTGAATTTGGCCACTTGCGCCTGAGGGGCACTCTTGGAACCTCTGCCCTCTGCAGCCATCCTCTTCGGTGGCATAGAAGGTAAGCCAGGAGCACGTGCGCCAATAATAACTACAGCTTGCTATGGTATCCTACAATTCTTCAGGGGCACCAGCATGCACTCCGGGCTGTTCGCGGTGCTCTATTGGTAAATAACGCTTTACAATAGCAGGTAATACCTTAGAATATGCCAACAATATCCAATGGGTGAAATCGTGATCTGTCCACACTGGCGCGTCAGAGCAGGACGTCCGGGATACTTCAGGAGATGATCAGTTTAACGCCACCGACCAAGACCAAAGAAGGCGTCCGAAGTGAGCGCCACTGTCCAGGGAAGGAGGGACAGACAATTCCGTTCAAAAGACAGTACAATCGTGCAGGGGATGGCCCCGGGATGAAAGCTCGAACAGCAAAGAACCCCACGCCCCTATACCTTGGCTTCCCCGCTCCACCAGGGCGTCACCAGTCCTGCCATAAACAGGAAGAGCGCCCACAGTCCCCTTCACCGCTTCATCACATAGCAGAGAGGCCACCCATCGTGTTTATTTAGGGCAGCTCCCTAGTGATGGCCCGTGGAAGCAGCAGGGTGCCGATGGCCTCACAGGATCACAGGGGGAGGTTGGAGAAGTGCACAGCCACACCAGGGCCTCCGCCACCAATTATCCTCCGATCCGTTCCTTCAGTATTTCATGCACAGTCCAGGGACTTCCGCCGCAGGGCGTCAAGCTCCAACAGGCCGGAAACCAGTCTTGGTCAATACTGCCACCTCAGGACCGCCAAGGACAGGCCCCGACCCGAAGGCCCCAGCCCCATAGCAATCTCCGAGGCCCTCCTCACCGCAACTTCAGCAGCTCCACAGTTGAATGCGGGATCTGTCCCTCGTCGTCCCTCTGAGTCACCCCTCCACACCTGGTGGGTCAGGCCGACTAGATCAGTAGGTCGCAGGTGGATGAGGGGTCCCGCATGGCACCTGCCGCACCTCTGGGTACTTTCCACTCCGGCACCACCATTCACCGGGAGCCAGTCTCGGGCCCCTCCCATGCCCTCCGGGGCACCACCACTCCCCTCAATGCAGGTATGTTGTGGCCAGATGTCTGTGAGGGGGGAGGGAGGGATGGCTGGGAGCACCCCGGCCCGGGCACACAAGACGCCGCGCCCAATATCCGCCGATAACAGGCCCCGAAGCCGGGGCCTAAGTTTGGAAAGTCCCCGGGGCCGGCCCCTATGGGCCCTCCGCGCCGTTCCGCAGCACCACTCAGAAGGCGCTCACCAATTCCCTGCAGCACTACCTCTCTGCTGTTGGTGACTTGAGCCAGCGGGAGCAGGCAGTTGGTTGAAATATCAGCAGGTTTCAGGCGGCGCCGATCGCACCTCCGATCGCCATCCTACTCCGGCGCCGCCATTTTGCGTCGTCCGGCCCCAGTCTCCCCGGCAATTCAACTCCTTCCACTCGGGGACTACGGCCCGTTAACTCCTCACCGGAGCTTCTTAGGGGCGCCAGGCAGCAGGGCACGTCATCTCCGCCAGAGTTAAGTCAGACATGTGGGCTGTGTCTTCCGATAATGCCACGGGTCAATCGGAGCACACCTAGACTGCGGCCATTGATCTCGGCCGCTAGCCACGCCCCCTAGAATAGCAGTCTTAACCCAATAATGGGGAATGGCATGCTGGTTTTGTTGCTTATAATATAAAAATATACATATCTTGGTAATTATCTGACTTTTTTCCCCTGTTAAATCAGATTTGACCCCAGAAATGTAATAGGCGTGTGGACTTTATTGCACCAAGTACTTACCGGTTGCAATAAAGTAGCAGTAATTAGAATTCCCACCCTTGCCCGAACAGGAGTTTGTTTCGGGGTTGAAACTTTTGCAGCCCACCTGTAATGAGAAAGAAGACTCTAGAGATAAAAGAAAGCAATCTGTATTTTGTTGATCACCTAGATTGAAACTAATGATTTGGGGTGGGTGTAACTCAAGTAATTTCGAACAGCGTGATTGTACAGAATTACTCAAAAATCCTGCAAGATTAACCAGAATGACATGAGAAGAGTAATTCTGCATTAGCAATATTTTCTTAGCGCAAAATTGCACTAAGAAATAGTGCTAAAAGCAACAGAACATGAATAGCGAGCTCCAGTAGTCACTCATGTTCTCTAGCTATGCATTTTGGGCAGGATTTTATCCCAACCTACTCCCTACCATTAGCACTAGTTTCTTAGCAGACAATGCACCCTTGCATCGATAATGGACCTAGAATGCATTTTGGCTAAGAAAATATCACTAAGTGCAACAGACCATGAACAGCAGCCAGAGCGTTCGCTCAAGCTCACTAAACGTGCTCTCACAGTAGGATTTTTCCCACAAATTGCTCCTAATTACACAAGCAGGTGTAATGACGTTATTAATGGTAATTTTGCATCAATGAGTAACACAGAATTAGCAAAATTACTACGATTAGTTGAACATAATTGAAATTCCGCTCAGGCTTACTAGTAATAGGAAGGAGGCAGTATAATGATTCAGAGATCTATAATGCATTTTAATGCAAAACTGTGAGTATCTGCTCTAAATAGCTTAAAAGAGATTTAGCAGGTTGGTCTTTGGCCCCAATGATATGTGTGTCCATGGCTGTGTGGGCGGGAGAGGCTTGCTGGGCCACATGCCTGCTGGGCAGGGTTTCACTGTGTTTATTATTGGTAACCAGGGGTTGCTAACTTTATTTGTGGCACTGCTCTTTCTATCTCGTGTTTATAGGGCTTGTTAAGGCAGCAAACGAGGAGAAATAATATAGGCTCCAGGGGACTGACTTACTTTCACATACCTGCCAACTTGAAGAACAATCTCACAATGTCAGAAGGGAGGCGGGGCCTCGTGCATGTTGGTAAATTGCTGCCCGTAAAATGCCTCCTTCGCCTTCGTGTGGAGGAACATAACCTTCCACCAATTGTATCGCTCATTTCACAGGATTTCCAACTGGCAGTGCTAAATGATGAAATGACATTCCTGTCTGATTTTCCATACAACTCATGCAAGAAAAAGCGAGAAAAAAATAGCGCATGGGCAGATTTTGCCACAAATGTGCCAGAAAGTACTTTTCAGTTTTATATGTAATGGCTCTGGTTCATTCATTTTGACCGTATATGTCCAAGGCAAATATACTGTATTCTATACATACTTTAATGCCCTTATTTGGAATATTTCTGAATTTAACGTGAGGATACTACGAGGATGGACTCTATGACTCTGGCCAGTATCACTGTACCAAATTCCTGAGATTATACATTTGTTCCCAAGAATTTGGAATAACTGCTCAGACTGGGTAATAACGGGGGCCTCATTTATGAGGCTGTGCGTCACTTTTACGCCGCTGGTGCGTCACTTTTTGTGACGCACCAGTGGTGTAAAAAATGCGCCTTGTTGCGCCATATTTACAAAGTGACGCATCTAGGTAGATGCGTCACTTTGTAAACCCCTGCGCCACATTATACCTGTGCCAGGTATAATGTATGCTAGGGGGGCGTATTGACGCAAGGAAGGGTCGTAGAAGTGATGCAGTGAAATCTATGTGATTTCACTGCATCACTTTTAGTACGCCGTTGCGTCAAAATCTTTCGCCTGCCTCACAGCAGGCGTAAGACTGATGCAGGCCTTTTCACATGGGGTTTGCCCCATGTGAAAGGACACATTGCTGGAGTTGCGTCACTTTTGTGACACACTCCAGCAATGCGTCACTTTTGCGCTTACAGATACGTCAGAAATACTGACGTATCTCTAACTCCATGCGACATGATGCGTCATACATTAAATATGACGCATCAGGAATGTCTCAAGGAGTGCGATGCGTCATTTCTCATAAATGAGGCCCCAGGTCTTTTCCAGGCAGTTTTCCTTTATTACGGAGGTGATCTGCTGACATTTTCTACCTGCTCTGAGCAGGTGGAATACGTTATCAGTAGGGCCGGTGTGGACTGGAGGGGTAGGACAGTAGGGTTTATGGGGGTGCAGAGTAGATATTTCTTGTCTAAGTGGAGGATTGTCTACTTATCCCGTACATCTGGAGTGGTCAGGTGGGGTCAGTCTGTGGTTCTGCCCACAACCTTTGACCCTGAAGTAGTAGCTAGAAGCCAGGTGTCTCAAAACCCAGAACTATTCGATCAGAGATCGTGTATGTGATCATTCTAGGCCCAGGGACACTTAGAAATGCAAAATGCAGAATTGTACCCTGCGTTATCGCTCTGGGAGAAATCCTACAACTTGTATTAAGGAGCCAAGTATCTTTGGTTCATCCTCCATCAGCCATTGGTATCTTTGCCTGAAGAACTGTCAGCCATTAGCCTGAAACACTGTCAATCTCACCTTCTATCTATTGTCTGTTCTATGTACTATTCCCCTGCCTCAATTTGGAGTGTATGATCTGAAAAATGCTTTGTCACCACACATTCAATGTTTTATTTCACCCATACACTGTGTAAACAAAGCAATCCTTTTTCATTATTAATCATTCTGTACTGCAGTAGGCATTTGTTATTGCTTTTTTTCAGCGCTCAGGCATGAGTGTTAAACAAACCTAATGCTTTTCCAAAGCTTGCTTCTTAAGCTAAAAAGAAAACAAAAAAGTGAGAATGTTTGGAATGCTTGAATTAATCTCAGTCATTGGTAATTAATTACTCAGGACACATCACTTTTTGTCCACCATGCCACCTCAGACCAGTGGCGTAGCAAGGAGGGGCGGTCCGCCCGAGCTGCATGAATTCTGGGGGCGGCAGCCTACCCTCTCACTCTTACCAGCGCAAGCCACAGGAATCGCCAGCAACTCCCGCTCTTACATCCCGCCACCACGGGGCGACCAACGCAGGCACCGCCACGGGGGGCAAAAGGTCTAGATGCACCATTGCCTCAGACGGAAACCAACCACATGCAATTAACCTTGGCCCTGCTCCAGTAGGAACAGTCCAGCCCTAGCTACTAAGTGAGGTACCCTCTGAACAGAAACACAAACATCCCAGACCAGTTTGTGCCTCATTAGTAGAATGTAGCTTGAGTACTTTGGAATAGTGAGCCTAGGACTCCCATCTGGCATACCTTTCACAAATGTGCTGCAACTAATCTCACTAGTGATTATTTAGGGTAGCATCACAGCTGATGATTTATTTTTTTTGCCCTCCATACCAACTCAGACAGTAAACAGCCATATGTAAAGCAGCTATGGTCCTCCTCCAATAGATGAAACCTAGCAGTTTGATCTAATTACATAGGATCCCGAACATTGGACCACTCTATTGTTTAACTACAGAGGGGTACCGATGAATCCCCGCCATGGTGTCCTTTTCCCAACTTACTGTAGGATGGTACCTAAAAATTGGTTTAATACAACCAAAAGTATTTTCAAGGATTTTTTCATATCAGATTTGTGTTCATCTCTGCACTTATTCACATGACAAACAGCTCACGCCTCATTCAGCCGTATAAGTCAGTCTGGCAGCAGGTTATGGGTAGTGGTACTACAGATCTTAGCTCCTAATGAAAGCCACAGTCCCTGTAAGGGGCACCCGACAAGTATCTGAAACATGTTGATCAGTGGATGAGAGGACCAATTGTTATCCTCAACATCCCTTGTTGCTATCGTTTTTTTACCACTTGCAACTTAATAAGATTTCCCCTGTTGAGGCAATTTGAGTTCTACTCTTTTGATGATACCTGTCACAAAATCGTACATCTTGACCAGAGAACTCTGTAAGAGCTCCTTTCATTGGAGCATATCAAGACAATCATTTTGGTTGACCGGATGAAGCATGCCACTGTCACCTCGGTGGGTCAGGACCTCACAGGCTATGATTAGGAATACCTTCTTAGGTGAAGGTACACCAGCCTTGAATATCAATTGCTCATGTAATTTTGCGAGCATACCCACCTCTATGTATGTCCTCTCACCCCCGTTTAGTTCTTTTCCTGCTCCAATAGGAACAGTCCAGCCCAAATCTATTCAGTCACAGCCTATTTTAACATACCCACAAGCATGCTTGCACACAGTGCTTTTAGGGTTACTCTATAGGTGTTGCCTTTACAGCTCAATGTTTACTATTCAATGAATTTTTAGCAGCACTCTATGTGCACCCATCACCAAACACTCAGATTTGTATTCTTAATTGAGGCTTTGTACAGTATTTACACTCAGCAAGTCACAGGAGACCACAGCCAGGCCGGCGAAGCGCCAAACATGGCTTGGCAGAGCTTGATGACCACTCTTGAATCTAACCCTCATTGGACAGCGAGGCGCCCTTGTATCAAATATACAGACAGGGTCGGGGCACTATAGGAGAGTGAAGGAGGCAGATAAGATGGAAGGGTGTCCTCTAGTTTGGTTTCCTTTCTCTTGGTTGTTCACATAGGCCAAAGCCTTAAATTCGAACAACCGTAGTGCCTAGGTAAGGCAGACTCAGCCCTCCATCTTCCCTGGCTGATAAGGGCAAAGACAACAACTCCCCCCCACCTCATTACCATAAGTGGTCACACACTGGCACCCCATCTCATTTACTCCTTTTCCTCTCCCAGTCCGTTTCTCCTTCCTTCCATGTCTCTCACTTCCCAAGACCCTCCCACTCGTCCCTTCTCCTCTGCTTACCTCACTTGCTGTCTCACTCATTTTTTTCTGCCCCCCAATCCAATGCCACTGTTCAAGCGGCCCTCAGATAGTGCAGCCTGCTAAACTCCTCGAAAGGGAATTAAATTGAGCTGGCCGTGGATTTAATAAAAGGAGTACACCTTTTATTAAATGCGAATTCATTTAGTCGACATAAAATGACTTGTGGGGGAAAAAAGAAGATGGCGCCTGAAGGGTAGGTCTTGGAGAAGGCAGCTCCGCTCGCTGAGTAAGACATCCGCGGCTTTTATACATCATGTTTGAAGGTGGCTCGTCAGGGTCAGAGCACGGTCTGCGCTTCAACATAATAGGGGGGAAGGTGGGGAGGGGCCATCGACAGCCCACAGATCCCCGGGCTGCACGTGCAAGCATCCCCAGAGAAGGACATCTCCGCTGTCTGCTCTCGAGTGATTTCACGCTCCCTGCACCTGTGAGTGACAGGAGCCGCGGCCCGGGCAGCTCTGCTCAACGGGCCATTTGATGCCTAATAGGCTGTTCACGGCGGGCAGGAATCTGCCGAGGTTTCCCCGGCAGGGGCACCAGGGAGGGAATCCTCGCTGAGGGCAGAGCTTCAAAGAACAGCGATAGAACAAGCAGGCGAGGGCGGGCTGATGCCGCGGAGACGTTGTAAGGCAGGGGCAAAGTGGTAAATTGCCCAGGGCTCCCGTCTTTCAAAATGGTCCACTTATAAAGTTATTAGAACAGGGACAGCGAGCAAAACATTTTTTTAATTGACAGCTTCACAGAAGTTTCATATGAATGTCTTAGGCTTCCCAGGCTTAACCCTCATGCGCGCAGGCAGTTGGAGGCAATTAGCTTTCTGTCTCAGGTCTCTTTCATTACTAAGACTCACCCTTGTCGCTTTTGCTCTCTCCCTCTCTTTCTATCTCCCTGTCTTTTGGTCTAGACTCTAGAGGATGTGGACTCACATAGGGCACAAGTCCTATAAAAAGAAGTGGGGGGACTAACCAAGTTAGATACTATGCAAGTGACATCATGAGGCATGCCATCACAGCACATAATGTCACGACTTAGTGCTTTAAAATAGTGCTATTTAAAATATTTGTGTAAATACTGGGACAGGCCACCCGAGTCTTACAGTGTCTGCATTTATATACAGGGACATAACAAAGTCAAAAGCATGCCTCTCTTAAGTACCTGTGAAGAGATAGCAAGCTGCGTGCCTTTGTTTCCCTCTGTGGCATTACATTTATGTGTAAGGTTCCAGACCGTCCCCAGTCAAGCTATTCAAACAAAAGGAGGCCTTAACCTCGGCCTGTCTGGAGGTCAAAAAACAAAAACATCTGTCCCTGCCTGCGCGTTGCTGCTGGAAATGGAAAAGCAGACAACCTGCAGGCGCTGCAGAACATATCTTGGTGTCTTACACCAGGAAAAGTTCACCGTATTCCTGTGGGGCCAAACTTCTTGGCAGGGGGGACAAACTTCTTGGCAGTGGGGATGGCGTCCACCCTTTGAAAACTGTGGGTGGACGCCGTGTACCTGCGTGCACCCCCGATTCATGCCCTGGACTGCCGACTTAGGAGCTAGGAAACCAAGGTTCGAGCCTCAGTGTGAACTCCATATCCTGTGGTTCTGGGCAAATCACTTTATCTCCCCATACCTACCAAAAGAATTTTGAAAAAATGTGTTCTTGTGTAACGTAACTGGTGCCCATGTAAAGTGCTCCAATACCTTTGGGCCGAGTTTACACTATATAAATCTGCACCAAAAAAAAATCTATCCATCTCCAGGGACCCACCCCTATATGTCTACGCTGTCTCATGCATCCTCACCTCTGCCCAGAGATGTTTTAAGGCATGGGCAAAGTGGGTTCCAGCCCAGGGCCCCAACTTTTCAGGGGGCCCCCTGATAGAGCCAGCTCTGTTCTGCAGAGAATATTTCTCTGATGACCTTAAACAATTCGTAAAACCGATTGTTATAAGCGCTGTTCTCCTCGAATTTATTTTCAAAGGGGTATGATCTGTGAGTCTATTACAAACATTTTACAGAGAAATATGTTTATGTTTCATGCAACATCTATAAAAAAAGTTTCTTTTAGATCAAAACAGGACCTTATATATGAGAAATGGGAGGGTGGGGGCGTCACATAGAATATTTGTGGTAGCTTTAGTGACTTGCTACTGTGTTACAGTATTGAAAACACATGTCGTCTTCCCAAATATTAGATGTAAACACATTTAGAATTTGGACGAGGGTGCCTGTGCACTCTCAGTGAACTGGCCACAAGAGCTTGAAAGAGCTGAAATAAGATCATAAATTTAAAGCTGTTCAAAACAGGGGCCCCTAAAATATGTTTTGCCCAGGGCCCCCAAAATCCTAAAGATGTTTCTGCCTGGACACATAGCTCTCTCACTTGACCTCATGTATCTCTCTACCACCGCCGATGCCTGCCTCTACATCTTTATCACTCTACCCTCTCTCTACCAGAATTCTCTCTGCCTCAGGTCTCTCTCTGTACCTCAGTGCTCTGTTTCCATGGTACATTCCTGTATCTCTCCTCCACCTCTGCCTCAACTTCAATTCCCACTTTACCTCACCTCATCTCCCACTTTACCACTCCTCTCTCTCTCTCTCTCTTTCTCTCTCTCTCTCTCTCTCACTCTTGCTTTACCTCAGCACTATCTACCTCTCTCTCAGCCAACTCCCTACCGCACCACTCGCTATCTGTTTAATTATCTCTCTCATTCCTCACTTCTCCCCTTTTTCAACTCACCCTTACCACACCTCTTTCTCCACCCCTGTATTTATAAATCTTTCTACCACACCTCTGGCTATATCCAATGTTTAATTTGAGCTGGTGGTTGCCAGTGGGGGTAACCAGCAATCAGTTTTGCAGACCATTCCGATAGCAAGAGAGGAGAAAAACATAAAAAATGGAAAAAAGGAGGAAGAGAAAGACTGAAAAGCTGTCACCAAGGATAAAGGCAAGGACCGGCAAGAGTGAGATAAAAGGGCAGGGAATGCCTGGCAGTGTAAAGGGGCATGATGTAGTTTCAGGACTACACATCTTTGATATTGGCACACTGACATTTACTAACCCAGGCCGGACTTCTGGGCTGTGACTTAGTCACCAGCGCTAAATATTTTACAAATTAAGCACTATCTATACCCCTCTTGCTGCTGTACAACCCTAACTCTACCTCACCCTCTTTTCACCTCCATCAGCTTACCCTCTTTTTCTTTACCTAAACTCTGTCTTTCTCTTCTTCACCACTTGTCTCTCTACACAACAGCACTCTTTCTACACTTTACTCTTCTTTAAGTTTTTTTCTGCCTAGTATCTGATGGACCTTTGTACCTCTTCTCACTTGGCTCATCTCACCCTGTGCCTGCCTGTATTTCTCTCATTTCCTCACCTCGCTACTGCTTTCTACTTCCACCTCTAATTCACCAGTCTTTTTACATTACCTCTTTTACAACCTAATCACTTGGAGTACCCTGCATCTCTCTCTACGTCTCCTTCTCCCTTTTTAGGTCTCGCCTGAGCCAGTGCGCATGCGCTGCCCAGCGAGACATTTAGTAAGGGCTTTAAACTTTGGAACAAACGCTCGTGTGTTGCTTTTGTTTTCTTCACCAGCTATTGGCCTTTGCAGCCTTTGCATGTGTCTCTCCTAGAAATACAGCACGCAATTGGCCAAAGGCTGGTGCATGTCCCGCCTTCTCTCTGCCCTGGCCTAAGGTCCGCGGGAGCGAGCGTGGCTTTCCTCCTTCCTCATGGCTCATTAAGCACAGAGTGCGCTTTCAGCTCCAATTGCGGTCGCTTTCACTTTCGCGTACCGCGCTTGTTTTATTTACTTATTTACTAGAGCGCCGTAATGCCTTTCTGCACAGAACACCCCTCCCACCTCCCAAACATCCACCAGAGCAATGTGGTGCCATGTCCACCACACCCACCATGTCCACCACCACCACTACGTCCACCACGCCCACCACCATGTCCACCACCACATCCACCACCACCAAATCCACCACCACCATGTCCACCACCACCATGTCCACCACTACCACATCCACCACCACCTCCACCACCACCACCACCACCACCACCTCCACGCCCACCACCACCACCACGTCCACCAAAACCACGTCCACCATGTCACCCACATCCACCACCACCACATCCACCACCAAGTCCACCACCACGTCCACCACCACCACATCCACCACCACCATGTCCACCACCACCACCGCCATGTCCACCACCACCACCGCCATGTCCTCCACCACCACCACATCCACCACCATGTCAACCACCACCACGTCCACTACCACCTCCACCACCATGTCCACCACCACCACCACGTCCACCACCACTGGTCCACCACCACATCCACCACCACATCCACCACCACCACATCCACCACCATGTCCACCACCACCATGTCCACCACCCCATCCACCACCATGATGTCCACCACCACCACCGCCATGTCCACCACTGCCATGCCCACCACCACCAATGTCCACCACCACCACGTCCACCACCATGTCCACCACGTCCACCACCATCACATCCACCACCACCAGCACCACCACATCCACCACCACCACATCCACCATCACCACGTCCACCACCACCACCATGTCACCACCACCGCGTCCACCACCACCACATCTACCACCACATTCAACATGTCCACCAGATCCACCACCATGTCCACCACCATGTCAACCACCACCACCACATCAACCATCACCACGTCCACACCCCACATCCACCACCACCACGTCCACCACCACCACGTCCACCAGGATGTCCACCACCACGTCCACCACCACCATGTCTACCACCACCACATCCACCACCACCATGTACACCACCACATCCACCACCACGTCAACCACCATGTTGACCACCACCACGTCCACCACATCCACCATGTCCACCACCACCACGTCCACCACCACATTCACAACCACCATGTCCACCACCACATCCACCACCACCATGCCCACCACCTCCACAACCACCACATCCACCAACATGTCTACCACCACCAGATCCACCACTACCATGTCCATAACCATGTCCACCACCACCACATCCACAACTACCATGTCCACCACATACTCCACCACCACATCCTCCACCACCTCCACCTCAACCACCACCACGTCCACCACCACATCCAACACCACATCTCCCACCACATCCACCACCACCACCACCACATCCACCACCACCACGTCCACCACCACCACCATGCCCACCACCACCACGACCACCACTACCACCACCACATCCACCACCACCACGTCTGCCTTCACCACATCCACCACGTCCACCACCACGTCTGCCTTCACCACATCCACCACGTCCACCACCACAACGTCCACCACCACCATGTCCAGCACCACCATGTTCACCACCACATCCACCACCACCACATCCACCACCACCATGTCCACCACCACCATGTCCACCACCACCACCAAGTCCACCACCACCACCATGTTCACCACCACGTCCACCATCACCACCATGTCCACCATCACCACATCCACCACCACCACATTCACCATCACCACCAAGTCCACCACCACCACATCCACATCCACCTCCACCACCACGTCCACCACCACCACGTCCACCACCACGTCCACCACCACCCCGTCTACCACCACTACGTCCACCACCACCACATCCACCACCACCACGTCCACCACCACCACCACACATACCACTACATTGATCCCCAAAATAACCCTTTCTAGACTTTCACCTACTCTACCCCTCGTTGCATTATCTGACACCTCTTTTACTATACTGATCCCCTAAAACAAACTTTTCTAAACTCTTATCTCTGTCTCCTCCCCTCCAAAACACCTTTTTACTCATCCAAAAGCCTCCTCCTACTGCAAAAATAACATCTTTCACTCTTTCATCCCTCCACTATCCTTTTCAATCAAAATTAACAGACTAACATGTTCACTTCTCAAATTCCATATTCAACTATATTAATTCACCACTAATCCTTCATGGGTTCCGGAGTGGCGTGCTACTCGCCAGAAAAGCACTTCAACACCCATTAGGGGTAACAAGTGCTATATGAATGCAAACCTTTATTCTCCTTTTATCACTCAGCTATCCTTCTCACTCCAAATGACTGACTAATATCCACCTCTGAAATTACTTCATATTTCACCATATTAATTCACCACTAATCCTTTATGGGGTTCCTAAATAGCGTGCGTCAACACCCCATTAGGGGTAACCAGAGCTATATAAATACAAAAATGTTTTCCTCTTCTATCCTTCTGCTATCATTCCCAATCCAAAAAACTGACTAACCTATCCACCACTTAAAATGTACTTGCATGTTTTACTGTACTAATTCAACATTAATCCTCTATGGGTCCCGGAATAGCGTGCTACTCGCTGAAAAAGCACTTCGACGCCTCGTCAGGGGTAGGAAACGCTATATAAATGCAATTACAATTCAATACAATACATCTACCTCATGTGAAAACATGCCCATCTCTCTGTCTCTATTTATCTACATTCCTCTTCCTATTTCTTATTCACTATTTATTTATTTAACTAATGTCCGTCCATACATGGCAAATCTGTTGAGGTCTGTTATAACTCTACGTCCCTTCTCCATTTACTTTACCTCTCTAGTTGTATAGTTCTCTTTATCTTTTGGTCCTTATATTGTTTTCCAGCCCCTTCCATTTCCATTATTCAGCAGAGCCAGAGGTCACTGCATTGAAGAGGGACAAAGTAGGGCATGCCTAGAAGTTTGGGCTAAGCAGGAAGATGCCATGAAGTTTTGGCTAATTCTAACTTGCTGATACTTTTGATAGGTCAAGTTTATTCTCCTAAAGATCATACTGTGCATTCTAGAAGAAGCGTTATTGAAGTCATATGTTAGCTAGTATTCTTCACTTTCAAAGACTGCATTGAGCCCCTTCTAAATCTGCTGTAAATGTAGCTGCACTGAGTCTATCTCTCGTGGAGGGAGGTGCTTTGGACATCCTACCATAGGGCCTGCTGCAGGCTATCTTAGAGCTGTGTAGGTCCGCTTCATGTAGGCCACTGCAGGTCTGCCAACGGGCCACTGCCAAGTTTCTCTAGGGGTACTATGTGGCGGAGGATCAATGAATGTCAGGGTCTGCTGAAGACTGGACAAGGATGCTAATGAGGTAAGCAGATTTAGTGGAAATTGTCATTTCGGAATGTCAACAATGCTACTTGACCTATGGTTTAATATGAATGGGGTGACTTTAGACAGGTTGTAAGAAGTGCTACAGGTGGTAGCAGCAATACTTTTTAAAGGAACTGGCTTTATGGTGTTACTAGTTGGGTCACACTTAAATGATATGGCAGTTTGGATTGCCCTTAGTTGATGATAGCAGGACCATTTAGCTGGGAGACATCCAGGATAGTGATGTCATGGGTGAGGTGTATAACAGCTATCAACATCTAAGATTCATACATTTTAACTTGTAGCTTCATAAGTGTTGTCCAGATTCATATTTACTTACCTACATTCTTACTTCCAGTTATACTGACCGGCATATAGGGTAGCAACGAAGGACTCATGGTGCGGGCTACAACTTCCTCACTGAAAAGGAGGAGCTCTTCGGATGTTTTGAAAGAGTTGGAAGAAACCCTGTTGTGAACTAAACTCATAAGATTCTTCCCAGGGTACTGGTTTGGACGGCTGATAGTTTTGTGATGTGGCTTTTCGTCATCCGTAAGCATTCTGATCCATACAAGAGGGTGGACAGAATCCTGCTCTGCTAAAGCTTCAGCTTGGTGTTGGTAGTGTACTGAGATGACCTCCACACATTGTTCAGAAAACTGAAGGCATTCCTGCCCCTGTTCAGTTTGCTCTTGAGATCACTCCCTGCTGCTCCATCATGTGTTACAGTACTACCTAGGTAGGTGAACTCTTCAGTCATGGTGTGGTCCTCTCCATGCACCTTGATTGAGGAAGGATTTAGAATGTTGAGTTGCAAGACTTCTGATTTCTCTCTCTGTGATGATCTTCAGGCCTGCTTGATGTTCATAGATTTTGAAGTAAGACGCTTTTTCCTGGATATCTTTCTGTGTGTTAGAGAGCAAGGCCAGGTCATCCGTGTTCTCAAGGTCCTCTAGTGTAGAGAATAAGGTTCATCTGATTCCTCTGGTTTGGAATTCAGTTGTGCATTGCATCACCCAAACAATAACTAGGTTGAAGAGCAACACTGACAGCACACATCCCTATCTCACACCTGTCTTGACTTCAAAGCTATACTCATGATCTTCCACCTTGTAGGTAAAACTATTATAGAGGCTCTTAATGAGGAAAACTATCTGCTGTATTATGCACTAGGCTCTCGTATCCGACAGAGGCTGTCACAGGGGACACTGTCAAAGACTTTTTAAAAATCAATAAGTTGATGTATAGTTGTCTCTGGCACTCCGAGCACTGTTCTATGATGTTGCGTAGAGTAAGGATCTGATCAACACTCCCTCTGCCCTTGCGGACCCAGCCTGTTCTTTTCTTAACTGCTTACCACAGCACAAGAGATGTGTCTTATAATGATTTTTGCCAGGATTTTACACTGGATTGACTTGGATTCCTCACCAGTTGCTACTTTTGTTTAATTCTCCCTTCTTTGGAATCTTGATGATAATGCCCTGGTTCCAGTCACCTGGTACATTCCTTTCCTCCCAAATTGATGTAGACATTGGGTGGAAGATCTTGTCTGATATTTCAAGGTCTGCATTAAACATTTCTTCATTCAGGTTGCCTTGACCAGGATATTTTCTGTTCTTTAGAGATCACATGGCAGTGATGATTTTTTCTTTCTGTGGTGAGATGGTGTCGACTTCCAAGTCTGTCTCTGCTTCTTGGATGTCTACTATACCTTTTAGCACTGGCCTGTTCAGACTTTGAAGTGATCAGACCAGCATGCTTCCTTTTCTTTCTCTGTTGTGAGTAGTCTGCCTTTTCTTGTCCACGATAGGGCTATTTAATTTTTCACTAGGTTTACCACTAACGATCTTCATGATCTTGAAGACCATCCCCCATTTTTCTCTACCAACTGCCTCCGCTTCTGGACTGGAAAGCTTATCCATGTATGCCAGGTTGTCTGTTCTAGTTTTTCGTTTGACTACGCTATTTGCTTGTATGTACTGTTGTTTGAACTGCTCATGCAGCCTCTCAGATTTGACCTCCGTGGGTTTCTTTTTGCAGCCTTCCTGTCTTAAAAAGCTTGCCATGCGTCTTACCTTATCAATTCTTTCCTCATCCTTCTCTTGATCCCCAGCATGTTTCATTGCTCTTCAAATATATTGAAGAGACCTGTTCCCATTTCGCTTGACTGCATCTACATCTAGCTCAGACTGATCTTCTGTATCTGCCAGGAGTTGCAACCTGTTTTTAATTTGTTAGACAAAGGCCTTTGTTATCTCCTGTCATTTTGCCAGATCAAAGGTTTGTTGGCCTGAATTTTTGCATTTTGTTTTTCAGAGCTTCAGCTTAATAAGTGTGATCACTATATGGTAATCATTGCTGATTTTTGCTCCCCACCTCACTTTGACATCTGTTATGTTAATTTGGATTTATTGAGCGCTTAATACCGGAAGGTCTCTAAGCACTGCAAGAAGAACAGCGACGGATCCAGGCAATTAGAAGACAGTTATGCCCAAGCTTCTGTGAAGAGAATGTTTTTTTGTTGTTTTCTGAAAGAAAGAAGGCGGATTTCCTCGTGGAGTTGGCTCGGCAGCCTGTTCCAAAGAGTGGGTAGGAGGATAGAGCAAGGCTAGTCCTCCTTTGGTGACGTAGTTGAAGCGTAGGCATTTTAAGAGGCTCTCCTTGGAGGACCTTAGCATGCGACCTGGCACATATTTCTCAAGTCGTTGTTTGATATACACCAGTGCCTGGCCATGAATGGCCTTGTGAACGATACAGCGGCCCTCAAATTTGGCCCTTTGTTTAATGGGCAGCAATTGGAGGCGTTGAAGGAGGGGTGATGCTCACGTGTGCCTGGGTAATTTGAAAATGAGCCTGGCGACATCATTCATAACTATCTGGAGTTTGCCCACTAGGGAGTCTGGCAATCGAATGTAGAGCGAATTGGCAATGTCAAGGCGGGCCAAGATCATGGCGGTCGCAACTGTTCTCATGGTGGAGAATGAGAGGATAGGGGAGAGTCTCCTTAGAAGCGTGAGTAGGCCCACGCATGTACCAAATCTTCCAATGAGCATCTCCAGGTGCTGCGTATAATCAGGTGGTCAATATGGTTTCTGTCTTTGCCATTGGGTGAGCACAAAGCTAGTTTAAGAATATCCCTTTAGGGGAAGAGAGTTCCACCTATTTGCAGATAAGTTGTGAAACTAAATTCCAACAGTCTTGCTCCATTGTCATTCATTGTTCCACAACCTTCCTTATCCATGGCTCTGTCATGATTCGTGTTGTCATTCCACACTTTAGTATTCAAGTCTCCCATCACAATCATCAGGTCATGTTTCTGCACTGCATCAAGCTCAGCTTTTATCTGTTGGTAGAATATGTCCTGTTTCCTCAGCATCATTTGTTGGAGCATAGCAGTGGATAATGGTGGCGTTGATGTGTCTGCCTTTTTACCTGGCTGTCATGGGTTTGCTGTTGACTTATCACTTCCCAAGTAGACTAAAGTCTCTCCTGTTCGCGTTTTCACTTTGTCAGATCCGGTCCACCTACTTTCACTGATCCCAAAGATGTGTAGGTTTTAGCACATTATATTACATTTTACTTGAGCCAGCTTTCCTGTGTCATACATAGTTAATATGTTCCATAATCCTATTCTGATCTTGCACTTGGCACTCAGAATTTCTGTCATCCTGTCAGCAGTTTTCTTGTGGCTTTCATCGCTGTCTGTCATTCAAGTCTCATACAGAGACTCTGGAAGTTCCTCATGCCCTGAAGATTTAGTGGTTCTTCCTGCTTATTCCATAGCAATGTGTTTTTTATGGAACAAGGTTGTTAGCCTGAAGCCCAACCTGGAGTCCCAATGGATCGTGTTTTGTCTGGTCTGCAACCTTTGACCTATCCAGCTTAGGCAACCGTGCCACTAGACTAAGCTCCCACCTACATAGTTCCCCTGGTGATTGAGACATGTTAGTCTCTTGACCACTTCAAGGTAGCGCTCCTCCGAAAAGCATGCTATGCAAAATAGCCAGTGTCAGTTTCATGATGATCACTGTTGGAACCTAAGGGTAGAAACTGCTACTGGTGGGTGTGACTTATTCCTGAATCTCCTGTCAAGTCTTCTACAAGTTTTTTTTTAGGTCTCGCCTACGCAGCACGCAAGCCCTGCTTTAGAGTGACCTCTCGGAATCACTCTGTACTTTCTTGGAAACTCGTGCATGTACTGCACTATTTCCAATCAGTACTCGTGCATGTACTGCATTTACCTTTCGGGAGTGAGCAGCGGTTCCATCTGTTTGTAATTATTGCGCCTGTCGCTGCTCACACCTGCAAGGCAAATGCTGTACATGGACTTCCGGCCGCGCTCCACGTTGCTTGTTTTCCACCCTCCTCCCTTGGTAAGTCTTTAAAGGCACATTTTTGTTGGTTAACACAGCCGAGCTCCACATTCCTTGTTTTGCGCTCTCCTTCCCTAGTCTGCAGACTTGGTTTTGTTAGTTTCCTGCTTATGTTCTGTAGTCCGTGTTGCCGTTAGCAATGCTGTTGAAGTTGTAAATTCCCCGTTCCCGCCCCCTCCTGTTGTCCATGTTGACCACCTCCCTCATCCCTCCTCCTCTGCCTTTTCGGGACGCTTGATTTTTTATTATTATCAGAAAATCGTTGGGAGACGTGCCAACATCCTTGCTGATCTCCTATTGCCATAGTGTTTTAGTGAGAGGACGGCAGCTGCTGGAGGTTTCACGTACTCCTTGTACGCCTCCTGATGCAGAGTACACGCAAAGTCAGGGAGCAGATAGAGCATGGTCACCAGAGAGCGCGTTCACCAATGAGTGCGAGTACACTGCAAAATAGCCGAGTCAAGAGCACAGCCTTGTGTTGTGGTAGGTACTTACAACTGTATGCCTTGAGCCTGGAGGCATCGGTCAGGCTGGCAACAAACAACAATGGCTGCTATGGCTGCTTTAGTGAAATGCTGCTAGTTTCATATAGTCCAGCACTCTGCATCTGCATGTAACATTGCAGAATGTGTTGAGGGGGGATGGGACTATCATGGACGCCTCCCCACAATTGAAATGTAATTCCTGACACCACAAACAGTGTATTCCCAATTTCATTCTGTAATAGTCTGAGTTTACTGCCTGGTTACCACGCTCGCAGCTCCTCGCCGATTTCCGAAGAGCTGGTTAGTGTCCCTGGCTGCGGCAGTTAGGGACACCGCTTTGCATTTCTCAGGTTCTGTTTCCGAGCTCACAGACTGTGGATCTGCCTGAGATCCATCTTTTACTCATAGGTGTTTAGCTTCTAATGGTTTGACCCTCTCATCTGAAAGATGGGAGCTCAGCTGATGTATTGCACCACTTTCATCAGCATTGTCTCCCCAGACCCTTACACTTCTCATAGGGGACATCATGCCAGTCTGAAGCAGTACACTGACTCCCTCGAAACCTGACCTAGAAAGGGGAACAGAATCACTTTGGGAGCCCACAGGCTACATAGTTAGAAGGGGTGTGAGGGAGTAAGCTCGGGGGAGCTAATTCACCCCACAGCCGGCTAGGACAAAGGCATTGTTTTTTTTTACATAGTCTACCCACATAGAAATTGATATGTGAAAAGGGGAAAATAGTTTACAAATGCTTCTGTGCATTATCCCTACACAGAACACAGATGCCCACATCTGGTGAAATCTTGACTAACAACATGCACCATGTGAGCAATACCATCTCAAAATAGTGGTAGATTATACAGAAAAGTATAGTGCAAGTTGAGTCTGGTTAAAAGAACATGAAGAAAACCAGTATTTTATGAGGAGGGGGTTGATGTAAGCAACATCTAATTATAATAATAATAGCAGGGCCACTAGAATTATGCAGCATGGGTTGGGCGAAATTATGCAGCCGGGTTGAGTAAATTGTGTCAAGTTATGCGGCATAATGTGGCACATTTTTTAGTTATATTCATTATTTTGATATTTTTACACTTGTTAAAACTGTCTGGGATTTGCTTGCACCTTATTAGTACCTGTTTAACACCCACATATAGCAATAAGCAGAAGAAAGGTGACCAGTCAATCTTTGCAAATGGCGTTCCACTCACAATTCCGCTGCCCTCTCTCATCCCTCTTTCTCACAGACCCTTTCTGCTCTTCTGTCTGGAGCTCATTCACGACTTTGTGCACAAACTACCGATCCCTCTCTATCTTCATTTCTGTCTATTATGTGCAGCTCTCACCCCTATCTATTCACCATGCCACATAATTCCACTACACACCACATAATTCCACAAATCATTCCAATTTAACCAAAATTATTTCACTTCAAGCTGCATACACATGGGTAAAATATATTGTGCTGGATAATTAAACACGTATACAGTCCCAAAGGCGAGACCTATTGGCTATGCCAATGCTTGTTGTTGCATCAGTGCCTTGACTGTCAGTGATTGTGTTTGTGCTCAAAGGCAGCAGTTTGAATACTTGGTGAGGTCTTCAGGTATGATCAAGCTTGATAAAATGCCACCCCATTGTTCATCTTTGGGTAGCCAGAGTGAGGGAAGAGTTGGACTCTGGAGCACATTCACAGACTACAGTGAGTCCTGTTTACTTGACCTCGCAGGAGTGATTTTCAGGCTCACTGGATGGTCACTCTTCTATTTATTCATGTCGGTGCTTGGGCATTGCTCCACAATCTCAAATAGGCCAACGAGGCCTTTGGGTATTGGAGTGTTTTTGCGTTAATGCATGGAGGACATTGGGGCACTTATTGATTATTGTCCTTCTCATCAGTGGATAAAATAGTTTAACGTGACATCATGCAATTTGTTCTCTCATGAGAAATTTTCTGAGCTTTACATCCGTGGGTTGGAGGTGTACAGCAGCAAGGGACTACTCTCTTGACAAGCAGTGGTGTAAAATAGCAGTAAGATTTTGGCAGTGTTGAGATGTGCTAGAACATGTGCTGTTCATGATGAAGCACATTTTGGAAGGAAGCAATGAAATGAAATGAAATGAAAAATTACATTTATAAAGTGCACAGACTACCCGTAGGCCTCGCAGTGCTTTTGACTGAAACCCAAGGCAGCCAACTAGGATGATTAACAGGCATTACTGAACAGGTGGGTCTTTAGAAGCCTCCTAAATGCCATCCGGTTGTTGTTTTCTCTGAGGATAAGCGGAAGAGAATTCCATATTCTCGCAGCATTGTGTGAGAATGAGCAGCCGCCCCAGCGAGCCTTGTATATTTTGGTCGTGGTGGCTAGTAGTGACAAAGCAAGGCTGTCGTGTTTAGTCTAATAATACATTTTATAGCCCAGATAGACAAGCATTCCCATTCTGTAGAATACATTGATTATGCCTGTTTTTCAGGGGAACAGAATGTGCTAAAGTGTGGTCAGCCGGATAGATCTTGGGAGGCCAACTGAGTATCCTTTGGGCACAGAGTCAAATGTGTGCTTTTCTTTCTTTTAAAGGTACCTTCATGTCACTTCTTACATGGGCAGGTCGTGTTTATGCACTGTGGGTGGTGATGTAACCATAGGTGGTTTGAGCGAATGTTTCACCAAATCATCTCATGTATGCCAAAGGCTAGATTACTTACTGGTAAACTTAATTCCTCTGATTTTTCCTTCCTTGTTCTAGTACTTGTTAGACTGATGTTTATTCTCAAACATTTCAACTGATCTCCACTCATCCAAGATATTTTTATTCTCCCTGAGACATAACATTCATGCCATCTGTTAAGATGGCATTCTCGATGTTCGTCAGCATTCATCTTGTGCTCTTGTTGTCGCAATGACCACTTGTGTGAGTCAAGTCATTCGGAGAGGAGATGATTGCTGAGGGATAGGCGTGGGAATTCTGTTGCACAGCTGGAAAATGTGCTGCAACTAGTACAGAAGTCATTAGGTATGAACATATCTTGCCCATCGCCCTGCCCCTAGCCCCGCCCACTTGCCACACCTCTATTTTTATGAGTACCTGCACTTATTTTTTCCCATTTCAAGGACTGTATTTATTGGAAAAAAATACTGGACTTGATAAACATTCACTACAACTTGGCGATGAGCATCTGTTCCTTCGTTTATACCAGCTGTTGTGGGAGCTGAACCCACCAGCAATAACGCCATGGACCCAGGAACGTTGCAAGAGTCACTTGATTAACATATGCTTTTTTAGAGTTTACCCTCGAGTACCGCTTATATTCATTGCCTTTGGGTGTAATTCAGATGAGAGATCTTGAGTGTGAGAAGTGTGAGGAAAGACACTGGAGGTGTGCAAGGTTTGGGAGTGAAGTGTGATGCAAGGAGACCTGCCCAACATTACATATTAACTTGTGTTGCTGCCAACGATTGATAGCACTGCAGCATTGGTTACTTGTTGGGCATTCCTGACTAAACCACACTGCTGTGTTAATTCAGCGAGTATCACTGCAATACATTACTCATCTTGTTTGACCCATCAACCATTGTCTGTTGTAAACTGTTGCAGAGATTGAGATTGTATGATAAGGAAAAGAGAAGTAGGACTTCAAGCACTCTGTCCCTGCATGGAAATAGAAACAGGACTTCAGGCACAGATACCTTGTTTCTTCAAGAGCATGTTAATGTGTAGGTGTATTTCCTATATGCGAATAGAAACAGGGCTATTGAGTAACTCTGTTTTCTTAATTGGAATAAGGAGAGGTATTCTGCTTTCAGCCCAAATTCAGTACAGAACGTCAATTTTTACAGTCAGTTGCACAGCCTCAGTTGTTTATGCCTGAAGCAGGTCCACCTCCAATTGTATGGGAGGAGTGGATAAAAACAAAGTAAACAAGCAATCGGTTTTCCTCCAGTAATGGGGCGATGCCCTCCCTTTGAGACAAAGCATGAGGAAGGTCAGATATATATAGGGAGAAAAGTAGAGGAGCCAATAAACATCCTTGTTTTAGGCCATTTGCAGTAGGGGTGGTTTGGGAGAGACCTCTTTCCCCTCCCATTAAGACTCTACACCAAGTGTCTGTATGAAGAGCATGAACTAACGCCAAGAGGATGGCCAGCATACCCAGGTCCAACAGTTTTCTCCACAGCAAGAGACGATCTACTTTATCAAATGATGTGGAGAAGTCTATAAAGGCGGTGTGCACTCTTCCTCCTCTAACGTTAACATATTTTTCGTTTATTACATGTAGTGCAGTTAGGTTATCAATAGTTCAATGCTTTGTCCTAAAGCAGTTTGTTCAAATGGTAAAAATTTTACCCGCATCCACCCAATCATTAATTTGGATCAAGAGGCATTTAGCAAAAACTTTACCCACTGCGTCAATAAGTGCAATTTGATGGTAGTTGTGTGGTGTATCTCGATCTCCTTTCTTAAACAGGGGGACTAATATACTCCCCTTCCAAGAGGGGTAAAACATTTTATTTGTGTAGCAATAATTAAACACCGCATAAAGAATTTTACTCCACAGTGTACTATTTTGTTTTAAAACTGTGATTGGTTTCGCTGACCACTTAGAACTTATATACACCGCAGGAGCGTGCTATACCTCGGAGGAGTCCAGACAACTTCTGGAGGAGATGCGCCTGCCTACCATCTCAGACACTGACAAAGAGACCCTGGACGCCGACATAACGGCGGAGGAGCTCACTATGGCAATATTTGCCGTTAAGTCCGGCAAGGCCATGGGCCCGACGGGGTCCAGATTGAATTTATGAAGGGCATGGTTCCAGGAATTGTCCCCCATCTCAAAAACATGTTTGTAAAAAGCCGCGAAAATGGTACCCTACCGCTCGCTCAACGATTAGCCTCCATCGCGGTTATCCTTAAGCCGAATAAACCGCCCACTGACTGCAACTCTTACAGACCAATTTCTTTGATTAGTGCGGAGGCAAAAGTCTTGGCTAAGCTCCTCGCAAACCGCCTCCTCACCATGCTTCCCTCCCTAATACACGACGACCAGTCGGGTTTCCTCCCGGGACGGAACATAGCCCTAAATCTACGGAGAGTTGATAATGTTTTGAGTCGACAATCTATCATACAACAAGACGCTGCCATCCTGTCCCTGGATGCCACTATAGCATTTGACTCGATTGAGTGGCCATATCTCTTTGAGGTTCTACTTAGATTTGGCTTCGGGCCTAATTTTATTAGCTGGGTACGACTCCTATATACAGACCTACAGAGTCAAGTCCGGGTCAACAACCATACGTCTCGACAGTTTCGACTCCATAGGGGAACCCGACAAGGATGCCCCTTGTCACCACTGTTGTTTTCCCTCACCCTCGAACCCCTAGCCCAATGGGTCCGCACGGACGTCTCCATTAGAGGCCTCCACTGGAATGACGAGACGACTGACAAAATTTCCCTCTATGCCGACGATATCCTGGTATACATAGCTTCCCCTTGGTCCTCTATTAATAGTTTAGTCCATGTCCTTACTAACTTCGGGAAATACTCGGGTTACTCGATTAAATGGGCTAAATAAACATTGTACATGCTCCACGGCCCCCGCACCTTCTACCCCGGGGGTTTTCCATCGCAGTGGCCTAAGACGGATTTAAATACCTAGGTATTTATGTTACACCGGACCCTAAGGAGTTTCATGACCGCAATCTATTAGGCCCTCTGCATAGATTACACAGTGACATGGCCCACTGGAGGTCCCTCCCACTCTCCCTCCTCGGCAGGGCGGCCTTGTTTAAAATGCTGGCGCTCCCGTGTTTCCTGTACGCCCTGCAAAACTGTCCCTTTATGGTCCCGGACTCTTATTTTAGCACTGTGGAAAGTGACATCCGTCTTTTGTTATGGGATGGCGGGGCAGCCCGCATCGCCCTCCACAAACTCTGCCAAGGCTGGTATGACGGAGGCATTGCCCTACCTAACCTCCAAGTTTACTACTGGGCGTCGCAATTGGTGGCCGTCAACCATTGGATACATGGCTCACCACTGAACCCGGCCTTCCTCCTTGACAGATCACAAACTGGACAAGAGGGCTACCTAGGGGCCCTATACAGCAAGCCGGTCAGAAATAGGTATGTCAGACCCATGGCACACACGGTAGCAATATGACATAAGGTTAACAATAGATTGGGGTGGTCGGATAAGCTCACCGAGGCAACACCTTTATGGTCGTCGCAACGCCTGGGCTCCCTTTGCTTCCTTCAGGGATTCGACAAATGGGACACAATAGGGATTTTGACGGTGGGGGACCTTGTCTATAGAGGCAAACTACTGACATTCGCAAATCTTCAGGCCAAATATTCCCTTGCATCGACAGAATCTTTCCGTTACTTTCAAATCAAACACGCCATCCTCGCCGCCATCCCTGACCTCACATCCATACCTGAATATTCCCCCCTGGAGGACAGACTACTGTTGGAGCCTCTCCCTGCAAAAGCCATCTCATATACCTACCACAAGATTTGTAACAATCGCCCGGCTCCTTCCAGCCCATGCGGGACAAATGGGAGGGAGATCTAGGTCCCTTAGACGATAAGGAGTGGCAGGCGGCCCTAATATCCCCTAGAGAATCGGCTATCTGCCATTGATTCAGACTAATTCAACTAAAGATCTTACATAGAGCTTACATATCCGCCCTTACACTGCCCAAAATTGGTAGACGCCCTGAAGCACTATGTCTGCGGGGCTGCGGCCTACCTGGCACCTTCTATCACATCCTGTGGGACTGCCCAGTGGTGCAACACTTTTGGGGTGGAACGATCCGTAAAATGAGCGGCTCCCTGGGTAAGCCACTCTTACAGTCGCCAAAAGAATGTATCCTTATTATATGGGGGGCCACAGACCTGAACGAATTGGAACTGCAGTGTCGGGCATTGGGTTTCCTACTAGCTAAGCGCTTCATTGCAATGAGATGGGGTTCACCTGAGAGGCTGCTGGTGGTGGGTTGGATGGCTGAGATGGACCGCTGTATGATTGCCGAGAAAACGGTATACAAAATAAGGGGCTGCCCCAAGAAGTGGGACAAGAAATGGGGACATTGGAACAAATATTGAGGTGAACTCTGCGAATCTCCGACAATTGAATTGGCAATGAACCGAGCTGGACCCATAGAACGAACTGTATGCTCTTTTCTTGATTTGTACCTTGATTCAAATGTGGCGTTTTGATTGTGACTGCTTTCCTGACTCTGTTTTTATTCCTAATAAAATCTTATGTAAACAAAAAAAAAACTGTGATTGGTAATTCATCGGGCCCATTGCTCTGGAGGATTGCATCCCCTTGATCGCCATTTCAATTTCTTTTTCAGATGGTGATCCATACAATGAGGGGTCTTCCTTTAGTGTGATATAATAATTGCCATTGTATTACCTGTATATAAGCCCTGAATAAAGCTAACCAATTTATTCTCCTCAATGGCAACGGGGAGTGGTCAAGATCTAGCTCCAAATTCCTCCCCGATAAGAGACCAAAATGTTCTTACTAGGCCTTTAAACGCTGCTTCTCTCAGTTTAATCCAGATGTTATCTTCTCTCTCTTTTCTTAACCTAACCTTTACCCTAGTCCTCCTCCTTTTTAATAGTAATATTCTATGATATCTTTCCGAGGAGTAATTCAAGTACTGTTCCCTAATTAATTAATTTACTTCAAGATTAAACAGCATGAGGGGTCTGGGGCTACTTTAGTACTTTTTCTTTGATTCAACTTCTATGCAATTTCTATTGCTTTAATCATAAATGCATTAAAGCTGGCAATTTATATTCCATTCCAACTAGACATGTTCTCTACAGTGACCTCTAAAACACTGTCCAGGCCCATGATGGCTTTGTTATCCCAATGACATCTCCTTGTTTTCTTAGCAAAACTAACAGATTCACAGTTTAGTGCTCATGGATCGTTCGAAAATAAATTTAAATTAACGGTAAGAGTTGGTACTTTGTGGTCACTATAGGGAGAATTAAAGGCCTTTAGATCTTTCAATAAGAAGAAGGAGGTACTTCCCACTACCACATAGTCTAAAATAGATTCTCCACTATAAGTTTTACAAGTATAGGTAGCCGGTGTATCCGAAGGCAATCTTCCATTTACTATAATGCCATCAACCTTCATTAATTCATCAATAAGCATTTTCCCTCTCTTATTTGTTCTAATATTTTGTGGAAGGAGCGCTTGTTGGACCTGCAGAGATTCTTCTTTTTCTTTATTTCGGAATATGTCCAAAGTAGAGTTAGAAATTTTACAATTCAGATCCCCTACCAAGACTATATGAGGCGAAAGTTCTACATCATTAACTTTCTTTATGTAGGAAAAAACTTCTTTAAGAGTACATCGTGAGAGGAATATAAGCATTTATCAACATCAGTGGTGGGCATTTTACATTAACATCAGTGGTAGGCATTTTACATTATTATCAGGATTATACAATGTTATTACTAAAAAAAGATTACTGGGATCTTTTTAGTAATCATAATTCCATTTTATCTTATTTGACAGTAAGCAAGCCACCCCTCCCTTTGCATGTCCTCTCCTCGACGGGGTTGCTTTGCAATAGAAAGTAAATTAATCCTTACATAGCAGTTCTTCTGTACACCAGGTCTCCTGAAGACAAATCACGTTTGCATCTAATGCGCATAAGTATTTTAACTTCTCCCTACTATTTTTTTATTCCTGCAGCATTCCAAGAAATTATTTTTAATTCATTGCTAGAAGGATGGCTGTTGTGGATGTTCATTATTGGATCTGCTCGATAGATCACCAGGTAACCAGTTCCATTTTGGACTCTCTTCTTTGGAGTTCCATGTAAAGGAAAAGGGGGTGCAATCTTTGAGTTTCACTTGTCTGCCATTTTTTGTAGTACATATTTTTAATTTCTCTGTTTCATACGAGCAGTCTCTACTGTCTGAAAGTAAGTGATTTGACAAAGACCTATTTTGGGGTTTCTCAGAGAATGGAATGACATCCATCCCCCTACTTTGTAGGCCTTCTGACCATTGTAATGTAAGGTTTGTAATAATTTTAGAATTAAACCTTACCCTGGACTTATAACTAACTTCTGTTTTTAAGATGGAGACTAAACTTATATCACTACTTTGTATAAGTTTCAAACTTTCAATCTCCAGGAGACATTTAAGAAGCAAAGTCTTATTTAATATTAAGTCTGTATCAAACAGAGGAATAAAATCTAACTGGATTGTTTCCACACTTTCCCAGATGCATTCAACATCAGTTATCTCTGGTTTACCTCTCATTTTTACAATGTCAGAGAAGGAGACATCCAAGGGATTAAGTACTGATGGGAGAGTGTTAACAGGCCTTGACTGATCCACTGTTATAATTAATGTAGACCCCTCTGTTACAATATTATCAGATTTTCATATGGGGTATGCAATATTTGAGGGGGAGGCTTCATAGTCCATCATTGACTCTGTTGTTAGATCTTTATTCTCTGGATTCCCAAGATCAACTTAATCTCTCTCCTTCATTTCTTGTAATGTATTTTGCGGAGTCTAGGAGGAAGTATCCTTACTAACTGAGGCCTCGATGTTTTCTTTAAAGCGAAGTCTCCTTTGCTTCTTTTTTGAGAATCTTCGTATTGATTTCATCTTTTTCCCTCTATTCTTTTCCTTTTTCCCATTTCTCCCATTTATTTCCAAGTGTAAAGCTCCGAAGACATTTTCTTTTTCATCACTTAACTGAGTTTTGAAAATAGGGAATACTCCCTTGTCTATCCTTTTCGCTGAACCCACCAAGCCTTTTACTTCTTGAGCTGAATCATAGATTACCTATATGGGTTCAGGTAAAGGATCAGGGGCCTTCTCTAGCATCGCTGCTTTATTCATTTGCTTATCAATTTGGGGATAGCCATCATGAGCAGTATAGGTTGGGTGACTACTATCATTCTCAAGTATATTCTCCAGAACTTCTTCTACCTTCACTTCCACGTCCACTTGTTTAGTATCTATTCTTAAACTAACCTCCCTCTCCTGATTACTTTTTAACAATACCTTTAATATTTGAGTTACAGTTTCCAACAAATTCTAAACATATTACTGCTTTCATAACGGTGGAGGGAGTGTTTCAGTTTACTAGACTTCCATTCAAATTAGCTTCAGCTTCAAGTGTGTTCCAGCTCAGGATGAGTAACTTGTTGAGAGGCATGTTGAATGTTCATTTTTCAGAACAGCATATTAATTTTCAGAGTTTCAACTATGGAACACAATAGAGTGTTGGAGAAAGTGGTAGGAATATTTATGAAATGCTGGACTTATGTTATGTAAGGATGAGTGTCAGATCTTTTGCAGCAGATTGAGTACTTAGGGTAGACAATTTCTGAACAGGGTGCACAGCTTAAAGAAGATCTAGCCAGAGATATCAGATTGGCTCATGCTCCTAAGGGTAAAGATCAGTCATATTCCTTCATGAGACTGATTGAAAAATCAATCCCATGCTGATTATGCTAAACTTGCAATGATTTTGCAGAAAGAATAGAACATTTAAGAGAATTGTTAAAGAAAGGGGAAGGAATATAATTGGGGAAAAAGACAAGATGAAGCATTTGTAAACATGAAAAATGAAATCAGTAATATGCAAATACTGACCCATTTTGATCCAAAATGCATGAGTGTATTGACTATAGATGTGCGTGCTCATGGTTTTAGGGCAATTTTGTCTTAAATCAAAGGATGAGAAGAAAGACCAGGTGTATTTGCGTTAAGATCGCTGAGTACAAATGAACGCAACTATGCAGTGATCGAGCGATTGGCTGCTGCATGGGAGGGTGGAATACCTTTGTACGTACTTGTGGGGAGTGAGTTTCAAATTATGCACAGACCATAAATCATTACTTAAGGTCTTGCAACCAGCAGGTACGAACAAAGGGGCATATTTCCAAGGGCATTGCGCCGCAGGAGCGTCGCTTTTACCAACGCTCTGGTGGCACAATGCCCTATGCCATATTTAAAAAGGGGTGCTAAGCCCCTTTCCGTGGCTTACAGCTGCTTTGTAAATATTGTACCCCTTCACACAGGTATCTGTGTGAAAGGGGCATGCAGTGGGTATTGCTGTAGGCATTCCACCGCAACACTCATTGCTCTTGATGCTGCTCCAAATTTACAAGGATCTGTAAATCTCAGGCAGTGCCAAAAACAAATGCCACTGAAAAGTAGGCGTTAGAGTGGAGCAACTAGGAGAAATGCTTTTATTTTGCCTAGCTTTTTGCTCTTTTGATGTGTGCTGGTTTCTGCAGGACACATTGATTGACTAAATCTACTTTAATTTTTGTTTATGTGCAGGATGGAGTCCCTTCCTGCACATAAACAATCACCCCTGCAATGCAGGCACCCTTGCACCATGGTGCAAGGGTGTCTGCATTGGTGCTAGGCAGCTTTTTTAGCTCTGCCGCAAGTTAAAACACAGGAGTGCGTCGTATTCACGCGTATTCTACGCTTTTTCAAATGATGCAGTGTGGCGCTGCTAAATTGCTTGCAGCGTTGCATCATTTCTTTGTGCATTTGCCCCAAAGTGTCAGCAATATAGGCAAAGTTTGCTGTTTGTTTGCAAGAATATAGATATAAAGTGGAATATAAGGCTGGATGGTGAAATATGCAAGCAGATTGCTTATTAAGGTTACCCTTGAGATGAAGATGTTTTAGAAGGAGAGTGTGGGGTTGTAGAACAGGAGGAATTGGAGGAAGCTGTGCCTAATGATGGGTTTTTCAGGATTTGATTAGCACTATGCGTTGTGGTAGGAAGGGAGAAGCAGATGTAAGTGTCCCATTGCAAGGTTATGTCAAAGTTCAAGTTGAACTTAGGCTCGGGGCCACAGATGCTTTGGTTTTGAGGGGCGGAAGTTATGTGAGTAGTGAGTGAGTATTTCTTTATTTAGATATAAAAAACATATCTTTAAACGATTGCACAAATCACATTGTGTACAGTTTTATGAATAAAAGAAGATAAAAGAATAAAATGTGACCGTAAGCATGCTAGTTAAAACCTTTCAATTTGTTGATTAATCCTCCCCGTTATTGCAAGTTCTATTAAAATGCATGTTCAATCTTGTCAATCAGCTATATGGCCTCAGCAATGTCCATTTTATCTAGGTTGCAATAAGCATGCTGAATGAATTTGGACAGGTTTATGTTTAAAACAATGCTATCTGGAGACAGAGCAGCGATAATGGCATGCCTGCAGGTCCGAACGCCCAACCTGTTCCATTCTGGCTTGAGCAGGCATCTGCGCTGGAAATTGAATGAGGGACAGATGCAGAGCACATGCATGATTGTTTGTGTTGCTGACCCGCATCCTCTGCATGTTATGTCTTCCTTCTTACGGCGCCAGGTGGATAGATTTTGTAAAAAGCGCCAATCTCCCATTCTTAGGGCAATCAGACAGCGCTTTAGATAAAGTGAAAATGTTGTGGAGAGTAGGCAGCAGGGGTCAATCGTTTGTAGGAGTTAACTACTGCCCAGGAATGACTGCGTTTCGTGACAAGAGCTTTGTCTGAAGCCAGAGATTTCAGTCTTACACATTTTTTGATTATGTTTTTAAAAACAGTCTGACTGGGGTTAAGAGCCCAAAGGTATGTGCCTCCTGAGGGAATGAAAAAAAGTTCATCAATATTGCGCATGAAGGGCATTTGGGTCAAGCTCTCACCAAGAGATGTTTCAACTAAAGGTTTTGGCGGCCAGGCATAAATAATGAAGTCAAGGAGTGGGTTAAAGGTTGTGATTTGTGTAAAGAAAGTGACAAACGGTTGAAGGTAGGAGGATGACCAATGGGTTTGTTGATTGTTGTTGAAGGTGCGTGGATAAAACTGTGTGGGGATTTCATTGGTTCAATGGATTATTTGTCTGAAAAAGAATGCTTGGCTGTGGAAATGGTGAATGTGTTTTCAAGGTTGGAGGGGGTGGAATTTGTGAGAACCATCACCAAGGAGATTGTCATTGGTTGTTTTAAGACGTTATTCATGAGAGAAGGTTATCCGGGGGTGATAGTGACTGATACTGGGACTCAGCTTACGTCAAAAATGATGCGAATGGTGATGTAAAAAAAAAAAAGCTTATCTCAGAAAGTGATTGGGTGAAAATTAAGATGCAGATTTAAAGCCCCTTGCAACACTTTTGTGCCGCCGTTGCGTCACTTTTGTGACGCAGCAGCAGTGTTAACAATGCGGCCAATTTACAATGTGAGGCATCTAGGGAGATGTGTCATGTTGTAAAGCTCTGCATCACATTATACCTGCGTCAGTTATAATGTATGCAGGGTTGGCATTCTCACACAGGAAAGCCTTGTAAAAGTGGTGCAGTGAAATCTACAGGATTTCATAGCGCCACTTCTAGAATGCCACTGCATCAAAATCTTATACCTGCTTGAAGCAGGCGTAAGGAGTGATGCAGTGCAATACGTATAGGCCTCAACATGCATTGCTGGAGTTACGTCGTGGTTGCGACAAAACTCTTGCGTTAACAGATGCGTCAGAATTTCTGACGCGTCTGTCAATCCTTGCACCATGGTGCTCCGTATTGTAAATACGGTGCATCCATGGTGGCACAAGGGTATTGCAGTCTGGCGCAGGGAAACTGGAGCATCTGTACGGATGCATCAGTTTCTTGTAAATCTGCCCCAAAATTGGGAAGAAAGAGTGATGAGGGTAGAACATTTTCTGACACTGTGGAAGTGAAGCTTGTGCTTTATTGGCATGTTGTTTTAAAAAATGGTAAAAAAATGGAACAGGAGGAGGGTACCATTATACTGTAAAAGAAATACTGTTGTTGCAGAGAAGGGAAGTTACCATCATTTACATGAAGGAAAAGAAAGAAGGGATGTCATCAATGATATATGCAGTGGATTTATGATGATGAAAGATAGCGAGATGATAAAGAACAGTAGTGTCAGAACAAAATGTCAGTAGAATGGCGGGTGGTGATGTGTCTAAGAAGGTTGCAGCATGTGGAAAGGGATGTGGTTAATTCACATGGAGATGGCAAGAGAATTCATCGCCTACCGATCAGGTTTCAGGACTTTGTGATGAATTAATCATACTGAGCAGTATTCGTGCATCCTCATTGTTCAGTATGTAATTATCGGTAATGACTTTATGCATTTTATTCTGTGTTGAATTATTCAGGTATTGAATGTTTTTGGCAGGAATGACATGATGAATTTTAATGTAAATATGTTTTCATTGGGTCATTTTAATGCATGAAAATTTGCTTGGTATTTTCTTGTATAACCACCTGTTTGATATTTCTTTATTTAGATTTATTTATGTTTCCTCTCCCATTTGTAAAGAAAGGCGGTTTGTTGAGATGGCATCTTCGATGTTCGTCAGTATTACAAATTGGGTTTCTGGTTGGCAGATGTATGCAACCAGTCCAATCAGGAACCACAGTCCTAGTCAGGGTTTGTTACAAACACACCATAAATTGACCTGTGCTCACCTCCTGGTAGCTTAGCACAGAGCAGCCAGGCTTAATTTAAGAGGCAATTTGTAAATTAGTTGTGCTACACTTCAAACAGTAAACAGTGAAAATATCAAACAAGAAGATTCCACACCTGGTTAGAAAACAGAACTTAATTTAATAAATAAAGCAAGACCAAAACAACAACAATCCAATAAGTAGAACTTGAGAGATTAATTTTTAAAGAATAAACTGTATAATAGCGCTTAGAAGCAATAAACAGTTATGTGGGTTATGTGGGTTATATGGTCTGGATGGACAAGGACAAAGTCAAGATTTCAGACTGACCACAATCGAGAATGGGCCAGAGACAGGAACCCAGTGAGACCCGCTGAACAAAAGTAATGTAATCCTGGTTGCATCAAAAGTGATGCGTTGGTGTTCTTCAGACACTTGGGGTGATGCATCGATTTTATCCATGCAACTGCGGTGACGTGAGGGTTCCAAGGGTGATGCACTGGTTCCAAGATGCAGATGTGCTAGCCCTTGGAGTCACTCTGGGTTCTGGGTTGTAGAGATGCAGGTCCAGTCCTTCTCACTCCCAGGCAATAGGGCAGCAGGTCAGAATAGCAAAGTAGAAGACCAGCAGAGTAGCAGTCCTTCATAGTGGCAGTCCTTGTAGCAGCACAGCGGTCCTTCTTCCTAGCAGAGCATCCACAGTTCCAGAAGTTTACTCGAGTGGTGTTGTCTGAGGTCCAGAACATATACCCAGTTGTGCCTTTGAGGTGGGGGAGACTTTAAGGAGATCTCCTTGAAGTGCACGGGGACCCCGTCCTTCCTGCCCTGGCTCCTGACTTACTAAAGGGGGGTATGCAGCCCTTTGTGTGGGGACAGGACACAGCCTATTCAGGTGTTAGTGTGAGGCTGTATCCAACTCTTCCCTCCCATCCTTCCCAGGATGGCCCATCATGACGTGAATTGGCCCATCAAGTCACACCTAAGGTCACTTTGTGTGTGGCTGTCTAGAGGATATGCACAAAGCCCAACTGTCACCCACCCCAGACGTGTATTCAGAGACAGGCAGCAGGCATCAAATGGTTAATATTAGAAAATGACAACTTTCTAAAAGTGGCATTTCAATTTAAAATCCGACTTCACCATCAATTGTGATTTTTGGAGATCCCATCTCTTCCCAATTGGAAAATACACTTATAAAATGTAATAAACTAATACCAATGTTGTCCTATGGGAGAGATAGGCCTTTCAGTAGTGAAAAACAAATGTAAGATATTTTCACTACCAGGACATGTAAAACTTAAAAGTACATGTCCTACATTTTAAATACACTGCGCCATAACAATGTGCTACCTTAGGTTGAGACATATGTTTTAAAAAGCAAGGTTTGGGCCTTTCTAGAGGGCTAACTTGCCAGGTCGATATGGCAGTTTACAATTGCACACACAGGCTCTGCAGTGGCAGGCCTGAGACATATTTAAAGACTGCTTACGTGGGAGGCACAATCAGTGCTGCAGGCCCACTAGTAGTATCCAATTTACAAGTCCTGGGCATATATAGTGCACTTTACTAGGGATTTATAAGTAGATTAAATATGTCAAATGTGGATAAGCCAATCCCCCCATGTTTTAAGCAGCGGCAAAATGCAAAGAAGCCTAAAGTCAACAAAAACGACTACAGCAAAAAGGGGGTGGAGGAAGGCAAAAGGTTTGGAGGGCCCTTTCCAGCAGCCAGCATTCATTTCGTATTGTCAAGGCAATTGGAGAGGACACGATTGCTGAGGGACAGGTGGGGAAGCTCTGATGCACAGCTGGAAAAATGAATATCATTTAACACAAAAAAATTATGGACTTGGTAAACATACACCACACCATCCCTACAAACCCTGCTATCTCCTGCATCGCATCCTGGACTCTCAAGACCATTATCAGATTGCTGTTGAAGGCTCACAGGAAGTGAGAGAGGGTAATAAGTACTGGTACTAGGAAGGAAGTACTGGAGTAAAAAAGATTACTGGTAAGTGATCTAGGCATAACCTCCTCATCTCCTTTATTGCTCCATTCTTTACTAGACTGAGGATTTACACAAGCAGTATCCCTTCATCATGGTCTGATAATTACAAACCCAAGACGAGCATACAATCAATTGAAAAAAAAAACAATGGGAGCAGAGAATCTTATTACAAGGTAGGTGCCTTAGACAGCTTATCCTTACCAAAACATAACTCCAATTCACAGGTTAAATTTGACCTGTAATGAGATATAAATGTGGAAGGGATAGCCGAGTGGTAGCTTTCCATATTTCCACAATAGAAACACCTTCTCATTCTGTCAAAGAGGCAGCCTTACCCTTGGTGAGAGGAGCTTAAACCGACCGTGTGGAATCTATGCCACCTGTTGAACAATCTAAAAAGAAATCAAATCACTTTTTATTCACATACTAAGCATAACTTCTGAAGACTTACAGCCTCTTTAGCTTGTCCAAAAATGTACAAATACACTATCACTCTAATAAATGAATGAATGAAAAATGCACTTACCTGCTCAAACTGGGTGTACAGGTGCCAGAGGGCAAAGAGCACAAACAAGCACAGCAATTAAGACACAATTTAGTCTGAGGAGAAGAGCCTGGTTTTAAGATGTTGGTAGAAGTACGTCACTGAGAGACAAGGCAGAGGTCGGAGGGGGGACTTTGTTCCAGAGCTTTGTGGCAAGGACCCTCAGGGAGTGTCCTCCATATCTAACTTGAATACAGCATGACATGGAGACTGAGTTAGTCAAAGAGGAGCATAAAGGGTTCAAAGGGAAGTATGGCTTAATCAAACTGTGAAGCTAGTTTCAGTCTGGCATTATAGATTCTCAATAGGACTTTAAATTGGATTATTTTGTGAACTGAAAGCCAGTGGAGATCCCTGAGATGAGAGCAAATGGATTAACAGTGAGGAATATTAACAATGAGGCAGGCAGACACATTTTGCACCACCTGGAGTATCCTGATCAAGTATTCGGGGATCCCCAGGTAGAGCTTGTTAGTGTAGTCCATCCTGGCCGTAATGAGAACAAATATAATTTTGCGTAAAGATTGTTCTCTGAGGGAACAAAGAACAATAAAGTTGCAAGAAGGCACTGCAGAACTTTGAGAGTTGAATGAAAGGTCTTGATAGAATGTCACTCCAAGATTTCTTGCTGACTCAACAGGGAAAGGCAAGGAACCAAAATCTCCGAGCCACTTGGATTGTGACCGGATGGATTGAGAATTGCAAAAAAAAGTATTTTGACATATCTGCATTAAGTTGTTTGCAGCTCTCCTTCACCTTGTTGAATAATGAACTGAGTTATGATTTAAAAGGGTCTTGAGTGAGTGCGCCATTCTCTGATATGGTAACAGCATGCTGAGCTTTAATAACACAATAAGCGGAGCACCACATTTGATGTTTTTTCATAAAGAAAGCCTTGTTCAAATTAGAAAAGTGTTCAAGTTCGTTGTTTTATCTTGCTTGTTAGTGCCAGAAACCCAAACAATACAGCAGAGACAAGCAACACATTTCGTCCACTTGAGTGGGCTTTTTCAGGACATATGTAGAATCTAATGCCTAGTCATGTTAAACCAAAAGGTCATTCAATATCCATCCACCTTCATGCAGAATCTCTTGCATACATGGGCAGGAGCCATATCCCGTTAAGAAATTTAAATCCCATACAGTTTCAGGCCAATCAGCCACATGGTTGACATCTTGATAAGCACCAGTCGACGCACCTTCACCTTCCTCACATCGCATGCATAGCAGTAATGCTGAGTGTTGTCAGCATATATTAAACAAGGTAGGGCTCTAAGAAGAACCCTAAGGTTCTCCTAGTTCTAGTACCACTGGGGAGGAAGAGAAAGGAGAAAGAAAGACCGATAAAGAACAGCAGGAAACAAAAGGATAAAGCCAATTCAAGAAAAAGTCACAGAAAATTCTGTTGGTGAGCCATTGTAGCAGAACAACAAGAGAGACAGTGTTGAGCGCTGCCTAAAAGGCTAAGAATACCAAGGCTGTAGCACTGCCATAGTCAAGGATAGAGTTTGAAAGGCTCTAACCTAATTGTTTATAACTGGGTTTCTTGATCAAATATGTTAGACTCAATGAGTTTGTATCATTGAGTGCTGACCAGTTTCACGGCCATCTTGGAAGCAGTAGACAATAGTTAGATGGGTCTGTATTTGATTAACATGTAGAGGTCAGTTGATAGTGTTTTTAACAACAGGGCCTGCTTCCAGGACAGTGGAACATATAGCATAACAAGAGAAAAATGTAAAGCTCTCTTAGAATAGGACTGATGGCATCACCTGCCATCCGTAAAATATAAGGGGTGGGGGATTCACCTTCACACTTAAGAATACTCTCCTTAGTTTTTTAAATCCTCTGTATTCAGCAGTTAAATTATCAAAGCCCTTATATCCAGAATAAAAATCAATGAATCAGAATTTGAAGAGGAACTGGCACATAAGAAAGGAAAACTAATTCCTGTTCTTCATGAAATACCAAATGAATTCTTGAAGGATATGTGGAACTAAAGTTAGAACAATCCTGTTCTGTTAAATCTCTAGTTATAGATTGTAGCAAAGCAAAGAACCAAACTCACTAATTTTTCTAACCGTGGTTATTGCCACTTTAGAGAACAAAACGTTTCAAAACAGAGCCTCAAAAGGAAGGCTCTGCAAAAAGGACAGAACTGTAGGAAAATTTGTAGAATAAAAATACTAATGGATTTGATCTCAACAAATTAAACCCCTTACTTTAAGGGGTAAAGGTTCAGATGAACAAGCATTGTATTTGCTAAAAGTGGTCACAAACTGAGTGCAGACTTTTAGCAAATCTAATGGTATTTTGTAAAGTGGCCAATGTACTGATTGGTAGGGCCGCAAAATAAGGAATCGTAATGGGTAGCAATTTGACCAAACTCATGCATATTATTGAGGTAGGTCGCAAATTGTGACCCACTACAATTTGCTACCATCACAATGATTGTGGACTCTGGGTCAGCAGAGCTACATGTCCGTGATTGCTTTGAAATAAAGCACTCTTTTTTCTTCTTTTTTTAAATGCAGCCCATTTTGTTTAAGGAAAGTGGAATGCATTAAAAAAATGGAAAGTTTTACAAACTTTCTTAAAGCCTTGACTGAAGTACCTTTAGGCAGTTTTTAAAATATTAATGATGTTGCACTAGATTTTAGTTTAAAAAACATTAATACATCTCATTGTGAATCGCTATTTGGAAGGGATGACCTAAACACACTGGCCTCTCAAACAGCCATTCAGTATAAACATGAAACCCCAAATTGTTATTTGGTAACATGCTACTGTATCTTAATTTGGATTCTATACATACTAAAAGGCCATTTTACAGTCTAAAAGTCTCAGATGTTGTGAATCAGAGCTTTGTGAATGCAAAATGCCTTCATACATCTGGCCTAAAGTTCTATACTTATGTAAAATCGCCACAAGGGGATCTAAAGTCCTTTATTGCATACCATTGAAGTCTTAAGGTGGTCACTGGAAGGTTCTTGTTGAAAGCATCCAGTAGAAACTGCAAACTACTGAAGAACCAGGTTTTAGAACCTAGCGGCGCCAGGGAAAACGCCTGATGCCTTCGAGTTCCCCTGCCTCGGCAAACAGAGACACAGGACGCTTCTTGATGACGTCAAAGACCAAAGTTTATTGGCTGCAACCAGGAACAGAGGTCTACGAAGCACAACACAGGTGTTTTGCTAGAGACTGCACAAATTCAATGAGCGGAGCATGGTCTTTTATGCCAAAAATCACATTCCAAAGGTGGCATCAGTTACATACAAATCAGCCAATCACGGGGTGACATTTCAAACATATCTCATGACGACAATCCCACTTTCCGTTGTCCAGCCCACCAGAAATGACTAAGCACATTCCAATATTCTGTCGGATCAGGCCGGACAAACCCATCATAAAACCTCATCCCAAATCAGTGATTATGTCGTAAAGGAAGGAGCAGAAACAGATTGGAAGCAAGATAGAAAGGTGGGTGCAGTGTACTGTAAACTTCGGCACGTCCTGCTCTTTGATCTTTATCTGACCAGCTGCTTAACAAGGAACTGGCTCAGTGAGGTCAGCCTCGGGCAAGGAGTCAGTTCGGCCAGGTCATCCAGAAGTCAGCTAAGGTGTACGTGGCCCAAAGACTCGCTCGGCCGTAGTCATCGGCCTATGTGAGGGCAACCACACAAAATGGCTGCCGTACACAAAATGGAACCCGAAGGTTCAAATGAAATCCCTGAATACATAGTGTTCTCGTTGATCGATTAATGCGAAAACACTCGTACATACCGCACTCGTGATTTGCGGTCCGCTGATACCAAAATCGTCTATTTCCGACGACCTTTATCGAACGGGTTCGGAACCACCGAACCTCAGACCCTCAAACTACGGAACCACAGACCCTCCTTTTGCCCTTACATAGGCAACAAACTCAAACTTATGTCAGTCTGAATCTGGATCTATATTCATCAGATCATCGATATGTTGCTGTAGCATCATCCTTGTACTTAGTACCTCTCTCCGGACAGGTCTCCTTGCACACGAAGTAGCACAAAGGCCACAAATAGCAGGAGCACACTGTACACAGAGACAGAACAGGAAAAGTATAGCTAAGACCATCCCAATGACCATCAGAATCTTCCATCCCCATGTGGATATCAGTCCCCATAACCATCCCATCAACGACCTATCTCCTTTATCCAAATGGACAGAATCGGAGATCTTATGTAGCTTGGAAATGGCCTGGAAGACTGACGGAGCGTTGTCTGGAATGAAAACGCAGCAGCTCGATTGAATCAATTTACATACTCCACCTCGGTCTGCTAGTATGACATCAAGTAGGACAAGGGGAGCTTGGCCCTTGGGGACAAGTGAGAAGGCTGGGCCTGAAATTAGGAAACAAACAAGTGTGCCTCTCACTATTCAATGAAAGCCAAAAATCAGGGCGTTTGAAGACGCTATTTGTCGTATTCAACACGGTATTTTTATTTTTACCAATAACTTATATAGTTTGTCAAAGGTTTGTCGCAAACAACATATGATCAGCAGAAAAGACCTGTATAACAAAACAATTTTTCACAAAGTTTGAATCAATCATTGCAACACATTGTCAAACTTAGACATGGACCTGAATGCGGTCAACAGATAGGAACATTAGACATATGTGACAAAGTACATAGTGCAACACATAATATTTATATCAGTGCAAAGTTTGGTTAAAGCAAAAGCGTAACGAATGAAAAGAAGGTTAGAAAAAATTAGAAAAAGGAACGCGAGTGAATTCGAAACTCTATATTATTATCAGCAATGGCTTAGGTTTGAATTGTCCTTTTCTAATTCGCCTGAATGCGGTCAACAGATAGGAACATTAGACATATACAAAAATTAGAAAAAGGAACGCGAGTGAATTCGAAACTCTATAGTTTGTCTATCAAACCATGACACTGAAACCTCTTCCCCTTTGTTTAAATTCACAGATAGACAAACTATGCCCTGATGAGAATCCCGACAGTTAATTTCTGGATTCGAAACGCGTCGGCGAATTAGAAAAGGACAATTCAAACCTAAGCCATTGCTGATAATAATATAGAGTTTCGAATTCACTCGCGTTCCTTTTTCTAATTTTTTCTAACCTTCTTTTCATTCGTTACGCTTTTGCTTTAACCAAACTTTGCACTGATATAAATATTATGTGTTGCACTATGTACTTTGTCACATATGTCTAATGTTCCTATCTGTTGACCGCATTCAGGCGAATTAGAAAAGGACAATTCAAACCTAAGCCATTGCTGATAATAATATAGAGTTTCGAATTCACTCGCGTTCCTTTTTCTAATTTTTTCTAACCTTCTTTTCATTCGTTACGCTTTTGCTTTAACCAAACTTTGCACTGATATAAATATTATGTGTTGCACTATGTACTTTGTCACATATGTCTAATGTTCCTATCTGTTGACCGCATTCAGGTCCATGTCTAAGTTTGACAATGTGTTGCAATGATTGATTCAAACTTTGTGAAAAATTGTTTTGTTATACAGGTCTTTTCTGCTGATCATATGTTGTTTGCGACAAACCTTTGACAAACTATATAAGTTATTGGTAAAAATAAAAATACCGTGTTGAATACGACAAATAGCGTCTTCAAACGCCCTGATTTTTGGCTTTCATTGAATAGTGAGAGGCACACTTGTTTGTTTCCTAATTTCAGGCCCAGCCTTCTCACTTGTCCCCAAGGGCCAAGCTCCCCTTGTCCTACTAGTTAGTGCGGATAAATATCCGCGAGAGTTCAAGGACATCCCTGTCGCCTTCTTTCTACATGTGAGAATTTTCCTTTGGGAACCCCTGTTTCCAGATTAATATGGCAGACAAAGACACGCTATCCTTTAGCGAGAATCATATTCAGAATTTGATCGACACCTCTCCTTTCTCAAATGTGACACTCAGCTCTACCGCCAAACAACAAAATGAATCAGATCGTCTGATACGATTACAAAAAAAGCATGTACGCACGGAACTGCATGGACATTTCCTCCTTAGGCACCTGAAAGGGGGTACAATTCCCTGGGGCTTACAGGTCAAAAATGTCCCTGTAATATTCGTGGAAGATGCAGAATATAAAAAAGGCTTCAGCTTTATCAACACGAAGTGCAGCAGGGACCTCATGGTCCACACTATAGAGACAGCACAGAGGTTGTGCTTAGAAGAACAAAAAGAGATTGAGGAACTTACTGAGACGATCAAGACCAGTCCGGCCGTGACGGACGCCAAGACACTATTGGAAAAGATTGAGAAAGACATCAGAACTTTCAGAGACAACACTATTAATGACAAAACTTTTAAATATGAAAGAGACGTTAAGGCCTTCAAAATCGAACAAGTATACCCCTTTTTAAAAGAGGATTACTACACCCAACAAGAATCCCGGAGAGCCCTTGCTACCTTTCAAGGACGCTCAAGAAATAGGTTCACAACATTTTCAGAAACCTCCTCTTCTGATTCATCTGGGTCTGACAATCGCAATCCAAACAAGAAACAGGTGGCTTTTTTAGACCAGGGCCAACAGCCAAAAGCCCGGTTCAAACAACCGTGGGAGATGCGAACCAGGAACCGCTCATACAAGTCGTAGAGGGTTCCAATACAGTTGTCAACTTATCCAACAGACCCCTGACATCGGACGAACACTCAGTCTTAGCGTTGGGCCTCAAATTTGTGCCTGGCAGGAAAACTGATTACACGAAACTCAAGCTGGAAGCTATTGAGTTCTGTCGCAAAATCCGTCTAAGGGTCTTCTTTTGGAGCAATCCCTCTTCACCCACTACAGAAGTAACTGGACTACGCAATAAGTCCACATTCGTCCCTTACCAAAATATCCCCAAGGAGGTTATTGCATTTGAACAAGTCCTCCTGTCATCGATAGATAAAATGGAAAAAGCCAGACATTTTGTACCACAAAACATAGGCCAGAAACAGCGCGCAGCAATCAAAACCTTAAAAGAAGACAATTCAATCATTATAAAACAGGCCGACAAAGGTGGGGCGGTGGTGGTGTGGGCCCGTGAAAAATACCTAGCAGAAGGCAACAAACAGGTGAACAATGTGACCTGGTATAGACGTCTCCAAGAAGATCCGACCAAGGAGATTCAGAGACTCATTGCAGACACTTTACAGAATGGCCTAGACGGTGGGTTTCTAGGCAAAAAAGAGTATGACTATTTACTAAAGAAGCACCCAAGAACTCCGGTGCTTTATCTCCTGCCAAAAATCCACAAGAGCCTACAAGATCCCCCAGGACGTCCAATCGTGTCCGGGTGCGATTCTTGCCTTGAGCCCCTGTCCCAGTACGTGGATTTCTTCTTGAAACCTTTCCTAAAAACGGTCAAATCGTATTTACGAGATACGACTGACTTTCTCCTTAAGGTTGAAGACACAGCATTCAACTCTGAGACCCAACTGCTAGTCACAATGGACGTCACCTCCCTGTATACACAGATCCCGCAAGAAGAAGCACTGGAGGTGATGGAAATTTACCTAAACCAGAGAGAGAGGCCCCACCAAGTACCCACAAGGTTTATTTTAAAACTGGCCGAGATTGCTCTAAAAAAGAACTACTTTTCATTTAATGGGGAGTTCTTTATGCAGGTCAAGGGCACCGCCATGGGGTGCCCTTATGCCCCAGAGATGGCCGTGCTGTTCATGGCACAGTATGAACAGATGTTCATTGACAACAATAACCCCTTCAAACAGCACATCTTACAATGGCTCCGCTACATAGATGACGTCTGGCTCCTGTGGCAGGGGAGCCAGACTGATCTCGTAGCATTCCATGACTGGCTTAACAACCGGCATGTTGACATCAAATTCTCGATGACACAAAGCAACGAAAGGATGACTTTTCTTGACGTTGAAATTATCAACATTAATGGAGTATTGAAATCCTCTCTCCATAAAAAAGACACAGACAGGAATACTATTTTGCACCATAAAAGTGCCCATCCCAGGAACTTGAAGTCAAACCTTCCATATGGGCAATTGTTGCGCATAAGGAGGAACTGTTCGAACCTGAGGGACTTTACGTCTCATGCAGAGACGTTTTGCCAAGAAATGCAGGAGAGGGGGTATCCTAAAAAATTACTCAAGCACTCCCTAACAAGAGCGCGCTTCACCCCCCGCGAAACCTTACTGCAAGTTCGGCCCAAACCCACGCTTGATAGGTTGGTCTGTGTTACCACCTTTGGACCAGACACCCACAAACTGAGAAAAACGGTGCTCAGCAATTGGCACCTATTGGCGAATTTAGATTGCCCACTATCCAATCCCTTGTTCGCCTACAGGAGGAATCAAAATGTAGGTCAACAACTCATGAGGGCGGACGTAACTTTACCAAAAAAGAAAAGTGACCTTCTTAGTAAATGGAACCTTAAACCAATCACAGGGCACCATAAGTGCGGTACCTGTGTTGTATGCCCAAACACTATCGAGGGCGACGAGTTCCAATATGGAACCATCAGATGGAAGCATGCGGACTTTTCAAACTGCAAGACTAAGAATGTCGTTTACCTGGTCCAGTGCCCCTGTGATCTGATTTATATTGGCAAAACCACACAACAAGTGAACACACGCATTTGCCAACACCGATCCAGGATCAAGAATAAAATCATGACCGCCCCCATGGTGGAGCACTTTGTAAATGCAAGCCATGATGTCAATCAACTTAAATGGACAGTGTTGCATACACTACGCCCGGCACAAAGTAATGTGGATATCGACAGGTCGCTTTTAAAAACAGAAGCTTATCTGATATTGAAATTTAATAGCGTGCAGAGAGGCCTTAATACTTTATCTGAAGTTGCTAGACTCTGATTCAGTGGTGTCTTGTTGTTCTGGAGGACCGACTTGGTCTCGTCTCAGTACGTTGTTTATAATACGATTCCTTCCTCACTTAATAAATGACAACTACACAAACTACAAATCCCACAATGCAAAGCGGCACCCCAATGATTCATTACCATAGTAACTGCAGCAGCATCCATCTTGGGAAACCAAACAGTATGCTATGAGCCGCCAACTGAACCACTTCGAGGTAAGCAACGCTCCTACAGGCAAAGCGCCGCGTCCCAGCGCGCTCGCTAGGACTGACTCTGGCTGTTGACTAACAACAACTCCGTTTTTTCCCCAGCGGAGTTGGAGCACGCCAAATAAATGTTAAAACGGTGACTGCGCCCTTCAGAAAATAGGATCCCATTTTGGACCAAAGCAGCGGCAAACGCTAAAGGTACCATTCACCGCTAGCCGGTCTAGAATTGTTTAAAACCCGGTCTGCAATCCAGTACCAATATACAAAAACCTTTTTTGCACACAGCGCTACTGCCCTCCCACAGGCAGCGAACACGCTGCGGAGCCCTCATCTCGCATCAAGCAGCCGTTTTGATCGACTTCAAACCCAATAACGGTATGCTCAGTGGTGATTTGTTTTTTAAGTGTAACAATCAAATGTACAACTCGTGCTATAATGTACGCCCATTTTAATTGTAGGCGCCCTAATTTTGGACCCAACCTTGAGTCTGCACTTGCAATCCCAGGCTGGAATCAGCTTCCTCTAATAAAGCGGTAGGTCAATGCTGATTGTCACAGCATAAGGAGAGTTGTCCTTACGTCAAACCATGACACTGAAACCTCTTCCCCTTTGTTTAAATTCACAGATAGACAAACTATGCCCTGATGAGAATCCCGACAGTTAATTTCTGGATTCGAAACGCGTCGGCGAATTAGAAAAGGACAATTCAAACCTAAGCCATTGCTGATAATAATATAGAGTTTCGAATTCACTCGCGTTCCTTTTTCTAATTTTTTCTAACCTTCTTTTCATTCGTTACGCTTTTGCTTTAACCAAACTTTGCACTGATATAAATATTATGTGTTGCACTATGTACTTTGTCACATATGTCTAATGTTCCTATCTGTTGACCGCATTCAGGCGAATTAGAAAAGGACAATTCAAACCTAAGCCATTGCTGATAATAATATAGAGTTTCGAATTCACTCGCGTTCCTTTTTCTAATTTTTTCTAACCTTCTTTTCATTCGTTACGCTTTTGCTTTAACCAAACTTTGCACTGATATAAATATTATGTGTTGCACTATGTACTTTGTCACATATGTCTAATGTTCCTATCTGTTGACCGCATTCAGGTCCATGTCTAAGTTTGACAATGTGTTGCAATGATTGATTCAAACTTTGTGAAAAATTGTTTTGTTATACAGGTCTTTTCTGCTGATCATATGTTGTTTGCGACAAACCTTTGACAAACTATATAAGTTATTGGTAAAAATAAAAATACCGTGTTGAATACGACAAATAGCGTCTTCAAACGCCCTGATTTTTGGCTTTCATTGAATAGTGAGAGGCACACTTGTTTGTTTCCTAGTATGACATCAAGAGCAACTCTATTCTGAAGTGTCATAAGTCTATCCGACTGGAGCTCAGCAGTCAAGTTACTAAGGGCACCGGCAGTTTCGACAATGGTGGACTCAACCACTCTCGTCAACTGGCGAATATTCCTGCTGTTAGCCATCGGTCCCCAGAACGGCAGAAAACCCTTAAAGAAATCTCTCAACTCTTGCCCTGCAGTGTCTTCCTGACTGAAGACACCTCTAGCAACTCTCGTCTTATGGTAATTTGCCGCAGCTGTAAAAGTGGGAGGCAACAAGAAGGAAACAAAACATGTGCCCGAAAAGTCAGGGGGCAACCATGTATATGCTTTATCGTAGCAAACAAAATAAGTACCCTTAGCGGCTAGGAATGCTGGGGAAGACTGAGCCGTAAATACATAGGTGTCAGTACAAACACTCTTCCCTAGCGGAGCTCTCGGATTCTTGCCATTACCCTGCAGACAATAGCGACCCTGATGGTGCACTATCCAAATCGGTAGAGAACTCTTCCCTCGCTGGTTAACACTCAGACTAACTCCATATCCAGTAATGTTCCAACCAATGTATGCTTGTGTCTCATCTCTCGGAATAGTCTCATACGAACTAATCCCTCTAATCATATCGACTATACCCTTGACCAGAGCACTATTCTTTGGGTTGTCTTTCACTGAACGTTGGGGATAGACACTATGGGCATAGATAAACATCGTTCTGTAAGCCCAAATAGAACCAGGTAAACTAAAAGGCAAAACCAAGTACGGAATACCTTTATCGGTCGTATGGGGCATTAGACCACAAATCCAATAGTTCGTTGTATTCATCACTAACTGGTGTTGGTGCAAAAGTTGAATAAAGGAATTATTGGCAAATTCCAGTCGTCTAACTACCTCATGTCCAGGCAAAGGATGAAAAGAATGAGAAGAAATAGTGGGTGTAGGTGTAGGTTGCACAGTGGGAATAAACGTCACTTTAAAAGAAAATGTCACATAACCAATAAAAAATATCATTAAACTCAATAGCAAAAACAAACATGGTATTAAAAATCTTTTCTGTGTGATTAGCTTGCATATCTTATTCTTAAAATTCATTGTCCTTACAGGTCTCTCCAACTCGAAGAAATCCATCCTAACTAAATATTCTGCTCGCGATGGTAGGGTGTTCTATGCTAAGGAATGCCTCTGTCAACCCAGGGCAACTCCCTTGGGCCAACCAGAACCTTCGACCTATTGTCTCAGGCTTGCACTCCAAAGACTTGGCACCACAACCCTACAGCTGAACCCGGATGGCGGTTCGAAAAACAAAAATGAGTAGATCCTCGGTGGAGAGTTAACCTGCAAACAGAAAAATCATAAAAACTTTATTTATTTCTTTATTAGTCCCATGACTCTTGGTCGCAAATTATAATGATCTTTCCCAGGCAATGTTGGATCTTTGAACAAGAGTTCAGGCTCAGTAGTGTGCAATCGATTCAAAGGAGGCACAGTTTTTTGCAAAATATAGTCACTTTCTTTCTCAGAGTTTGTTCCCATCAGACGGGCATCGCTGAATGGCAAAAATCATGGCACAGTTTCTGTTTCAGAGTCTGGGAGTCCTTACGGGACCCACTGGTCGTACGGTAAGGGCAATGGTACCCGCTTGCAATGTACACCGTGGATCCAGTGTTTCTTGCCTTGCACTCGAACTGCAGAACATGTAGACAGGAGAACTAAATGTGGTCCTGTCTAACGGGGCTGATCATTCTTATTCCACTGGAAGTTTTTAGTGAGAATCCAGTCACCGGGTTTGATGGCGTGACCTGGATCCTCAGAAGCTCGTGGCAGACTTTCGTGAACCTGTTGGTGTAAAACACGCAGTTTAGCCGTCAGTTTGTGCAAGTAATCAAGCAACACAGGATACTCGAGGTCACTAAACTTTGTTGGTCTTGGTGCGCCCCAAATATTCGCCGGGCGACCAAACACAACCTCATACGGACTCAAACTCATTCGGGAATGCACAGTCATTCTTGTGGACAAGAGCGCTAAGGGCAAAGCATCTGGCCATTGCAAACCAGAGCTTGCTTGGATTTTGGCTAACTTTAAATTTAGAGTACCGTTATAGCACTCGACTAAACCAGATGATTGGGGGTGATTTGCAGCGTGGAACTTCTGCCGGATTCCTAATCCCTCACATACTCTCTTCATTACTTGACCCACAAATTCACTCCCATTGTCACTCCAGATAATTCTCGGCAATCCAAATCTAGGGAAAACTCTTTTATTAGGGCTTTTGCTGTGGACAAGGCAGTATTGTCCTTCAAAGGATAAGCTTCCACCCATCTAGAGAAGGAGCAAACAACCACTAAAACATATTTCAGGTTGTTGCACCTCTCCATGTGGATGAAATCTAGCTGCAAAGCCTCGAACGGATACGTAGGAGGAGCAAAATGACCAGCTGGTGTTGGAGTTCCCTTACCAGGATTGTACATCAAACACACCATACAATACTTGACCAAATTCTCTGCACATTTGGGAATTCCCGCATTCTGCCAAACCGGGGAGCCAACAACTAACAGATCCCTTTCATGCTGATATGTGCCATCCCATGAGCCATTGTAACAACTGGAAGCACATACGCGTCAGGCAACAACCATCTTTGATGCTCTGACAAATCAGTCCAACAACCATTCGAGTCCAATCTACCCTTACTTTCTCTCCATTCATTCAACTCTTTCTCTGTAGCTTCAGCTTTGATAGATTTCACACTCTCAATCGTATCTTCACACATACTCTTCTCTGGAACCCATCTCGCCGGACCTGCAACATACATTCGGCTCATCACATTTCTCGCAGTTTCTTTTGCAACTTCATCCGCAAACGCATTTCCGCGACCAACATCATCCGTAACTTTCTTATGGGCACTACATTTCACAATCACTACTTGCAATGGCAAGTAAGTGATTCAAGAAGTTCATTCACCAACTGCCCATGTTGAATCTTCGTTCCATGCGAGGTCAAAAACCCTTGTTCACGCCACAAACGCCCAAAGCTATGAGCCACACCAAACGCGTACTGGCTGTCAGTATACACATTCACTCGTTTTCCTTTCACCAATACACATACTCTCGTTAATGCAATAAATTCTGCTACCTGCGCTGAGTTATGTGGGATACGTGCAGCTTCAACAATCGTTTGCAAAGTCGTAACAGCATATGCCGCAGTCGTATCACCATTCGGCAACTTAAAACACGAACCATCAACCCATAAAGTACCATCACACTCTGGAAGAGGAGTATCCCTAAGGTCTATTCTCCCTTTCGTTTCTTCCTCAGTTCTCAGAAAACAATCATGTTGTTCTTCACTATCATTATCTGTCTCAGCTGAAATTGGCAACAACGTGGCTGGATTCAACGTGTTGCATCGTTTAATGTGCACGTGACTCGCTAACAAGGTCAACTCGTAACTCGACAACCGAGCACTAGTTAAGTGCTGTGTCTTGGTACGGTTCAACAAGGTATCCACTGCATGTGGAGCCATTACGACTAACGTATTGTCCATAACCAAACCAGCAGACTGTCGAATTGAAACAGCCGCTGCCGCCGTAGCTCTCAAGCAACTCGGCAACGCTCTAGCTACCGGATCTAAAGTTGACAAAAAGTACGCACATGGGCGTTGCTTATCGCCACATTGCTGAGTCAACACTGATAATGCACATCCCTCTCTCTTGTGCACGTACAATGTCAAAGGCTTACTGTAGTCGGGAGTACCCAACACAGGAGCCGAACACAACGCATTGCGTAATTCGGAAAAGCTCTTCTGACATTCGTCAGTCCAAGGAATAGGATTTGGAGTATCCTTAACAGTAAGAGCTATCAAAGGCTTCGCTAACAAAAAAACAATTAGGAATCTACTTTCTACAGTACGACGTAATACCCAAAAACGCACGTACTTCTCTCTGTGTTATAGGAACACTCATTTTCGCAATAGCTTGAATTCTCTCTGGGGTCAGTTTCCTTCCCTCCTTCGATAAGAGGTGACCTAAGTAGGTTACTTCTTGTCGACAATATTGCAACTTGGAGAGAGAAACTTTGTGATGAAAATCAGACAAGTGGCGTAACAATGACAAAGTGGCTTCCCTACAAATCTCTTCATTGTCAGCGGCGACTAGCAAATCGTCACCATATTGAATAAGGGCAGCACCATCAGGTAAAACCAACAGATCAAGTTGTGTTTTCAAAGCTTAACTATAGATCGATGGACTCTTGCAATAGCCTTGAGGAGCGCGCTTAAAGCGGAAACTTCGTCCTCCTAAAAAGAATCCAAAGATATCTCTACTTTCCACGGCAATCGGGATGCTGAAGAAAGCATTCTTCAAGTTAATCACCGAAAACCATGTGGCTGTAGCCGGAATCAGAGTCAACAAGGCAGTAATATCAGGTACAACAGGAAACTGTGGAACAACAATCTTGTTCCCTTCGCGAAGATCGATCACAAACCTATATACAGGAGACTGTAAAGAATCTGTTCTCTTCAGAACAGGCAAAACTGGACTATTTCACATATTACCTCTTGTTTCCTCAATCACACCCTTTTCGATCAAATCATAAATAATCGCCAAAAGTGCTCTCTCACATCACTCGAGATACGGTACTTTGGAATGCGCGGTAACTTAGCATTCGCCTTCAGTGTCACAACATATGGAGGAATCTCTAAAAGACCGACATTGTTCGGACCAACAGTCCACAACGAATCTGGTAAAGAAGACAATTCAGGTGGAAGTCTATCTTTCGACATGTACATCGGAGAGGTCACTCTCTCACCCAACGTAAGATGTACTCCTGACGGAGAAAAATACAACGTCGCATACAATCTCTTCAATAAATCTAATCCCAACAAGTTCTCACCGCAACCTGTAGTCAAAATGAGGGGTGCTTCAAACTTACGAGGTCCAACAGAAAGATACAATGGAGCAGAAATCGTATTTGTAACCGGGGCGCCAGAAAAACCTACAGAAACGTTCTCAAAGCCAGACAAAGGTGCGCCAGGGAGTTTAGAGTGTATTATAGAACTCTTCGTAGCACCAGTGTCTAACAGAAAAGGCTCTGACACACCTGATGCAATCACTTCAACATAAGGTCCACTCTGATCTACTGGAACTGAAACAACTCCCTCTCTTTGTCCATGGCTGTCCTAACAATCATTACCATCTACTTCCTCACCTTCAACATAGTAATCATCCGTATAGTACTGTGCTGTCCTACCAGACGAACCTTGCTGCTGATCAAAACTATTCATTGAGTTCTGTGGAGGCAAAGGACGCATATTCGGTCCTCGACCTCTACCTCTAGGCGCTTTTTGAGCACCTCGACCTCCTTACACCAGAGGCACAATTCGTGCGCTGTAACAAAACCGGACAACTATTCTTAAAATGGCCCTCTTCTTTGCAATACGCACCCTGATTAGGCCCATACGGAAAACGCTGTTGAGAAGACTCGTTTCTTTGCGAGTTTCTCGAATATTGCTGATTCTGCTGATAATCGCATTGAATACGAGGTGGATAAGCTTGTTGTAGAAGAACTTTAGTCTTCAATTCCTTAGTCTTCTTATCCGCTTTCTCTAACTCATCTTTATGCCTATTTTCATAGTACTGGGCTGTAGCTAAAATCTGCGCTGACGTGGAAACAGCCCAAGCACTCGCAGAATCTTTCAGCTTAGTGATAATTCACTAAGTCGACAATTGGAATACAACATACGTGGCATCTCCAGAAGAAGGCGCTGTTCGCCGAAACGCGCGTAGAGAACGAACTTTTAAGCCACTTTTGTTATTATGAGATTTTATTTTTTGAATGTATATAAAATATGTATTGCTGTGTTTGTGAATATTCTGACAGTAATTAATTTGTTGATCAGTTCTTCTGATCTTTTTATGTTTTGTGATTCTTGTCTTTTTTAAATTAAGTTTACAATAAATTTTGAGTACAGATTTACCATTTTCCGTCTTCCTTATATTTTAAATTTTACTTAATTTTCATTTAGTTTATTGTTATAAATGTGTAACTTAAGTGCCTTGGTTGTTATTTCACATGTAATTCAGGAAGCAAATTATGAACAAATTTGTCGACGAACAATCTCTAGCCACCCTCAGTAGCCATATCCTGACCACTATGATCTACAAAGGTCTCTTCAAACCGCGTGAAAAAGTCAGACACCGTCTCGCCTTTCTTCTGCTTACAAGCAGACAACTTGTCCCAATTAACACGCACTTCAGGCATCAAAGTCTTCATATAATTAATTATCCTACCAGGGAGTTGAGTAATGAGATCTTCAGGCTTAGCACCTCCAACTTGTCTATCATTCGCAGCACTAATATTAACCCATGTATCACCCAATTCTTGGTCATGATCCGTATGTCGAATCGTACTCCAAATGGGCTGTGGGACAACATTTCCAAACAACATATCTATGTCTGCTAAATTCATGATGCACGAACCCACAGTCTGAGTGAGCTCTTTATAATATCCTGCTGGATTTTTGCACGGATCAGGTAAAGACTGCTTAATTGCCAAAACTTCAACACGCTTTCAAGGAACATGTACCCATACTCGCTGAAAGTGCGCAACAACAGGTGGAGCAGCATTAGGATCAGCAGGTCTCCAAACTGGAGGAACCTCACGCATCGGATATTGACGCGCTTTTCTCCCTACTGACGAATCAGGCTCAAACAGTCGCGCAGAAGTAGTGTCGCTACGAAACGACAAGATAGTCGCAACTGCTCTCCCAACATCATCAGGACCCACAACGGTCCCTTTCGCAAACTCAGAACGTATGCGATACAACTCATCAGGAGCTTTACCTACTTCTTCAACCCATTGTTCATGGAGGAACCAACACATCATGTCAAAAACGTACTGTTGCTTTGGTGCTTCCCATTGAAGGAAAACATCCATAATACCCTCAACATCATACTGAGAAGCATATGTAATCCACTTACGCACCAAATGATCCAAAACTGTACGTTCATCTGTGTCAGCACTTGACTACGTGATTGTCTACGCTCACTAACAGGAGACATACCCAATTGACCCAACAAAGGAGAAAAGAAACCAGAAAAAGCAGCAGTCATTCTCTGTCTAGCAGAAGGAGAAGATGAAAGAATAAGAGAAGACGCAACAATAGTAGAAGAATCCAAAGTCGGAACAGAAGGAGTAATATAGGTAGGCGTAGGAGTAGCAGACGAAGAAGGAAGCAAAGTTGGCGGCCCCATAGGAGGCTGCGCAAAGGAACAGTAGCCAACGGAAGAGGAGCTGGCTGTGGAGGAATCGCAGGTGGCACAACAACTGGAGGCTGTGGAACTACAACTGGCAGTGGTGGTGCCGTAGCATTTTGTGCATAAGGGGATGGCGAACTCAATAGATGCGACATTAAAGGATCTTTCGCAAGATCTTTCTTTTCTTCTTGCTCTTTAGGCGGCAAAACTGGATAGTATTTATCTACCGCTAACTTCCTAACCCTGAGCATCTGTTCGCTCTCTTGCTCTTCCTCATTATCCCTATACGCTATAGCAGCTTGCACCATTGACAAACCTCGTTCTCGTTTATTCTTCTTCGCTAATTTAATTTCTTTCTGTTTGGCTTCTTTGCGCCATATGCGGAAAGAGTCAAACATTGCCGGCCAGGCTTTCTTCTTGAACAGTTTGACTTCGAGATTATCTAAAATCTCAGTTTCGAAACTACCATAACGGGGCCACTGTAGGACACCGTCATTCTTCGTATATTTTACCCAGATGTCATTATAACTAATAGGACCTACTCCATGCTTCACATAAAGATCATATGTAGGAGTTCCAATTGGAGGAAACGGACACAAATCCTCTAACCGGGAATCCTTAGAACGACCACAACTAAATAACTTTCCAAGTCTGCTAAGACCAGGCATCTTCGCTCACTAGTCTAGCTTCAAACTACAAGGGAAATCTGAAAACGATAGTTTCGTGAATACACAAATCCCTTGGCTTTGGGGCCTGCAGGTACCAAATCAAAGTGATCCACTAAAGGATACCAAAATAAACTAAGGACTGGGAGACGCTCCACTCATACTTAACTGAAATGTCGATGGCGTCACCAGAAGACCCGTCATTCGTCTCGCTCTACAAATCGTCTACGGCTCCAAGACAGGGCGACAGTCAGGGCAGCAGTCCTCCGTAGCCCTCGGAAAGCGGGGAACCTCGCAGCAAAGACTTTCGGACCACGACGACATACAGGGGTCGATGAAGGGGCTGGCCTTCCTCCAGAATTTCCACACGAAGCTCTCCACGATCTTCGGGCTTGGACCGGTACAGCTAAAGTCGCCCCACATTGGGCGCCAACTGAAGGACCACGTTTTAGAACCTAGCGGTGCCAGGGAGAACGCCCGATGCCTTCGATTTCCCCTGCCTCGGCAAACAGAGACACGGGACGCTTCTTGATGACGTCAAAGACCAAAGTTTATTGGCTGCAACCAGGAACAGAGGTCTACGAAGCACAACACAGGTGGTTCGCTAGACCCTGCACAAATTCAATGAGCGGAGCATGGTCTTTTATGCCAAAAATCACATTCCAAAGGTGGCATCAGCTACATACAAATTAGCCAATCACGGGGTGGCATTTCAAACATATCTCATGACGACAATCCCACTTTCCGTTGTCCAGCCCACCAGAAATGACCAAGCACATTCCAATATCCTGTCGGATCAGGCCGGACAAACCCATCATAAAACCTCAACCCAAATCAGTGATTATGTCGTAAAGGAAGGAGCAGAAACAGATTGGAAGCAAGATAGAAAGGTGGGTGCAGTGTACTGTAAACTTCGGCACGTTCTGCTCTTTGATCTTTATCTGACCAGCTGCTTAACAAGGAACTGGCTCAGCGAGGTCAGCCTCGGGCAAGGAGTCAGTTCGGCCTGGTCATCCAGAAGTCAGCTAAGGTGTACGTGTCCCAAAGACTCGCTCGGCCGTAGTCATCGGCCTATGTGAGGGCAACCACACAAAATGGCTGCCGTACACAAAATGGAACCCGAAGGTTCAAACAAAATCCCTGAATACATAGTGTTCTCATTGATTGATTAATGCGAAAACACTCGTACATACCGCACTCGTGATTTGCGGTCCGCTGATACCAAAATCTTCTATTTCCGACGACCTTTATCGAACGGGTTCGGAACCACCGAACCTCAGACCCTAAAACTACGGAACCACACTACTTTTAAGTAGACAATATATAGAGGGAAAACTCCTTTCTGCACTCTATCTGTTAAAAGAGGACCAGAGGTAGTTATAAGGTTTCTGGAGAAAGTGAAGAATGGTCTAAAGAAGGAGGTTAGAGAAGATAAGAATTTACTCCTTCTCCATCATGAGACACTGGAGCATAGGAAACCATGGAGCAGATTTACAAGCCCCTTATGCCACTTTTGCGTCATTTTTCCCATGTTACAAATGATGCAAAAGTGGTCAATGACGAAGAATCATGATTGCTTCTACTTGTTCCATCAGCACCTTTGTCAGTGCCCCGGGGATGCGAGAAATCTGGGAAAAGCCATGAAAAAATAACTTTTGGCCAGAGGCTCAAAAGAGTGTCGGCCCTCATCAATTCAGGATCTTGAAACCTCGAGAAAAACTAAGAGCAGCTGAATATTGGATCTGCCTGCAAAAAGGTATATTTCTGGAAGACATCACCTGCAACAAATCTTGCAAAAATCTAAAGGGTTGAGGACAGAAAACCACGAGCAGGGAAAACCCAACTCATAAGGTTCTGCCAAGACATTGTGAACCCCTGGAAATAAATGCACTGCCTTCAGTCAGCTCAGATTCCTCATCAGCCATGGGCAGATCTTGAGAGTTACCTGATTCAGACTGCGAGATCTTGTGCCAAACTGCTGGTTTAAGTAGGCCTTAACTGCCCTATTGCCTATACCAGGGGTCTTTAAACTGTGGGGCGCGACCCCCAGGGGGGCCGTGGAGCGATGCAAAGGGGGTCGCGCCTTCACAGTTTCACTTCTGCCCTGACCTCCAGGGCTTCAGCCCCCCTCCTCCCCCATCCTGTGTCTCAGCTCGCGCTCCTGGGGCCTCGGCTGGGCAGTGTCTGGAGTCCTATCTCCGGCCAGAGTTTTTCACAGGTCTTTAAAGACCATTAGCATATTTACATGCCTTTGTTAACTGATTACCAAAGCTTAGTTTTTATATGGTTCCAGTACCCCCTGGGCCCCCACTCTGCCTATTCCTTACATTTGTATTTTTACACTTACTGCTGTAATGTGAGAATGCATTTAACGAAAAGAAATATAAAGTTGGGTTGCCAAAAGAAACATGCCTGTTATGTGTTGTTTAAAGATCCTGCAGAGACCTGCTCGACACTAAAATGAGATATAAATAAAAAAGTATGTATTAATTAGTTATGTGACTTTTCTGTCTTTATTCTCTTTAATTATTAGTCATGGATCATTGAGGCTTCCCTAGAACACAATTAAAAGTGTTTTCTATGTATATTTGCTGTTCTAAGTATTCACAGATAAGTGCAAAAAATACAGCTGTAGGTGACTGCTTAATTCTGGGCCATCAAAATAATGAGCTGGTAACCCTAATCATTAGTCTGGACGTTTGTTGCAGGATCAGCACATTATTTATTTCCTCCACCCTCGAAACTTGATTAATGCCATTATAGCACTAGTTTAACTTATATCTGAAACCCTACGCTTCAAGTTTCTGGGAATGCACCCTGCTTTCAGACTACTCACTTCTCATTCACACCTTCACTTTCACGTTCACCCTGCACTCCCAGCGATCACCATACACTCCCAGCGATCACCATGCACTCCCACTGATCACCATGCACTCCCACTGATCACCATGCACTCACACTGATCACCATGCACTCATACTGATCATCATACACTCACACTGATCACCATGCACTCACACTGATCACCATGCACTCACACTGATCACCATGCCATGCACTCACACTGATCACCATGCACTCACACTGATCACCATGTCAAATCAAGTCAGAAATTTGTATAGCGCGCTACTCACCCAGAGGGACTCAAGGCACTTAAGGGAGAGGAGTTCGCTACTGATCGAACAGCCAGGTTTTGAGTTGCATTCTGAAGGAGAGGTTGTTCTGTGTAAGACTGAGGTGGGTGGGGAGGGAGTTCCAGGTCTTGGCCGCCAAGTAGGAGAAGGATCTTCCTCCCATGGTGTCTCTTCGGATGCGTGGAATTGCGGCGAGGGCTTGGTTGAACGATCGTAGTTGGCGGGTGGGGGTGTAAAAGGTCAGGCGAGTGTTGAGGTATCTGGGTCCTAGGTCGTGGAGGGCCTTGTGTGCGTGGGTGAGGAGACAGAACGTCATTCTCTTGTTGACGGGGAGCCAGTGCAGGTCTCTCAGGTGACCGGATATGTGGTTGTGGCGAGGTATGTCTAGGATGAGTCTAGCGGAGGCGTTCTGAATGCGTTGAAGTCTTTTCTGTAATTTGGTTGTGGTTCCGGTGTAGAGGGTGTTTCCGTAGTCCAGTCGACTGGTGGCAAGTGCTTGGGTGACCGTCTTCCTTGTTTCGGCCATGGCCAGGTGAGCTTCTAATGTGGCAGCGTGTATTCCAGCGGATTGGGAGGCCCTTCACGAGGTTGACTAGACATCTTTCTGATGTTAATTGCTGTATTTTGGTTATATACTGGTACTGATGGGGTGAAATCTTTCCTCAGTATTACTGTGTTTAAAAAATTCTAAATAATAAAGCAATGCTACCCCAGAATGCGCAGCATCACAGAACATTATTTACATTTTCTACTCACACAATTTAGTCAAGCCTGTCGCATAATTTGGTCCTCACCTTCCTCATAACCTAGAGGTTTAGAAATGTTTGTCAGGAGGGGGTCCTTACGCTTGAAAATGTTGACAGGAGGGTCTCGACATCCAAAAGTTTGAAGACCTCTGGCCTATACAGACTGCAAACACATTTCCCTTAAACTCAGCTGAGAACTCATGAAATACTTTCCATACAGCCAGTGTTCATTTCAGTTGTAGGACTGAAGATTTTCCTGATGAGATCACAAATCCCCAGGCTGAGTGATCCCCTAGTACAGTCCCCCAAAATATTCTGCTGACATCAGTAGTCATGCACGATTGGATCCATCATGGAAAACAAAATCACTTGCTCCAGAGTCAAGGGAATTAACTAACATGCCAACTGGTCCTGAATGCATCAGAGCAGTTTCCCTTCTGCACCAGACCCCACTTGATGGCAGAGTATTAAAAAAAATACAAGAGAACGGAAGTGAAGGAAAACGTAACCAAAATATTTGGCACCACCAGATGGCAGGAGAAACTCAGTTGTGTTCATTATCAATTTTGGGTTCTGTGAGAAGGTGTGGTCAGGCCCATTGACAAAAGCAGGGTGGTCTGACTCGGCCCCACTTAAACGGTTGCATACATAGGGGGCAGATTTACAAGCCCCTTGCGCTCCTTTTACGCCACCGTTGTGTCACTTTTGTGACGCAGCTGCGGCGCAAAAGATGTGCCATGATGCATGGTGCTGATATGCAGGGATGCACCACTTATTGTAAATCTGCCCCATAGATTGCAGTGCTGCACAGTTCCCCTCGCTGCCTCTAGCAAGTCTCCTCTGCTGATGCTGGTGTGCTGCTGATGCTGCTACCTACCTCCAATAAATCAAGGGGCCCCTGAATAATGCTATAGGTGGAGATGCAGGGGAAAGGGACAATATAATGAAACAACAAAAATCTTCACCTGTACTTAATCAACAAGTGCTAATAAAGTCACTATAAATGCAAACTCCCTCCCAGGAGAAAGTAGATCAACAAACCAGAATAGGATATAGATCCATGAATACGTTTTAATCAATATTCATAAGTAAACAATTCATTAGTTTCAATAAATGTGAATAAATGTTAGCACTTGTTGATTAAGTACAGGTGGAGATTTTTTGTTGTTTCATTATATTGCTGCTACCTACCTCCCCAGCAATCCTCTGCCCGCCGCTTCCACTTCACTTAGGTCACATTACTCGATATGGCCTCATCTGTGACAGTCTAGTTTGTCTCCTGTCAATTTTGTATTATGTTTTAGTCTAATTGTGCCCATTTTGCTGTTTGTTTTCCTTGCAAGATGAGCCTTTTTTTCTCATGTATTAGTCTAAATGTGCCCATTTTGCTGCTTGTTTTACCTTGCCAGGTTAACATTTTTTTCTTCCTGTTTAGTCAGCCCGTGTTTTACCTGCTGTACGTGCTTGCAAGCCAGCCTAGCCTGCTTTGCCATTTGTTTCCTGCCGTTTCCCGACTCCCACTACTGAGTGCCCCTCCATCCTTCAGGACCTACTTAATGGAGTTCCAAACGTGACCCCATTGAGCAGGTGCTTTTGCCCTCACTGCCCCTAGCAGGTATCCCCTGCTGAAGCTGGTTTGCTGCTGATGCCACGACTTTGCTCCTCCACCACCCGTCCCTTCTGCCTCACTGGGGTCATGTCACTCGGTCTGGCGTCATCTGTGCTGGTCTAGTTTGTCTCTTGTCAATTGTACATTATTCTGACCTCCATCCACTCTGGCCTCACCCCAATGGTCACCGACCCCACACACAGCACAGGACACATACTGGGCCAAATCTTCAAATCAAGCGGCAGAGCCAAGTACACCCATATTACCGAACTCACCTGGACTGACCACGCCATCATCCACTTCACTGTCACGGGTTCCCTGGACACCACCACTAAGCCCTAGAGCTTCTCTCACCACAGCTGAAACAAAGTGACTGAGACCCAACAGCAGCAGCGACTGCTCCTGTGAAAACATTGAAAATAAAATGATAATAAAGCAGCTTATTATCTTCATCATCATCATCATTAATGTTTATGTTTTGTGAACACCCATAAAGCATATCATACAAACATTTAACAACATCACATCATAAAAATAGATTTTCATCAGTTCTTACTCCAAGTAAAATATTACATAGATAAAATCAGGTACATTCAACTTATTGTCATTTTATTTTACTCACTGAGTCGAATCTATAGCAGGATGGGGCAATCCTAATGGACAGCAGCAGCAGCAGCAGGGAGAACAAGTGGTGCAAGTGCACTTTTTGGTTTCGGTCGGCCGTCTTAGAACAGCAAAACCAGCGTTGGCACTTAGATCTCTCCACCCTGGCTGTGCTACACAACTGGGTGGAGAACAGACTCAAATCGAGCATTAAACCAGACCACCCAAACCAATCCCAGTGCTTCTCTTATGCAGAGTTTTACCAGCATGAGAGCAGCATCTAGATTGGTTTAGAGACTCTGGGAGCCTGTGCATGGAGTGCCGGTGTCAGAGGAACAGAAGAGCACCGAAGAGGCAGCCGCCAGGTAAGTGCTATTTTTTTCTTCGTTTTCTCCCCCGTGCTGTCCCTCACTTTTATTTCACAGCAGTCAACACTGCCCTGTAGATGGAGGCCCTCAACACCACCCAGCCCAAAGCTGCATCAAACCTAGAACAGGCTTTCCAGAATTTCTCCGACTGGATCGCCAAATGTGCTGACATAGTCGCCCCCATGAAGCCTTCCAAAACCAACAAATCCTCAGGACAAGCCAGCTGGTATACACCAGAACTCAGAACCATCAAGTGCAACTGTAAACAAGTAGAAAAACAATGGCGCACCACCAAAGACCCCACCAACTGAACTGCCTTCAAATCAGCCCTCAAAATGTATGACCAATGCATCAAGGACACAAAAAGAGTCACCCTCACAGACCGCATCAAAACAAGTGCCATCTGCACAGAGGAACTCTTCAACATCCCAAGAGAGTTTTCCTGTCCATCAGTCACTGAGAACACTGATCACCTTTCCCAAGATCTATGCAACACCCCGTTGGCCTACTTCCACAGCAAGATAGCCACCAACTACCAAAGTTTGATCCCCAATGCACCGACTTCGACTTCAACAAACTCTGCCCACCCTCCGACCCCAGAAACTCAATCAGAACATAAAATCTGCACGCCACACAGATAACCACAGCCACTGTGTCCTCTATCCACTGTGTTTTACCAATGGACTAGTGCCCCCACCATTTCTTCAATCCTGGAATCAAAGGAATCAGCACAGAACTCACCAACATCCTCAATGCCTTCATCACCACCATCACCACCAACGCATCATTCCCCGACAGATGAAAACACTCTAGGGTCAGACCCCTCCTGACAAAACCCTCCACTGACCCCAGTGAACTAAAAAATTACCGCTCCATCTTGCTGCTTCCATTCCCCACCAAAGCCCTTGAGAAGGCCATCAACCTCCAGCTCACCTAAGACCTAGAAAAAAAAAAACCTGCTCGATGCATCCCATTCTGGCTTTTGCTTCAACCACAGTAGAGAGACCGCCCTGTTCACTACCACCGAAGACATCAGATCCCTCCTCAACCGGGGTGAAACAGCAACCCTGATTCTCCTCAACCTCTCAGCGGCATTCAAAATCGTATCCTACCACACCTTCATCAACAGATTCAACCTTATTGGCGTCCAGGAGGACACCCTCAAATAGATCACTTCTTTCCACACAGAACAAACTCAGAGAATCCACCTGCCATTCTTCAACTCAGAACCCAATAGCATCACCTGCGGTGTACCCCACGGATCGCCCTTCAGCCTCACTCTGTTCAACACCTACATTACACCCCTCACCAACAATGTCAGAACCCACAGACTTAACATCATATCCTATGCAGATGACACCAAACTCATCCTCTCACTCACTGAAGACCCCTCCACCACTAGAACAAACCTTCTCAACACCATAACTAGTGTCATGGAATGAATGAGGACCAACAGCCTGAAGCTCAAAACGGACAAGACAGAAGTGCTGATCTTCAAGAAGAACACCTCCCCATGGGACAACAGCTGGTGGCCCCCAAGGTTGGACCCACACCCACTCCAACAGACCATGCACCCAACCTTGGCATCATCCTTGACAGTAAACGCACCATGAAGCGCCAAATCAATGCTAATACCTCCTCCTGATCCCACACCCTCCTCATGCTCTGAAAAATCTCCAGATGGATCACTGTCAACACCAGAAAACCATCTCCCAGGCTCTCATCACCAGACAATGGAAACACGCTTTACTCCGTTATTACAACCCAACTCCTCAAGACACTGCAGACCATATAGAACACAGCAGTCAGACTGATCCTCAACCTCTCAAAACAGACCCGCATCCCCCCTCACCTCAGAAACCTCCAGTGGCTCCCCATCCACAGGAGATACCAGTTCAAGCTACTGACACACGCTTACAAAGCATACATATCCTGACCAGGAACATTTAAAGCATATGAGAAATGGGTAATTGACTGAGACAACATGTCAATATCTTATCCATAGTCAATTTTATAATTTTGCTATGTAAAAGTATGGCTGGCATACTGCTAGGCAGATTCACTTAACTTGGGATCTAGAAATGTACTAATGAGAAGTGAATATTAATATGCTGGGCTTGTTTACTGTTGCTCAAAGGCATCTTGCCTTATTGTGTTAACATTATGAAAGCGGCAGCCTCTCTCATTAACAAGAGCACTGCCATTGCTTTACATGTTCATGCATTTAATATTCTTCCTTCAAGGAGTCTCAGAAACATATGTGATCAGTCGAGAAATTTGGATGGAAATGCAATGCACATCTATGCTCTTCTCATTGCTTAAACACACTCATTATTATGGAAGGAGCTTTTAGAGATGCTGCTGACACTTTCTCTATGTGGTGCTTACGCCGCAGGCTGCACTTTGCCTTTGGGACGTACCAGACCTGTTTCCTTTGCAAGGGAAGAGCCAGATAAATAAAGTACCTCCACTCTGAACAATATCCTGAATGGCACTGAGTGACTGAGCAAAGCCGGCTAGCCCAGTACACATTAATAAGTCTTCTAGGGGGCTATGCTCCCCTTGATGACATTTTCATACCAAAGTGGCCACATAATGCATTTCACTGTTTAATTTGCAAATAATATGGTACAAGTTTTCCTCAATGACTCATGAAATAACATAAACCATCATGGGCTACCTACTGAACCTGAACTTCCTAGAAAGGTCTCTCCTTTTCAAGAAGGTGGGGCCACCCTGTGAATTTTGCAACCCAATTATCAAGTTAATGGCTTGGGTCAGTGGCGTAACCTTAGCTCCCTGCAGCCCCCAGAGTGCGGGGACCCAATGCACCAGGGGGCCCCCTCTGTCACTGTGCACAGCCCCTGGCTTGAGAGCTCCTGACTGGGTCCGGAGCATGGGGGGCCCTTCTTGTGCTTAGCAGGGGGGGCCCCATCAATTTTCTTTACACCACTGGTTTAAGTGTTATCTCTCAGATAGTCCACATAATAGACAGTGGTGGCCGAAACAAAGAAAAAGTGGTGGGGCGGATGGAGGGGGCAGGTTGGGAGTGGGAGTGTGGAAAATGTAGCACCCATTTGCAGTGCCCCGGACAGTGTTGTCCTCAATAGTAGATGAAGCGATGTGTTCCTAAGATAAGAGTCAAAACAGAATTACAAAACAGTTAATGAATAAGGACTGACTCAAAAATGCTTGAGATCAGAATATTAGCAAAACAATGGGGGTTTATTAAAACTTTAAAGTACAATGCAGAAGGTAAAAACTTAGGCTCCGATTGAGATAGTGGACAGACTTCAGTCTGTCCGCCAACGTTTCACATTTGGGACTGCCCGCCTACAATGCGGTGGTCCCACAGGGCTAATTATAATGCGACCGCCACCATGGCAGTTGCATTGCCCATGTGCAAACAGACACTCCGCACATATCCCTGCACTACCATAGGTGCCCTCCAGGTCCTGTGTCTGTGGGCCAGGGGAAAATGGGGGTCCACTAGGGGCTCCCAATGTCCCTTTTCCATCAGCCTTTTCATGGCGGGTTCACTGCCATGAAATGGCCGGCGGAAATTAACATTGTAATGCCTATGGCAGTGCCTGGTAGGCACAGCCACCATTGTAGGCATTACTCTGCCTCCGATGGACCCGTCGGATCTGTGGCGGTCGGTCTTTCCAACTGCCACACAGCCGCTCGCCATCCAAATGTGGCGGGCGTGAAGTTGCTGAAAAGTTCGGGGAGACCACCACCGACAGACTGTCATTGGAGGTCTCCCCGCTATTGTAATCAGTCCCATAGTAAGTTTCGGTAAATCAGTCCTGGGCTTCAAACTAAATTTCCTTGAAGGCTCTTAGCATTTAAATATATGCAGCATTAGGCAAAATCTGAAAAATATTTTAAGTCCAAAATGTAGAACAACTTAATAAAAGAAAATCAGGGAGCATCCCTAGTAGCTCAGAAAACTATCACACAGAGCCCCAAATTCAGGGCTTTTTATTGGAAATGTTACCATCAAAACCAATGGACAGCGCACACTCAGCATAGCATGAGCACATTTATGAATACAACAGCAAATCACAGTACTACATTATTAGATGTCACATAATACTACCATTTTACCACTGTCCCACTAAATGAATAACAATTGGTACCTTTACTCTAATGTCATCAGAAACAGCAGCCCAGATCTGGTTACATAAACAATCGAGAGTCTCAGAGCGAATAGCCCAAGTGAACAAACAGGAAGGTTCTTGAAAAGTATCTAAAAGCTTTCTGCAGAGCTCTTCGAACAGAATGTCCACACAAGTAATGATGGGCATTTTACTGCATGCTGTGTCAGTGGCAAAATGTAAAAACAAGAGGAATATTATGAAGCAGTCATATTAAAGAAATAAAGACATTATGGGGACAGGGTCTATTTGAGGCCTAAATAGCACAGGCCAGGAAAACACAGTCCTGTGCATCACAACAGTATTGTTTTAGTTGCAAAATAGTTCATGTTAATATGTAATTTAGAAAATAACTTCATCAATTGGCTAAAAAAACACAGGTTTTACAGGCACTTCTCAGTCAGCCCTCACAAAATGTTTCTAATACTTCTGTGGTGTGGCAGACAAGTCTCATTTTTTGGGTGAGATTTATAACATTTTTCAATGTTCTTCATTCCTATCTTTCATCTTCTTTCATACCCTTCCTGCACCTTCAAAGTAATTTTTCAGTCATATGTTATCAAGAAGAATCTAATTGTAAGTGGAAGTGTGGTAAAATGAAAATGTGTGCCAAGTCTGACTGTCCCTAAGGGTAGACAAATTTCACAGGCTTGGCAACCAGAGACATTACTGTTACATGTTCATACAGCGTGCACATCATTAAGATCATGCTAATTTTTCAGCAGTGCTGATAAGGTCAATCGCTCTACATGAATCATGAAATATCCATAGCAGCAAATGACCTCTGGTACCAAAAAAATTGCATCACCACTTTGTGTCCCCAACTCCACTAGAATTGGCACTCAGACATCTGTTCTAATTTAAATATGTAATGGAAATGCAATCATTTTGAGCATAAACATCAACTAGACATTTCATGAATAAAGAAAGATTTCTTCACAAAGACAGGATTCTGTAGTATCTTGGTATTCTCAATGCTATCCCTCTCTACATCACAAAATACTACTCTACGTGTGGACTTCTCCTCATTACAGATTCTTTGGCTAAATACATTCCATTCTCCCAAATAGAAACGTCTACATTTGTAACAATAACTTATTTAACCATTTATTCATATGCTTGATTTTTCTCTGAGTTTGGTACCCAAATACCAACATGTCATTTTCAAGTGTTCCCATTTTTCTGCTGGTCAACGAGGACGCAATCTGTCTCAAAAGCCCACGTATCACAACAATCACATGCTGGCATACCGAACATTTAATAGTGGTAGGCAGAATGCCCACAGAAGTCGAGTGGCCACAATTGCCCAGGGATGTCCATTGCTATGCATGGAATATCCAACATAATACCATGGCTGCTGGCAGCATGCTAAGGAGAGGAAAGTTGTTAAGCCAGGGTTGGCCATCACGTTGCCAAGGATGGTCACCATTTTCCAATGAGGGCCACGTCATGTCTTGTCCATCATATTGACTAGAAAGCCCATAACATGCTAGGGTGAGCTATTTTATGTCAGTACCACATATTCCCTAAATGTCCACCATATATGTATACGGTCTACATTTTGTTAGAGTATACATAATTACTAAAAATGACCACTGTATGGCATAAAGGCCAACTTTAATGGCAAGGGTCACCATAATGTCAAAATGTTTCTCTTAATGCCAACCTCAGTCTCTATATGTGTTAAGGTCACCTCAATGTCCACCTCACTCACATTGGAACATTTCTGTTTTTTAGTTTTGCCCACCACTGTTCCCCAAGCTTTTTTGCTTAAATCTTTACTACTCTCTCATACCTCTACCTCTGTTTCTATATGATTATCCCAAGGCACCGTTCCTATCCCATTACATACCATTTACATGCTCTTCAATACATTACTTTTAGTGTTTTCCATTTATTTATTATTCCTATGTCTCTTCTCTACTTGTTCCACCCTCTCTCACTCCACCTCCACACCCCTCTCATCTTGCCTCAGTCTGCCCCTGTCATCTTTTACTGCCTTAATGTCCACCTTGATTAATTTTTGTGTTCTGCCCACTTTATATTATTATATTCACCTTCCTTCTTTGTCCTTGCTTTTTCCTCAATGTTTTCTCCTTCCCAATTCTTTCTCTCATTATTTCTGATTCTTTTTCTTGCCCTCTTACTCGTTCTCCCATTCTGCTTTCCTTTTTCTCTTAATTTTTTCCCATTTCTGTTTTTCTTTTCTCACTCTTCTTTTCCCTGTTCGTTCTTCAATCTGAAACTTTCTTACAAAATTATCGGTTTTCTCATTCTCTTTTACTAATATACACTCTTTTTCTTCACACGTTTTTTATCATCTTTGTTTATTTCACCTCTTTCCACCTCAAATGCACCTTGTGTCTTCCTCTTATACTTTTTACTTTGATATTCTCTTCTGGATTTCATCTTCTACTTTTTTTCCTTCTAGTGTCCAACATATTATTTCTTTTTTGCTCTCTTTTACTTTTCTTTCACTTTCACTTCCACTTTTCTTCTATTTGCCCTTTCTGTATTTTTTGTGACTTCCTTATTTTCTTTCTATTTCCTCCCTTCTTTCCATATTATTACTTCCATTATTTCATTGCATGTTTTCATTCGTGATTCCTTCTTGGTCAATGTACTGTGCTCTTTTTTACTTTTTCATCTTTACTTCTTTCTTTCCTGTTTTCTTTTATAATCCATAATTCTTTATTATATTATATCTTTCTTTCACTCTTTCCTCCGCTCCTACAGCCATGCATCCTTTCTTCTTGCCTTTCATGCTTTTTTTATCATTATCCCTTTGCTCCTTTCTTTCATCCTTTATTTTCTGTCATCTCTCTTTCTGCTTATAGTTTCTTTACTTCTTGTTTTTCTTTGCTGATATGATCTTTTCTTTTATCTTTTACTTGTTTCATTTCTCTTTATGCATGTCATCATTTTTAGGTTTTGCCTGAAATCTCTTGTAGTTAATATATCTTAAAAGGGAACTCTTGTGTACTGTGTTCATTCACTTTTGTGCGGAAATTGTTTTGCGTTAACTTCCCCTGGCTGCACGCATTTATGATACTTCTACTAAAGTTCTTCACACTGTTTAAACCCCGTTCAGTGTCAAGATAAGATCTCTTCCCAAAGGTGAGGCATATAGCTTCTAACATTATGCTTGAATACATGCTTTTAACTACTTAGTTCTGAAAAGCAGATGCTTTAACCTTAGATTGTTTGTGGCATTTCCTATTCATGCCTCAGTACCTTTCTTTGCAATTGGAAGGTATTATCAGACTGACTTTTTTCAATTTAATCTATTTGCTCACTATGATCAAATTCTAAATGTTGTAATAAAGATTGCACATTAAATAGAACGTTAATTTACAAGAGGTACGCTATATTTTGCTACTAAACAGGCAGTCATAAGTGCAGTTACCTTGCAGACAACAGGGTCATGATTTGAATGGTGCAGCAGGTGCAGTAGCACCAGGTCCAAAAGATGTCAGAACTCCTCTAAACACCTAATATTACTATATTTTACTACTAAACAGGCAGTCACAAGCACAGTTACTTTGCAGAGAACAGGTGTAGTGTAGTTCCTAGTTTCCCACTAGGCCCTGCGCATTGGAATAACATAAACAGTAGTATCGACGTGGAACTGCTTATATTCCAGGCCTCCACTGACTATGCTAAACTTAATTGGGTTGTGTTACCAACTAGCTCAGAGGTCACTGGAAACTTTCTTCTCTGCATAGGAAGTGATCAGCTTCCCTGCCACAGACAAGAAGGGATTCAATTTTCCAACAACCGTGCAACATGACAACTTTGCTCCTCAGATCAAGAGTCGATCTCTAGGGTCGTGTGAAACAATAGACATAGATTTCACTCAGTCAGTCTAGTGCAGTTTACTTTCACGAGATGTAGAGAATAGAGAGACGGGCGTTAGTCAATAAAGGTTAACATTTATTGAACAGTCTTTCTTCTCGTACAAGAGAAATGTATTGCCACAATTGCAATAACTGTTATTATAAAAAGTACGTACAGTAAGATAAGTATTGCGAAATAGAACTGTAAAAGCATTGATATGGTTTCTTAGCCATACAATGGTTTAAAAGTAATAAAACATATATACAGTCATATATACATTAGGCTAACATACTCAACTGGTGCTTCTAACTAAGCCTACCCCAGTGTGCCTGACCTAAGCCTAACACGTGAGAAGGGGAGTAAGTAAGTAGCTTAAGTTAAGTTGGTTTTGCCAAGGTTTGTTTCAAGAATTCTCGTCTAAGGGTTTAGTCAACACCATACCTCTGAATAGAATGATGGAGGATTGGTATCTCCTTCAGGGGTCTCTCTCGATATCCCAGTCACCCGCGAGGGTAAACCGGAAGCGCCGGGACTGGATTTCTCTGCACGAGAAAGGCAGCGGCTCTCTTCAGCGCGTCGAGGAAGGAGGGTTGACAGCATCCGCGGGCAGCTGGAATCTGCTGGATGTCTTCGCAGAGGACGGCTGTTCAGCTCCTTAACCGTACTGCACCATAGTTCGCGCTGTAGCGGCGATAATGGTAATCAGCAGCTTCACCACCACAGGATAGCAGGCTGCAGCGACAGAGTGCTAGATTTACCAACACAGGGTCATGCAGGCAGCTGGCATCAGCAACAGTAGCTTGTAGCTCACAGCTCACATTGCTTAAGGCAACGTTGGTAATATTTATACCTGACAGGTGCCGGGTTTGACGCAAGTTTGCTGGACACAAGACGTCAATTAAAGATGTCACTAGGAAGTGACAGTTATCAGTTGCTCATTAGAGTTCCATTACTAATCAAAACATAGCAAGCGGGGATTTCCAGGTTTGCTAAGTTTTTATCTTGTTGAAGAACTCGGAGTGTTATCTAGGAATATCAGATAGTGAATGCTGCTCTGTCATTGCACTAATTGGTCGCAAAGGAAGTAGCAGAGAGTCATGCTGGAATGTGGCTCTGTTCGTGTGAGAAAATAAACAATTGTGCACCGAGCACTCCAATTTAATCTCTCTATTTATCTTGTTTAGCACTAGTATAGTGATCTGTGTGCTGCGACTGATAGAGTGTACCCTAACACTCTGTCTATAGCATGAAAATGTGGCTGGTTAACAGAAAGTTAACACAGGCTCAGTGGCGCACAACTTTAGTATGTTCTAATGATCAAACCTATTTCGTACGAAATAGGTTTGATCATTAGAACATACTAAAGTTGTGCGCCACTGAGCCTGTGTTAACTTTCTGTTAACCAGCCACATTTTCATTCTGTTCATGTGAGGCCAGAGATGACTTTACAGAAAATCGCACTTGAACGGTTATGCCAATATAGGGAATAAATGGATTTATAGCCGAATAGGGGCATAAGGTCACAGTATCGATCAGGAACCTAGATAAGCACGCAACACCCACTCCACGTTTTCATGTCCATCAAAATTACTAAAACTAAGCAATAAGATGCATGTGTAACATTGCCCACCCCAAAATACATAAATGCATTCGAAATAGGCGTACTTGTAATACATGGAATTTAGGTACTGTACGTTTTTTAAAGCATAGTAATCATTCAAAAAATTATTGCATATGAAATCAATGAACGATTATGCAAAAGGAATTACACATGAAGTATCTCTGACAGAAGAAATGCGAGATAAATCATCACATAAAAATGCATTGTAATAACATGTGGGCTAGAGGCTGGTGTAATGTTGTTATGTCTCTAGACGTGTTTAGAAATAGAAGTGTGAAGCTTCTGTTCTCTAAGAATAGTTTTTACGTTAAGCAAAGAATTGTTCGTGCCATAAAAAGGTCAATATTAGAAAAAATTGTCCAATTCAAAGAAAATAGATTTCCAAAGCTCCTGGCAGTTTTTTGTTGATCAAAACTGAAGGCCGAATTCAGAGTTCATGGGAACGCTGTGTGTCGGAAAAGCTTCTAAAAGTTATTGTTTCTCTATGGGAGAGAACATCGTATCAGACAGGCTCGCAAAGAATTGGTCTACAAAATCAGGTGATAGTTCAACCAAATTAGATAGCACTGTAACTTGGCAGGTGTGAGAATGATTGCTGTCATCGAAGGCAGGACCAGCAATGCTCACAGAACGTTGTACCTGGATGATGTTGCTTTTGTCACTCGCTCCACTGTTACCACTTGGCTGTAGTACAGGAGTCTCCACGAATGCCGTCATCAGGATTGGTAGCCGCTGGGGACAACACAATGCGTGAGCCGTTATTGGACTGAGCAAAGTATCGACGTCCATTGGTACTGCTGATGGAAGTGAAAGACAGATGTCCAACACGCATTCATCGCCGCAAAGCATACACCGTAGCACAGGTAAAATGCAATTTTGCCATATCGGTCTGAATGAAAGGAACCAGGTCATGTTCAGATCTCTCAGCCTGGCCAATCCAAGGACGTTAGTTATCCTGTCCCGGTAGCGCATTGCTAGGATTGTCTCTTCCATTCCCATGGGAGCTATGTCTGAGCCGAGGCTTGCCATAACGTAGCAGGAGGGTCAAAAATAGAATCCCTGCAACGAGTCCCAAAAATAGTGGTATGCCGCCAAAAATGGAGTGCACAAAATTAGGAAAGATTCCCAAAATTGCCTGGAAGGGTGTTAGCAGTCCCGTAAAGACTGTCTTAAATATGCCTGGATGCTTGTTGCACTAGACATGTTAAGGAGTTGGCTGAACATTTCTACGAAATGCACGGGGCAATTTGTTGATAAAAGGTCATGGACTTCAGTAGCCGTCCTTGCGACTAGAAGATCATACGTCTCTGTAGATGACGTTATAGGCACTGTTGTCTGTAAAAGTACAGATTTCATTTTGCTTAATGTATCAATTCGTATAGAATAGAGATTCAGACGAGGCCAGATGGGAGTCACTATGTCTGGAGGCCCGCTCGGGAACAATGCTTGCATACAACATTTGACCATGGACGTTACTTGTACTAGATAACTTGTCCCTGGCGCGAGGCCACAACACCTGTGATCCGTTCTAAGAATGTAACTCCCGTTTGCGAGTTGCATAAAAAAGGGCTCTATCTGAGTTGCAGGTGTGACTAGCTGGTGGCATGAAAGGTTGTTTGAATTTCCATCACATGCTCCGTGTAAATTAATACCCTGACACAAAGTATACCGCTTAGTGAATGTTTACAGTTCTCACCACTAAGAAATACATTTTTGTCGCTGTCACTATAGCAAGAATGAGTGTATGGTAATTTCCATTCAGATTTTACATATCCTTTACCCAATTGTTCATACTGGCCAGCAGGTATGTATTCAAGGCACTTTGTAAATCGGAAAGTTGTTATCGGAATTGTGATAATTCCGTGTATTATCCATTCAATGACAGGACTCTCTGACATTGTCAATGGTAATCTCTTGAGTTTTTCGATGCTCAGGATTGTATAGTCTGCTTCTTTCTGTGCCAAACTGATCTGTTTATCAGTAAGGTTAAAACTGGAAAATAATGACGTTGTGTTTATCAAACGCCAAGGCACATAGCCTGAACGAAGATTTTGCAGCGTCCAGCCTAATTCTATAATAGAGCGCAATTGAGACTGGCCATGTTGTAACATTAGCAAATCTCTGTCTATCACATCAAAGGCAGAGGATACAATATTGTCCAACGAATATATTCTGGAAGACAGAGTCATTAACCCATTGTCTACTACAGAAAGTGATTTCTCCAAATTAATACGATCAATTTCTCGTATCTTTTCAGCAGTTTCAATTTGCTTTACTTTCCAAGCCTCGTTGTAAGCAGCATAGATGCTGGTCGCTATGAAACGCTTTTGACGCTGTTTGCGTGGTCCAAGAATGAAATCGCGCAAATCAGCACCATCTTTTAATAAAGACAAGTGTTGCTTAATTTCAGCCAGTGTGGACGAGGTTAGCCATTCAAGGCAGAGTTTCCCTACACTGTATGTTGTTATAATCCCTGGATGTTGTCTCTGGGAATATCTTGAGTCTAATCTGGTCATTTTTAAACCCTGTGTTTTATTCAGGAACCTATCTTGACAGCTATTTGTGTCTGTAGGCCAGATTAACCACTTTTTCCAATCAGGATGTGTTCTGTTGAAATGTAAAATTTGTGACACGTCTAACTCAATATCTGTGGTTGTATTCCCAGGTATTGGCTTTGGTATAGATGGTGTTTTAAGGTCTTTGTTCTTAGCTAGGCCAAGACAAGATGTTTGGTGTACTGTGTCATTTAAAAATAACATTTGTTCTGGTATCATGCAGGTTCTAAATAGTGCTTCAATGCCTTGCACCTGCCAATCTTTTGTACCCCAAATTGTTTTCGTTTCAATATTATTTTTCCAATAATCAAAACCAAATGTCATCATTTTGTCATAAAATGCTTCTGAATATATTAATTTAGAATTTGTCAGCATTGTTTTCATTCCTGTTTTATCTAACAGTTTATAATAAAACGTTTCTGCATCACTGGTGTTAAACCCTGAGAAGTATTTGAATTTCTCAAAAAATGCTTTAGAACTGCTTTTAGGTGGTATAGAACAATGTTCCCATTGATTATACATAAAAACATTTCTAGGCTGTGCAGATTTATGCAAGTAATGATCCCCATAGTGGGTGTAACAGAATAACTGCTCATAACTAGATGAACCTTGTAAATAATCATGATCTGTGAATCTAGCTGACATTACTAAATCAGACATCATGTCATTAATACTGTTAAAGTCCCAATCATCAGAGAATGTACTAGGAGTCACAAAGTCACTTAAGGAAACCTTTAGTTGATGAGGATACTTCAGGATTTCGACCGGACCATAGATCTCATAGTCTGTTTTCTCCCATACTACCCCACCAGGTATTGGAATTGCTGTGACATTTACTGTTGACAGTTCTCTTTTCTTCACGTGGGATGATCTGTGTGGTTTCAGGACTAGGTTGATGTTCTGACTTGCTGTGTCCATTCAATTGTGATGAATTTTCCTAAAATTAAAACTAAAATTAGGCAGAGCAGGAGTATGAATACCCCTGAAATTATCCAATGCTCAATCAACGGTGAATCCAGATATAATTCTTTGATTTGTTGAAGGAGTCCTGTTGTATTTTCTTTAGAATACTTTTTTGTTCCTGGCATCACTTCGGGGTCGTTTTGATCTTCAGAGAAGTTGTCGAAGTTGATGAAATAACCAGAGGCAGTTCTGTCAATTGATGGGATTGTTCTTTCAATCTGTCTCTCGGTAGCACTTTCTGATGCCACCTCATTGTAGACTGGTGTTGTTTCTTGACGAACTGTTTCAATCTGTGTTTCAAGAGGCACGAGTTCCATGGCATTATTGCATAGTCCTTCATTGTGCACTGCAGGCTGATCGAATGTGATGAGTCTTTCAGTTTGAACCTCTTGGATTGTTGCAAGTTTGGGTATTCTGTTGTTTCTTAGGAGTCCACTGGGCCTACTGTTGATTATAGGCCACATGCTTGTGGTTTTACCAGATCGATGGACACGACTCTGTTCTCCTTTTTACCAGCAAGGGGCGGTAGCACAACTGATCTTGTTCCGGTGACTGCCAAGACAGGTACTGCTTTTCTGTAAGAAGGCCCAAATTCCTTCTTCACCGCGATCTTTTCTCTGACTAGATCCCCAATCTTTGGAATCTAGACAGGCCTTGCTGGGGCTGTTGCGGGTGGTGCCTCGTCAGTGGTACTTGGCTGTTGCTTTAACTTTATGTTGCTTAATGATTTTCTTGTTTCATTCAGTTCCTGTAAAACAGCCAAACGGTCTTTTACATCAAACTGCGTTGTTTCTTCTTGTACCACTGACATCTGACTATCGAGGTCCTGAACGCGCATTCGAATTCCGAACAATAGTTCGTATGGGCTGAAACCTTTTAGAGAATTTCTTGGCATGTTGTTAAGACTAGTCTGGACACTTATTAAATGTTTGACCCACCCAGCGCCTGAACCTAATACCTTCGTTGTTATAGATTGCTTTATGCCCCGGTTTTTTCTTTCTATCACACTATTCCCTTCCGGGTGCGACGGACAAGAATACCGCAACCCAATTCCCATGCTGGCCATGGCCTCCTTATAGGCTCGAGAGCTGAAAGCAGGACCCTGGTCAGAATGGAACGTGGTAATTGCGTATGTGCCGATAAAGACTCGCAAATCTTTTATAACCGTTCTAGCGTCAGCCGAGCGCTGGGGCCACATCCATATGAACCTCGTACAGGAATCCACTGCTACCATGATATATCTATAGTTACCGTCCCTTTGTAGGGGACCACAGTGGTCCAGGTAAACGCATGCAAATGGTTTATCCGAGATGAGAAGGGGTGTCTGCGCTGGTCGTTTCACTGTTGATACTTTTATCCTTTGGCATATGTCACATTCCAATACATACTTTTTAGTTTGTATTCTCAGGCGAGGCCACCAATATCTCTGTTTTAGTAGTGATATTGTTGCGGAAACGCCAGCGTGTGCAGAAGCAAGCCCTTCGTGTGCCGCTTTGATTAGTCCTAGTCTGTGTTCCCTGTTTGGAATTACTCTATCCCCCACTCCAGGGATTCGAGCAAAAGGAACATTATTTGTATCCGTTAAGTACAAGTACTTTTTAGGAAAGCCTTTTGGGAGTGTTTTCTTATCATTTTTTACTGACGTACTGACAGCTTGTAGAATATCGCTGTCTATTTTTGTTTGTGACCGAGTTATCGCAGCTACGGAAGCCGTTTGCACAGCTGCCTTCGCGGCTTCATCAGCCAATGAATTCCCTGCAACGTGAACGCCATCACGTTGATGACTCAGTGTATGTATCACGTGAGTCTTTTGTAGTTCTTTTTGTAAAAGAACTACCTGTTCCCAAAGCATTTTATGCTTTATTGTGCCACCTTTTGCATCTTTGAAACCATTTTCCACCCAATTCTGCAAGTATTCATTATAAGATTGTACGCAATAAAAAGAATCGCACACTATTAGTGTGGGGAATTCGCGATCGGTATTTTCTAGCGCCATCTTAAATGCTACTAATTCAGCTCGTTGAGCCGAGCAATCTCCTAGAGATTGTGTTTTAGTGACCAGTGGTCTGAATTTTCCTCTGTGCCAGCGACCTTTTACAATCGCGCACGCAGCACTGTAAGCTTGCTTACCCCCAACTGCGGGTTGTGCTGATCCGTCAGTATATATAATACTTCCGTATTCTTCGAGAGGCAGGATTTCAATTGGCAGAGGACATTCATATTCATATTGTAAAAATTCCTGTGTTTTTAAGTTAGGATCAAATTTGTAAACTACGTCTGTTGCAGCAAGAGAATTAACCCACTGAATCCATCTCGGATGCAAAGCTTTAGCATTAGGAATGCTTGCTTTAGTTACCGCTTCTAAAGCCGGTATAGGAGTTACGATTATTATTCGTTTACCTTGTGCTAGGGGCCTTTCTTTCGCTACAGCAGTCTGAACCGCAGTTAGAATTTTCTCCGTTGAACTGAATTTTATTTCAGCCTTTGTGTACAAATGTGATTTGTAAGCTATTGGTACCTTTTCTCCCTCATTAGAGGTTAGGTATGTGAATCCGCATCTTCCTGGGATGACTCGGATTACAAGATCACGTGTGTTGTCACGTGTATCTAATTTTGTTTTTGCTAACATGTCTGTTTGCAGTGATCTCAAAATTTCTGTGTGTTTTTGAGTCCAATTGATTTGTTTTAAATCAGGTTTAATTAGTTCGTAGAGAGGTTTAACCCTCTCTGCGTAATTTAGAATGTAAGTTCTTCCGAAATTCAGAAAACCTAGTATGGATTGTAAATTCTTCAGCGTTTTTGGAGCTTGGAGTACAGCGCACTTCTCTAAGAAGTTGTCTGCTAGGCTTTTCCCTTCACTTGATAATTCGTACCCTAAGAATAGTACTGTCAGATGGGCAATTCGGGACTTTTTAAAGTTGAATTTGTAACCCTCTGCTGCGAACCCAAGTATAATGGTGTTCACTCTTTTCAAGTGAGTATCCAAGTCGTCGTCTGTGAGATAAATATCATCTACGTAGGATAATGCTTCATCATCATAGATTTGTAGTAACTCTGTTACCGTAGCTGAGAATAGTCCTGGGCTGTTCTTGAACCCCTGTGGGAGTCGACAGAATTTTTTCTGCGACCCAAATGCGGAGAAAGCGGTCAAATATCTGCTTTCTGGTGCAATGTTTTGACAAAAGAAACCATTAGAAATGTCTAATGTTGTTTTATATTTTTTCCTAACTATGTTATTCATTAGGGCTGCACTATGCGAGTTTTGTACTGCAAAGGTTTTGCAACATGTATTAAGGTGTCTGTAGTCCAAAACTAGACGATATTAATTGTCTGGCTTGGAGACAGGAAACAAAGGATTGTTCATTTGAGAGGTGCATGTTTCAATCACCCCCTGGTATTCAAGTTGATCTAAGATCTCCCTGACCTGTTTTTTAGCTTCTTGCTTTATGGGATACTGCCGTTGGGCAGTTGGTTCACTTTTTAATTGGATTTTGTGAGAAGGAGACTCCTCATCCCATCCTACATGATTTTTATACAATGCTGGTGCCTGGGCTACTGCCCATTTCCTTGCATATGTATATTTTTTGTGAATCGGAATGTGATTCGAGAAGGCAGGCATAATCACTTCTTCGCCACGAGGGCACTCCCTGACAAACTCTGGGGGCCAATCTTTTTCAGCTAACAGAATATCATAGCCTTTTGAGAGCTTATCCCAAAATAGACCCTTAATTTTCCTAGTCTTATCACCCTCTATACGCAATGTTATTTCGTATATTTTATGGGGCTCACTAAGTCTGGCGTCGGCAGTTTCAACCTGAATGTATTCATTCGTGTCCACTGTCTCCAGATGACTCATCAAGATCTTGCGCGCTATACTGATTTCTGCTGCACTGTCCAACATTGTCAATGCCCACTCCCCGTTTTTCAACTGTGTCCTCAGTATTCTCGGCATGGTTGATTACTCTAATACTGGCTACCTTCTTTTTCTGAAATTGAGATTTCTTATTTTGAGCAGGTTCTTGTCTTTGGACTTGGTGTGCTCTCCTGGGTCTGACCGTCCTCTTCTTTCCGAATTCTGTGGAAGAGATCGAGAGGGACGTGTATCAATACTTTGATATCTATCAGGTTTTTTTAGATTATCCCTATTTCTAAGGTTATATATTTTCTCAGAGGGCTCCCGTTGGGGAGACTGGCGTTCTCGAGTCGGAGTTCTTTCCCTCCGTCGAGGAGACCTTCCTCTGGACTGGAAAACTTTTTCCTTGGGAGTGGATTGTTTATTTCCATCCCAGCTCTTTTTAGGAGTGTTTAAATTATTTTTAATAAATAATTTTTCAGGATTTTCGAGCAGTTGGGGCTTTACTGGTTTTCCACCCAAGCTGTCTCTACCTAATTCTTCATAGCATTTTTCTATGATTTTTGCAAGCTCAACAGGATCTTTTATATCTGTTTCCCTCAATTTCTGGCGAATCGCCACAGATGCTGCTTCTCCCTTTACGTTGGCTAATAATATAGCCGTGACCTGCTTGAAGTCTTTCAGTAATTTCATACCTAGATTTAAAGCGGGCTCCGGACCGAATTCATTTTGAATCTGTTTTAGCACTTCTGGTATTACCGCCATAGACGGAACACCGTGTGTTTTTGTGTAAATGGAAGCAAAGACTGTACCCCAAGTGTCGCAGTCCTCCACGTGTGGTGCGATTCCCATAGGAAGGCAGATGGTCAAGATTCTGTGTTTCTCAATAGGGGTAGTATCAGGAAATACTGCCTCTATTTGAGTGATTTTCTGTGCTAACCAGAAAGGAATTTGTTCCCGTTTTACGGGTGTTTTACCAAGACATGACTGTATGTTCTGTGGTGTAATTTTATTTGTGTTCCCCTGATGAGGGGTCAGCTGTGGTGTATTAACAGCTGGCTGGACTGTTGCAGTCCGCATTACATATTGGACTAATTGCCTATGTATTTTTATTAATGTTTTTAGCTGTGCTAACAGCTCTTCCTTAGACATTCTTGCAATGTCAGGATGTGGTGTGTAGCTGGCTAGAACCGGCCAAGTGGCTCCTGGTCTACCTAGTGGACCGAGCCTAGTTATGTGATCATTGTGTTTTAGGGCGCCATTAAACCAGAGCAGGTGCTCTTGAAATTTAAGAGGAATTTCAATCTCCTCGAAAGGAGCGTACTCATCCGGTGGTTTCTCTATTTTGTAATAGTGAAACTCTTGTGTTATAGCGTTTACCGCTGGAAAGTTTATCCATGAATAGAATACCTCTGTCTGCCGATACTCGTGAGCCTCTATCACGAAAATTACTGTACCACCCTGAGGTGTCAGTCCGTTCTCTATAAGTTTTAAAGTTATAGATCTTCTTAACTGGACCGGGATAATAATAGCATCCGGGTCTGTTTATTCGGGACCTTGCTGAGTCGCATCTGCTGCGGCCCCAGAGGTTCCGTTATTTTCTACTGACATTCTATAAATGCAGTTTTTTGCAGAGTAGGTCTCCAAGGAGACAAAGATTAGGTGCACAATATTTTGGAACACTGTATCCTTCAACGTTGAATAAACCAGAGCTTTACATAGGAATCTCTTCCTACTAAGGTCGGGCGGATTTTAACCTTTCACCCACTCCAGACGTCTATTGGAGTATTTACGGGAGAAAGGGGTGTGAAATATGCACGACTGAGTTACTCTACAAGTCTTGCGTTAGTTTATCGCCTTACCAAAACGTTGGGCGCCATGTAGTGTAGTTCCTAGTTTCCCACTAGGCCCTGCGCATTGGAATAACATAAACAGTAGTATCGACGTGGAACTGCTTATATTCCAGGCCTCCACTGACTATGCTAAACTTAATTGGGTTGTGTTACCAACTAGCTCAGAGGTCACTGGAAACTTTCTTCTCTGCATAGGAAGTGATCAGCTTCCCTGGCACAGACAAGAAGGGATTCAGTTTTCCAACAACCGTGCAACTTGACAACTTTGCTCCTCAGATCAAGAGTCGATCTCTAGGGTCGTGTGAAACAATAGACATAGATTTCACTCAGTCAGTCTAGTGCAGTTTACTTTCACGAGATGTAGAGAATAGAGAGACGGGCGTTAGTCAATAAAGGTTAACATTTATTGAACAGTCTTTCTTCTCGTACAAGAGAAATGTATTGCCACAATTGCAATAACTGTTATTATAAAAAGTACGTACAGTAAGATAAGTATTGCGAAATAGAACTGTAAAAGCATTGATATGGTTTCTTAGCCATACAATGGTTTAAAAGTAATAAAACATATATACAGTCATATATACATTAGGCTAACATACTCAACTGGTGCTTCTAACTAAGCCTACCCCAGTGTGCCTGACCTAAGCCTAACACGTGAGAAGGGGAGTAAGTAAGTAGCTTAAGTTAAGTTGGTTTTGCCAAGGTTTGTTTCAAGAATTCTCGTCTAAGGGTTTAGTCAACACCATACCTCTGAATAGAATGATGGAGGATTGGTATCTCCTTCAGGGGTCTCTCTCGATATCCCAGTCACCCGCGAGGGTAAACCGGAAGCGCCGGGACTGGATTTCTCTGCACGAGAAAGGCAGCGGCTCTCTTCAGCGCGTCGAGGAAGGAGGGGTGACAGCGTCCGCGGGCAGCTGGAATCTGCTGGATGTCTTCGCAGAGGACGGCTGTTCAGCTCCTTAAGCGTACTGCACCATAGTTCGCGCTGTAGCGGCGATAATGGTATTCAGCGGCTTCACCACCACAGGATAGCAGGCTGCAGCGACAGAGTGCTAGATTTACCAACACAGGGTCATGCAGGCAGCTGGCATCAGCAACAGTAGCTTGTAGCTCACACCTCACATTGCTTAAGGCAACGTTGGTAATATTTATACCTGACAGGTGCCGGGTTTGACGCAAGTTTGCTGGACATAAGACGTCAATTAAAGATGTCACTAGGAAGTGACAGTTATCAGTTGCTCATTAGAGTTCCATTACTAATCAAAACATAGCAAGCGGGGATTTCCAGGTTTGCTAAGTTTTTATCTTGTTGAAGAACTCGGAGTGTTATCTAGGAATATCAGATAGTGACTGCTGCTCTGTCATTGCACTAATTGGTCGCAAAGGAAGTAGCAGAGAGTCATGCTGGAATGTGGCTCTGTTCGTGTGAGGCCAGAGATGACTTTACAGAAAATCGCACTTGAACGGTTATGCCAATATAGGGAATAAATGGATTTATAGCCGAATAGGGGCATAAGGTCACAGTATCGATCAGGAACCTAGATAAGCACGCAACACAGGGTCATGATTTGAATGGTGCAGCAGGTGCAGTAGCACCAGGCCCAAAATGTGTTATGACCTCCTCGACACACCTAATATTGCTATGTTATACTACTATACAGGCAGTCACAAGTGCAGTTGCCTCACAGGCAAAAGGATCATGATTTTAATGGTGCAGCAGGTGTAGTGGCACAGGGCCCAAAAGTTGTCATAATTCCTCTAAACACCAAATATTGTTATATTTTAATACTAAGCCGGCAGACACAAATGCATTTATCTTGCAGGCACTAGGGGCATGATTGAAATGGTGCAGCAGATGCAGCGGTCCCAAGCCCAAAACTGTCAGAACTCATCTAAACACCAAATATTGCCATTACATCAATTAACTCTATTATTTTCCTATTTAATCTCAGTTTTCAAAATGTTACCATTACATACCCGCACTATACATGTAGTAACATCACAATATGTTGCCTTTTTGTACATAAAGAAGTCATAACACTTTAACAGAGTTTATGTAACTTACATTGTACAACTATTCAGCAACCTACCTACAACTTACAACGAAAAACTGCTTATTAATAATCAGATAGCCAAACCCTAATGCATTACCAATGCTTCTTTATCTTGAATTGCTTTGTTATCCTCTCTTTTCAACTTGCCACTCTTATACCCTCAAGGCTTCCATTATTTCATCATTCCTTTCTTCCTTCCATCCTGCCGTCACGTCTTCCTTTCTTTCATACTCATTCACTTCCTTGTCTCTCTCTCTCTCTCTCTCTCTCTCTCTCTCTCTCTCTCTCTCACCCTCTCTCTCTCTCTCTCTCTCTCTCTCTCTCTCTCTCTTTGTCTTTGTTTTCATTTCCAGATTTGTTTAGGTCTGACTGTAAACAACTTTGTATGTCAAAGTTCTCGTCTTCAACATCAAAAACACACATACAGAGGCACTCAGACCCCGTCTTTTTAAAAAGTTGGTCGTTCGGAATCCCCCATCAGCCATCGCTTGAAGAAGTTTTCATTCATATCTTGCTTATAAATGTAATTTGTTCTTCTAAATGTGTTTTTAAACGCCTGCTCATTTTGTAACAAGTGTGATTTTGCATCTTAACATTCATTTTGATTCTAAATGTGATATCACAATGCTGCTGCCTTTGCACCAAGGTGATATTTCAACGAGGAGTGAATTTGAACCTAAAAGTCGTTTTACACCAAAATGCTGTTTGTACTCCTTAGCATTTTTTACACTCATTCTAATGTTCCCTCAATGGTCGTTGTGCACTTTTGACTCAAAGAGTAATTGTAACCGAATGCATCCAAGCAGTACCAGTTAGAGTTGAAACTACAAATCACTTCTGGAGGCACAAGGAAGGGGAACACAGATTCTGATGAGGAAGAGTAAGACTCAATGTACATGAATAATTAAGGTCTTAACATCCAGGAAATCTTCCTTCTCACAGTCCTTGCTCTCTGTAAATACATCAAGCAGTGGCATATTTAAAATGTGTGACACAAACACATTTAATAGCAGCGTCACTAGACTTCCAATACAGATACATTGTATATGAAACGTTGGGTTTCAAGTCAGTAGTAAAAATGGTGGATTAGGCATAGAAGCTTCCATTGAAATAACTTAGCACAGTACATTCATAGCAAATAAAAAAAAAACATAAATGTAAGTTAAAGGGTGGACCCTTACGTGGGCACCGTAGGATGCCATACGGGGACCGTCTTAATTATGACAAGTGTGAGCTTCATTGCTTCCCAAGCACAGCACTACCCTCATATCCCTAGATTCAGCCCAATTGGTAAGCCTTGGGCTACTGCCCCCACTGTGGAGTCTGCATTGATTTCCAACAGCCAAGATGGGGCGTAGAGTGGCCATATTCAGACCCGACTCAGGAGACTTTTCGTCTTTCTGCTTTGTGTGTGTTTTACCTCTGTTGTCTCGCTAAACGTTTGATGTGGAAAAAAAGTGACAGTTTCTCAAAATAAGTGCCGGTGGAACTCACTGGCAAGCACCGGCCCAAATTAAGCACTATGGATGAGTCACATTTCTGACAGCTGCTTAACTTAATCGGTGTCCCAGGCACTGCTAGGCCTCGCCTCGAGCTGTGCATGGGCAGAAAAAGAAGATTGACTGCTTGCTGTGGATTGGCATCTGGGGCTGGAGGTCTAGAGACCTCACCGGATGTAAACAGAAAAGAGGATTACCATTGTGACACTAGCTTCCCTCACTGTAATCATTTGGAAAGGCGGAAGGAGCTCAGGTGTGATTCTTAAACCCCCACGTGATATTTAAGGTGCCATTGCCTGTGACAAGCTGTTTCTGCCGACAGGCATATCTTGTGGGATGTGAAGAGAGAGGTTTCTGCTGTGCCTGAAAAGCCTTGTTAAACCCCACAGTACAGTGCAGCTCAGGCTGCCTGAAGGGTGACCCTGGGAGGATGATGCTGTTCGTGGGACATTTCCTCATGCATCAGTAGCCCATCAGTGCCATTAACTCAAAGGCCAATAACTTCAGATAATTGTAATCATTTGCATTCCGCACTTGCGGTCCCTGCACCTTATCCAGGGAGGTCTTCTGCTGTGACCTACTGGACATCTAAGGCGGTTCTGTTTTCCATCTTGTCAATAGGTGAGATCCTCCAATAACATTCAGCCTTCTAGAATGTCTTAATTATTCTCTAGGCCCTAAACCACTAACTCCCTGGTACCCTGTGATCATCCGTATAGATCCATGGCTACATCACGATTCTTACTCGTGCCCAGAATGGTTCTATCCCTTTTCAGTCTTTCAACCATGCTCAAAGTGTTTTCCTTGCTTTTTACTTAAGCATCATATAGCTTCATTCGACAAATGTGTCATAAAAGCAATACAAAAACGATACAAATTTGCAGTTGAAATGAATATTGGATAAAACAATATCATTCTACTATGAGAGACAATGCATCACAGCTTTCAGAAGATAATGTATAAAATAATGGGCAACAAGGTAAAACTAGTATCAAAAAACACTTTGCAAAAAAGCAAGAGTTCAGTATTCAATACCAATCACATTCTCTAGAAACAGACATACAACAAATCACGATTCCCCCAGAATTCGAAAGGTTCTCAAAAAGCTACAAGTAGTGGCTCGTATCAATTGATTACTTATGCTGGCCAGAGTGTCATTAAGGGGTTTCCATAGCTGCCAGCACCTTTGCTCCGATTGCATAGATAAGTCTAGAATCATATCTAAGAATTCTGAGGGCAGTAGCACTACGACATGTCCCCAGTGTCCTACAAATAACTTTAACCCTTGTCCGGCGAGGAACTGCAAAAAAACACATGCCCAATGGATTCACATGAAATATTAGATGTGGGACCCCAGTCTTTGGCAAATGATCTGAGAGGCAAAGATCGTACCTTGAATTGGAAATATAATTTCCTGTCCAGCGGTACTATGATGGCGTCCCAAGAAGGTTCAATTGCATTGCTGCATTTAAAATCAAAGACATTTCCAGTCAAGGGGCAGCTAATACTCACTCTAACCACATTTCAGTAACATTTCTTTATCATCTCAGCCAATATGAGTAGGTTAAAGTAGTGATTATCCCAAAGTTCACCAAGACCTATAGTTGATAAAAGATTTTGGACCTGCTTGAGGCAGCCCATCTTGTGGAATCTATCAGCCTCCATGACATCCATAAAGCCCAAACATACTGGGTTAATTCTGATTGGGTCCATAGCCTCCTCCAAAACAACAGTGGACGGAGTCTAGCTCTATCTGCCAACTATGGCCTTCCAATGTCCATCATCAGGGCCTTCAGTGGCCTGCTCTGTGGTAGCTGAACCAGGTTCCTTAAGAATCTGTTTTCAGAGCTAGTTAATGAATCTATCTTAGTAAATCCCCACTAGTCTGAACCATAAAGGAAATAACTGACTGCTTTTGCATCGTATATTTGTAATAGTGGTGTAATGGGTTTGGTGAACATTAACTATGTTCTTTAGAGATGGTGTCTGAGACTTGCCTATGTTTAACCCCTCCCATGGTCATGACGAGCTCAGCTCGTCATGCTCAGCTCGTCATGAGTCACAGAGGAGCTGTGCTCATGACGAGCTGAGCTCGTCATAACGGCCGCGGCCCACCCACGAGCGGCTAATTCCACGCCAGTGCGGGAGAATTAATGAGTGGGCGGGTCTGTGACGAGCTCAGATCGTCATGAGCACAGCTCCACTGTGAGTCATGACGAGCTGAGCTCGTCATGAGCACAGCTGGGCCGCGCCACCCCACCCCGCACCGTGGGGGAATTACCCCAGCTGCCAAGTGGTTAAGGGTCAAAAGTTCCACCTGGAATTTCCATGTTAAGTTTGTAGATAAAGTGATGCCCAAATAGCTAAAAGACTCAACGCTTTCAATGGATATACCCCCAGCTGAAACCTACCACTAAAGGATCTATGCTTATTAAACACCATAGACTTAGTCTTCACTGAATTTATTTCTAAGCATCAATTATTACAAAATGCCTCAAAGTGGGATAGAGCATACTGAAGACCACTCAGAGTTTCAGAAATTAGTAGAGTGTCATCCGCAAAGAGCAGATTGAGTGTTTTTAAGCCAGCCAGAGTTGTGGCATCAATTAAAAATGAGGACAGATATTGAACAACATCATTAAGATATAATGAAAGAAGGTCCATTACCAGCACGAGATCAGCATCTGGATTGGCCATGGTGTGTCTGGGAGGCTGTGCATTGGCTGCTGGCAGTCAACAAGAGCAAAGGTGGAGAAGACCACTGAGGCAGCGCAAGCAGATAAATAATATTTCTTGCCCTATTTTTCTCTCCTACGCAGCCCCCCAGCTTGCCTTCACTGTAACGCCATTCTATCTGGAATACCTAAAGTCCACTTAGCCCCAATCAAATATGTTCTCAACCTAGCTGCTAGGCTCAATACCGACCTCAAGCGGTTCGATCACATCTCCCCTACCCTTAAAGCCCTCAATAGGCTTCCCATTGAAGACAGATCTACCTATAAGACCACCTGCATTGTGCACAAAGCCCTGCATTAACACACCCTGCTGTACCTCGCAGATAAACTCATCAAAGCGAGCTGCTCTCGAACACTGAGGAGGTCAAACACACTTATTCTTGTCCCCTCTCTGTTAAAGAAGAAATCCACTCAATCACGGTCCTTCTCCGGAAATGCGCCTACCATCTGGAATGCACTCCCTAAAAAACTTTGGTGCAACCGATCCTACTTCAGCTTCAAAAAAGACCTCAAACTGCACCTTCTCCGCAAATTCTGGGGCCCTTAATCCCTTCTCTGGGTTCTTATCCTAACCCAGTTTCCTACTGTTTAGGATCCCCCCTTCTGATCTCCCGATGCCCTTTCTACACCCCCTTTTTTCACTTCCTTCTTTTCTTCTCCCTCTATCTCACTAAATCCTTTCATAGGCCCTTCCTAATACACTTGATTTTTCCTTATCCCCCTCACAGTCTCTCACCATTCTTACATCCTGCCCCCTATTTTCTATACCCCTTTCTCCAAACAACCTCTTCTCTTGACTTGCTGTTGAATTTTCGCACTTTGTTTTAACCAGATCATATAAATTGCGCTGTTATCTATTGTTTTAATTGGACTTGTATGCTACCTCATTGTATTTTTTTGCTATTTTTATATCTAATCATGTGACCCTTGTAAAGCGCTCTGATACCCTTGGGTCCAGCCAGCGCTATATAAAACCTTTAAACTAAATAAAATAAAAATAAAATAAATAGTCACCACTGCTGCTTACAACATTGTACACAAAATCATATGCCCCAGAATGCAGCAGGCTGAGGCCAGGCCGAAAGAATCACTCATGCCATGGTCTGTTTGGCAGCTAAGAGCAAGGCCATTATACTTCTATGCAATTATCCCAGTTACATTTGAGCACTTCAACCCTACACATAATCACAAAGTGGAAGAGGAAAACATTGCTACAACTTTTCTTTAGTGAGATATCATTTTAATGACTTTCAGAAAGCACATTGCAACTTAATGCAACAAAGTGACAACATTTTGATCTCGTAAGATAACTGACTTCAGGTTCAGCGGAGCTGAAAGGAAAACAAATAATAGAGCTGAAAAGGAGTGGGGGAGAAATGAGCACAAGGGCACTAAAAGGATCAATGCTCAAATGATAGGATAACATTACATGTTGTCAGAAGCATTAATCATAAATACCTAGGTATTTGCTCCATATGTTTTCAAAGATTGACTCTCGGCCTCTCAATCTGAAGGTCACGCTCTGTAATGATGTCTGTGTGGTTAAGTCGTTTGTCCGTTCTTCGATTTTTATCTCGTGGCTGCTTTTCCAATTCCTCAAAATATTCCTCTTAACAGTGGTCTGACATTTTATGTTCCATAGTCTGTTCTATTCATCTGCTTTCATAACAGAAGACAAGTGTGATAAAGTCAGATGTGGAGGCTCTAAGGGCATGGATTTTAATTCAATTAATCACGTTTAGATTCATCACGGACACACTTGCCCCCAACTGCCCATGACATACATATGTATACATATATATATATATATATATTCACTGAAAAAAACCATAGGTTTCACACCAGTTATAGTTAGGAATTAGCATTTAAAAAACCTATTAAATTCACTAAAAAAACCATAGGTTTCACATCAGTTATAGTTAGCAGGAAATTTTACTGACATAAAACCATTGATATTCCACGTTATAGTTAGTTGGACTCACTATAACTTGCGCGTGTAATTCACTGCTGATGACGTCACATATTACATCACTCATGACATGGTCAGTGACATCACTCATGACATCACTGATGACACCATCCAGTGAATGTGTGCCTTTCAGAAAAATAAATATAACTTATATATGTATATGTAAAGGTCGATGGAAGAATAAATGTTTAAAAAAGTGTGTAAATGGATGTTTTTTTTTAAAAAAAATGATTGGTTAACTGGCTTATTAAGTGTATCTTAGTGAATACATAAATTAATGAGTAATGTTTAAATATTTAAATATATGTATCAGTGTTTCACTTTGTGTATAAATGGCTGCATGGGTTGGTGAGTAGCTACATGTGTGTGTATATGGGTTATTAGATGTTTTTTTAGTATCAGTATGAGTGTCTGTATGGTTTGGTGGGAGTGTTACTTAGCACATAGATGCATCAATGACTGACTCACTGTTTGTATGTGTTTTGAAGACGGCATATGTGCAGGACTGTATGGGTGGATGAGTGTGTATATGCGTGTGTTAGTGAGTGAATAACTGTCTCATTAGTGTCTTTATCAGTAACTACATATGTTTTAATCTAGTATATGTGAGTATTGATGTATATGAGTGAGTATATGTGAGAGTGAGAGATTGAAAAAGTTCTTGTTTAAATAAGTATGTGTTTCTATAAGTGATTGTTTAGGAGAGTAAGTATGTGTAAGTTTACTTAGAAGTAAGGTGGTAGTGTGTGTATAGCTGTATATGCAAATAAATGGATGTTCAATAGTTTATCTGCATGTGTGAGTATGTGTGTGAGTAACTTTTGGATGACTGTCGGTGTGTAACAGGATGTATAGGTGTATCACTACATATGATGAGTGTATATATGTATGAGTGACTATATAGAACTGTTGGTGAATGACTGAATGTGTATATAGATGGTGGAATTATTGAATTGGTTGTTGTAACTGGTATGGGTATCTCCATTTTTGAAAAAAAATTAATTTATATTTTTCAATATGTGTTTCATGGGTTACATTACAGTGAAAGGAGGTCTGTCACTCTGTCACAAGGATGATGTCATGAGTGATGTCATGAGTGATGTCACTGACCATGTCATGAGTGATGTAATATGTGACGTCATCAGCAGTGCATTACACGCGCAAGTTATAGTGAGTCCAACTAACTATAACGTGGAATTTCAATGGTTTTATGTCAGTAAAATTTCCTGCTAACTATAACTGATGTGAAACCTATGGTTTTTTAAGTGAATTTAATAGGTTTTTTAAATGCTAATTCCTAACTATAACTGGTGTGAAACCTATGGTTTTTTCAGTGACTTTCATAGGTTTTTTAAATGCTAATTCCTAACTATAACTGGTCTGAAACCTATGGTTTTTTCAGTGAATTTCATAGGTTTTTTAATGCTAATTCCTAACTATAAGTCTCACTTTATAAGTAATACTGTTAGCGCTCTAGTTGTTTAGAACACTCTGGTACATTCTGTCATTGGGCTACAGTTGGGCTATATGTGAGCTATATTTTTTTTGTCTCTTATCTTTGGGCTACATTGGGCTACATTGGGCTACATTTGGGCTACATTTTGGCTCTAACATATATATAGCCCAATGTAGCACAATACATATTTTTTCAAAGTTAATTTTCGTAAAAACCACTTAAGAATAGGGCTACCAGTCCCTACAATTTTTCCCATTTTTTTAATTTTTTTTATTTTTTATTTTTGGAGCGCTCCCGGTGTGCGCCCCGGGGAGCGTCCCGTAAGCACCAATATCGCGAACGAAAACATGATCGTGACGTATCTCGTAGCCGCGTCCGCGTGATACGCACGGCGTAAGCGCACCCGGAAGTACTCGAGCGAATACGATCGCGCAACGTAAACATCCGACACGCTTATGCGACGCGACCCGAGGCGCGCCCCGGGGCGCGTAGCGTAAGCGCGTCGGGTCATGTGACCTGAAAATAACACTTTTCATTGGTTCATAACAGTTTTGGTTTCATAATGAAGAAGCCCCTGGTCTTGTGACCTGAAAATAACACTTCTCATTGGTTCAGGACAGTTTTTTTTTCCAAATGATGAAAGACCCCACCTTTTTTCCTTATTCTGACTTTTTCCTTTGACTTAGGAAGACCTGTTTGTACCTCTCTGTACCTTTTTGATCTTTATAATGGCTTCAGTAGCAGCAGCAGCTGGTGCATCTGCCCCACCACCATCACCACAACAACCAAGAGGACCAGCTCAAGATTACATTGGTGGTCAACAAGAGGAGGAGGAGAAAGAGGAAGAGGAGGATGGTGGAAGATGGCTGCCTGAACAAAATACCCCATACAAGCCCAAGTCACACATTGTATGGGAGTTTTTTTCACTCCCAGAGGGCAAGAAAAAAGTGAATGCGGCCAAGGTAACTTGCCTAATCTGTAAGGAAGAACTCTCAAGGGGCAACCCAAACAAAAAATATTCCTTTGGTAACCATACCATGATTCGACATATGACCCGTAAGCACCCTAACAACTATTCTCGTGCACAGCTCAGGGAACTGGCCAGTAACCTCCCCCAGTCATCAAGGACCACCTCCCAAAGAAACGAACCCACTTCATCGGGACCAGAAACATCAGAGATGATGCCTTGTATTCAGCCACCATTTGCTGATTTTAAAATCACTTGTACTGCATGTGGCAAGCTTATCGCCTATGGTGAAAAGAGCGTAAAGCTCATCGTCCTTGCAGGTGACAATCACAAGTGCCCCAAAAAGAATTAATTTTTTGGGTTTTTTGTTTTTTTGCTCCAGTTGAGCCCGTTTCAATTCCCTTTTTTTTGTTTCTCCCCCTAAAAAAATACAAAAAAAATATAAAACTGTTTTGAAAAGCCAAAAAAAGTACAAAATGTTCAAAAAACACAAAAAAATATAAAACAACAAAAAGAAGAAAAATAAAAGTTCTTTTTAGAACTACCTCCAATTTCTAAAAAAAGGCTTCATTTTTTAAAAACTCTGTCATTCTTTTTTCCTCATAGTACGCTCACCGGTGCGCGTACCGGGCGCTCCCCCGCACAAAACGAAAAAAAAAAAATATTTTAAATGCCCCGCGGGGCCCTTTTATAGCCCCCACATCAATCCTAGGGGGTCAGAGCGGGTCTATCCCTGACGCCTTATGGTCATTTCCCCCTTTGTTTTAGCCACCTCTTGTGTCTCGATTTTACCGAGACACAAGATGGCGGCCGCTCCGGACTGTTTCGAATGTTTACAGACACCCGAGAGCCAATCAGCTTTCCGTGCGCACCTCGCGTGGCGCGCCCGGAGCACGCCCGTGGCGCGTACCGGGGCGCTGCCATAGATATATATTTTTTTTTAACCTAAATTACTCAAAATTCAGTGGAGCACATATCTTGAGACATAGCAAAGGCACATCGGGCTACCAGTCCCTACAATTTTGCCAAATTTGGTGAAAATCCATTCAGCCGTTCGGGCTAAAAGTGAAATCGACCGCTCTAAGGAAATGAACATGGGGAAAACGCGTTTTGGGACCCCCCTTTTATCTCGGCCCCCGCTTGACGAATCCCCCCCAAACTTTCAGGGAAGGACCGAAACGCCGCGAGGCCATTTTGAGGAAATTTTCTGTCAGATTCGTCAACCGGCGCCAAAGTTATTCCAAATAGAATTTTGAGATTTAACATTGAAAAAATTCCTAACTATAACTACCTACTGGCGACCGCCAGTAGGTTATATATATATATATATATATATATATATATATATATATATATATATATATATATATATATATATATATATACATATACATATATATATATATATATATATATACACAAACATAAATACATAGCCGCAAACATATATATGGTTTTTGTATGGTGCATTGCATAGTCTGCTTTCTAGCTCTATGAATGTGATGACACAGCTGCTTGTAATTTACTGAAATTGTGCACTTTAAATTTGGTGCCGGTCCATGGGTAACGCGTAATGTGATCAAGGTCCAGGTCGGACCGAAACGCGTCATGGCGGCATAAGATGCAGGGCAGAAAACTTTAAATAAACGAAAAAACGCACAAAGAAATTGGGTTTGTTTTTGTCTATCCGAGTCCGTGTCTTCAACTGGATTCCTGAAGGGTAGAGTACTGCAGTATTTCTGTGTCGAACTGCTTCATCGACACTGACGGATAACCCCTCCTTGTTTCTGGGCGTTGCGGCATTGGAAGCAGCTGGTCTCGTCTAGGCGGGACGTACACATTTGCTCTAGTGAATAGCGAGCCGCACGGAAGCCCCTGGATACCGTGAAAGAATTCCTGCCTGGGATACCAGAATCGTGGTGGCCGGAGTGTGTGAATCCGAGCGACCTGAAGATAGCCGGCAAGGTAGGAAATTACCGGATCATCCAGTTAGGAGAGTGCTCAGTGTGGAGTCTCAATTTTGTTGCTAACACTCCCACCGTTTGAATTCTTTATTGCCCAACTTGCATCATGGCCGCGGAGGCGTTACGAAGCCGAGAGGAGGCTGCGATCGATATCTTTGATGATTCCCCGGCCTGGGGGGTCATCTGTGGTGGTGCAGCAACAGGATACTGCGCCATCAGTGAACTCTAGTGCAAGAGACTTATTTAGCGCTTGGAAAAACTAATGCGTGCCGAGCAGGACAATTGGTGGGAGGAGAAGTCACTTACTCGCTATTTGGAGGTGGGCAGGGTCCCCAGGGGGTTGCGGATTACCCTGGCGCCTAGCTACGAAAATCCCGACCCAGCAATGCTGGGTGAATGGGCGGACTGTAATCTTGAGTTATCGGCAAAACTGTTACGAATATTGGTTAAATACGCAGCCAGTGACAGACTCAAACTGCAGGCACAGATTGATGAATTGAATGTGGAAATGGCTGATATTGAGGAAACTGAAAGTATTAAAAAAATGAGACAAGATATGCTGAGCAAACTGCAAAAAGATGAAGATGCGATAAAAAAACGCAAAGCATTTAAATTTAACAGAGACAAATTAGATTACCAAAATGGCAATGTTTTTACATTTGCCCGAAGATACGGCGTTGCAAAAAACAAGGGTAATGTGGCAAATCAACGCAAGAAACAAGGCACTGCGGGGGACAGCACACCCTTATTAACATCCACTTCTGAACAAAGTGCCGTTAGTGGAAGCGAAAATGAAGAAGAAAGCGGCCCGTCTAACTTGCTAAAAGAAGGAGTTTTAATCATGTCCCGGGCAGAGGAAATGAATGTCCTTTCCCAAGACAGGAGAGACATGCTAAGACCCCGGAAGAAACAGCCACAGCAAAAAGGCGCGCAAATGCAAAGCGGGGGGCCAGGAGGAAGTGCCACAGGCAGCGCAAACGTGAGCAAACCACCGAAAAAAGCAACGAGAGGCAGATGGAATCGAAAATAGACCATAAGGACACTGCCAATACATTAATCAACCTCTCTGACGTCGCATTAAATAAAGCTGAATGTCAAATATTGTCTCCTGGCCTTTCATTCAGCCCAGAAAGCAATTTCAACTATTCTGAAACCCGGATGGATGTGTTTCGATTTATCCGCAAATTGAAATTGCAGAAATATCATAAAACCAAAACGAATAAGGAAAGTACTAAGACTCCTCAATATGCTACCAGTCCACCTCAACTATCTGCTGGGGATGTGTATTTGTTCTTGGATTTACAGCAATTACAGAAAGATCAAAATGAACCCATTGGGGCTTTGGGATTGTAAGGTATGGATTTTGGTAGCACTATAAAAACGCCATTTAAACCGAAATCGATTTTTTTGCCCATAATGTTGCATGATAACTTGGATCGCTTTCATGATCTGGTAACCTCTGACTTGAAAGATCTATACAGAGTCAATAATCAAGGTGGCACCAAGATGAATTGCAAACAACGGTGCTATATTGAACTAATGAAGAGGTTACAGGCCAATGAGGAACTTGTCATTAAACAATCGGACAAGGGGGGCAACATTGTGCTCTGGCCACGAGCCATGTATATGGAGGAGGCTTACAGCCAACTAAATGATGTATCTTGCTATAAACGTAGTATTTACAAATGATGAAGTCATCTTGGTTGGATTATTATGGCAAGTTGTTAGCTTGGAAAAACAGTGGGTTAATCAGTGATGACGAATATCTTTTCTTGCACAATGATTACCCTACTGTACCTTCTATTTATTTTCTTCCCAAGGTGCATAAGAACATCAAAAAAAACCCAGGTCGTCCCATAATTTCAACAGTTGGGAGTTTAACTGAAAATACCACCAAATACGTAGATTATTTTTTAAAAGAATGGGTGCTCACTTTACCTTCTTATGTGAGGGACACCTCTGACTTTCTAAGAAAAATCTGTGACAACAACTGGTCTGATGACTTGATTTTAATTACCATGGACGTTGCATCCCTCTACTCCTCTATTAGCCATCGGGATGGGATAAGGGCAGTTGAACATTATCTTAACCGTAGACCTGCGTGCTTCACTCTCCACAACAAAATGTTGGTTGATATGATCAAAATGTGTTTGGAATATAATTACTTCATATTTGACAATACAGTCTTCCAGCAGATAAGGGGGGTTGCCATGGGGGCCTGCTTCTCCCCCAGCTACGCCTGTATACATATGGGCTGATGGGAGGAGCAGGTCCTGAAAATAGAGCATGAGGCTACCCTGAAGGCACATGTCCCCCTTTGGTTGAGGTATATTGACGACCTCTTTCTCTGGTGGAGAGGGTCAGAGGACTTAGCCAGGGACTTTATCAACAGGCTCAATGTAAATCAACTGAATCTTGAGTTCACTGCCCATATGAGCAAGACATGTGTAGTCTTCTTAGATGTTGAAGTGTACATAAGTAACATCAATATACATACTAGACTCCACCGTAAACCTACTGCTGGAAACTCGGTGCTACACGCATCCAGTCACCATCCCCAGCATTTGATCAACAGCATCCCCTATGGGGAGATGCTGAGGATCAAGCGTATCTGTAGTGATGTGGAGGAATGCAAATTGGCACAAAAGAGTTGCAAAGAACGGTTCCTTTCAAGAGGCTATAGTCCAGCTATCATACAGAAAGCTATTCACAAGACTGAGTCACTAACTCGTGAAAGCACTTTGGCCCCTAAAAACCCGATCACTGACAACGGCGCCAGCAAAAAGGTGAGGGTTATTGTCACCTATAACAAACAGCAGGCGGCCATCAGAAAAATACTCAGGAGGCATTGGGATCTATTGTTAAAGGATCCTGTGATCGGTGAGGATATGATCAAGCATAATGATACCCCACAATTGACTTTCTGCAAAGCCAGATCCATGGGAAACTGTCTTGATAAAAGTAATCCTGAAATCAGGCTCCCATCCAATTGGCTTTCCAAACAAAAAGGCTTTTTCAAATGCTTTACTTGTAAAGCTTGCAAGCATGCGAAAAATGTCAAGGAATATAACACCCCTTTCTTTCCCCGACCTGCTAAGATCAAACGACGTATCACGTGTAAAACTGAATACGTTGTTTATGTGTTGGAGTGCTCTTGCGCATTACGCTACATTGGCAGTACCAAGCTACCCGTGCACATGAGGATCCTGCAACATCTTCGGGCCATTAATAACAAGGATCAATCATACCCGGTTGCACGGCATTTTGAGGCCAAACATGGGAGTGACAATACTCTTCTCCAGTACTTTGCCATTGACTGTATACCGCCGTCACGCAAGGGTGGAAACAGAGATAGTGCCTTACGGGTATTGGAGACCAAATATATCCTGGAATTCAATTCCAAAACTCCTATGGGTCTTAATACCACGGAGGATTTGTATACTTGTATATGAATCTGGTGTTTTCTGCATTGGTAGGAAAGAATTTCCTTTTTGTCCAGATTTAATACACACTGTCGGATATTATGATGTGTTTTGCACTGAATTACCAATTTATTTTGGAATGTTTTACATATATAATTGAAAACACACTCATGTGGCACTGCTAAAGTTTAATTCCTATAATATGCCCAAATCTGGTTCTCTACCTATACATCTGCGCTTTACTGAAACTAAGCATTGTTTTTAAGATTTATCATCACTTAACACATTTGGTGTTTATATGTTAGGATTTATTTTGATTCATTTTGGGTTCACGTTTTCACTTTTTGAGCATATCACGATATTTCTTGCCTACAAACTTTAGGTAGCTGATATATTCGATCTTTCAATACTTGGATTTGGTTGCCTTTCTTTGAAGTGCTCGCCCACTTGGACATTATTATACAAGCAGCATCTTGCAGACTGCATCTATACATACGCATATTGTATGGTCAGTGGGTATTTTACACAGAAATTGATGTGTTTGAATCTCCGTAAAACCATTTGAGGAGTATCATATGAACTTTATTTATTTAGAAATATATATTTTAAACAATGTATATATTTTTGTATATATGAAGGTGTACATTAATGAAATCTATTTAGGATGAATTTTAACTTTGTACATACCACTGAAGTTCGTTTTGTATGTTTTGCAGTTTGGTTTTTGTATGGTGCATTGCATAGTCTGCTTTCTAGCTCTATGAATGTGATGACACAGCTGCTTGTAATTTACTGAAATTGTGCACTTTAAATTTGGCGCCAGTCCATGGGTAACGCGTCATGTGATCAAGGTCCAGGTCGGACCGAAACGTGTCATGGCGGCATAAGATGCAGGGCAGAAAACTTTAAATAAACGAAAAAACGCACAAAGAAATTGGGTTCGTTTTTGTCTATCCGAGTCCGTGTCTTCAACTGGATTCCTGAAGGGTAGAGTACTGCAATATATATATATATATATATATATATATATATATATATCTCCATACCACGCCCCTCTCCAAAGGAAAAGAACGAGCCACACCTGTAGCAGGTCAGAAACGCGCTTTATTAAGCATTCCGGGCATGACGCGTTTCGTCATGTAGACTTTTTCAAATGCCCAAGTCAATTAGAAGTGCTTTCATAAGTCCACCTTTTACCCAGCAGGCCTCATTACGATTGGCAGACGCCTGCTGGCCGGTGCTGGGGAGCATCACACAAGCTCGGACCTCCGAGTCTTGTAGCAGGCAGTCATGTTATGTCAGTACTCCCCCCAGTGGGCGGTGACTGCCTTCTCTCCACTTGCGCTGTGATCTTGATGGCAAACGCGGCTGTCCTGAAACAATCACCCACCCGCAGGGCACATCTGTAGCCTTGGAACGACATACCAGTGAGAGACGCTCCCTCGTGTCTTCACGAACCAGTCAATTGGCAGGTCACAGTAGCGCGATGCGGTGGCTCGGCAGCATCCCCAGGCGATGAGGTAAACCAAACTTTTTGCCACTACTGCCGCCGAACAGCTTTGTTGGGTGGGGGGCTCAGTGTGCTGTGGCCGCACACAATATCTCCATACCACGCCCCTCTCCAAAGGAAAAGAACGAGCCACACCTGTAGCAGGTCAGAAACGCGCTTTATTAAGCATTCCGGGCATGACGCGTTTCGTCGTGTAGACTTTTTCAAATGCCCAAGTCAATTAGAAGTGCTTTCATAAGTCCACCTTTTACCCAGCTGGCCTCATTACGATTGGCTGGCGCCTGCTGGCCGGCGCTAGGGAGCATCACACAAACTCGGACCTCCGAGTCTTGTAGCAGGCAGTCATGTTATGTCAGTACTCCCCCCAGTGGGCGGTGACTGCCTTCTCTCCACTTGCGCTGTGATCTTGATGGCAAACGCGGCTGTCCTGAAACAATCACCCACCCGCAGGGCACATCTGTAGCCTTGGAACGACACACCAGTGAGAGACGCTCCCTCGTGTCTTCACGAACCAGTCAATTGGAAGGTCACAGTAGCGCGATGCGGTGGCTCGGCAGCATCCCCAGGCGATGAGGTAAACCAAACTTTTTGCCACTACTGCCGCCGAACAGCTTTGTTGGGTGGGGGGATCAGTGTGGTGTGGCCGCACACAATATCTCCATACCACGCCCCTCTCCAAAGGAAAAGAACGAGCCACACCTGTAGCAGGTCAGAAACGCGCTTTATTAAGCATTCCTGGCATGACGCGTTTCGTCGTGTAGACTTTTTCAAATGCCCAAGTATATACAAACATACATATAAATAATATATATATATATATATATATATATATATATATATATATATATATATATATATATATATATATATATATATATATATATATATATATATTCACTGAAAAAAGCAAAGGTTACAGGGACATTATAGTTAGGCTCAGATTTCACTTGTACACAACCAGTGAATTTCAGCAGTTACAGTCACCTGTGCTAACTATAACTTAGGCCCCGTAATATACTGTTATGTTATGTTATGTTAAATTGCGTTTGTATAGCGCTCGGCTACTCTAAAAGAGTGTCCCTGCTTATGACCTCACATATTCGATCACTTATGACATGGTCAGTGACATCACTGATGACATCATCTCAGTAGTAAACGTTTCTGAGTCTTAAAGATATATACTAAGCTACAGCAAAAGTTAAATTACATTTTTTTCTTTTTCAGCAATTTTTCATGTGACTGTATGCATCGCTGTGTGACTGGATGTCTGAGTGGCTGATTGGGTATATGAGTGGCTACATGGCTATGATAGTAGGTATGTGAGTTGCTGTATGCGTCAGTGAGTGGCTGTATTGGAGAGTGGGCAGGGCCAGATTTAACACTGGTGGCGCCCTGTGCGCCAATTTCTGTTGCCCCCCCGACAGTGATCACCTCTGCCACGGATTCCCAGGCTAGCGCCCTTTAACTCTGTAAGGTGTCAGAGTACTTTACATCAAACACACATAATTGTGTAAATCAGTGTACAGGAAATGTTACAACAGGCAAAACTACAAGGTGTAGGAGTGACATGTCATCGATACTCGGGGGCAATAAAGTTTAAGAGTCATTCTGGAAAAGTACAAATTCTGAATTCAAAACATAATATCATTGTTAGGGGTTCTCTTTAATATTAAGAATTGTTTTCTACCCAAATGAACTCTTTTCGAAAGATTAGGATGATGAAAGACGGAGCAAAAAAACATATACCTCTAAAATATTCCTTGCAGTTTGCATGCAGCTCTTTGATGTCAGTTAATACCTGAATGTTTTTCTATATTAGGATTTTGACTTAGAAACGACAAGTTACAAAAAGAGCACAATTACAGAAGCAGTAACCTAATGACCTATTTACATTATATGCATTTTTTATCTTCATAGTACACGTTCTTAGCAGCAGGCATTTTAACCCTCTGTGCTACCTTAGGACGAGTCAAAACTTCCACTAGACAAACCTTCGTTCTCTTTCCAGGGAGACGATTAATCACCAGAGTTATCTTGACATTTTAATTGATGCCTGAAAATTGCTGGAGGCCAGGAACGCAGCAGCAGGTGCTTTTAAAAAGATAATATAATTGGCGCCCCACCACAAGTCAGCGCCCAGTGCGGTTGCACCGATCGCACCTCCTTTGATCCGGCCCTGAGAGTGGGTGGGTGTGTGAGTGGCTGTATGTGTGAGTTAGTTACTGTGTGAGGGGATGCATAGGTGTGTGAGTAGGTGGGTGAGTGGTGGTATGGGTGACTGAGTGGCTGTGTGAGTGGAATTATGTGTGAGGGAGTGGGTGGGTAAGTGAGTAGCTGTTTAAGTTAGTGGCTGTATTGTAGAGTGAATTTCTGTGTGAGTGGATGTAAGGGGGAGTGAGTGGGTGTGCGAGTGGTTGTATGGATGTGTAAATGGGCATGTAAAGTAGTTTTGTTATTTTTGCCTGTTTCATTTCATTTATACTGTTTTTCTTCTGCTCCGTTTTCTCCCACTGCTGATGCCCCTGCGGCGCCTCCTCCCTGCTGGTTCCTGCTCCCGCCTCCCAGCTGCTCATCCCTCCCCCCTCCCTATTTAATGGCGGCCACTACGGGGAGCGCAAACTGAACCCCTGACCTCTGGTATAGTATCTGCTCTCTCCCCAGCAGTTCCACGGTCCCTGACGCTGCTGCTGACCCCATCTCACCTCCTCCTGGGAAGTGTTCGAGGCCGCTGCTGCCCAGGTCCTTGATTGTGCCCCTTCTGCTGCCAGGTTCAGGTTCTGCCTCTTGCATTTAGGATTGTATTTACTGTGTCAGCTGCGCTTTGTGCCGGATTCTGTTTTGCTCTGTCTTGTTATTTTTGCCTGTTTCATTAAATTATTACAGTTTTTCTTCTGCACCGTTATCTGCTGCCGCTGATGCTCCTGCGGCCCCAACCCCCTGACGGTTCCCGCTCCCACCTCCCAGCTTCTTGTCCCTCCCCCCTTCGCTATTCAATGGTGGCCACTGCGTGGTCACGCCAAAGGCGCGCCAGATGCAAGCCCGTCTGCGACCTGACCGCGACCAGCGGCAAGGCCCCTGGATCACCCACTATCACTGCTATGACTCTGCTGCCCTACTCGAACTCAACCCCGGAAGAAACAACAACTGCCAACAGTCCACACCGAACACAACCCATGGCCAATTCTCCTGCCACCGGACCTTCACCACCACCCCTGCCGCTAACATCACCGACACCCTTAGGTGCATCCTCCTCAATGTGTACACCATGCCCAGACACGCCGTAGAGATCTAGAACCTCCTTGACACCTTCTCACCAGACTTCGCTTTCTTTACAGAAACCTGGACCAACGCCTCTTCCGCCCCGACATTGCCATCACCATCTCAGACGGATACAAGATCCAGAGGAAGGACTACCTCAACCACCCGGGAGGAGGACTCACCATCGCACACAATAACTCCCTCTACCTCTCCACCTCGAACAATTTCTTCTCCACCGCCCAACACATGCACTTCCAGGTCCAGACCAGCCCCAACGCCACACTCTATGGCACCCTTGCCTACAGACCCCCCTGGTCCTGGCCCCAGTGCCCTCTTTGCCTCCACCATCACCGACCTCATCGCACCCCATGCCATCACCTTCATGGACTGCATACTCATGGGAGACCTGAACTTCCACCTCAACAACCGCAGCAACCTCAACTCCACCACCCTCCTGGACAACCTCCCCAACATCAGACTGAAACAACTCATCACCACGCCTACTCACAAGGCAGGACACACCCTAGACCCCATCTTTGCAGGAGGAAACAGAATCCATTTCAGGCACACAATGCAACCCCCATGGACCAACCACCACACCGTACACTTCCTCACCAACAAACCCAAGTTGCCAATACCTGCTACATGCCCTCTGCGAAGGAACTGGTGCAGAGTCACCAAGGAGCAGCTCAACTCCACCCTCAACTGCGACATCCCCACCGCTACAACCAACGCCAAACTCACAGCCAGGGAACTTTGCACCTGGATCTCCAGTTGCACAGACAAACTTGACCCGCTACGCAACTCCGACAGACTGCACTAGAGGAAAGCAACCTGGTTCACCACCAACCTCCAAGAAGCCAGACGCACCTGCAGACGCCTCAAGAAGAACTGGAGAAGCAACAAGATGCCTGAAGACCGCACCACCTACAAGAACGCCATGACAGAATACCACCAACGCATCAGAACCACCAAAAAAACCTTTATCCACAGCAAAATCCTCGCCAATGCCAACAACTCCAAGGAATTCTTCACCGTCATCCAGGAATTCACCAAGCCCCTCAGCGAAACCACGGACATCGGCCCATCCCAGGACCTCTCCGACAAGCTTGGATCTTACTTCCATCTGAAAATTAAGAGCTTTTACGACAACTTCAGAGACCAAACATCTGGCTCACAGCCACAGCGCCCATTAGCCACACCAACCAGCTAACCATCTCCTCCTGGACACCGGTAACAACCGAAGAGACTGCCTCATCCATGAAAGGCATCCACTTGAGGGCCCCCACGGACCCCTGCCCACCGCACATCTACCACAGAGCCACCACCACCATTGCAGCAGAATTACAAAGCACCATCAACACCACCTTCAAGACGGCACCTTCCCTGATGACTGAAAACGCGCAGAAGTCAGACTCCTGCTCAAGGAACCCTCAGCAGATCTCACGGACCTCTAGAACTACCAGCCCATCTCTCTCCTCCCCTTCACGGCAAAAATCACTGAGAAGACCATCAACACACAACTAACAAGGTTCATCGAAGACAATGTCATCCTCGACCCCTCCCAATCTGGATTCTGCCACCCTACTTGCTGCCACAGACGACATCCGCACCCTCCTCGACCAAGGCCACACCGCAGCACTGATCCTGCTCGACCTGTCAGAAGCATACAACACCGTCTCCCACCGCACACTCGCCGCCAGGGTATGCGATGACGGCATACAAGGAACCGCACTCGACTGGATCCACTCTTTCCTGCAGAAGCCAAAGAATCAGAATGCCGCCCTTCCTCTCCGAACCCACGGAAATCAATTGGGGAGTACCCCAGGGATCATCGCTCAGCCCAACCTTCTTCAACATCTACTTGGCCCCCCTCGCCACCATCGTCAGACAGCATGGCCTCAGCATAATATCCTACACCTACGACACCCAGCTCATCCTCTCCCTCACTAAAGACCCCACCACCAAAAGACTCAACTTCCAGGAAGGAATGCAGGACGTCGCATCCTGGATGAGCAACAGCTGCCTGAAGTTCAAATCGGAGAAGACAAAAGTCCTCTTACTCGAAACCACCCCGTCAGCATGGAACAACACCTGGTGGCCCACTGCCCTCATCAGTCCTGTGACCCCCACGAGCCATGCCAAAAACCTCATCATACTTCACTCCTCCCTCTCCATGAACAAGCAGATCAACGCCGTCGCTTCCCGCTGCTTCAACACCCTCCGCATCCTCCGAAATACCTTTAAATAGATCCCCCCCACTGAGCTAAGAAACACAATCACCCATGCACTCATAACCAGCAGACAGAACTACGACAACGCCCTCTACACCGGTATCAACAAGTCCCTACTCCACAAGCTCCAGACGATACAGAACACCGCAGCCAGACTAGTCCTCAGCATCCCCAGACACGAGCACATCAGCCACCACCTATGGAACCTCCATTGGGTCCCCATCAAGAAGAGAGTCACGTTCAAGTTACTCACCCACACCTACAAATGCCTTCATAACACAGGACCCCATACCTCAACAAAAGAATCGCCTTCCACGTACCCCAAAAAAACCTCCCATCCACCAACCTCTCCCTCTCCAAAACCCTGTGCATCTGCAGAGCCAGATCAGGGGGGAAGAACCTTCTCCTACATCGCGGCCAAGACCTGGAACGAGCTCCCGATCTACGTCAGATGCATCCGCTCCCTGAACACCTTCAGGAAGGCTCTCCAGACCTGAATCTTTGACTGATCGTAGCTGCTGATCCTCAACCCCCCAGCGCCTTGAGACCCTCACAGGTGAGTAGTGTGCTTACAATTCCCCATGTTGACTGAATGATTCTGCTGGTGTGGGAGTGGTTGTATGGGTGAGTGAGTGGCTGTATCAATGGCTGTATGTGCAAGTGGGTGCGTGTGTGAGAAGTGGTATTGGTGAATGAGTGAGTGGTTGTATGAGTAGCTGTATGGGTGAGTGTGAGGGTATGTGAGTACCTGAATGGGTGAGTGAGTAGCTGTATGAGTTTCTGTATGGGTTATTGAGTGGGTGTGTGAGTGGCTGTAAGGGTGTGTGAGTCGGTGTGTAAGCATCTGTATGTCTGTATGACTGGATGTGTGAGCACCTCTATGGATAAGTGATTGGTTATTTGGAGACTGGTATGGGTTTGTGAATGGGTATGTGAGGGGTTGTGTGGCAGTGGTTAAGTGGGTGAATGAGATGTTCTATGTTGGTGCGTTTATGTGTCTGAGCGGTTCTGTGGTTGGTGTCATCAGTGATGTCACTGACCGTGTCATGAGTGATGTCATATGTAAGGTCATAAGCATGGCATTTCGGGAGGTAAGTTATAGTTAGCTCGATTCACTCACTGGTTTTGTATGAGTGAAATCTGAGCCTAACCATAATGTCCCTGTAACCTTTGTTTTTTTCAGTGAATTTCTAATGTTTTTTAAATACTATATTCTAACTATTACGTCCCTGTAACCTTTGTTTTTTTCAGTGAATGTCTAAGGTTTCCTAAATACTATGTCCTAACTATAATGTCCCTGTAACCTTTGGTTTTTTGAGCAAATTCTAAGGTTATTTAAATTCTATTCTCTAACTATAAGATGCCTGAAACCTTTGCTTTTTTTAATGAATCTCTGAGTTTTTTTTAATTTTATTTCCTAATTTTAACCTGAACCTAGTGAGTGTGTGTCTGACTAAGTTCATGAGTGTCTGAGTGTGTGAGTATTTGAGTCTAGAAGTGGCTGCATAAGTGTCTGACTGGGTCTGTGAGTGAGTGTGTTAGTCTCTGAGTGTCTCTATGAGTAGGTGTGTAAATCTCTGAGTGGGTCAGTGAGAAAGTATCTGTGTCTCTGGGTGGGTCTGTGAGTGAATGCTCAAGCGTCTCAGTGGATCTGTGAGTAAGCATGGGCGAATTTTGCGAATCTGGCGTTCGCGAATTTTGCGAATTCGCGAACTCACAATCCGCAAAATCCGCGAATTCTCGCGAATTTGCGGATTCTTTTTTTTGTGTTCGCAAGGATTTTTGCCAGTTTGCGAGGGTTTTGTACCAGTTCGCAATTGCGAACTTACATGTCGGCTCGCAACGGTCGCGATTATGTTGTTTCTACGTCTGGTTCATCATCACAGGTTCCCAGCACCCTCTGTTTCACCCCTGCCACCCTCTGTTTCACCCATGCCACCCTCTGGTACATCAATGCCACCCTCTGGTTCATCATCATCACTGTAGATTATGGGGGGAAAAAGCAAGCACACCTGCTCTGCTTCAACTGACATGAATTAATTTGGGGTTGATTTATTAATGTGTCACTGTTTTAAAATTCCAGTCTGGCACCTGCTTCCTTATCTGTAATTTGCTTTCTGTTGCAGTGCAATTTTTTTTCCAGGACCTTTGTGGCCTACTTGTAGCTATTCTATGAGCCTGCTGTGAGGGTCAGAGCAGGGTCATACAATTGTTGCAACAAGCAACTGAACTCTGGAGGGGCCCCAGTCAGAAAGCACTACAGGGAATGGTTACTAATGATGAGTTTGAACTTTTGCACCTGCTGAATGCTTTCACTTTTGCAAAACTCGTTTTTCTGCAGAACAGCATTACAGCAACTGTAATGCCCCAAACAAGCTTACTTGTGAAAGTTGATTTCTAATCCAAAAGTGATCCAAAGAAAGTCAAAAGGCCTCAAATCCAAAAAAGTGCAGGCAAATGTCAACCTGAGGAGTTATTCTGATAAAAATGATCATTTTCAGAAGGTCTATGCTGCTTGCTAGTGGATTTTTGTGCAGAATTGCAATTTTTGTAATTTCGCGAGTGCGAGATTGTTGCTGCCCGCCGCACCCACATGTTCGCAATTGCCAACTTACACCGCACGCCGCAAAATTGTATCACCAAGAAAAAAAATCCGCTGCGTGCGAATTTGCGGATTTTCGGTAAATTTGCGAGCGTTCGCGGATTGCGAATTTACCGAAAATCCGCAAAATCCGCGAGCGTAACGGATTTTCCGCCCATGCTTATCTGTGAGTGGGTGTGTGAGTGTCGCAGCAAAAATGGAAAAAAACAAGCGTGGGCTCCTACTCTTGTTTAGGAAAAAGCCTCCAGGTGGACTATGTCCAGGGGGCATTAACATTTATTTAAAAATTCAGCTTGGGTGGAGCCTGCTTAGACATCCTAAGCAGAACTCTGTGAAGTGTCTAAAAAATTCCTCATTGCTACACGGATTTCCATGAGCAGCTGGAGCTGCTCACCGCATCTGTTTACATAACATTTTATACCATACGCAATGCGAAGTGTGTTCTCGTACCGAAAATCATGTGCAGCCATGTTGGATTTGCTTTGTTCCTTCCTTAATTTCTTTAATCCTCCCCCTATCAAACTTACCTATCCCTAATTTGTATTTATTGTCTTACTGTGTGTCTTTCTGTTCATGCATTTTATGTTTTTTTCAAATATTTGTGTTTTTGAGTAACTTTGTACTTTTTTCATTTTTTGTATTAGTTTCTTATTTTTCCCTTTATTCCTTTGATATCCAATTTCTTCACTTCTCCTCCACCACCCAGCGCCATGGCAAAGCAGTGGAGATGCAGTGCTAGCCCTCCCCCTAACCACCAGTAGCACCAGCCACCTACCATGCGGTCAGAGGTACCAGAACGTGGTTCATCCCGGTGTATCCAGAGGTGGAGGTGGCTGCACTAGATTTTATGTGCAGTGCCATCTCCCCTCCACCCTGGCAGAAAGAGCAGCAGGCGTGGAGGGGTTATTACATCGAGAAGCATCAGCAGCACTGGGAGAGGATTCGCCGGGCTGGGCTTTGTGGTTCTGGGGTCTGAGGCACTCAACAACTGCTTACCCACCTGTGGGCCGACATCCTGGGTAAGGAACAGGACCTACTCCATCTGCTGGTGTGGAGCTTGGGTGGGCTCGGTGAGTAATTATTATTTATTTGTTGTGATCTTTCTATGCTAATATTTGTTCTCAAATAGCAAGCATGCTGCTTACACTCAGGTAAGTTAAGTTTATGTTACAAATATTATGTGATCATCATCTAGACAGGTGCTCGGCAGCGCTACCTAATACCACTGGTTGGTGCTCGTTTGGGCTTAATATTTAAGAGGTCATGCCGAGACTCCTCTGTCCTGTCACTAAGATAGTAGTTAATAGTGAGTTAGCGCATTTTCTCAGTGTTTCTTTTTTGTAGCTCATACAGTCCCAGACACCAAGCGATTTCCCAGTGATGTGTAGTATGCATGCATCTATGCCCTGAAAAAATGTATCCTGAGTTGGCCCATCACAGGGGGTTGAACTTTAAAATGAGAGATGGAGAATCTGATAAGCAAAGATAATTTGTTACAATTTATTAGTCTTTCCAAAATGTAGTTTAGGAAATTTGGAATAGAGTTAGGTTTAGGAAGTAAGAAATGGGGCCACAATACTAGTACCATAGAAGATCTGATTTAGAAAAGTTAAATGTTGCTGTGCTTGCCTTTCCCTGCCAAATATTTTTGGGGAGATTATAACTGTACCTCTAATCTTTTGTTATTTTCTTTTCTTTATTTCCTGCATCAGCATCTAGGCCAAGAAGAGGGCTGGGCCAGGATCTACAGAGGTGGGTGAGTGAGCCAGAGGTGCCTCCACAATGTGTCGCCAGATGGCTCTGCTGGCCTAGTAAGTCATCCTGTTATTAATAGTATTATGTCCCTAACTTTTACCACTCCACATTTAGAATTATTATTCCTTTTTACTGTGCCTGCATCCTTATTTTTTCCCACTTCTCTTTATTCTATCTGTTTTCTAAATTCTTATGATCCCTGGATTATCCTATTAACTTGTTTTCTATATTTCCAGTTTCTGTACTTGACTTCAAAATCTCTGTAGTAGTCTATCTGTAGCTTCCTTTCTTCTACTTTGTCAGTTAGCTTTCCCTCTCCCCTTTTATATTTTGTTTAATGGTGGTACTGTAAGACTCAGGGAAACCATTTTAGGTCAGATACTCCATTGTGAAGATTGCATGGCCAAGTGAGGTTTTCTACACATGTTGTTGAGAAGGCTTTCTTTTTCTTGCTCATGCTCGAACAGTAAAATGAGAAAGTGGCCTTGGTCTTGGTGGACTCCCCAATGTTGTGTATGTATTATTATCATAGTACACCAGTACTTGTTGGCAGTGCAGCATGGCTGGAAGTATGAGGAGAACGGCCCCATTGTGTTTGCCAACCTAGACCGTACGTCCTTCATATACCAATTATTGCATCCCTTCATTGCACTTCAATAACTTGGATTAATCATAGTTCTGCCCCTCCATTACAAAATGTTTCTAATTGGCTTGACTATCTGGCTTTTGAAACATTGCCAACCAACAAAATTCCCATTGTGATATTTTGAAAGAACATACTGTAACCGAATTGTAGCGAAGCATTGTGATTTTATTTTTCTAAAAGAAAATAATAGGCAGAGGCGTATCTGGCATCTAAAATGTGTAATGTTTTTTGTAGCAGTACAGACCACCAGTGCCGGGTCCATAAGCGAAAGCACGAGTAGAGCATATGCAGCAGCGGCAGTCGAAGGGGAGGTCCCAGCGGGGGCAGGTATGGACAATGGTAAGTCATATTGCTTGCTCATTGACTGTTAGTTTTATACTCACTGCAAGAGCGTTGACTCATGAACACCCCGCTTTGGAAGATAACGCAGCAGTTGAGTAGTTAATGGCCTTGGTGTCTTGACCTGACTCAGTGTCTTGTGCCATTGTGATGTTGCTGATGTGGGCAATACTACTGCACTGCTGGGGACAGGGTTGATTTGCGTAATGAAAATGTCTTCTTCACCTTCCATCATGATAGGATTGAATTCCCTGCTAGTACCACCTTCACCAATACCATGGTACTCCTACCAGCGAATTGGGTGATGTTTTCTCAAATAGGTATTTTGTACCAACCAAGTATTAGGCAATGTTTGGCTCCTTATCACTAACCGAAAAGAAGTCCCAAACTGGGGAGGTCCACTTTCTGGCACTGGTGCCACTGCCAATGTTGGAATATGTGGTGGTAGGTGGGAGTGTTGATATTTGCCTCTCTGCAGTGCGTACTTCTACTGAGGTGGATGTAGATCACAGCTGGAGCTTTGCAAATATGGAAGCTGGTAGTGGTTGTATCTGTGCCACATCCCTCAGACCAGGTTGAGATGGATTAACATCAGTCTCCACTGGGGCTGATCTAACATCCATGATGACTAGCTCATTGTCATCCTCCTCTTCTTCATCCATACCTCTAAGGCTTTCAGGAACCTTTCTTTTCACTAGCATCTCCTGTTGTGTCTCAGACTGAGGTGACATCCAAGAGGAGTCTTCATCATCAAAAGGGGGGCTTGGAGAAGAAGATGGTGGAGTACCCCTGCTTTTTCTTGCTGGAGATCTGGAAGACAATGGATCTTCTGAAAGAGGGGCTTATTCGACTTCCTCAACGTGAAGCTTAAACTCCTGAAGTGCTCCTACCTCGGGAGGAACTACTATTGTTGTTGCGGCTGTGTTGTCCACATAGCTGAATTCCGGCAACAATTGGGTACTACTTTACAAAGAGATAAGTCCAATTCAATGTCATTACTCGTTGGCATTGCTGTGGTTGGAGTGGCTGCCTCTGTGCCAGACATGGACTTGGGTCTAGGTTGGGGTGGGGCTACTGGGAGAAAGCAGCTCCCAGCTTGCTCCCCGGAGGCCGGTATGCAAGGCACATGTTTTTGCCCAAAAAAGTTCTGGGGCGACATAGTGGTGGTAAGCTCCTTTATTATCACTGCCCACTTTCTTGTTAGCACCTTTCTTTGGGGCCATCTTGAAGCTTGCAGTTGGCAGTGACACTTAGCTTTACAAGCTGAAGAGATGTCTGTGTTGTGTGGTCATGCGCCACTTCTTGCACAGGCCTTCTGTATGGACAAAAAATAAACTATAATTAAATAAAAAAATGTTTACTAAAAATGATTGCAAAAATATATATATATATATTGCTGATGTACAAGGGGATTAACATGAGAAACCCATTGGGATTTGGGAGACAAGGTGTGGTTCAAATACAAAAAAACTATATAATATAAAACACTACAGTACGGTACATTTAGTATGAGCATTGAGCTACTAGGCCTATCAGGGTACGCAAATAACAAGCACAAACATTAAGGCTTAAGCCTCTACATACAAATTAAAATGGCTTTGACAAATAATGGTTGCACAAAATGGCCACATGGTCAAACAACAAGCAAGGAGGCATGGCTACACAAAATGGCCCCCAGCCACATGGTAAAAACAACCAGCAAGGAGACATGGCCACAACAAATAACACATGCAGGTTCATGGCAAAAAAGCACACTCGCTGCCTACACATAATTGTCGCCAGCCACTTGCTCACAACAACAATCAGCATGGAGGCATGGCCACAACAAAAAACACATGCAGGCCTATGGCAAAAAAGCACACAGATTTCCTACACAAAATAGCCACCAGCCATTTGGTCAAACAATAAGCAGGAGGCATGGCCACAACAAAGTATAAATTAGGGGTGAGCATAGTGCTCGTAGTGGGGCTACTCGAAGCTTCGCGAAGTGGGGCGGGTGCTACGCCTACCCCCAAACTTCGCGTAGCCCCACTACGCGCCGGCCGCCTCCCTTCCGCCCTCTTCTACAACCATATTTTTACTATTAAAGACAGTAAAATAAAAGAAAAAGCACTTACCTTGGATGCGGCGTCCCGGGGCTCCTTCTTCCTGTTGACAAGTCGACTTCTTCAGACGAATGCGCATGCGCGGGTTTCTTGCGAGAAATGTGCATGCGCCCGTGCCTGGGCATTTGGCTAAAGATTTCGGCTCGTCAACAGGAATAGGGAGCCCCGGGACGCCGCATCCAAGGTAAGTGCTTTTTCTTTTATTTTACTGTCTTTAATAGTAAAAATATGGTTGTATAAGAGGGCAGGAGGGAGGCGGGTGGCGGGCAACTTCGCGCCACCACTGAGTGGGCATAGTATTGCCTACTACTTCTACTTTGTGAAGCGCGAAGTAGGCAACACTACGCCCACTCCGTGGGCGGAGCGAATTGCTTTGCCCAGGGTAGTATAAATACAGGCCTATGGGAAAAAGACACTTACTGGCTACACAAAATGGCCACCAGCCACATGATCTCAAAAACATCCAGCAAGGAGGCATGGCCACAACAAAGAACACATGCAGGCCTATGGCAAAAGCACACCGTCTGGCTACACAACATGGTTGCCAGCCACATGGTCAAACCACAGGCAGGAGGCATGGGAAACATAGAACATATGCAGGCCTATGGACACAGACTATACACAATGTCTCCTGGCCACATGGCATGGGGAACAGAGACAAATGGCGACCTATGGCAAACACACTCGCACACTGGCCAGACAAAGTCTGCATGGTAACACAGGAGAAAGAAGAATTAATTCAGCTATGCCAAAAATGAAAAATAACTGGGCAAAGAATGTTTACAATAACACATATCCTCCAAAGGCATCAGATATATTACCCCACCTACACACTGTTTGCAAACAAAATCAAGAAGTACCCAAAAAAAACACATTTTGTAATTTTATCCAAAGGCACCCGTGGCATAAATGATGTTTCAATTCAACAGACACCACAGAAACAGTTGCTTGATGCACCCATGAATAATACTGAGCCTATCAGCTGGAAGGCCCATTGGCATACTGGACTACATAGTGCATGAAATGAATATTGCAAATTTATTTAAAAACTTAGAATAAATGTACTGAATTGTGCAACATTTTTACTTTATTAATGAAGAAAGATTACATGTAAAAAATAACTAGGCCCCTACTAATACTGCAGGCACCAACCACAAAAATGTAAACAATCAAATAAAAATACAAATAAATTCTAGTTCATGCCCTCTATCAAAAAAACAACACCCTTAAACAACAGTTTTTGAACTTACAAAATACAAATACAAAATCCAATGGTATATATGCAGCAGACAAGGATAGTGATCCTTCCAGCTCCGAATACAAATGAAAAGTGACCAGGACCAGGAGGTGGACAAAGCACTGGTAGGAGTCTGCTGGACAGGAACAAGAAGTTGCAGCCTCTAGGGCACTTCCTTCCTGTTGGGAAAAAAGTTTTAAAAAAGGACTCCTCGCACGAAAAATCAATGCGAACGGTCTAAATTGTTTATCTCCAAATTGTCTTCTAGAGGTTATTTAACTGTTTCTCAAGGAGAGAATCTTCTCCAGGTAGAGGCCGCTCAATCACGCTCACCTACGACACAAAAGAAGCACTGGAAGTCACTGGCACGGCCTAAAGCTACTACTAGTGGGTGCAAAATCTTGCGGGAGCTCGATGGCAGCTAGGAAATCTAATGGGCGCTCCAGAGCGCCCGGCAAGTCTTGTTGCGCTAAACATGCATGCAAAAAGATGTTATGAGCGAGTCAATAAAAAAAACCTCTGCTCCATTGCGGAGTGCGGAGTTTATCGGTAACTCTGTGTTCTCTGTGGAACGCGGAGGTGCCGAATTCTGCAAACTCTGCAAGAGGAGTAGAGTTTTATGTCCAGGCCTATTTATAATTAAAGGAGGGGGGCTCACAGGGCCTCCCTCCAGGCCCATTTGTATGCCCTGGGATCACCACCTCCTCTGGGCATACATTTATATAATGTAGGGGCCACACAGACCCCCCAGGGCCCTGAGGACCACCACCTCCCCAGGGCTTTTATTTAAAAGATTGTGAGGGGACCACCCAGACCCACCAGAGACCACTACCTCCGTGTTGCCAAATACATTCATTAAAGTAGGAGGGGCCACATTTGGCCCAGAGACCCCATTCCCCATGGCCAAGCCATTAACTCAGTGGCTAGGGGAGATATGCACGCCCCCCTCCCTAGGCCAATTTCGTTTGCGGGGACCACATCTTCTGGGACCCGGCCTTTAAAACCAAAACATAACATATTTTTAGTACAGTAGAGGGCCATGCAGCCCCCTCTCGGACCGATTTTGGCCCTGGAACCACATTCCCTGGGGCCCGGCCTTCCTTGCATTGGAGAGTGGGTCCATGAGGCCCCTCCGCCCCAGGCCAATATCGGCCCGGGACCCTATCACCTGGGGCCCGGCCATATCTATTGGGTGTCCCCACAGCACCCAGTCTCTAATGGAACTGCGGGGGGAGCCTCAAGGACACCGTGGTCCTATCCGGCTCACCACCTCCTGCATGAGCCAGCATTGCTGTCGCAAGCAGGGAATCGATTTAAATGGCAGCTCCAGGCTTGCAGGAGCAGTGTTTTCATCTGTTTCCCTACAACATATTTGCATAAAAACTCTGCTTTCTACAATCCAGAGCGTTTGTCTGCTCCGGCATGCAGAAAGTGGAGTTATGTTTACTTTTGATTTGCAAAGATGGGCACTTCGGTAGGTAGCAGGAGCCGGCCATGGGGGTGGCAGTCCCCAGGGCCTTGAATGGATACACATGGGGGACTGCAGGCCCCCTCCATCATATAAATTTGCCCATGGAGGTAGTGGTCAACCTGGACCCCTTACATTATTAGGCCCGTGGGGGACTCCCTATATTAATTTATTTTAGCTCCCGGGATGTGGTGGTCCCCGGGGCGGCAGGGGGAACCATGCAGGCCCACTGCATTTATTTACTGTAATTTGCCTCAGAGAGCAGGCCAACCCCGGGGCACCAGACCCTGGGGCATTGGCGGTCCAAGTGGGCCTTCCTGCATTCCTCCACACAACCCCGGGAGGTGGTGGTCTGGGGCTGTGAGGGGTGCATGGGGCCCCCACATTATTTTACTGTGATTTTCCACGGGGCCCGCATACTTATTTTAGAGTGTCCCGGGGAGGTGGTAGTCCCCGTAGCTGGGGGGGGGGGGGGGCGGTGTGAGGCCTCCCGCATTCATTAATGAACATTTTTCCTGGGGAGGTGGCAGTTCCGGGGACTTTCATAAGCCCTAGGCTGGGAGGCCCATTCTCCCCTTCCTTTTTTGTAGTATGCCTCAGGGACCTTTCCCACCCAGAGGCTACAATAAAAACAAGCTAGAGAGTCTGCGCTTGTTTTTTTTTTATTTTTCAATGGATTTGTGACTCCAACCCTGATTCGGAGCAAAAAAAAAACACCACATTTTTTTGTCCTAGCGGGGTCTCTCTAGGACCCCTCAAAAGCTGCCCAAGAGGGTCATGGTATTCCTACCCCACCCCTTTCTCTTTTTTAAAATGTTTTTGGGGGGACTCTGCAAAAGTCCCACAATGTCTTCCAATACTTCCTTCCTGGATGAAGTGTTTCAGTCAATCAGATTTCAGCACGAGGACCTGTTGGATCCCCTTTATATTTCTAAAACTACTGAATGACTTTATGTCAATTTACAAAGAGTTTGCATTCTGGACCATCAGCTACCTTCTTGCCAAATTATGTGTAATTCTGTTCAGCCGTTCATGAGCAAACCGTGTTTTGGGAATCCCCCTTTTTCTCGGCTCCAGTTTTAATGAACACCATGAAACTTTCAAGACAGCAGCTGAAGGGAGCAACATATACTTTTGAAAAGTTCACAGGGAGCTATCAAACGACTGGCGCATATATATATGTATGTAGTGAACAAGGCGGCAACGCCGAAACGCGTCTAAGCAGATACTGATCGAATAAATCGAGTTTGGATTCAGATTCATGGTGTCAGCGCCTTCTTCAAAATTTACAAGTTTGGTATGACTGGATATATATATATATATATATTCACTGAAAAAACCATAGGTTATAGACCATATATAGTTAGGGATTAGCATTTAAAAAACCTTATTTTATTTGCACAAAACCATTGAAATTCCATATATAGTTAGTTGCACTAACTATATATCGCGGACCCGCAATCCACTGCTAATGATGTCACATATTACATCATTCATGACATGGTCAGTGACATCACTGATGACATCAGTGATGACATCTCAAATGACATCACTGATGACATCACTGATGACAACACCCAATGACTGTATGTTTCTGTAAAGTTAAAATATGTCTTACATATTGAAGAATGAGTGGATGTATAAGTGTCTGGATGAAGGATTTAGTAGGTGCATGACTGACTGTATGAGAGAATGATTAAATGTGTCTCACTGAGTGCATGGGTTAGTGATTAAAGTGTCTTAATTTGGCAATCATTATTTATGTTCTTCTGTAAACTGCTGCATGTTTAAATCAGTAGCTATATCAGTAACTATATGGGTTATTGAATGGTTGCCCAAGTATTTGTATGGGAGACTGAGTATGTGTGTGGGTGGCTGGGAGGTGTATAACTCTGTGCATAGATGTGTGAGCAGTTGATTCCCTAGGTGTATGGGTTCAAAAGTGCATGTAGAAACAGCTGTATGGACAGTTCACTGTGTGCATGAGTGTATTGGTGAGTGAATGGATATCTCAGTTCTACATGTCAAAGTAAGTACATATGTAAAACACACTCCATGTGAGAGTTGACATATATAAATAACTGAACATAAGAGCCAGTGAATGTGAGAGTGGCTGTATGAATCATTGTGAACTTGTATCAAGGATTGTATAAGAGAGTAAATATGTGTTAGTATATGTTTGAATAAGTAAGGTGTGTATAACTGTATAGTTGAGGAAATGGAGGTGTGATTGATTCTTTGCATGACTGACTAGGTGTGTGGGTAACTCCATGGATGTGTGACAGTCTGTGAGTGCCTGTTTACACTGAGTGTATCTAAGGTTATATTAGAGTCTGAAGATGTATTATCACATAAATGATATCATCAGTGATGTAATCAGTAATGTCAAATGAGATGTCAGTGATGTCATCAGTGATGTCATTTGAGATGTCATCAGTGATGTCATCAGTGATGTCATTTGAGATGTCATCACTGATGTCATCAGTGATGTCACTGACCATGTCATGAATGATGTAATATGTGACATCATTAGCAGTGGATTGCGGGTCCGCGATATATAGTTAGTGCAACTAACTATATATGGAATTTCAATGGTTTTGTGCAAATAAAATAAGGTTTTTTAAATGCTAATCCCTAACTATATATGGTCTATAACCTATGGTTTTTTCAGTGAATTTTCAAGGTTTTGTAAATGCAAATTCCTAACTATATATGGTCTATAACCTATGGTTTTTTCTGTGAATTTCATTGGTTTTTTAAAAGCTAATATCTATAGCTGTAAAATATATTCTTTATTAAGTGACGTATCACGTAGCCCGTGAGACGCCTCATGATGCATCGCATAACCGTGACGTATCGTCTCTGCAGCGCAAACCAAACCCAAAACGTAAGCGCGCCAGAACACGCTTAAAGATATATATATTTTTTTTAACCTTAATGAGACAAAATCCACACGTGCACATATCACAAACGTTTTATAATGTAACTAAAGTCCTAAAACCCTCTATTAACTACAATGCTTTTTAATGAGGTGCTATCATGTATATTGGTCCCAAGATGGCTGCCAACACTTCTTGGATGAAGTGCTGACAGCCAATCAGATCAGATGTGTGGTTAGGCTCCGCCCAGATATATATCTTTTTTTGAACCTAAATTACTCAAAATCCACGGGAGCACATATATTGAGACCTAGCAAAGGCACATCGGGCTAACAGTCCCTACAATTTTGCCAAGTTTCGTGCAAATCCATTCAGCCGTTTGAGCTAAAAGTGAGGCCAACCGCCCTATGGAAAAATGAATGGGAAAAACGCGTTTTGGGACCCTCCTTTTTTCTCGGCCCCCCCTTGACGACCCCCCCCCAAATTTTCAGGGGCTGCTCAGAAACAAAATGTGCCATTTTCCTGAAAATTTCTGCCAATTCCGTCCACAAACGCCAAAGTTATTAGACATAGAATTTTCAAAAGTTCCATAGAGAAAAAATCCTAACTATACAGAGACAAGATGGCGGCCGCTCCGGACTGTTTACAATGTTGACAGCCAATCAGCTACTCCTCAGACTCCCGTTACACTGCCGGTTAGCTTCCCGGTTAGCTGCCCGGTTAGCTGCCCGGTTCGCGAACCGGGACGCGTCTCTACGGCGAAAAAATCGGATTTTTTTTTTTTTGTGCCCTGCGTGACTCTATTATATCCCCCTCATCAATCCTAGGGGGTCACAAGGGGTCTACCTCGCCCCCTTTCCTTCATTTCCCCCTTTGTTTTTGCCTCCTCTTGTCTCTCGATCCTACCGAGAGACAAGATGGCGGCCGCTCCGGACTGTTTAGAATGTTGACAGACACCGGAGAGCCAATCAGCTTCGCTTCGCAAAGTTCCGATACGCGAAAAGTTCGCGAACCGGAGCGCTGCCCGGAGCGCTGTTACAGATATATATCTTGTTTTAAACGTTAATTTCTCAAAATCCACTGAAGCACATATATTGAGACCTAGCAAAGGCACATCGGGCTAACAGTCCCTACAATTTTGCCAAGTTTCGTGGAAATCCATTCAGCCGTTCGGGCTAAAAGTGAGTCCAACCGCCCTATGGAAATTAACATGGGAAAAACGCGTTTTGGGACCCCCCTTTTTTCTCGGCCCCCCCTTGACGAACCCCCCCCAAATTTTCAGGAGCTGCTCAGAAACAAAATGTGCCATTTTCCTGAAAATTTCAGCCGATTCCGTCCACAAACGCCAAAGTTATTAGACATAGAATTTTCAAAAGTCCCATAGGAAAAAAATCCTAACTATATATACCTACTGGCTATCGCCAGTAGGTAATATATATATATATATATATACATATATATATATATATATATATATATATACATATATATATATATATATATATATATATATATATATATATATATATATATACTGAAAAAAACAAAGGTTAAAGTAGCATTATAGTAAGCTGAATATGTTATAGTTGGCAGCGCTGAATTGTTATTTATGACATCTCATCTCATCATGTTTCAAGATTTATATCATTCCAGTCACGGCAGAATGCATGTTTAGCATTGTTCTTCAAAAATCTGCTATCATTTTACGTTTCCACATTTCATTAAGGTATACAATCCCCAAGTAGCTCCAGTACCTGTTGAGTGACATGGGTGTAGAAATTCATGTTTCCCTCTGGCAACTAGCCTGATCAAAAATCTGGTTTATCTGATTGCAGTTAAAATATCTAGCTTTTAGGTTTGATGCAGTGAGGCAAAATCATGTTGAGAGACGATTCCTTCACAGGAGAATCTTCAATGAGGAGCAATTTATTAGACTCATCCAAGAGACAGTGAGTGTGATTCAGAATGCTATGTAGGTTTGTAAACATACATTTGCAGCTGAAAAGAACATAATTTACTTCTGTCAGATATCAACAATAGGATACCAGTCAGGCCCATTTGGTTTCACTACTGCATAGGTGCACTTCAGCACAGCTGCTTACAATTACACATGCAAGTGGCAGGGAGTAGGCAGACCAAATTGTGGTTTGCTTTTGAGAATTTGCACACGCCCACAATTCTTTTGAGGTTGCTGTCATTTGCAAACAAGTTTCTGATCCTTTCCCATGCTGGTAAATTTTGAAGGGATAGATTAACTGTATTTCAGGAGTGGGATAGAAACAGAACCCCCCCAAACATCGGTTGGGTATAGGGAAAGGGCTTTCTCACTGGGAATAATATTTTTCCTACATTGAAATAAAAAAAAAAGAAAATCTGCAATAAGAATATTGTTTTGATTGTATATTTTTTAATATAATAAACTTATACTTTCAAACTTAAATGCAGATTGCCTTTCTACAATGCTGAGTTGTACCTTGCGTTCGGCTCTACATTGGAGAATTGCAGATGTCACATGAAGGACTAAGGGCCAGATGTAGGTGGCCAAATACCGGTCGGTAACGGCCGATTTCGGCCGTTACAGACCGGTATTTGGAGTTTTAGATGTAGGGAGCTTAAAAATTACCGATTCGGTAAATTTACCGAATCAGTAAATTTACTGATTCGGTAAATTACCGAATCGGTAAATTTAACGAATCGGTAATTTGAGATGTAGGTGGAACTGAAATCAGTGCCACAGGGCCTTAAGGATTCGTTATTTACCACCAACTATTAGTTGGTGGTAAATAACGAATACCTGTGTACATGCAAATCTGTGCATGTACACCTGGGCCATGTGACACACATACATGCCCTTAGGGCATGTATGTGTGCCACATGGCACACAAGCCTGAATCAGGGGTGTAACAGGGTGTCAAAGTGACACCCTGCCACCCTTGACTATTCGGTAATTTTACTGAATCGGTATTTACCGATTCGGTAATTACCGAATCTTAACGATTCAGTAATTGTTACTGAATATTTACCTACATGGCATTTACCGTTTTGTAAATACTGAATCTGTAAAATTCGGTATTTACGAATCAGTAAATGCCATTTACCTACATCTGGCCCTAGATTTCCTAAAGTGACGCAAACCAGCGCAAATTCTTTTTTTATTTACTTCCTGATGCAAAACTTGCTTTGCACTGGTAAGTTCCCTCAAAGGAACGCCTATTGCTGCTTAGTGTTACTCTGTGTCAAGAGGGTGTTCCACGGGTGGCACATGGGCTTTCCCTTAAAACCACCCATGGGTTTTGATGCAAAACCCCATCTACTGACAATAGAAGACAGTGTTTTTGCACCAAAAAAGAATGCCACTTTGAAGCATGAATTTACTTCTCCTAACTTTTCCCACTTTGTATCTTTACTGTACTGTAGAGCACACATCCGAAGTGAGAATGGTTTTAAAGTTTGCCAAGGCATAGTATTTTGTACTGGAAGGTGAATCTTTCAGCACAAAACCTATGTTAGTTTCACACAGACACCTTTGTATTATAGTGCAAAGGTGTGTCCATGGCGCTCGGCAAGCTGATTGTGCGTCAACGCTAGGGGAGAGAGCAAGGGGAGAGGCACTTCCCTGTTGTCTCCCTCTCACACAATGCAGCACAGCAGGTTTGGGTGCAGCACTGCAACTTTGGGTGCTGTGCTGAGCTGTTAGAGAGTTTTGTAAATCTGGCCAGAATTTCCAGAATGACTGCCACAGCTTTCCAAGCCTACCAATGGATGTATTTGTGAATTCCCAAAAGTTGTACAATTTCACCTGTGTAAGAGCATGTCTAGGGGTGGAAATGTCTGACTCTTTTTCGTGAACCAGACCAAGGGCCAGGTGTAGGTAATTCATATTTACCGACTCTTAAATACCAAATTTTACCGATTCGGTATTTAAGAGTCGGTAAATATGAAGGGGGGAAATGTAGGTATTACAGATTCTGTAAATACCGAATCGTTAGGATTCGGTATTTACCGAATCTGTAAATACCGAATCGGTATTGCCCATTGATTCCTATGGGCCTTAAAGCCAATAGGAATCAATGGGAAATACCGATTCTGTAATTACAGAGGGCCCGATGTAGGTAGCCCTTTACCGATCGGAATCGGCCGAAAATACCGATTTTCGGCCGTTTCCGAACGGTAAAGGGCTATCGAGATGTAGGGGCACATTTTCGGTAATTTTACCGAATCGTTATCATTACCGAATCGGTAATCGATTCGGTAATGATAACGATTCGGTAAAATTACCGAAAATGCAATGTAGGTAGCCAATGTTCGATCAGCACATGGCTTACAGAATCGGTATTTTACCATGGAATACAAATCCATGGTAAAATACCGATTCCTGTGTACATGCACATCTGTGCATGTACACATGTGCCATGTGACAGACAGACGTGCCCTTAGGGCATGTCTGTGTGCCACATTGCACACATGCCCGTTTTGGGGGTGCTAGAGGGTGTCAAAGTTACACCCCCTGCACCCTTGTGAATTCTTTAATTACTGATTCGGTAAATACCGAATCGGTAATGCCTAATCATTCCTATGGGCTTCAAAGCCCATAGGAATGAATGGGCATTATTGATTCGGTATTTACCGAATCGGTAATTAAAGAATTGTTAAGGATTCGGTAACGAATCCAGATGTTGGGACCTACATACCATTTACCGATTTTGAAATACTGAATCGGTACAATTCGGTATTTTAAAATCGGTAAATGGGATTTACCTACATCGGGCCCCGAATCGGTAAATACCGAATTTTGCAAGGGTGCAGGGGCTGTCACTTTCACACCCTCTGGCACCCCAAAAATAGGCATGTGCGCCATGTGGCACACAGACATGCTCTAAGGGCATGTATGTCTGTCACATGGCTAGGTGTGCATGCACACATGTGCATGCACACCTGAATTCAGTATTTTAACACCCAATTGGATTGGGTGGTAAAATACCGAATTTGTAGGGCCTTTGGGACTCAGAAGAGTCCCACCTACATCTGGGAATCACCGAATCGGTAAAAATACCGATTCGGTATTTTACAGATTCTGTAAATTTACCGATTCTGTAAATTTACAGAATCTGTAAAATCTGGCCCCCTACATCTCAAGATGCCAAATACCGGTCGGAAACGGCCGAATTCGGCCGTTTCCGACCGGTATTTGCCACCTACATCGGGCCCCAAATGTTTAGCTCGTGGCAAAATAATGCATTTGTCAATTTATGGAAAATCTGGATAGTTTTCAGTCTACTATTTTTGTTGTTGTTGCCAATTGCACATAAAAAGTACCTACAAAGACGACCGAACGTTAGTGTGTATACTTTCTACCTTATACAAGTAAACTGAGGTGAAATGCACCTTGTAAGACTGTTGAGCGTGTCTCAAAGAGACAGATCTGGCGTTCTCATCCAGGGATGTCCTGAATGACTTGGTTCATTACCTTTGAGATGTCTGAGCAAATTACATTTCTGACATTCCTACTGAAAGAAATGCCATATGGTCCCCAGTCCATTTCATTTTTCCATAATGAATGTTAGTATATTTATTCCATTCAATTATTTTAACTGTGGGAGAGGAAGAAACGAGCTCAGCAGGAATGCCTGAGATCAGAGGAGCCGAAAGGGAACACTGTTTGATTCAGCAGAGCAGTCTGAAAAAACAGCACTGGTCTTGGGATTTTGCTCATTTGAGAAATTAGAATAAAGAATGAAAAACTGTCCGGCTGTGCCCCTAAGGCAAAGGCTACCATGAAACACAAGAGCTAGTAACTGGGATGGCATTATACACAAGTACTGCATTTAGCATGTTGTAAGTGTCCATTTTTAGCGCTGTTCTGGGTAGCGACAGCTTTAGCTACTGTCAGAGCTCACGTAATCACTGTGGGGCAGATTCACCACTTTTTCACGCAGTGCAGTACAGCAGCCGCAAATGATGCGCTACGTGAAAAGGAGAGATGAGGAGAGCGCTAAATTTACTGAACTATGGCGCTCTCCTCCCCTTTTCTAGCATCACTGCTGAAATCAGCTGCTGTCTGCCACAGTGACACTTTTCCGCCATGGTTCAAGGGTGTCTCCATGGGTCTATCATAGGTTTTGTACTGGAAGGAACCCTCCAGTACAAAATACTATGCATAGACTGACTCTAACCATTTTCCCTCTTTGCCTGTGGATGGGAGGGAAAATTCTGAGCAACCTTCTGTACGCAGATGATGTTGTGCTACTCAGCCACACCTATATTGGTCTCCAACGTCTTCTGACGGAAATGTACAAATACGCAATGGAAAACCCCCTAAAAATAAACCTCAGCAAGACTCGCACGATGTCGATCAATATCAACTAAAAACAACAGAAGATCTGGTCTCTTGGTGGTTTAAAGATTGAGCCAGCTTGTGAGTATAAATACCTGGGAGTCATCTTTGATAGAGAAGGCTCATTTGCACAGCAGAAGCAGGAAACAAGAAGGAGAGGAGCACTGATCGCTGTGACGATGAAAAATTTAGCTCCCCAATTGATGGGTCCGACCCTGACCCCCTATTTAAAAGTCATTCAGGCAAAGCTACTTCCCTCGATCATCTCTGGCAGCGCAGCTTTGCGGGGGAGAGACTCCAAAAACTTGGACAAAATACAGGTCAAAGCCTACAGAACAATGTTCTCGCTTCCGCTCCATACTTCCCCGGCTCAAATAAGATTGGAGTTCGGCCTGCAAAAGCAAGATCTAGCCAGGCATGGAGCATATATCATTTTCTGGCATAAACTTGGAACCGCCACTACAGACACATTAAACTCTCTGCTATGGCAGGATATACAAGGCAGGGACGCCTCCCAGGCAAGAACTTACCTGCAGGCAGCGTTGGAAGCGACTAAACTCTCTGTGCTTTGGGACATGCAACTTGGGCACGGCACTTTTAAAAAACTAGTCTGGAAAAATGTCAAATCACTTTTCTCCAAAAGATCTCATGCGTGGATGACCCTCAACTCATATAAATCTTTGACACCACAAATATACTTTAACCTAAGTTACCCAAAAGCCAGAAAATTGAAATTCCTGAAATACAGACTAGGGATTCTGCCAAGCACAGAGTATCTTCCACCATGGCTTAGGAGAGAGGGCAACGAGGCCTGCTTGCTTTGCAACTCAAAGAAGGGTGACATTCTCCATGTCACCTGTCTCTGTGAAGATCTACAACAAGCACGCCAATTGCTCCGTAAAGATCAGGTTAAGCAAAAAGGGATCAGCACCAGAAGGCAATCGGTGCTCGCCTGCCTGAATCCATCAAACACTAAATTAAATTGCAGATATGTCAAATTTCTCGCAACGGTCGAGCAAAGAATTCCAAGACTGCTAAAACCGGGGATCAATATAACAGACACAGGCTAATAAGAAGACGGACAGAAGGACGCAAGGAAATCCACTGTTCCATCCTATGTAAAAAGGAGCTTGGATAGTCACACTGTACTTTTCAATCTTATGTTTATTCTTAACGGTTTTAAATTATGATATTTTATGAACTTTTGTAACATGTTTTGCATTGGTTTTAATTAACTATGCATATTAAACTTTTAGCTTACCTTACCTTACCTTGCCTGTGTGCTGTACAGTGCAGAACATGTACGAAGTCGGAAAAGGAAGGAGAAATGTATGCATTTTAATTTGAAGTGAAGGTGCAGTCTGGATAACAATTTATTAAGGGTTAATGTGTGTTTTGTACAGTTTGGAGTTTTCTATCATACACAGTCAACATGATTAAGCCTTGGGCTGTATCGGTAACCTTCCGGTCAAGTTCTAAGCGAGGTACTTTAAATGCATTTGTTAGGGCAGCAGTTGTGTTTGGACGTTTGTGAAATAGTTACTTTACTCATAGCTGAGAGATTGTTAATGCAGACCTGGTGTCAAATACAGCAAGAATGACTTTTGCATGGTCTAGCCCTGTGAAACAAAATGTCATCAAGGGTTTTATATTATGAACTATCTGCCAAATACAATAAGAAGGGGTTTTCCAATGTGAACCAGAGGTGTAACACACACCTATGTAGCCACAGTGATGCAGGGGGGCACCAACCCATCAGGGGGCTGCCGTCCCTTAAGTGGATCCCCAAGCAACCCAAGGCAAATGAATATCTGTGATTGGCACACGCTGTTCCCTGCCTGCATGACGGCGTGTTGTCACAGTTCCTAGTCTGGGGTGGGACTAAGTCCCCAAGACCGCATCCAGGCAAAGGTGGGGCCAGGGAGAGATCAGGTTCTGGACGCACTCTTAAGTGCTTGATTAGTCCCACAGTGCGGGTTGCCACACACTGTTCCCTGCTCACATGAGGACTAGTTGCCACAGTTCCTAGTCTGGGGTGGGACTACGTCCCCCAGACTGTATCCAGTCAAAGGTGGGCCAGGGAAAAACCAGGTGAAATGGACGCGCTCTTAAGCGATTGATTAGTCCAGCAGTGCAGGTTGCCACAATCTGTTCCCTGCCCGCATGAGGACTTGTTGCTGCAGTTTCTAGTCTGGGGTGGGAGTACGTCCCCCGAATTGCATCCAGAGAAAGGCTGGGTCATGGAGAGACCAGATGCTGGATGCGCTCTTGAGCGCTTGATTAGTCCCGGAGCGTGGGCTGTGCCCAGGTGTGTGCCTGGGCAAAGACCGGGCCAATACCAGGCCCATCTTTGCCCATCATTGACTGGAAGAGGCTGAGTTGGGTCACATCTCTTGGTTCTTCACAATCGAAGTTACAATTTCTCTTGACAATTTAATCACCTTAGACAATTCCTGTGTTCTTTATTCTCTTCCCTGCATGCTAACTAAGTTTAGGCAATCACTTATATTCTATGTTTTTGAGTCATTAGTGTAAACATGGGCAAAAAGAAAATAATAAACTGTGGTCCTGTTGCAACCCCTTCCGCCAAAGGCACCTTAATTAACAGCATGATCAAGTGAGCTGTGAGCATTAAAAACATTGAAATTGTTCTAACTGAGAGGAGGCCATCTTTAAGCTCTGGTCACGGCCTTGTGACTGGTTCATCAAACTCGCCTTCTGTTGTTCTTACCCCAGATATATTGAAACTGTGCCCACCGATCCACCCTGCCAAACTCCATCTTCCTCTAACTTTATGAAGTCTTCCAGCACCATTCCTTTGGCGAGCGATGCCTTCAACACCATGCCTCCCAGGAAACTTAAGCGACGCACTCGTCTGAAGCCTGGTAACAGCACTATTTCCACATGAGAGGTACCTTTACAGGTCACAGAGTTGGTGGCATACAACTCCCCTCACTTTATGCTATCTTTGGAGGAGGAGGATGGCACCCCACATTTTACCCAGGATAGCCTAGCACCCTTCTTGGAGGTTTACTTTGAGCAGCTCAGACCATGGCTAAAATCTTAAATTTCTCCTCTAATTTTGCATCTAGATGTCATGGAAAGCAGATTAGAATAAATTCAAGCTTGCCCTTGTTTGTCTATTCCAGTCTGTGACGCTAACGTTTCTCAACCAGCAGGGCCCTCACAGGAGGCTCCCAACCAGCCCAAAATAGTAGCCAAATTTCCATCAAATGCTCTCACTGCACCTGGAGACATAGCTCTGCCCAGGATGATCTCATCAGTGGAACAACCCTCCCAGGGCCAGCCATTAAGCCGTGTACATAGTAATATTCCTGGAGCTAAAGACAAAGGAGAGGGTATGCTCAGCAAGGTTTGTCTAGGAAAGAGTCACCAGCTAGATCTCTACTATCTGTACCTAAACAGGCAGTTGTTAACCTTCCCCCGCCACATGTCCCTATGTTGCTGTACTTATTGGGGTCACTTCCTTATGCAAAGGGCAGAATAAATCCTACAAGGAGTTGTTTAATAAAACTTTATACTGGTTAGTGCACTACAAAGGGTTGCCCCTTTATCACTCCAGAGACATCCTAATGATGCGAAGACGAGCTTGGATAGGACCAGAGTCAGACGATCTCTCTTGTGACTGCATAATAGTGAAATTTTGATTTCTATTCTTAGTTATCAAATTATTATTTGAAGCTCCTATGCATCCAGCCCCTGGGAGTCAAGTCACTTTGGTTCCTTTAGGATATTTCTACAAACCCAGAGAAACACCCACTCCTGGGGTCCTCCAACAGCCCCTTCTGAATTTCCTTGTGGCACCTGGTGTTTACCCTCCCTAAAATCTATCCGCCGCTCACCCATCCGGATTGCTATTTAGAGATTTAACTCAAGGTTCAACAGACTCCTCCCAAAGCCCTGCTGCTCTTTTTTAATCCCTACTGCCAACAGATTTGATGTTCTCTCAAGTATTGATTGACTCTACTGAGACACACTTTCCTACGGTCCATGACACCACTTCATCTCCTTCCTGCTCCAAGGATGAAATCAGAGGCCCTAGAGTTGATCAAGCATGTTCCATACTCAGTTGGAACATTGCAGACCTCAAGGGGAAAATTAATAACTCTGATTGGTGGCCTTTCATCAGGTTGTAGAGACCGCGTGCAAAAGAGCTCAGAACAACAACCGGGAGATCCTTTTGGAGGATAGGATTAAAGTTCCCAGTCCTTCTATCACGTGTGTCAGTACATTTACCCCTGACTCAAATAGAATAAAGAAAATCATTTGCAAACACTGGCATATCCTCAACACAGGTTCTTTAAGCTTACCCGTCCCAAGGTTCGCATTTAAGAGAACTAACAACATCAAAGACATGCTGATTAACACGAGGCCCAAGAAACAACATAGAAAAGGGCAGACTAAACTTTGGGCCCTTCCCCCAGTCACAGAGCGCTACCCGTGTGGTTCATGTGCAGTTTGCCACCTCACGAAAGCAACCAAAGAAGTGAATTTCGTGAATGGGGTCCATTGGAAATTTGCCACCCATACCAACTGCAACACCTCCAACTGTGTTCATATCATGAAGTGCTCGTGTGGTCTGCTCTACATCGGTATGACCACCAGACCGGTCAAAGTGTGCATAATGGAACACGGGAGCAACTTTAGATGTCAGAAGAGCAACACCAAAATGACCACCCATTTCAAAGAAGCGTGACATTCTCCGGACGCATTTGAATGGGGTGTACTAGAAGCACATCCGGGGCTATCTAAAAATGAGCTGTTCCGCATGGAGCAACGGTGGGTGCTACGATTAGCCACTGACCAGTCAGGACTAAATGAAAATATACCTTGGAGTTTACTGACTTAAACAGTTCATCCGCGCTCATTCGAACATGCAGCGTAGTGTCCATGGCTACACTCTCTGGTTATATTGGCACAACACACACAACAGCACGCCAGTTGTATGCCATAGGTACCTACCTCGAAATGCTCTTAGTCTCTTTAATCATTATACAGGCGACAAGTCAGTCCCATATGGCCCTAGCACAATGGTATACAAACACAGGGAGTGCCCACATCCTTTACCAACACTTGTGCACATCATCTATGAATTCTCAACCTACTGGTTGCCTCATTCTGAGTACGTCAATGATATTTCCTCTAACCTCCACGAGTCTGCCCCTCTGGCTGACACACACCTGCCCTTCCATGTTGGTCTCCAACTACAGGAGACTTGGCAAAGGGATGTTCCCACACATTCTGGGACACGATCTTTGTAACGTTAACACTGGGTATTCGTCATACTCATAACCTACTTTCCATCTGGGCTGGGTGGATTTCCATGGGTCAGTGGTCTTCTATCCGAAACTCGACTGACCCCTGTTGCTTCCTGGAAATCCAACATGGCGCCAAACGTGCCACCCCCACTCTAGCTTCCCCAGCGGTGCTCCGGCACTTCCACTGGATGTCCCCCCCACTCAGTTGGGACGACCACGGGGATTTATTCAAGGCACCGGGAGCTTACTCGCTCTATCCGGACCGGCCTTGTGAGGGTAGGATACACACCCTGGGCTGAGTGCAGCACGTGAGTATTTCATCAACGGTGTGTGAGTACGTTTGGTACTCCAGCTTCCCACATAGCGGGCACCCGCCCATGCAGGGGGAGGGGGTCACTACTACTGCGGGGAACTTGAGTGAGCCCACGTTACCCCGCCTAATTTTGAATAGGCTCTCTACCGACAGACACAAAACTCTGGCTCTCACTACTTTCCCCGCATTTGCTCCGTGGGCCCATCCCATTATACGGAGCATCCTCAGTCATGCCCGGCCCTTGGTATTGGTGTGTGAGGTGGGGGTCTCTTACTTGCGCGAGTTACGAATATGACCCTTAGCGTTGCTGGGGTTGGGTCCTCTAGCTCAGTGCACGTAGGTCACTCCTGGATCATGACAAATACCACCGGGTTGCACTAACGGACTTTGTGTCTTTAGTTGAGGAACTGTAGCCCTACTTCTGAAGGACGCACCAACGGCGATCACATGGATATTCTTAAGCAATTGCCATCTTGTGGAGTCTCAAGGTTAGTTGACCCGGGATTAATTCTTTATCCACCTTGTTCACTGTCTACCCATGTCTCCTCCAGCAGGACACTACTTTTGAGTGTCTACATGATCCGATACTGTTGATGTAAAATTTTGACCCTATGAGGGTGAGTTCATTTTGTTTACTGCTCTCTTCCTCTGCCGCTGCTATGACTCCATACCATTTGAAGTGACACAGTGTGCTCACATTGTGCATTCCACTTGTCACCTACATTCTCCAGCATGGTGTTACCACATCGCTAGGGATTTTGATATGCATGCCTTCCGCTCCATTGAGAAAACTGAGAAATGCATTTATTATGATTTTAATGTTGTTCTTGCTTTTATTGCAGGTTGCGTTTGTATGATTTACTAGGTACCACTTTTTAGGGTGCTGTATTGGTGGTCACTTATACTCTCTAAACTCGTTTATGATCACTACCAAAATGTGTAGGTAGGTCCTTCTGGTCCTGATGAATTGCCATCTAATAGATTGAAAGGCAAGAAACATGTTGACCTCATTTCACAAGCACGTATACTCCACATCCTTAGAGTGAAGATATGCGCCATGTTACATTTTTTAACTAGGGTAGGGGCCACGGTCATTAAAATTGTTCTGAGTGGACCTTCTGCCCTACTTTACCAAACCTTACTTACACCTACACTCACCTAGGGCCCTTAAACGCACCTCATCCACCGGCATAAAGGAAAAAAGATCTCCGCCAAGTAGGCCCCACCTCGGGTGCCTGATCGGGTACTGCACTGCCGACCCGATGATGAAGCAAGACACCTAGCTGGCTGGGTGTGTGAGGGTCTGTTTCTGAAGGAGAGGCCTCCTCTCCAGACCAATTTGACTCTGCTTGTTCCGTGGAGCTTTTGGAACTTGCCATCACAGGGAATGATAGTAAGATCTTTTGGGATATAGTCAAGAGAATAAGGCTTAGGAATGCCCCCAAAAACTCCCTTGTACATTTTACGGTCAGATTGGATCTTATATTTATTTCTCCACTATTTATCATATTGAGGAGGACGTGTAAATGCCCAAGTCTACTAAAGAAAGATTAACAAACCTACCGCCTCTTACTAATGCTGTGCCAGAAGTTGAGCTAACCGTACTCCAAAGATTGTGTGGGGAAGCACCATGCTCTGATGGGATCTGAATTGACCTTATAAAAAGCAACACAGAATAGCTGGCCCTTGATCACTAAAATGTTTTATCGTTCCCTGAACATGAACATCCCCCATTTTTGGTCCTTATCTTCAATCGTGTCTATTTATAAAAAGGGAGATGGTGCCCCCAAGTGCTACAAGCCTATTTCGCTTATTGATATCACAGTTAAAATTATAGGCAGAGTGATCAATAATCACCGTGCTGCATGGGTCCAAGAGCACAATATTATGTCCCTTTCCAATTTGGAGTAGTTCTTGAACTTGAGTTTAATAATAAACAAATACATACTCGCCAGGCACTGTCCACTGTACCTGGCTTTTATGGACCTTTCAATAGCATTTGATTCCGTAAACAGGACCAAGTTGTGGTTGATGTTGCTAAATCTGGAGGTAAACCCACCCTTGGTGGTTCTTCTGCACATTGAGTGGGCTGACCGACAAAGTCACCGCAGGGGACCCTCATAGGAGGGCGGCCCCTTTAGTGCCACAGGATGGCACACTGGGCAGCCTAGTGTCCAGAGACCCCTTTGGGGTCCCGCTCGTGTTAAGCCCCGCCCTTATTTACATTGGCCACGCCCCCATTTGTCACCCTACCTAAAGCACAGACTTGTACATAATACATACTTGACATTGCATGCTTGCAGATCGGATACTGTTGACTGTGGCCTCCAACAGGCCTGCCCTGGGGTTGCACGTCTTCTCGAGCTGCAAGTGCAGGTTTCAGCATGGTGAGGATGCCATTCGTGATGCAGTGTAGGTGCCTTGACTATGTGGACTGCTGACATGCCTCAACTGCCTACATGTGCATTGCCTGGGGGGGGTAGCTCCCAACGACATCCCGAGATCTCACACAGCATAACAACAATTTTGCGGGCAATACTCACTGGTATTGTTCGGGCAGGGGCCTATGTTTGATCTCTCAGTCACAGGTTCAGAGCTTGGCAGGCACATTCAGCCATTATCCTCCTGTGGTCGATTAAATGAGTACCAGTAAGTTGGGTTGCAATACACACCTGTAAGCTGGTTTGGCCTCAAAGTTTAGAGCAAATGCTTCGGTGTATAGGTCCATATTGACCAGGCAAGATGCCAGTTAAAGGTTTTAATCCAAGGCAATCAAAACCCGATGGTGCGGCCCAAATCATTAGTACAAAGGGTGGCTTATTAAGTATTTCAGCGTGCGTATGGCACATTTGATTATAGAGCAGGACACCTATTGTTTACTTTAGGAAATGGGGGTCTTATGCCCAAGTTTTGTCTTTCTTTGCCATCGGTTACCAGCCCAAGGGGGGGGGGGGAAGTATAATTTTACACTTCCCCCAATATGTTTTTACCAGGTGGCCCTTCACGGTGAGGGTTTCCATATTCAGTTTAGATGACAGTAGATTGTTTGAGGGATCCCCAGGCCCGGGGGTATCACACCACTTTCACAAACTGATGGGAGGCAACCATTCCTTTAGGATTCCTCTCCTAATTTGTTACTCTGTCAAAATAGTGGACTAAGTTACACCCGATATGCCAGGCAACAACTTTTCCCTTAAGCAACTACTGTTATAGGGCACTGCTTAATATACAAGGGCACCTCATAGCAGTCAATTGGGGGAAGACTTGTACGGTGCACAGACAAAATATCGACTCCATTTTTAAAGCTGCAGTAGAATCTAGAAAATCAATGGATGGGCAATTCTCTTAGGCTGGTTGCTTTCACTACTTAGGGGCCGATTACGATGCCGCCCTTAAAGGCTCTGACCATCGGGTCAGAGCCTTTACTCCGGAAGCCGGAAAGTAAACTTTCCGCCCTTGAGATTACAGTGCGCGGTTTCCAGCATGGTTTTCATGCTGGCCTGTCCAACATGGAAACTATGTCGGAAAGCAGGTTTGGGGGCACACAGAAGAGCCCCCTTGGGTGCGTGGCCTCCAGTTGGCAGCAGAGGGGGCACTTTCCCTGCACCCCATAGCAGGCACCTGTCATGGGGTGCAGGGATGAACCACACCACCCATATCCCTAGGGGAGCATACAGTACAGCCAGTTTACAACCGTAATGCATGCTCCCATAGTAAAATGTAGGAATGCGACCCTGTTTAGTCAGATCCTAGTTAGCCCGGTGGGACCGCTGACTGGGTGTCGGTCGGTCCCAGGACCGAGTCGGTGTCGGGCGGAAGGAATTCCCCCCAACATCGAAATCGGACCCTTTCTGTTCAAACACTATGAAAATCTCGTCCATAGGAGTTCTCACTCTGTTGTCTTTTTATGTGTTTGTAATTCTACTGTTACTTAAATACCTCACTTATAGTTTGACACAGTGATTTTGATTAATTTTTCCAATTTTTATCATGTACATTGTGATCGTTGTCTTATGTTTGATTGTTGTCTCAGGTATACGCTCTCATTACCATCTGTTTATACCTTGCTGCTGTTCGGCTTCCCTAGGCTGGCAATCCCGTCAAAAAAGGACATTTTATGATCGCTTTTTAACATAAATGTATTTTATGCTGTGCATAATTTTCAATTTGATTTATTGCGCTGTTTTCATCCATGTCGAAGATTGTATATTTAACTGTATTCACTTATCTTTTATGACCATGCATGGCCGAATAAGGATTTCTGAACTGAACTGAACTGAAGATATGGGAGACTCACAGGGCCTCGACACATTCTGCAGGATAGTCATTTTGCTTTATGCCACTGATGTAAACTCTGCAAGAAATTCATTCAGAAAGGTTGTGTCATTGTAAATTTCACGACAAACACCATAGAAAGAGTCTTTACATCATTTAACACAGAGAGACCTTTTTACACAGATCTGTAGTTGAGGAGGAGCTAAAACAGTATCCATCTTTTTCATAGTGCACTTTTGTAATATTATGTTTGGTATTTAGCTGCCTGTGAAGTAAAGCTCCATCGTTTTTTTTAGTAAAAACACTAACTGGGCATTGCTTTATTACGTGTTATTCTGTGCTTTGCACAGTGCTGTTTTTTTCCCACACCTCCTTCTTCAGTAAGCCTTGATGTGCTTTCTCATGTTTTGCAAGGATCAAAGGCTAAGTGGTGTACTTGATGCTCACTTTGGCTCCAATAAAATGGTGGTCCTATAGCTCAGGCCACACCACTTTGTTAATCACCATATTCATGGGATTTTGAATGAGGAGCAGTTGTGATTAGGTATTGCTACAGCTCATGTAACCACCGAAAAGAGCTGTAAAAAGCAGCATCGACAGTGGAAATGTGTTGAGCTTTTATTTCCATACATTTGATTGGTAAGCAGTGCATTATTCTACGTCTTAAGTAGATGTGAAACTTTAGTTCTAAAAATAAAACTTATTATTTTATTACAAAATATGTTAATCTTTTAAATTAAAAAATCAATGTACCTTTAGTTTTTATTTACATATAATAAAATTACTTTAAACTAATTTAATAGATCACTTTCAATAATTATTAAAGCTTGCAAATGTTTTACTTTTCCTTACACTTTTTCACTGGGGATCAATGCCACCGGGGTGGAGATCTCCCTATGGTAAAGTAGAGGGAAAATTTGAAAATGTTAATAATCTTTAAAAAAATATATTCTTATGTTAAATATTAATGTCATTTAATTTTATGTTTTTTTAATTTAATGAACAACAAAATGTAAAAACTGCTAAACTATTGACGTAGTTTTGAATTAAATATTTAATCAATTTAAATACACAAATCCCACCCAAAGTAAAATATTTATATTTATGTATTATGAATTAAAAATAAAAAAATGCATTAATGTAACTATTTTTCAAATAAACTAAACATATATTTTAAAAAGGTTAATAAAATACGTTATCATAAAATAATATTTAGTTTATATTTATATTTAAACTTTTCAACATTAAATTAATATTATATTTAGATTTAAAAAGCTGAAATAAGTTAATTTATTTTATCTCTGCCTTCATTATTTTCATGGGAGTTTATTGCAGTATCAGTGGTTGGTCATGTGTGGTACTGGGTAAACAGTCATAATATCGATTCCAAAATATAGAATGGACATAATATCGAAGTAAAAATTATAGAATGGACAAAATATCGAATGGACACAATATAGTGGTTAAAAATATCGAATTTAAGGTAAGTAATTTCGATTTTCAAAATATAGAAGTCAAAATATCGAAGTATACAATATAGGCATTAAATATATCGATTTTTTAATAATATCAATTTTTTTAAAGTGTTTTGTAAGTTAGTATATGTGTGAAAAGTGTATATTAATTTTTGTAATGTATGTTTAATGTATTTTAAGTAATGAATTTTATGTTATTTAATTTTTGCGTAATTTAATTCTGTAGCGGGTTGTGGGTTTATAGGGGACTAGGGTGGGAAGTAATTTAATTATATTAAATTAAATATTAATTTTTAGCAATTATTATTAATTTGTAATTAAATGTTGCTTTTTAATTCTGTAGCGGGTTGTGGGTTTATAGGGGAATAATTGTAATGAATTAAATATTTTTATTTATTTATTGGTATTGATTTTGAATGTATTGTTATTTTTAATTGGTAATTAATTTTTATTAATTGCCAATTAATTTGTATTAATTGATTAATTGTTAATTATGTTAATTTTCTAAATTTATTTTCTGTAGCAGGTTGTGGGTTTCTAGGGGAATAGGGTGGGAAGTAATTTAATTGTAATTAAGTAAATAATTTTTTTCATTCATTGGTATTGATTTTAAATTTATTGTTAATTAATTTTTAATTGGTAATTAATTTCTATTAATTGGCAATTAATTTTATGAATTGGTAATTATTTTGTATTAATTAAATATTTGATAATTATGATAATTGTATTAATGTATTTTCTGTAGTAGGATGTGGGTTTCTAGGAGAATAGGGTGGGAAGTAATGTAATTGTATTTAATTACATGTTAAAAAATACTTTTTGTGTATTGATAATTAATTTACTGTTAATTTTTAATTGGTATTAATTTGTATTAAGAATTAGTTTTTGTTATTGAAAATTAATTAGTTGTTAAATAATTATGAATAGGTTATTAATTTTTAATAACTAATATGTAGTTGTATTTCTAATTAATTATTACATAATATTAAATTGGCTATTAATTTCAATTAATGTTTTATTGGGATTGATTTTTAATTTATTTTTAATAATATATTAAATCATTGCTTTCCCTACTGTTAAACTCACTGGATTGGGAATAGTAATTTTCACCCTCCCGCTATCCAACGCTTTCCCTACTGTTGCACTCTCTGGAGTAGGAATAGTATTTTTTACCCCTACGCTATCCAACGCTTTCCCTACTGTTGCACTCTCTGGAGTGGGAATAGTAATTTTTACCCCTACGCTATCCAAAGCTTTCCCTACTGTTGCACTATCTGGAGTGGGAATAGTAATTTTCACACTCCCGCTATCCAACGCTTTCCCTACTGCTGCACTCTCTGGAGTGGGAATAGTATTTTTTGCCCCTACGCTATCCAACGCTTTCCCTACTGTTGCACTCTCTGGAGTGGGAATAGTAATTTTTATCCCTATGCTATCCAATGCTTTCCCTACTGTTGTACTCTCTGGAGTGGAAATAGTAATTTTTACCCTTCGAATATCCAACGCTTTCCCTACTGTTGCACTCTCTGGAGTGGGAATAGTAATTTTTACCACTACACTATCCAACGCTTTCCCTACTGTTGCAAGCTCTGGAGTTGGAATAGTAATTTTTACCCTCCCGCTATCCAACGCTTTCCCTACTGTTGCACTCTCTGGAGTGGGAATAGTAATTTTTACCCTTATGCTATCCAACGCTTTCCCTACTGTTGCACTCTCTGGAGTGGGAATAGTAATTTTTACCCCTACGCTATCCAATGCTTTCCCTACTGTTGTACTCTCTGGAGTGGAAATAGTAATTTTTACCCTTCGAATATCCAACGCTTTCCCTACTGTTGCACTCTCTGGAGTGGGAATAGTAATTTTCACCACTACACTATCCAACGCTTTCCCTACTGTTGCACTCACTGGAGTGGGAATAGTATTTTTTACCCTCCCGCTATCCAACGCTTTCCCTACTGTTGCACTCTCTGGAGTGGGAATAGTAATTTTTACCCTTATGCTATCCAACGCTTTCCCTACTGTTGCACTCACTGGAGTGGGAATAGTATTTTTTACCCCTACGCTATCCAACGCTTTCCCTACTGTTGCACTCTCTGGAGTGGGAATAGTAATTTTTACCCCTACGCTATCCAACGCTTTCCCTACTGTTGCACTCACTGGAGTAGTAATATTAAATGTTACCCTCCTGCTATCCTACGGTGAAATATTGTACATTTTTTATTAAAAACTTAGATTAATTATATCTTAATTTTAAGGTTATTTGAGTATTTTTAAGTATGTTTTAGTTAATTATATTTAGTATTTTTAAATTACTTTTAAGACATTTAAAAAAATTCGATATTTTGACTGACTATATTTTTTACAGACTATATTTTGGATTCGATATTTTTGTACTTACCTGTTTGTAGATAGGAATTCGATATGTTGGCATTCTATATTTTGGTGACTATATTTTGGTAAGTCTATATTTTGTCATTCTATAATATGTCAGTGATCCGTGGTACTGAAGTTACTATTGCTCCTTTTTGGCTGTAGTAAATTACACTCACAAATTTGGCTCCACTGCCTTTTTCAGGCAGCGGAGACATGCAAGTCTACAATCTTAACTAACTTTACACACATAAATTATGAATAGCCAAAAGCAGATATGTTTCTAATAGTGTAAGTTTAAACTTACATGTGTAACTTACTCATGTGTAAGTTACATTTGTGAATAGCCCCGGGTGTCTTTGCTTTGACACTATAACTTGGCCATTGCTGACTGTAAGACCAGCTCATAACAGAAAGAAAAGCAGTGACCCATCTCAGAATGATGTATAACATATTATTGACATGTACATTTCAGTTCTAAGATCACACATTCAACCATGATCCCAGCGATTGTGTTAAACCAGTGCTTTGATTTATCAGAAAATTCGTTATTTACAGCGTTTCAGAATGACACAGCATGAAGTGGCATTAAGAACTATTCATTGGGATGCTAATGAACTGTGAGTAAAAATGTGTTGCTATTCAACCACCACAAACACTGGCCCTGTGACCCACTGTCCCACTGCAGAGACAGATGGGTGAATGTCCATAGAGAGCATAGGGGAAGTGGGTGGCGCAGTGCTGGGGGCTTTAAAGACCAGACTAGGCATGCGGATCCTAAGTTTGATACTTCTCATATACATAAGAGGAATCAGATAGAGAAAAATTGATGCTTCAGTGGGGACCACATCATTTAAGTGCTGACACAACTTGTTAAAGCACTGTGCCCCAAGTGTCCAAGCAACACGCACAAGGCCTGGGAGGCTGTGATGATCCTGTGCTGTGCATCAATCACTCTAGTCTTCATCTGAGGCAGTTAGTGGTTTGGGTACGATGGGTTGTGTCTGAAAGAGGCATAGGCAAAGAAGTGTATCCTGGAATCCTTTCCAAGAGGCATATCGTATGTAATTAAGTGCGTGGCTAAAAACATGAGCACAAAAATCACGTGCTTTATGAAGCATGCCACCTGGCCAGTATTTGACTGTCTCTGTGGATTTCATGTTATTGCATCAAGAGATTGTTGTATCTTCTATATGTATTGATGAATCTCCCCTGTTGCTTTGGTCCTAGCTGCACAGCCAGTGTGAATGTTCTGCTTGGAATGTTGGTGTGATGATGATGAATGGAATGTTTGGGGGCCTGTGAGGTGAGGTGTTACAGTTTGAGTATGGACTGAGCAGCAGGCGGGCTACTCCTGGTTGGGCTTCTTTATTTGAACTTACCAAGCTACAACTAAGATTAAATAAACCTTCTTAAACTACACCTCGGCTACTGGATCTTCATCATTATATGGAGACAGACCCATTTGTCTCTTCTGGAATTACAGATGGTCACATTTACAAGAAGATTGAAAGACTGAAAACATTTAACGAAACTACAGAAGTTGACAATCAAAAGTACACTTAAAGTCTGAAGATATGCACTGAAACAAAAAGACTCAGACCTTGCATGGTACATAAGAATCTACATGGTACATAAGAACCTGATGCAGGTTTCATGTGGTGCAGGGCTTTACAACGTGACGCATCTCCCTAGATGCGTCACGTTGTAAATCCCTAGCAGCATGGAGCTAGCTATACACCGCCACTGCGACACAGAAGTGACGCAACGGCGGCGCAAATGTGGATCCCGAGGCTTGTAAATCTGCCCCCAGGTTTACTATAGGCTGCATGCTGGACTTTGTAAGCTATTCTCTAGCCTTTTCCGCTTGCCCGCGAGCAGCATAGGGGACTATAGAGTTTTGAATAGGCCAAGGCACAATCACCTTTAATCACCCGGCGCAGGCTGTTTTTACATGCCATCATCTTTGTGTTAGGAGCAAGCAGCCAAGTACTAGGCTACATGTTATAAGATAATGGTATGTCTGCTATCCAGCCTGTTTGCCTGCCTGCAAACAGCATGGGATACTAAGGCTGGAGTCATAAACCTAGTACAGCCGTTCCGGTACACAAAGTACGTGTGTCTTCTGCCCAGGAGCCTGCAGCCAACTTGAATACACCTTGGACCCACATGTGATGAAGGAAATAACTTTTCTTTCTGTTCCATACATGCTGCTGCAGTGGCATCTTTTCTATCTGGCGGTGCCGATAAGACTGGACAAGTTATGTTATGGACCAATTCGAGTGTGATATCGCTCACTGGAGTTTTGTAGTGTTTTATCTGGCTATTGTTTGCAGTAATAGTGTTTTTTTAATCTTGTCATGATGCATTTTCTGCCTTTTAGTCACTACTTAAAGATTTGCTGTGTATGCCAGGGGTTGCTCCCATACTTTACCATATGCTTTCTGAGTTCGGAGCTTTACATTATATGTGGATCTATTGAGGTTATCACATGTATAAGCCTATTTCTATGTTGACATGCTTTATGAATGTAATCTAAGAGTTATTCACAATGTAATATATTTCTGCTGCTGCTCCTTATTTAATTTGTGTGCTGTACTCATGTGTCCTCGTGTTTTCTACCCAGTTTTACATTGGTGTCGCTGCTGTAGTGACATTTTTTTTCTGGTCTGGAAAAGGTGTTCCTGTATCCTATTTTCACATGTTGCTGATTATGGTTATCTCATGTTGAGTTCCAACATGTTCATGTGTTACACTAAGTGCCCTTCACTCATGGTATTGCTCTATGGGTATGAAATGACAATTTCCTTAGTTTAGCCTACGTGCCCTTACGTGAAGGATGGCTAAGTTTACTACTGGCAAAGTACATTACTACTTTACACATTACAGGCCCTTGCATGAGGGATTATTGTATGGGTGGTGGTTACCCATTTCAACATTGTATGCTTCATGCGGGGCGGTGGGGGGAGTGGACCGCTTTAGAAGATTACATTATACAAGGTCAGGTTCTTTTTTTTTTTAGGAATGGGAAGAGTAAGTGATTTGCTAGAAATCGCAGGATATTGTGTGGAAACCAAAGTCGAACCTAGTTCCCCTGTACCAAAGTCAGCAGCTCTGACCATTAGGCTAGATCTTCTCCCATGTAACACAACAGGCATACACCTATAAAACAAGGCTGGCCTATTGACTTTGCCAGTGTTTGTTAGCAGTATCAATACAATGATTGTGTTGTGAATAATCAGAATTGAAAATGTTTTGATTCTGAAAATTTGAAACACTGCTAAGATATGTCGAAGTAGAGGTCTCTCAATCATTTCTCTTCTGCTTCAAACCACTTTCCTCTGTCTCTATCATGATCTCAACCACTTACTCCATTTCTTTCTTCTTTCTGAAATCCGCCATCTGCATATTCCACTCACCCTCATTTTCCTCTTCACACCATCTGTGACCGTCTCTTCCTCCCCATATCTCCATGCACTTCTGTTCATCTCCTAACTCTACCAACACCCCACATAAACAACACACCAACTCATCTATAACCACTGCATTATATTTCCCTTTGGTGCTGTCAGTATTTTGACAGCAGTCTACCTTCTTCTCACTCTTTCCCATAAAATTACAATTATAATTAACACATATATAACCATACCTTTGTGCACTCTGCAGAGGATTGGATGTGCATGAAGTCTGAACACCTTTAGGGCCCCACCATACTGTCCCTTGGGACAGTATGGTGGGATCCTTCCCACCATACTGTCCAAAGGGTAACCAGAGCAGGCTACTTAAAGAGCACAATTTGAATCTCAGGAGCAAAGCCCTCTCCCGTTGACAGGAGGTATACTGTAAATAAGGCTCGATGCCCGAAGTGGTTTATTTAAGGGATTAAGAACCCCCTGTCGTACATTGTAAGGCTATTGCAAGTCACCGAGGAGTACCATAATCATATAGAGGCACGGGGCCGAAGGCCGAGTTCCTTTATAAGGTTGTGGAACCCCGAGATGACTTGCAACATCCTTATATACGGCAGGGGTACTTTATCCTATATAATATGAGAAACATCCTTTACCACGTAACCATTACAACGCGGTGTGGTTACATCGTGGTTTTAACATCGCAAGTCATTACCACGACTTGCACTGGAGGGTGCTCTAGACTAAGGAATAATGTGAATTACTATTCCAACACCTTCCCTACTGTATGTAGACTGGAGTTGGAATAGTAATTCACACTATTCCTAAGTCCATCGCCCTCCAGCGCAAGTCGATGTATCTACTTGCGTTGTTAAAACCGCGATGTAACATACCGCGTTGTGATGGTACACATTGTACCATCATACATCCATATAATACATGACCACACCATTATCATTCTCAAAAACAACAAAAAACGTTGGAGAGTAGCATGTTTGCAAACATGAAGAAAACAAATAGAACTTCTAGTGCAAAATTAAACAAATCAAAAACGTTTTCATATTTGTTGAATAAAATATTAGAAACAGTTCAATAGAGGTCCATTTTAAAAATAAAAGTGAACAAGTTGCAGTAGTTCAAAATGTGTAGAAACATTCTCAATGATTTGAACTTTTCTATAATTATCTAAGGAATGCCAAAAATAAACATGTTCTTTATGCTCCTCACTGTGAACTAGTAAAATGAGAAGGAGAAAGAAAAGCAATGTTTCATTTTCCTTGCTTTGAAGAGCTGCTGTATAACCTGACTTGCCTTTTACCGCAGCTGCTGGTCCTGGCAGCAGGTATTGTGACGTCCAAACATGACTACAATAGCTTCTTAAAGTTGAGTTCTGGTGTCTTTTCGTTATAATCAATGACTGGGTGCGTCATAAGTGGCCGAGTATAAATAAAATAGAAACAGGGGTTTGTACAGGGATTGCATAATTCCATGTATTATAAAAAATATGGGGCACATGCATCAAAAATCATTTTTGCGATTCCTTAATAGCAAATTTTAAGAGATCGCTATTACGGACTTGCAAAAACGAATGCATCAATATTTCCGCAATAATTTAGCGATTCAGTAAAAATCGTTATCGCAAATACCGAATCCGATAATACTGAATCTGCTAATACTGAATCGCAAACAGCGATTTACTCATGTTGCTACATTTGGATGACATCACAGCCAGGAAGTGAATCTGGGAATGCTCACACCTGTTCAAATAGAGAGTCAGAGGAGGAGGCAGACTGTTGGAGTTTAGCAGAAACAAGCTTTTTCGGAATTAGAATCTGTGTGAAAACAACAGCATGGCTACAGGAACAGGGGACAAGAAAGGTGAAGGAAGGAAAAGGAAGCTGAAATTCAGCAAAAAAGGACTTGAAATCCTTATGGAGGAAGTGGTGCTGAGCCATGATAAACTCTTTGGAAAACTGTCTCTGCAGGTTGCAGAGTCAGTAAAAAGAAAAATTTGACTGGCTGTCCAATCGAAGGAAAATGCAGTTGGGGTCACACAATGCTCAATCTCCCACATGCGCAAGCTCTGGTATGACCTGCGGAGCCGAGTAAACGAGAGGGTGGCTGCAAGGCTTGCAGAGGCTTAAAAAACAGGAGGGGGACCATCTGCGGAATGTGGCAACACACCCTTGGTGGACATGGTAGAATGTACACTTCAGCCAGAGGCAGTTGTTGGCATCACCCTGATAGACACCTTTGAACAGGCTTGAACTTCACAAGGTATGATCACCGAAAAATATCTTTTAATGTCACATCTAACTAAAATAGCCCTAATGCAGATCATGCGTAGTGTAGTAACCCTTAGTCCAGTCCACATTTTACTTGCAACACCAAAAGGCATTATGGGAGTAGTATACAGACAAATGTAAGGGTAAGGCAAGGAGGGACCAACCCAGCTTAAGTGCAGCAGAGTACAGCAAGGAAGTGACTAAACTAGATTCTGTCCATAAGAAAATAACTTTATTAAACAATGGCATGCGCTATGTCACATGCTTGTACAGCAAAACATACTGAACTTGCACTGTTTTAAATCACAGATGCAGCTGCACAGGAGAGTGACCTGGCTGATGTCCACGGCTCACAGGGACATGATGCACAGTCTGAGGAGGAATCAGAAGTGCCAACATCCTCACCCATACCTTCAAACACTTGACACAGGAGAAAAGTTCCACCACTGCCTGATTTGAAGAGTGAAGAAGAGAGCCGAACAGAAACTCATCAACAACAGGCTGGCCAAACACCCCTACCAACAAAAGAGGTACCAATGTGGCGCCTGTCAGTCCTTTTCCGCAGGCGAAAGGCCAGGGCATTCATGACAACTGCAGAAGACAATGGGGATGCTGCCTGGAGTGGGCTGAAGGGCAAGATGTGCAAGGTCCAGCGTCTGCAGTGGAAAAACATGAGGATAATGCAGGGCCAACTAGGATCACCAGCAACAAACATGGGAGACATACGTGACTGCCTGAAAGAGCTCACCACTGCTGTTGTGGAAGGGCAAAGGGCAAACAATGAAAACTTTGCTAATGTAACAAAAGCAATGCATGACTTGTGCAGTGTCACGCAGGAAGAGCATGCATCCCATTGTAGGAGGCATCACAATTTGATGGAGCATCCAGACGGTTACACCAGGGCCATAAATAGGTTGAGCACAACAACAGCTCAGCTTTCACGTCGTGCTGTCAGCATGCAAGTGGAAATGAGCCACTGCTGCGGGGATGTGGCCAGGGGCCTTATCCAGGTCACCAATGCAGTGGAACAACTCCAGACCGCTGCAGTTGGTGGCAACAACGTTCTTGGAGGGGGGGGGGATAGTGAGAAGGCCTCAGTAGCCTACTGGCACCTGTTACAAATCCCAGGAGGTGCAGTGCTAGAAGCAACACTGGCACAGAAAGCTCAACAAGGGATGCGGCTGAGCCAACTGAGAGGCCCCCGAGGGTGCGTGGCCAGAAAAAGTGAAAACACTAACACATACTATTCTGGTGAGGTAACCAGCAGCATGAACATTGTTTGTACTGACATTTAATTGCCATTGCAATGTGATATAATTTACTTTTTTCACACTACAGTTGTCTGTACCTGGTATGTGTGCATTAACACAACCACTATATTGTTACAATAAACGGTTGAGCACCTACTGTATTGTCTCGTGATTACCCACCTTAAATGAAATGTTGAGTGATTTCTGCACATCTCTGTCTCCCCTCTGCTGCACTTGGACCGCATGCCGCTTGTGGTGGTTGTCTTGGCTGATAGTCTTCCTCAGGCTCACTGTCAAAGTGTACCAGTGGTATTCCCCTATGAGTGGCTATGTTGTGCAACATGGCACATGTGGCGACTATTTCCAGCGTGTTTCTGGCCTATACTGCAATGCACCACCAGTTTTGTGGAGGCATCTGAACCTAGATTAAGTAAACCAAGTGTCCGCTCAATCACGTTGCTTGTGAAGATATGTGCCGCATTGTATTGTTGCTCACTTGGGCTACTTGGATTCAGGTATGGCGTCAGTATAAGGGAGCACACAGCGTATGCGCTATCACTTACAGCAAGAAAGCAATAACATTACTCACTGCAATGTGTCACTATGGTGGACGAGTCTGCAAGACAGTATTACATCTGTTTACCAAGCAAATATCCTTCTCCAAATTCACCCGTAAAGAGACGACTGTGTTTGCCACTGTTTCTGAAGTTGTAGGAGTCATGTGTACTGCCAGGGTAACTAGCCACTATGTATGTGATGATGTGTTTGGAATTGTAGATGACTTGTATGTTCAATGAATGGTATGATTTTCTGTTTCTGTAAATGTACTCATTCACTGAGGGGGGACATATGGCTACATGCTTGTAACGACCGGATTTTCAGACCAGATATCACCAGCTCACCAAGACACCACCAATCCAGCCCAAACGTAACCATTTCCCTCCCCTGAGCCTACTTACCACAGTACCTAGGTACCTTCCTGGGGATGGGGAATTAGCAATATACAAGCTCATATCATCAAAAACACCACTAAATCTATAGGATTACTAGGAATACTCACTGATTACTAAGGAATTCCATGTCACATCCTATGATCTCACCTTATAGTCTCACGGCAATCTGGCCCAGACTATGCTACTCTCTTCCTCATGGTGGAGAGCAGTTCTAATGCATCTACCATTACACACCGACCACAATCGGTGCTCAAGCAAGCCACAATCCGGTGGGTATACACATTGACCACAATCAATGCTCTCATTAATGCCACTCTCTCTAGCGGCAATCTCACTACACACCGTATCCTCCCGGTGCTCTCACAAGCCACAATCATGCGGGTATACACATTGATCACAATCAATGCTCTCACTAATGCCACTCTCTCTAGCGGCAATCTCTGTCCTATGAATACCGTCAGCGTTCTCTCTGTTGGGAAGTTTCTCTATATGTCTAATATCTACTGAGGGTGTCTCATACACAATATTATCCCTTATGTGGCGAATAGGAGATCCAATCCTCTCACACAAGAATGGTTAAATTGTAGCATTCAGAGGTTATCTCCTGACCTGATCTACACACAATCTTCCATGCTCAATTATCTGCAGGGAAGGGAATGTCACATCCTTTTCCTGTCAGCATTTGGGTAAAAAGAAGGGTTAGCTCTCTCCTAGAAGATAACAACCAAATGTAATTACTATATGCAAAGGTTATTCCCTGATTTAGGCGCTCCTTGCTCCCTTGATCAGTTACCACTTACCTGGACGGCAAACACATCCATCCACATAACAGCATCTGGCTAGAAGAAAGGTTAGTCTTATCATGAATAAATAACACCTGCACAGCTGTTCACAAAGAACTGGGGTCCCTTTTATTACACAATAGCAAATTATAACATCACAATGACTAGCAATCTAGGCATAGCCTGAAAGGTAAAGGGGAATAGACACATCTAAGGAATACATTGATCTGCGGGGTCTCTTTATTAGAATGGCAAACAAGAAAGCTTTATTATCAGATTACTAACACATCCACATATAGCTGAAAAAATATTGGAACTGCAGATAGCTGAAAAGGAAAATAATGGATTAAACAAGACTGCACACCGCTAAAAGAAAATGGATTAATCAGTGCAACAATACAGTGGGGAATATAGCCTAGGAAATAAAGGAAAGTGAATGATTAAGTGTAAAGCAAACTAGTTTAGAATACCTCACCCTATAAGAAAGAAATGTTTCTCTCTCTCTCTCTGGTGGAATTAGGGCTCTCTCCCTCTGTCACCACGGCTTCACTTCACTGGCTCCAACTGAACTTCTAACTGCTCCAAGCTCTTCCATCTGCCTGGTAACCATTCCATAGATCAGCTCTCCAATTCACAGTCCCAGCTGGCTAACTGACTATGTTCATGTCAGCTTGCTTCTGTCTCCAAAGCATCTCACTCCAACTGCAAAGCAGCTTATTCTGACTGCATCTTCTCCAGACTGCATCTCATCCTGGCCAGCTCCCTCTGATCACAACTCCTTCTGACAAGTAACTGCTTCTGCCTGCAACTGCTTCTGACTGCAACTGCTTCTGACTGCAACTGCTTCTAACAGCTCCACCTCTCTGCACTTCGCTAATATGGAAAGCTTTCCCCTAGTGGAAAGTTCCAGCCAGTAGCCTCCTCCCACCAAATCCATGTACCAGGCTCCCTGCTCCAGATGCTCTCACAGTGATCAGCTGCTTGTTTCGTCTAGAGACTTGAGCCCCAGGGACATTTCTTGATAAGATTCAGCTCCGGCCGGTTCTCTCTAGTTTGCAAAGAGCGAACAACACCTCATAACTAAAACATCACACTTGATCTACAAGCATCTCAGTCTGCAGAGGCAGAAAGCAAAATTAAGTCTCTCTGGTTCTGGGACTTGTAGGCCTGAAAAGGATGAAATAGACACATAACTCTATCAAAGTACATACACAAACCCTACCAACATGTAATATAAAGTCAGAACTACAGGATCCACCCTCTTCTATAGGTCTTCAGGCCTGAAAATGATGAAAGGACACATAATTATGTGAAAGCCAATAGGTAATAGATGGATTAGAGTCAGAAATAAGGGATCTATCATCATATAAAGCGGCTATCTTCTAGTTTATGCTTCTAGGTCTGAAAAGAGGCCTGAAAAGGACCAAAACAAGCTAAGAATAGGGATCTAGGATGGTAGCAAGCTAAAGTCACCATCACTCAGAAATAGAACCAAAAACCCAGTCACGACAATGCGTCACATCAATGCAACCAATTATGTGGGGACAATGGGCTATCTGACACAAGTCAAATTTAGTTTGCCGCAATTCCTGTGGTGCTGTGGGGAACTTTATGTTGGTGGTGTATCCTCTGCGACATGGCATCAATGAATGAGTAAAAAAAGCGCGATAGTGCCCTTTCAGAGACACCTTCAGCTGTGGCAATTACTCCCTGGAAGCTACCTGAACCTAGGAGTTGCAGGGAACATAGAGCCTGCACATAAGTGGGGATGGCATGTGTCTTGCGAGTCTGACGCTGCAGTAGTGGATCTAATTCAGCTATGAGACCATAGATTATTTCTGCATTCAGCCTATATGTATCATATATCTCTTCCTCTGTCTGCCCTAGCAAAGTAACGTGCACTCTAAAAATGCGCTCCTGTATCCTCCTTCTTCTCTGTGCTGCTGCTCGTAGCCTCATCGTCCTCGCCATGATGTAGAGCACTGCCATTGTGAATAATTCTAAAGCCTTCTGGGACTGTTTAAGTAGTTTGATGATGATTAGCACTTGATTTGTCCAATTTGTAATGATTATCACCTGGTTTCATTTGTTCTTATTTAAGAAATGCTAATTGCGATTATTTTGTGGATTCGTTAATTGCAAATTTTTCATGCATAGCTTTTGTGATTCCCAATTTGCGATTGCCTATTACTGAATCGCTAATTTCGATTAGGTATTTGGGACTCGCAAAATTTTATGAATTGATGGGCGGATCTGCAAATTTGTTTCAATCATTGATTGCATTGGACTATTTTGCGGTTGCAATCAGCCTTTTTTTGCGATTCACAACATTTGCAATCGCAAAATAGCTTGCTGCATGTGCCCCAAGATTGCTTGTTTCATACTCATCTCTAGAGTTCTCATTCATGCCCCATCATGAACACTCACCCACAACTGGAACTCATCCAGACATCTAGGGATAACTCTGTTCACATAAAAGAGTTATACATCCTGACAAAACTGCAGAAACACAACACCTGAAAAAACAAATGCTCTTAGGCAATGCTAGATGAAGTTAAAAAGAAATGTAAACAGGGACAGCATCACTATTGTGGATTGTCTCAATGCTTTGTCTGGTCATTGGGGAATTCGAGCATTGTTTTTGCCTCAACGGATATGACTTTAAACACAACAGAGATCCATTTCAAAGACAGTTGTAATACCTGCTGCATCAGTATAGGGCCCGCCCCACTTGAAGCCATGAAAGCAGCACACTGATGTGGAGTGTGTGACAGGCAGAGGCCCAATCAGATCTGCCTGGCCTATGCATTACACACATATTCATAGGTAACTCTGCAATTACAGACCCACTCTTATAGGTGGGAGGCAGCTGAAATCTTGAGGCAGCTTCAAGAGATGCTTGGCTCTTGCTTACCTCCAGGTACTTTTGGGACCTCAAGCCCATGTGTCTTGTGCTTGTGCCCACATTCTAACTTTATGTGCCAAGAATTAACAACTAAACAGTGACCTTTGATGTGATGCAGTGAGATTTTGAAAATCATAATATATGGCACACTTGTCGTAAGAACACAAAAAAAGGTAGAAATTTAGCATTACATGTGATAGACAGGGATACATGAAATAGAGATAAGTGTAGTAGAAGCACCCTAAAAGTGTGATTTCAAAAACATGAGATGAACAAAAAGTTTGTAGAATAACATTAATACACATGAACGAAGTTGCACTAATGAAACCATGCTTAGAAATGGAAGTTTGTGCTAAAAATAAAATGGCTTAGTAAAATGGTGCCTATTGCTAAAAAGCATCATTTAGAGAAACCGGTGCAAAAATGTGTAAACAATGAAATATAAACCTGATATTTTACATAATGATGTTAGAGATGTTCTAGAATATGCAGACATTCAAATAAGATTAGAATTCTGAACTTTGAAAAATTTGCATTTATGAGATTAATGTGGAAAGCTTGTGATAGTAGGACATTGCTAACATTAGACATGTTCATGTAATAATATTTGTGAAAGTTTATACATTATTTGTGAATTGATTTAAATTCATTACAATTAAGATAGTTAAATCTTATTTCATTTAAATATCAATGCTAACTTAAAGACCTTCTTTTTTAGATGCTTTTCACTGATATAGACCTTTCATCTGATTGAATACAATAGATTATTCTTTGCAACGATGTAATGTAACTTGTTTGTTCTGTACACTACAGTCATTTGACACATTTCATCTCTTTTTCACATGGTCAAAGCGAAATGTTCCTGTGGGAATAGAACTTTAAGTGTGACCATAATTTACGACTTTGTATTTCTTTGACAATAAGTGAGGTGATGGTCACTAAGAGGTGTTGTGATGCTACGCCACAAGGACTTCACCAAAGAACTTATAAATGAAGAAACCCCAAAGGAGGGGCAACCCCACTTACTCCATTCGTTCTTTATACACACAGCTTATAGACTTAATTGGCTCTGTGGTTCATAAATTCAGATTAAGCATCTAATGGTAAAGGTGCCAGGAGATGATGAGTGTAGAAAAATTAGCAAACAGAACCAATTTATAAAACCAAATTATAAAACATTTAAATATGCCTCTGCTGGATCAAATCTGACAGCAGAGCTATAGTTCCCCATAGAGAAGTCAGAATTAAGGGTGCCTAAAATAGTGTTCAGTCTAATCCCAAAGAGTCCACAGTTTTTGGTTTGGCAAGAAGGGTTGTCAGAATACAGATGGAGTATTGCTCTGGATAGAGTCATTGTGTAGCAGCAAAGAAGTGCGAGAATCAATAGCAATGCGTGTTGGTATTTTCTTTGCTTAAAGATTCAATTTTTTTTTAAATGACTGTGCGTTGTAGAGCAGAGTGAAGTGGTTAAAGTCAACATGGTTAAAGTCCATGTATGAGTGTGGCACTTTATTGCAAATTTGAAGTTGTTTACGGGTACACCGTGGCCTAAGATCTCAAGATATTTATATATGTGTTCGTTTAGTGTAGAAGACAATGAGATAGTTGTCTGCTGGTTTATGGTGTTGATTGTGAGACATTGTAAAAAAATACACTTTGGTAAGGGGTTTCCGGTGTGTGAGTAGTGAACAAGTGGTGTGATTGGTCTCACGTGCACAGGGGCAAATTACATCAATTAAAGGTGGAATCCCGCTGGTTGAGGTTTAATCGTGGGAAAAGAGTTTAGAGAATGTAGGTTCCTCGCAAGTACGGATATCCTTAAGTGGAGCAGATAGTTTATTTGTTGCTTGCACTGTATTGTCATTTTGAGAAAACGTGCGAAAGAAGTTGTGAACGAGGGTGAGCTGCTGTAAAGAGTGAGATTTACGTCACAGAGTGTCATGCTGTGATTGGTCGGTTGGTGTAAAGTCCCGCTGAGATTAGTTGGTTAAGATTACTGAACAAGTGGCTTGTGGGAGAATAACATTTCTTGAATTTACAGATATCTATTATGAATACAAATTTGAATGAAGATGACATTTTTTCAAGCTTTGCAGAAATTGGTAAAGAAAGATGAGACTACTTTTGCCAAAATTAAGGTATATGTACCACTTGAGAGTATGCCAGGAAATAATGTCATGCCAAACAAAGGATTACATCCATGTCTGTGGCTTGAGTGTTGGCACACACTTACTGAGAATGATGCGCTGAGACACCTTCGGTTATTCGTGCGCTTAACAAGTTCTATTAAATTAATAAAATAAATAAATAAATGATGAGGAAGTACAGTGCCCTCGCTATGGAACATATAATTTAAGGTTTTTGGAAAATCTAAGAAGAATTCATTAAGAATATTAAATGAAAGATCCAGTTAGAGCCACTGTAATTGAGGCTTTAAACACCTGGGAGCATATTGCTCATCAGAAGGACAAAGAGAAATACCAATAAAGGTATAGGAGAGCTATGGATCATTATGTATTAGCTAGATGGGATGTACAACAGACATTGTGGAGAGCAGATATTGTATCTGATGTTAGAGGTTGAGGACGATGCTAAAAGCAAGATAAAGGAGAAAAGGAAACACTATGGGGGTTATTCTGATGCTGGTCGGACCACATTCGATGGCTCATCAGATGCGGTCCGACCGCCATCAGATGCTGCTGTGCGACCTACGCATTACAATGCTTGTGGTCAGAGGCATCAGGCTGGGGGACAGTCTGATGCTTTCTGATGGGCTCCTTAAGCCCGTTGGAGAGTTGGAGTGTCAGTAATCCCTACAATAGGGGCAGTGCCTTCTCAGGCACCACCGTATGGATTAGAATGTCCCTTTCTGCCAGCCCTTTCATGGCCGTTCACCCGCTATGGAAAGGCATGTGGAAAGTGACTTTGGAGCCCATAGCGGCCCCCTCCTTTTCCCCCTGGTCCTCCGCTATACCCCTGGTGGGCAACACCCCTGCAGCACAAGCCACAATAGGAAATATACACTTTGCAACTGCCATGAAGGCGGTCACATTGTAATAAGCGCAAGGGGACCGCCGACTCCTTGTTGGGCTGTCCCTATTCCGCTACGGTGCGCCAACCAGCATTGTAATTATGCTTTTAGAGACAGATAAAAGAGAAGTAGGAAATGAGGAAGAAGAGAGTGACATAGATGACAAACTATTAAATGACTTATTGTTAAATAATCCACCACCTTATAATGAGTTGCCAAATCGAGACCTGCTGTAAGTAAATACACTAGGGAGACCGAATGCCCTCCTGATATCCCAAAATATTTAAAGGAATCAAAAACTATTTCTTCTGTAGTTGTGAGAACAGAGATGCCATTACCTGTAAATCCAATTGATTGAAATACTCCAGATACTTTAACTCTTCCCGTTACTATTGGACCAGTTGTACCTTTTTACAAGTCTGGGTCACAGATGAATATGATTCACAATTTGACTATACCTACTTAATTAAATGCAGTACATGGAGGTTCTTTAGATGTGAGTGTACAGTCAATGATTTCTACACCCATGGTTTTGAATTTGAATAATGCTGCTGTGAATTTTGTCACTAAACAGAGAAAAGCTGATACAATGCAGAGAATGGAGCAAAGCTTTCCATCTTTTTACTATACCAAACCAAATGAAATTCCTCAAGTGAAATTTTATGCTCCTGACGCAATGGTGCCAATGAGTATTTAAGTTATGAATAATTCTGTCCTGAATGCGCTATCTGGAACGAGTGCAGATTTTACGAATGGAAATTTAAATCAAATGATTAGGGAGAACAATCAGGGTTCACTCCTCAGGAATTTGAAGAATACATTAAAGGATACAGTACCCTGAAAGGCCAAGACTCAGCAGTGGTTTCAGTTTCAGTACCAGTTTCCCCAATAAATACAGTTTAGTTATAGCCTTTTGTTAACAGTAACGTTGACAATTTCGATTCAGATGCAGGTCAAAGGGCAGCTACAAATTCAATCCTGACAATTAAAGCGCTCATGGATGTGAGCAGATTAAAAGTTGAATTACAAGAAATGATTCAAGGGTCACTAAGCTTTTCAAAATTAGAGACTTATCAGCAAGATGAACTAATAATCCTTTGTAAAGTATCTGAAGACGAGCAAATGTAGTTTATGAAAGATTATTTGAATTGGCTCAAAAATATGGAATAGACATTAGAGAGTCACAGATTTTACAGAAAATGTACAGGACATTGAAAACATGAGAGCTTCAGGAATGAAACTACAGATAAAAGAGTTGATGACATTAATTAGAAAATGGGAAGACAAAGAAAAATGGGAAGGTAAATGGTCAAAGAAGAAGTAGGTGAGGTAAGTTTGAGAGCAGACACCACATGATCTTACAAGTGATAGTGAAGGGGATACACAATTTCTCCCTATGAGAGAAGTACCTGGAGGAGGGTATGTTCATGTACCATAGAGTAGACAAGACAGTGTAGGCAAGTTGAACAATTTGTGAACATTTCAAAGGTTTTGTGGATTGATGTGAATACACTATTTGAAATTGTGGTCCCAGCGGATTTGTGTGCTGAATGTAAGATTGCTGTGAATTGGCCAGAGTGAGAACATCAGAGAGATACAAAAACAGGTGCACCATCTCCAGAGGTATTGAGGAAATGTAATCAGGTGATAACTCACCTGAAGGCTAAGGTCTCTCCTATAGAGATTGATTTAATGTAGATTGACAGAATGACCCAAGAACTGAAATACTCGGTTCATGCTTTTTATGAGAGATCAGTACAATTGTTTAAACAGTATAGAGGATCAGATACAATTGCAGAGAGAGATGTAGGGCAATTTGCTTATAAATTTGTCATTGGTTTGAGACCTGAGAATTCTGAAAGGATCTGACAACAAATATTCTGTTGTCAAAGCAAATCTGTAAACAAAATATTGTGTTTTGCAAAATATTTTGGAGGCACAAGGAACTCTAGGAGAAATTAATACTTACACAGATAAAAGGGCAGTATCCAATGGGTTTTGAAAATACAGGACAGGCACAGAGAAGCTTTAATCAGGTTCCAATGATGCAGGGAGTTAATGGATTACAACAGCAGAATTTCCTGTCACAAGATAGAGATCGTGGGGGTCAGGTGGGTCCTAAAACCGGTATTGTGGTATCATTTTTTAAAAGGACAAATCTGTGTCATGCTTGAGGTAAGCTAGCACATTGGTGACGTGACTGTAAGGCTGTTTTGAATAAAATGGGTAATCAGATGCAGAATGTGGATTATGTACAGTCTCAAGGGGATAACATGGAACAGGTTCAACAGATGCAAGGACAGAGAATGAAAAATTCTTATGCAACACAGCAAATGCAAATGCTACGAGCACCAATGCTGCAACAGAATACAAAGATACCAAGTAAATCAAAATTCTTACTAGAATAAGAGTGTAGCTCAGCAGCATTTTTTAATTGAACTGGATGACAACGATTCAGAACCATTCGCATAACGCTGCCTGAGGTGGGAGGAGGACTGTGTGCTTGGTGCAGGCTTAAAGGTAGACCAGAGTGGTCCATTTGTGAATGGAGAAGTGGATGGGAATAGTATATCATTCCTTGTTGACACTGGTGCTATCCGCTCTCTGTAAGAACAGCAGAGGTGCCAAACATACTCTGGAGAAAGTATCCAAGTTGTAGGTGTTACTAACAGAAACATGCCGACCCCAGTTTCAGCACCAGTGACTGTTAGAATTAGATCCTTTGAGTGTGTACTGTATGATACAAGCTTAGTGAATTGGCTTGGATGTGATTAATTTGTAAACTGTTGTTTGATTTATTGCACACCTAGAGGAATTGAATTCCATACGAATGATGAAGATGTGGTTTTAAAACTTGCCCAACAGAAAACTAGTGTCTGAATGTATCCTCTCCTGACGTGTGAGGATTTGCCTGAATAATCGAGAAAGACAGTTCAACCTGAAGTCTGGGACTTTGCAGGTACAGATATTGGGCTAATCAAAGGTGTTGATCCAGTCTGAATTACAGTGAAATAAAATGTAAGAACACCACCATATAATTTGTCTCCAGATACAGTTGCTGAAATTACTCCTGTGATTGACTCAATGATTGAGCATGGAATTGTCATTCCATGTTGTCCTGTGGTACCGAATCCAGCTGTGATCTTATTTAAAATCCCATGTGAGGATAAATGGTTTTCAGCGATTGACTTGTGCTAAGCCTTCTTTTTGATTCCAAATCATGAGCATAGTACATTTTTATTTTCTTTCCGCTTCTGCAGTCATGTTTTTGTGGTGCCAAGTTCTACAAGGGTATACGAAATGCCCTTCAATATATAATAAGATACTTTAAATTAAATCTTGAAACTCTCAGAATACCTAATTATTCCGTGCTAGTTCAGTACATTGATGGCTTACTGATAGTGTCAACAACAAGAGAATCATGCAAAACGGATACTATTGCTTTACTGAATCATTTGGCAGAAAATGGACATAAAGTATCTCCGACTAAGCTACAGTTTTGCAAAACTGAAGTCCTGTACTTAGGACATCAGATTGAGAAGGGAGTGAGGAAAGTTTTACAAGAAAGAATATCAGCAATTCTTAATATGAATCTGACAGCTACTCAAAAGGGAGTACGCATGATCTTAGGAGTTATGGGCTATTGCAGACAGTGGATTCCGAGTTTTTGAAGAGCCAAGCCTCTTCAGAGGTCAATACACAAAGACATGTCAGATCCGGCACCCTGGGATAGCAATTGCATCACAGCTTTCACAGAGCTGCGAAAAAGACTTTGTAGAGCATCAGCTTTGGGAATGCCAGATTACAATAAGTGCTTTGTGTTCTTTTGCAATGAAAGGGTAGGTTATGCTCTTTCAGTGTTGACATAATTTGATGGAAGCAACTGTAGGCCTATTGTCTATTTTTGGACAACCCTGGATCCTGTTGATGCTACAGTGCCTGGATGTCTGAAAGCAGTTGTATCTACATGGGTGAGCCTTGAGCAGTGTGAAAGTATTGTGATGGGACACCCACTGATTGCGTTTGTGCCACATTCAGTGGAGATTCTGTTAACCCGTACTCGGACCCAGTAGTGGACCAACAGTTGTTTGACTAAATATGAACAGGTCTTGTTGGGTGCAGAAAATGTGACTCTGAAAGGATGTATGGTGCTGAATCTAACAACCTTGATGCCATTGCCTTGAAATGAGAATGTGATGAATGAAGCAGAAAATAATTGACTGCATTGGGCCTGATACTTTGTCTGGATATTTCTGATGAGACATTTCCTGAATCTTATCATGTATTGTTTGTTGATGGATCTGAAGGCTACACTTGTTGACTGATTTGAAGGCTGTCCATTCTGTGTGTACATTGGGAGGTGTGGTGGAAGCATCCTGGATGAAGGAGTATTTTACATGCAAGTTGCAGGGCTTATAGCTTTGACACAAGCACGTATTATTTAAGAACAGCTTTGCATGACAATTAACACTGATAGTCAGCATTTGGAGTTTTTCATGTATTTGGGCAATTGTGGACAGTGCGTGGGTTCATGACATCTTCTGGTTCATCTATAAGGAATGGAGAGTTCATGAGGAATCTTTTGCAGTCTCTACAATTGCCTACCCAAATTGCTGTTGTGAAGTGTGTTGCTCATCGTCAAGGTACTGACTATGTTGCAGTTGGTAACAGGTATGCAGATAAGATGGAAATAAATGATGCCTTGAATGAGCACACATTTAATGAAGAGATTCTGTAAAACGCGTCTGACGTTAAGGATTGTACCTTGATGTTATCAGCTTTGGACCAATGGCAAGACATCATTGTGGTCATGCACATGTTGGGAGAGATGCAATGATGCTCCTTATTTAACAGGTGTGGTACAATCCCAAATTTAGAGCAAATGCAGAGACCTTATGTCACCAATGTGTGCTATGTCAGCAACTAAATTCAGGAAGAACACAGATTGTCAAGAGTCATATTGGTAAATCTGCAGATCCTTTTACTCAAATGCCTCCTAGTAATGGCCTGAGACATGTTTTGGTTATTGTATGTATATTTTCCAAATGGGTTGAAGTCTATCCAACTCAAAGGAATGACAGTTTGACCATGGCTAAGCTATTGTTAAGAGAACTGATTCAGTGTTTTAGCGAGGTCCTAAAAATGTTATGTGCTGCACTACAGGTTGAGCAGAAGCTTTGTTGCAGTTACCAACTGGAGGCTTCGGTGTTGGTGGAGCAGATAAATTGCACATTGAAAACCAGACTGGCAAAAGTATGTGCTTCTACATCCTTGAAGGGGCAAGATGCATTGTCTCTTGTGTTGATGAGTTTGAGAAGAAATCCAGACAGGAGAACAGGACTATTTCCTCACACAGTGATAATGGGACAAGTGATGAGGATGCCAGTATTCCGATAATGCATTAATCAAAATTACAGATGATCTTATTTTGGACTACTGCAAGGGCCTCGGTGATGTGGTTTATTTTGTTTCTTGACCAGGCTTCTTTGCAGGATTTCTCCCTCTGGCTCAACTCCTTGAACGCCCATCTCAAATTTACATGTGAGCCAAGTAAAGAATCACGTCTATTCCTTGATCTGACACTCTATCCCAAAGGGGGACAGATATGCACGGAACTGTATCAGACGCCGATGGCTTGCAATTCACTCCTTAACTACAAAAGCTTTCATCATTGAGCTCTCCTGGACAACCTCCCGGTAGGACAATTTCTGTGCCTTAGGAGGAACTGCACTGAATTGACCAAGTACCAGGAACATGCCAACAACCTTAGAGAGAACCTGCTTGCACGACAATATCCCTCTTACTTGGTGAGCAGAGTGAATAAGAGGGCTCGCAATAATAATCCGGAAGCGTTGCTAGAGACCTACACTAAAACCCTCTATGATCGCCTGGTGTGTGAGTACATACAGTCACCTTAGTGACACCATCAAGAAGGCTGTCAATTCCAATTGGCACATACTGAATAAAGGCAAGAAAGTTTGTGAGAAACCCTTGTTTGCCTTCAAACACAGTAGGAACCTGAGCAACATTCTGGTGCACACTACACTACTCCAGCCTCGTACTACAGACATCCCACATACCATATGGACAGGGGCACTCATACCAGGCCATTTTCCTTGTGGCACGTGCATGGTGTGTCACCTGTCAACACAGAGGACACAATTGGATCTGGGACATAAAACACCCTGGAAACTCACTAACCATACCATTTGTAACTCTGAGGCAGTTATCTATTTGATCTAGTGTCCTTGTAAACTGAAGTACGTGGGCATGACCACCCGCAAGATCAAAACCAGAATGATTGAACATAGGAGTTCCATTAAGCACAAGAAATCCAACACTAAACTCACACACCATTTCTTAGATGCAGTACACACAGAGGAGGATTTCAGATGGGTTGTCCTAGATAAGCAACACTACCACAGAGACATGGGCCCCTTAGACGCAATACTTTTTCACAGAGAACAACGTTGGGTGTTTAGACTAGGTAGCCATAAGACTGGTCTAAATGACAATATATCTTGGTGCACTATTTAAATTGTATATCTCTGGACTCTCATGCTGCAGCTTTCAATCCTTATCAGCACCTTATCCCATTAGATTAATTGCTCTACTCTACACCTAGTGGATAATATGCTTGTGCCTTATAGCTATCAGATTTGGGATTGCACATTTGTGCCTTATGACTACCAGCTTTGGACATTTACACTATCGCAGCTATTTCAGCATCCTTTGGCCCTTCTGTTATATTCTTAGGCCCCTCCTTCTGCTGCACCTTTGTGACTCTCTGTCATGACTTAATGGTAACTTTGATTTACCTTGCTGAAATATATACCGTTTTGTATTGTGACTGCTAATAGCCGTTGATTTACTCCTTGGCCCACCTACCATGTATAACCGAGTCGGGCCCCTCCATTAGTACATTCCATATTGGCAGCGGAGCCTCAAATTTAAACATGCAAGCGCCGAAAGATGCTTTCGCCCTCATTATGTTGCTACAGCAACTATTCATCACGTGCGCCGGAGGACGGTTCCTCCTTGGTCGTGTTGCTCTGACAACCAAACATGCGCATGTCGTTCTCTACATCACGCGCATGCGGATGTAGGCCAATTTCTATTTGGCGCATTTTTTGTTCTACTTTCGCCTTAAAGACACTCCGACTAGGCGGCTCCTCACTCCCACCAGAGGCTATGATGGAGCAACACCTTTATACGTAAGGTGAGTGTAGTCAACTGCTCTGTCTGATTTTGCCTGAAAGGCAACGCAGTGCATGTTTTAGCCGGGTCGGGTGGTTGTAGAGCCTCTTTAGCTTGTTAATCTTTGGGGTTTCTCCATTATACCAACTGACAACTGACAGACCTTAGACTGGTCGTTTCCTTTAGGGTCTTCTTAATTTTGTTAACCTTTGGGGCATTGTCTATATTACAGGTCTTGCAGACATACGTTTTATTCATTAAGCTTCCCGTATTTTGACATCAAGTCATTTTGGCTTGCCTAGATGTTTCCCGATATGGAGTGTCTGGATACAATCTCAGTATTTTTTAGAGATGGCCACACTTAGACCCTAATGACCTTGGTTCGCTAGTGTGTGGGCCTCGATACAGCTCTGTGCCTCTTTACAGTTCGGGACCCATAAGGCTCTACACATAAGGGCCTTGATACCTTAGCCTTCGTGGAGCCAATACACTGTTTATTTACCTGTTATGTGCTATATTATACTGTCGTTTATTGTGAAATGTGATACATTCACAACCGACCACCATGGAGAAATGATGAAGCCTTCACTATGTCTTACTGATGGCACCGTTGATGGGCCATGAATTAGTGCACGGTCTTCAGCCAAATGCATACAATTACTCTGCATTTCTGTCAGCATGCATTGAGGAAAGGTGCCTTTCAAATTTCAATGCAATCACATACTTATTCAATTGTACCTCTATCTAGAGGAATCTACGTGGTAACAGACTCTGTAGATGGTAGAGTCGAATTGTAGACGTTGTTGATAGGTAAGACCACTATGAACTTATTGTGGAAAGGCATTCGCCTGGGTACATGGCGATGGTGCACACTGGTGTTTTGTTATACCTTCTTGATATGTCGTTTTTATTGTTATATCACAGGGCCATCTGACCTACCTCACTGATTGTTACTGCTACACATGGTTGGTCAAGAATAGAGGCCTGAGTATATTTCTTCTTTTTTTACTTTTACACTTTTTTCCAGCAGAGTGACTGAAGATCTTGGTCCTGATGAATGCCTTGAACTTATCAGTCAAATAAGGCAGAAACATGTTGACCATACTACAGGGTTCACATCCATAACCCTGTCTTACATTGCGTTTAGCCCCTATCCCGTAGGAGGTAATAATAAAGTTGTTGTCCCTACTGAGATAGCTCTAAACACAAACTTTTATGTTGCACTCTGCCCCTCACTTTCACCCTTGAGGTATTGAAATCTGATGTGCTCTATATAAAACACTCCTGCTCCTTCCCGTGGGGAAGTTGTAGCCCACACTGGGCACCTTGCGGTCCCAGTGTGTTGGAGGAACCCATTGATGAAGCATGTCACCCTCGGGTGAGTGAGGTTTCTCGTCCAAACACCTGCTGTGCCTCTCCTACCACAGCCTTTGCTTAATGGCTCCCTGCTACCCTATATCTTGTGTGAGTAATATTTGTTTGGAAGTAGTATAGGATAGATCACTATTTCGTAGCATATACTTCCTTTTAACACCCTGTGTGAGAGTTTTTATAGTTTGCTACTCACCAGGCTGGAGAAGCTGTCCTTGTGGTTCAACAGGAGCAGTGCCATATCCTGAGTTGTGGTGACTGGTTAATGGTGAAGAAATGCATGCAAAGAGCGAGCCTGGAACATCAATGGAAGGAGCCTTACCAAGTAATTCTTGTCACATACACACCAGTGAAGTGTGGGGGTCTCCCGAGCTGGATACACGCAGCTCATACTCACAGAGTCCCAAGTTCCCAGAATGATATGACAGCGCCCATTCTTAATGCGCCAGTGGTAACAGCGAGACAGAGGGATAATGGTTTGCCAAGCTGTTGGGGACCAGCAAGCTACTGGAACAGCAATCATTTGGTCTGAAGGGGGTTCTAGATAGTCAACTGTAAGAACTGAAGGGTCACAATTAAGAGAGTTGAATACATGTGGTACAGATCCCAATGAAAAGCATACTGGACAGAGAAAGCCAGTTGTACCTGGAGACTGCTGCCCCAATCGAGGTGACATTTTGAGAGGCTGCCTGACCGCAGGATTAGTACCACTAGAGATTCCTAAAAGTTCTGAGCCTTCAGGCCAAAGTTACACAGATGAGGAGTTAACAGCTGCAAGGAGACCAAAAAGAGCAAAGGTACCAAGTGAGAGATATGAATCACCTGAATTGACTTATCTGGCTGCTAATGAGTGGGAACAGGAATTTTACAAGCTTTGTCCTAAATATTCATGGTCAATCTAACCTACCTGAAGCGAACTGTGTTATTGATTTGAATTTAATTTGGATGTACAAATTAAAGGACTGACATCGTTCTTTTTTAATTTATTCATCAATGAAGCTGATATGAAAGTTTCTCCATACATGAGAAGATTTTTACCTTTGTCATAATTTTATTTAGAGCAGAGAATCTTGCTAAAATTGCTTAAACAATAGCTGCTATTTTTGCTTTTTCTTTAGTTAAAGGTCTAAGCCTTGAGTAACAATGAAGTCTGATTCTGGAATTACTCCCAAGAGCAAACATTTATATATTGCAATTCTTTCTATTACTGTTTTGATGTTAGTTGCAATGCTTATTTTACCTACATTTTCCACATTATATTTATTGAAAAAAATCAAAGCTTACTATTTCTGTTGAAGCTATAAAGAGAAATGTTTCTGATTTAATTGACATGAATGATGACATTTTACATAATGGTTCTTTGAAAATTGACTTTAACTCAAATGTTTATTCTATGTTGCTAATGAATACACTAATACTATGGATGTCGGTAATTGGTAAGTTTGTATGCAAATTCCTTCTCAGTTGCTGAGGGTGTGACATACCACCACTTACTACTGATATATGGAATCTCTTGCAATGTGCTAGCTAGTCTATTTTGTGGTAGAGATCAATTGATGTATTATTTTTCAAATCAAGATCAATTCTCTTCTGAGGTTACTGTGCTTAAACATTTAAATACGCATCCTGATATCAACCATTGAGAATATGGATTACATGTTTAGACTGACACAATCTTTTGATATTGCATATGCACTTAGAAATCATCTGACATGTAAATTAATAAGAATGGAAAATAATTTTATAGATTTAGTAGAAAATAGACAAAATAATGAGAAAAATAACGTTAGTGTTTTGCCCAAATTCATTTCTTTGAGTTTGCCACGAGAAGAAAGTAAAGTTTTGGAAGGAATAGCTTCATTAGCTTTAGATTGGCAACTTAAAGGTGTACTTTGTATATACAGAAGGAGATCAAATGTAAATGTTGTTTTTGTAGGAATTATTGAATGCGAGCATACATTTGAAATGCATGAAAACTGGGGGAGATATTTAGAAGGTGTAGATTCCATTTTCCCTGAAATACATTATGTCTGTGGGAAGAGTTCTTATAATAAGTTACCGAAAAATGGTATGGAAGATGTAATATGGGACTAGTATTCCCTAAAATGTATCAGGTCAAGAAATTGAAAGCAGAACTAATAAATGAGAGAATAAAGAGAAGTGCAAGTGCAATTGTAGGTGGCATATTTGGATTTGTAATACCTTCAGTAGGAGTAGCCTTAAATTCTCTGAAAATTATAAAGTTGTCTGATAGTGTTGATAAATTGCTAGGAGTACAACTGGAGGGCTTTTGGTTGTAAAAAAGAGATGATATTGGTTCAATCGCTGGTGATTCAAAATCGACTTGGTCTTGATATCTCCCTCGTGAAGGAGGGATGAGTTTGCTGATTATTGAAAGTTCGACATTGCTTTGCTTATATACCTGCAGAAGTAAAGACTTGGAAGGTTAAATTGAAATAAAATTATAATTTAAACAAAGATCTGAAAGATTTTAAAACGCAGATGTTTTTGGGAAGCCATACTAAAGGATTATCAAGTGCTACCAATGGGTCAGGAAACTGCGAAACCAACCCCCACTCTTCCAGCCTCTCTGGGAAACACCTGATGCCCGGTCCGGCCAGTCCAGCCATTAAGCATGGGCGGAAAATCCGTTTCGCTCGCGGATTTTGCGGATTTTCGGTAAATTCGCAATCCGCAAATTTCCCGCAAAATCCGCAAATCCGCGAGCAGCGGATTTTATGGCTTGCTCGCACTGTTCGCGTGAGTTCGCGGCTTCCCAGCTCAACCTCGCGCCCCGCGAATAAGCGCTAAATTGCAGAAATACGATCTTAGCAAAACTGAAACTACTTACCAGGTTCAAAAGTTCAAGCTCATCATTAGTAGCCATTTCCTGTAGTGCTTCCTGAGGGGCCCCTCCAGAGTTCAGTTGCCTACTTGCAACTATTATGTGACCCTGCTCTGACCCTCAGAATAGTTACACAAAGGTCCCGAATTACAGCTAAGGCAGACAAGCAGGAGCAAGGCTGGAAGTTCAAATCCAGTGACACATTAATCAGCCCCTAATTCATTATTGTCAGTTGGGGCAGGGTAGGTGTTGTAACTAATTTTGCAACAATGAAAGCACTTAGCAAGTGCAAAAGATCACTAATCAGGAAGCACTAAGGAAGCAGGTACCAGCTAAAAAAATATTCTGTGACACATTAATCAGCCCCAAATTAATTCAGGTCACTTGAGGCAGGGAAGGTGTGCTTTGCTTTGCCGAAAATAATGTACACTGGACAACCAGAGGGTGCGGTGATGAAACAGAGGGTGGCATGGGTGGGCCAGAGGGTGGCATGAGTAGTCAGAGAGTGGCAGTGGTGACAGAGAGTTTATCAAAACAACAAAGGTCCTGAGCAAAGGAGAATAAAGAAAACTTGATATATATAGATCACAATGGAACTCTATATAGTCTTAGAATTCCATGACCAGCCGGCCAAGGAATATTTATTGATTCAATTGTTTTATGATGTCAAAGTTACGGCAATTAACCCAAACAGTATGGGTTAAATTGGGGCACAGTCCTGTGCCATCCAAGAAAGGAGAGAGCAAGAGGGTAAAGGTAAGTGGGGAAAGTTATCAGGCAAACAAAGTGAGCTGACAGGTCACTGGCATTTAGTATACATTTAACAGTGTATCCTGAAGTCATTCATACACACAATAGTATTATGTAGGTACATGTATGAATTACTTTAAGGTCGACGTTTCGATCCCTAGCTCAGATATAACGGGATCATCATCAGGACAAGAAATTGATATTGCCTGAACATAATTATTAATAACACCTGTTTTGAAAGGAAAAATGGAAAAGGAAGAAAGACAAGGTGTACATAGTCATTGTTTGTACGGTCAGCGCTCACTTATTAACAGTAGACATTTCATTCGGAAACGCATCTCTAACTTTAGCTACATAGGCACCACATGCTCCAGACACTGGTTAGCGCTAGGGATTGATATAGCCTCAGAGACCCTCAAAGCACTAGAAACCGAAATAAGTGATTTACTGAAGCAAATCAATGACTCCGACCCCACCTCAGAGTGTAAAAAACTTTTAGAGCAGGTGGAAAAAACAGTAGCGGAATTCCACCGCATTGAGCAGAACAAAAAGTCAAACAAAATCAAGAAGGACATAAAAAACTATAACGTTGAAAACACTTATCCCTATCTTCAAAAAGATTTCTATGTTAATAGACCTCAATTTAATCCCAACAGCAGACCCTGGGGCAGGTATAATAGGCGTCAAAATATAGTTGGTTTCTCCGAGACTTCAGAGGAATCATCTGACAACTCAGACCCCGGTGAAGGCGGCAGCAACGTAAGACGTGGTGGTGGAGCACAAACTAATTTTTTATTGAGAGGCCAACCAAACACCCCCCAAAGAGGCAGGGTCAAGAAACCACAACGATGGGTCAACCCCCCAGGAGAACGCAAGACCAGGAACAACTTTTATCAGTGGTAAGACAAATGACTACCACGAGTTCCTCACCCACTGATACAAACACATCAGAGCTAATACCAATTTTCAATCTATCCAGTCATCAATTAAATGACACAGAGACAGCTTTACTCAAAAAAGGTCTCTCCTTTGTACCCACCATTCGCCCTGACTTCATGGAGCTGCAAACTGAGCTGCTCAGGTTTTTCAGACTAATTCGCTTGAAAGCCTTTTTTCAGCTGTATCCTCCGCCAACCACCACCGCCAACACTCCTTTTCGACCACCCTCTACATTCCTCCCATCAGCGAGCATGATCCCCGCAGAGGTCAGAACCTTTGAAAAACTGGTACATAAGGATCTTTGTACCATTGAAAATAAAAAATTGTTTGTACCGTATAATATATCAGTGGCAGAGAAAGACGCCATCAAAACACTAAAGACCAACCCCCTTCTTGTGATCAAAAGCGCCGACAAGGGCGGAGGAATTGTCCTCCAAGATGTCGATGCCTATAAATTGGAGATCTTACGACAGCTAGGTAACACTGAGCACTACAAGAGGTTACCAGGTAATCCCACCAAAAGTATACAGGAAACAATACTAAAGATCACCACAGATGCAGTTTCCCAAGGGTTCCTGAGTAAAAAAGAATTTCTATTTCTCAACGTAAAAAGCCCGCGGCAGCCAGTCATCTACACCCTACCCAAAGTTCACAAAAGCATAAACTGTCCTCCGGGCAGACCCATAGTGTCTGCCTGTGGATCAATTTTAGAGCCCTTGGGCTCTTATGTTGATTTCTTTATAAAAGAATTTGTACCGACCACCACATGCTACGTAAGGGACAGTATGCAAATGATCAATTTAGTGGAGCATCACCCATTTGACCCAACAACACATACCCTATGTACCATGGACGTCGAGTCGCTGTATACAAATATACCACAAACAGCGGCTCTACTAGTCATCCAAAGAACCTTAGATTCCCGTCCTCGTCCTCACAGGGTTCCCTCGATCTTCATCCTACAGCTCCTTGAACTTTGCCTCACCAGAAACTATTTCATGTTTGACAATACCTATTACCAGCAAGTGAAAGGTACATCCATGGGGGCTATTTTTGCCCCCAACCTGGCGATTCTCTTCATGGATGCCTTGGAGACTAGTAACATTCTAACAGAAAGCAATCCCTTCCATACCGGGATTTGCTTATGGCGTCGGTACATAGACGATATCTTCCTTATATGGAATCAGGACATACCATCACTCCAGTCTTTCAATCACTGGCTCAACAACAACTGTGATGGCTTAAATTTCACTTTGACTCATGATAAGAACCAGATAGCCTTCTTAGACCTGACCATCTTTCATCATGGCAATGAGCTACTAACACGCCTTTTCCGCAAACCCACGGAACGCAACACACTGTTGAGCTACCAAAGTAACCATCCTAGGGCATTAAAAGATTCCCTACCCTACTCCCAGTTTCTAAGAATCAGGAGAAATTGCTCAGTTAAAGAAGACTACTTCAGGGAGGCAGACGTGCTTTCAAGCAAATTGAGGGCACGTGGCTACCCGAGGAGACTGATCAAAACAGCCACTAAAAGGGCTTGGTACTGCCCCCGTGAAGCCCTTCTGACACCAAAAATAAGGGATAAAACCGAACGGATAGCATGCGTAACCACCTTTTCCCCTGTCTCCAACAAAATCCGGCAATCCATTCTAAAGCACTGGCCCACCCTGAATGCAGGACCTATTAATTTAGAGAGGCCTGTATTCGCTTTTAAGAAAAGCAAGAATCTGAGAGACCATCTGATAAGAGCAGCGTTACCAGCCTCTACCCCACCCACTACAATTGAAACCAACTGGGGCCTCCCTCCTATCCTAGGGCACGTTAAGTGTGGCAGTTGCACGATGTGTGAATTTACTATTGAGACACGCAATTTCAGTCATAATAATGTGACAATGACCATGAAAAGCTTCACGAATTGCAACAGCAATAATGTCATTTATGCCATCCTTTGCCCTTGTCCGAAAATGTACGTTGGCCAGACTACTCAGAAAGTAAAAACTCGCATTGGCCAGCACAGAAGCCGGATACGCTGTGGGACCCCAAACGCACCGCTCGTTGAGCACTACACAGACTTGAAACACACCGTGGATGATATCAAGTGGACAGTGCTGAAGACAGTGAAACTCCCGCCAAGAGGGGGTAACTTGGCTCAACTCCTCAATCGAGAGGAACTGAAGACAATCATACAATTCGACACCATCCACACAGGGCTAAACAGAAGTGAGGACTGGACAACCTTGCTTTAAGCCAGTTAACCACCATGTACCACTTGTCATGGCCCAGAACTGATGATACTCTGAAAAGACAATTGACTGCTTAGATCAGTTTAAGTATAACCTTACTTATGAACTGTTCAAACTGAATGTAATTTAAATACTGGTGTAACTAATGTTTGCAAAAATGATATGCATGTTGCAAGCACTTTTTCGGCACTTTTCATACCTATCCCCCACTGATTACCGGTCTTTTTCACTCCTAGTAACTGCCCAAAGCTAATGTTAATTAACAGGCACTTTTTCCAATAAGAACATTTTCACCCAGTCCAATATGTCCGCCCCGTTTTGTATTGAAGCCACCATGACCGGCGGCTACCCCCATCACGTGCCCTCCTACTAGCCAATCACGGTTCACTGTCCCCAACCACGTGACCTTATTCCCAGCCAATAAGCAGGGCGCTTCACAAGTAGACGGAAGGGTCCTTCGCGAGCAGCCTCATTGAACGGCACTCCAGGAGAACGTTTGTCTCCCATAGGTAAGCGCGCCGCCTTTTCACTCGAACAGAACAGGCACGTTCTGTTAAACGCCCGAACTTAACCTCCCTTTTAATTTTCACCTTCAGCGGACCAGCTAACTGCCTGGCCGCACTCCGTCGCCTGGTTGTGATTGAGGACACGCGAGGACAGCGCACCCGCGTTATAAACATCCGGTAATGTAACGCGACCCACGGGCACCCTCTTCCACCCACCACCCGCCCCACTTCACTCCCGATGTAACTGTTTTTGTCCCCCATATAGATTGGCCATATTGTCAGGCTCGATTGAGAGGTATCAACCAGCAACTTTATTCACCCCTAGAACTCATGCCACATCTAAGTTTTGGCACTCGAAACCATGGTAACTGCATCGGACTTTACATTCCTTGATGTCACTAGTATATATTTTTATATTAATTAATTTAATCGCCGCTCTCTCTGATCTGCTTAATAGCAACCAACTGAAGAGGCATAGAAGCTCTCAAATTGAGGATTCCCAAGACTTGGAACCTCATTAACAAACCCTGAAGGTAACCCTCTCAAGGTCCCCCCACTCTGATCAACACCCCAAATGTGTGTGTTCCAAGGAAATGACATAACCCTTTATTTCCAGATTGGGGCTTGTCTGTAAACCTTGACCAGCGTTTCGACAGAACTTCAACACAACCTCTGATTGAAGTACAGTGAACCCACTAAGGTACTCGGGCTCATTAATATCAAGTTCCCTTCTGCCTGTAAATCCTCGGTCAGGAAGTAATATCAATTATTCTTTGCAGAATCACGTTGGCTCGCGCAACCCCGCCAAGAGGGCCCTCTGAACTGAAGCCAACACCCTCCCGGGTCCCCAACTCGGTAGGTGCCCCAGGCCCACAATCATCATGAGCCCTGATAGTCCGCCCCCAAAACCCAATTGTCTACCAACACTTGTCTACCAACACAAGCCTCACCCACTCACGGCTCATTTAAATTCCCCCATCACTTTGATTCACAACTCCAGTGTGGTCCATCACAAACACCCCACTCCATCACGTATGATAGATCCCAGAAATTGCATGAATTCCTGAGATTCAGCACAAAAACACACGCCTCATGGCAACACGGACCACTGCGTTTCCGAATGAAATGTCTACTGTTAATAAGTGAGCGCTGACCGTACAAACAATGACTATGTACACCTTGTCTTTCTTCCTTTTCCATTTTTCCTTTCAAAACAGGTGTTATTAATAATTATGTTCAGGCAATATCAATTTCTTGTCCTGATGATGATCCCGTTATATCTGAGCTAGGGATCGAAACGTCGACCTTAAAGTAATTCATACATGTACCTACATAATACTATTGTGTGTATGAATGACTTCAGGATACACTGTTAAATGTATACTAAATGCCAGTGACCTGTCAGCTCACTTTGTTTGCCTGATAACTTTCCCCACTTACCTTTACCCTCTTGCTCTCTCCTTTCTTGGATGGCACAGGACTGTGCCCCAATTTAACCCATACTGTTTGGGTTAATTGCCGTAACTTTGACATCATAAAACAATTGAATCAATAAATATTCCTTGGCCGGCTGGTCATGGAATTCTAAGACTATATAGAGTTCCATTGTGATCTATATATATCAAGTTTTCTTTATTCTCCTTTGCTCAGGACCTTTGTTGTTTTGATAAATACTTGCTACCCATGGTCCCGAGTGATTAAATGGGTTCCCCCTTGTCCTCTTTAGTGGTGACAGAGAGTGGCAGTGATGAAGAAGAGTGTCCCAATTTGGACACGTAGAAACAACAAGTTCGCAAAACTTGCGACCCGACAGGTAAGTTCGCGTTTGCGAAATTGTACAAAACCCTCGCGAACTGGCAGAAACCCGCGCGAACACAAAAAAAAAATCCGCAAATTCGCGAGAATTCGCGGATTTTGCGGATTGCGAGTTCGCAAATCCGCAAAATTCGCGAACGCGAGATTCGCAAAATTCGCCCATGCTTACCAGCCATGGGAATGTGCCATAAGTAGGATAACACAGAGAAACACTGCTTACATTGCATGAAACAGAGTCAAAAAATTCATCTGGCAAAATAATATGCTTATCAAGCAGAACAGGGTTTAGGAGCAAGCATATGTTAGCGGCATGCAGGAGAAATGGGCCAAGATGGTTCAATTATGAAGTAGTTTATAACTGCCTATGGTCCTGTGTACCATGGAACAAATCTATGGAGATTTGGTGTAGGGCGGGATAGAAAGCCATCTTGCTGCACTGCCATAAGCCAATGTGAAAGAGCAGATATGCACTGTATTGATCCAATAAGGTGCATTCCTGTGCTTTCTCCCTGTGCTGGTGCTGTTTCGGTAGGCTAGTGCCAATGCAGGCACCCTTGCAGCATGGTGCAAGTGTGCCTGTGTTGTTGGCAGGATTGTTTTTGTGCAAGAAGGGCCACCTTCATGCACAAAAATGATCATCAGAGCCATTTTCCTCTTTCTATGTGTGCTGCAAAATGCAAAAGGCTTTGGCATATCCTGAGGTTTATCTGGGGAAGTGTCAAAATCTATGGGTATTGCATGGGAACACCCATCGCAATGCCCTTGGAATGCCTCCCTAGCACAGACTATGGCAACGCAGCAAATTGCGCTGCCTTGTCTTACTCCATATCTATGAGGCCATTGAAAGCGTGCACAGTGTCTTTGCGTGGCCTCATTAATGTGATTGTGTGATATTCCCCGCCGCAGCATCACAAAAAGGGATGCTAAGGCACTGCAAGAGGCTTATAAATATGCCCCCATGTCTAAGGATAGGATGCGTAGCCTGCTTGGTTTTTGAGAAGTTGGTTCATCATTTTAAAGATTATTGCACAGCTGAGCATTTCACGGAGAGTTTACTGATGCCTACCTTTTTATTGGGTGGAATGTTTTTTGTTACCGGGCCCAAAAGAAGGAAAGCTTAATGGTCAAAATATGAATTGCCTGATTTCGCTAAGCATTAGTGAGAGGTTTGGAGCAATGTAACTGAAAGGTGCAAAAGAGGAAGCTTGGTGATGGAATTCCCAGCTACTTGAAGACAGGCAACAATTGTGGCCATTTTAAAAAGGCGGAGGACATGATGTGATTTTATCGACTTCAAAAAAGCTTTCGTTTGCAGGTGTCAGAAGGAAATTGGTGCTACAGTGCGAGGGCATTTTCCAATACATTATCATGCTAAATAAGGGGACTCTTGACAGGGAGGCTGTCATAAACCATCAGGTCAGCAAACCTAAACCTTTCATGCAGTCATGCAGCCCAGTGCACAGTAATTAACATGAGAATGTTAATGGCTAGTCCATCAGGGCTTCTTCCTGTGGGCTGCCATCCTCACTGTCCTAGTTATAAAGAGAGGATGGGCGGGCACACAATCGCGCAGCCTACAGGGAACTCATAGCCTCATTTACAAAGTCTTGGCGTAGGGCAGCGGTGCAAGTGTTTTGCTGTGCTGCCCTATGCCAGATTGAAAGGACAGAAAGGCACAGTATTCACGAGATACGGTGCATTCCTGTCCTTTTCGGCCAGCGCCGGTGCACAATATGGCACCTAGCGCCAATGCAGGCACCCTTGCACCATGATGCTAGGGTGACTGCATTGTTGACAGGATTGTTTTTGTGCAGGAAGGAATTTTCATACACAAAAACAATCCATGGAGGCATTTTCCTTTTTCTATTTGTGTTGCGGAATGAAAACATAAAAAGAGGAAAAAACAAGGAGAAATAAACATATTTCTCCTCGTGACGCCTGCACTAGGGAGGTGTACAATGTTGATGCATTCCCAGGTTTACATATCCTTGTAAATCTGGAAAGGCATCAAAACTCATGGGTGCTGCATGGGAATGCCCACCATAAACGCCCATGAAATGCTTCCTTATATCAACGCCACACTATATCAAAGTGGCTTTGCATGGCCTCGTAGATATGGGTCTGCACTCATAAAAAGTGATGCACAGGTGGCACAAGGGGTTTGAAAATGAGCCCCTCAGATTCCAGGCAAATATTTTATTTCACCAAGCCTCCTTTTTAGGTCTTGCATGTGCAACACGCATGTGTTGCAAAGGAAAAATACCTTTTCCGATCACTTAGGCTTTTCAGCCAAGCACGTGTACGCGTTCCATTGCCTTCAATGGCAACGCATGCACGTCAGGAGATTCACTCGAGGGAGCACGCGCCACCATCTGGCAGCAATTATCGCTCCCGCAAGTGAATTGCGCCGCCCCCCTCCTCTCCCCCCCCCACCGCACGAGGCGCTTGTTTGTTTTTTATCATCTGCGATAACAGTAGCATGCCGTTTGCATAGACAGTGCTCCTAGAGTTAGGAACTAATGTTTCTTTTCCTCTACTCTGTCCTTTGTAACAGTGTAAGCAGAGCATTTCCACTCAAGCCATTAGTTGCCAGCACTTCCGTGTCGTGCATCGGAGAAAGAAGCTGTGTGTCCGTGAGGCTATTTCGTATTTCTGTTTCCCCAGCTGCCTCGCTGGTCGCAGCCCGGCAAGACTAGGAGAAAGAAGATGTATGCCTGCCTTACGCTCTTCATGGTGCACATCTTTCTACCCGCAGACCGATTTCAAGTTTATAATTATCAATCAGCCTCTGCCGAGAAGACACCCCAGCAACATGTATGAGGAGGTAGGGCTCTCAGTGGGGCTGGGTAGCGGTAAGGCAAGGGGGAGAGAATGGCAGGCAATACTAGGCACAGTGTGCACAAGAGCGCCCGCCCCCCACCGCTCCCCCCGCATGCGCTCCAAGATGAAAGCGGAAATCCCCAAAAGTAAAGGCTTCCCTGCCCTGTCTCAACATTCCCACAGAGGTCACTATGAGGTAACTTTCATGGACAGCATGCACCACCACCGGCCTGCACCGAGTCCTTTCCCTCGTACTGCATCTCACCGTGGAGAGGCCTGCCCCGGGCCCGGTAGGAAGGCGGGTCTCGCACTCTGCTGTGTAAACACTGAGGGCCTCATTTATGAAAAGTGACGCATCGCTGCGTGAAAACAGCGATGCGTCACTTTTCACTCCGCACTCCTTGCGACACCAATGATGCGTCATATTTAATGTATGACGCCTCATGTCGCAAGGACTTACAGATACGTCAGTATTTCTGACGCATCTGTAAGCGCAAAAGTGACGCATTGCAGGAATGTGCCCATGTGAAAGGGCTTGCGTCAGTCTTACGCCTGCTTTGAGGCAGGCGCAAGATTTTGACGCAACAGCATCCTAAAAGTGACGCAGTGAAATCTCATAGATTTCACTGCGTCACTATTACGAGGTTTTTTGCGGGGGAACGCCCCCTCTGCATACATTATACCTGACGAAGGTATAATGTGGCGCAGGGGTTTAAAAAGTGACGCAACTACCTAGATGCGTCACTTTTTAAATATGGCGCAACAAGGCGCATTTTGTACGCCGCTGGTGCGTCACAAAAAGTGACGCACCGGCGGCGCAAAACTGACGCAAGGCCTCATAAATAAGGGCCTGAGTGCTGTGATTTCAGGGAGATCGGCCACAGGACAAAGGGACGTGCCCGGAAGATAAAAGGGGGCTGATCTGGGCCTGACCGGCGTGAATGGGAACCGCAACCATTACAAGGCTGAGGGGAAACCAGAGTTGGTGTTCCACGCGGTCTGCAAATGCCAGTGTGGCCGCATGCCAAGTCCCATAGCGCTAGATACACACACGCACCCCTGGCAGAGGTTTAGGGCTCGTAACAAAGTTGTGGGGGGGGGGGGCAGGGCATTTTCACAGACATCTGAGACTGGTGTCTTCTAAAAATGGCCATCTCTACCTCCCTGGTCCAAATTTATATCAGTAAAGATAGCAGTTATCTGGACCACCACTGCAATTACGTTAAGTGAAGTAGCTCAGTAGGTTAATACACAATTACCCAGCAATATAACACAACGCCAGCTGCGAAGGTCTGTGTAATCTGCGTGTGTTTCCCGCCGGCCGCAGGTCTGCATCCATGTGGTTTGGTTCGTCTTTTATCATGCATTTGTCGATGACAGGTCCATTCACTCTCTGGTCTTAAACACCAATTATGTGCAATAACTCTACACTACAAGACTAAGTAATTATGCAGCATGTTATTTGGGGTTCCGGGTGGGTGCAATGGATGCGCACAGCTGTACGTGGACAAGAGGGTAAACACGGCGTTCGACCTATGGAAAAAGGGGTCCTTCGTTTGCGAAGCACCTTTAGAAAAAACAAAAAAAATGAGGCACCCAGAGTCTCTTTTTTTCTTTGCAGTTTTATATAGCGTGAACTCGACCCGAAGGTATTGGAGCGCTTTACAAGAGCACCGGATACGTTAAACAAGGACACTTATTTTTGGCAGGTTACGTTATCCAAGGACACTTATTTTGGGTAGACACGGGGAGACTAAGTGATTTGCACAAGAGTACAGGATGTGGAGCCCACGCCAAGGTGTGAACCTGGTTCCCCAGCTCGAAAGACGGCAGCTCTGGCCGTTAGGCCACATCCTGAGTGCACTACTTTAAAGGGGAACTTGGGAAAATAAAGAAATTAAAAGTTGTCCATGTTCGCCAATTGTGAGTCGAGACATTGATCAGTTCCTTGCAGTCACACTTCTGGTGAGATCCGTAGTGTGGGCAAGTCCCCATATTCCCCACTTCATGCCTACTAGCTACACAAGCCCCTGGCACTGAAGCCCCAGCAAGTGGTATTTTGATTTCCTTCAGTGGGTTGCATTAGTAATGCACACACCACTAGTAAACCAGTCGACCACGGGCACATAACATAACATGTATATTTGTAAAGGGCACGATTACCCGTAGGTGTCCTGGCGCTGAATAACAGATGTTTATTGTTACCCAACTCAATGGTACTCATTTTATCGACCTCAGATGGATGAAAGGCTGAGTGGACCCTGCCGGGATTTGAACCTGTGATCATGAGGTCGAACACAGGCCCCTGTAGTGGCTGCTTTAGTCCACTGAGCCACCAGACCCACCAGACCCGGATAACCAGTATAAACAGGCATTGGCAAAGCATTGTTTTTCAACTCTTATACACAGAGGGCCCGATTCACAGAACTAACGTAAGACAAAATCCTAAACTTACTACTTTTGGTATTCACAGAAGTTAGGATTTTGTCTTAAGTTTGTCTTAAGACAGACTTAAGACAGACTTAAGTTAGGATTTTGTCTTAAGTTTGTCACCGTCACAAAGAATTACATGTCAGAATTAAGCAACTAGGACCACATTTGGAAGTTGTTTTTCTTTATCTTGGAAATAGGTTTTGTTTCCGAGTAATCTGTGTAACGGGAGTGAATAAGTTCATCCAAAGCAAGTGAAGATCTATTTGTAGTTTATTAAAAGTAAATACAGGAAGTTACGGTGCTGCGTCCTCGCCCCAAGCTCTCCCGTCGTCAGCTCCCAGCAGTGGCATTCATAACAGACAGCGAGTCAGCAGCCACGGGCACATTTCGAAGCACAACCTTTTTAGAACGATCATTGTAAATATATTTAAACCATAACAAGTAAATTTGCATGTTCTGTGAAAGAAAAGAAATAAGTAATATTTTTGCATTAAATGTATTAGATTTCTAGGCGCTATACTGAGTGCCTCTTTTCTTTTAAAGAACAGTCCCCATACTGCCTGCCCCCATTGCTATCACCAGATGTCAGTGCCGGACCCCCGGGGCGATCACTGGCGCTGGAGGCAACTCTATGCTAACCTTATTCTGGGGTCTCATTACCGGCTCGTGCGGAGACTATCTATGCAGCCCCCTCCTTAACCCCTGTGACACTTCCGGCTCTTGGGGATGGGGAGGGGTGTGTGAGCTGTGCAGTCCCCTCTTTACCCTAGGTGACACTTCCGGCTCTTGGGGTGTGGGGGATGAGGCGGAGTATGATTTGTGCAGTCCCCTCATTACCCTTTATGACACTTCTGGCATAGCCCCTTGCGCCACTTCCGGCATTTGGGAGGCAGGGGGAGTGGGAGGCGTGCCAGCTCTGCAGCCCCCTTCATTACGCCTCACGAGGAGGGGAGGAAAGGGGAATTCAGTGCATTTAAGAAGTTTCTTTTCTAGGTTCTCACTCGTAGGGCATATTTCAAGACTAGCGCCTAGAATCGTTTTAACCATGTGTGCGCTGTATAAGTATGGGTGAATTTTGCGGATCCGCAGTCCGCGAATTCGGGCGAAATCGCAAAAAAATCCACGAATTTGCGGATTTCCCCGCGAAATCACGGATTGTTTTGCGATTTTGCACCATACTTAACTGGAGTACATGCTAGTGGCTAATCAGTAAGTGCTACCTCATTGGGTAAATGTATAGTGCTTTTCGTACACTGCAGCTGCGTAAAGGGCCAGAAGATTTGTCTCCAGTCACCATGTGTGCCTGTAACTTTGCCAAGACGACAAAAGGCGCCGAGGTCCCTTGAGTGAGCTGCCCATCCTAGTTGGGAAAGTGCTGGAAGACGTTTGATACCGCTAGTGTGTGGTGGCGGGGCTTCTATGCGTGTTCACATACCTCCTGTGTGTAAAGGGTCAGAGAGTGAGCAGGGCAACAGATGAGGAGAAATCAGCCTCCTGGTCACAGGAACTACACGGGGATTGCGCTTGAGAAACTCATGGATGCAAAGTCCTCCCTCAAGTATTACAGCAAATTTTCGACGGCAGATATGGGGTTAAAGCACACTTGCCAGGCCTCAACCGAGCTCACTAATGTTTTGGGCTGAATAAAATGCTACTGAATTTGACCTTCACCTCGGGCACCTGTTTTATATCTGTAAGTGCTTCCTGTTGCAGGAGCCTTGTGCCATACTTGTAACTATTCTCTGACCCTGCTTCGAGGGTCAGAGAATAGTTGCAAGTAGGCAAGGATGTGCCGCTCAGGAAGCACTTACAGGGTTACAGCAGGTGTGTAAGTGCTTCCTGAACAAAATTCGTCCCGCTCGCAGATTTGCGGATTTTGCCGCAATTTCGCGAGATTCGCGGATCGCGAAATTGCGGAAAATCCGCAGATTCCGCGAACGGAACTAATTTTCGGCACATACTTAGCGCTGTACACATGCCCTTATTTCACGTGCGTAGAGGTTGCATGTGTCTGGCTCCGATGGTAACACTACAAGTTGGTGCACAGGTCAGACTCTGCAGATGTCACACAGGGCCGAGGTGATCCTGGGACCGCCCTCTTCTCTTCGTCCATGACCGGTCACACTGTAGCGAGGTTTGCTATCTTAGTGCCAAAACCACTCAATAAATAAAGATAGATTTAAAAAAATGTCATGTCCTGTTTAAAATGAAGGCGCCATCCCTGTTACTTACACACAAACAACATTCTCTTCACATTTTACCTTTTCAGTATCAAAATGTACGTTTTTTGTTTTTTAAACATTTTAACGTGAACATTTTTATTTTTAGGAGATCCTCGTCCTGCGTCCATACTACATCTAATCTGTGACACCAGTGTTCAGTTTGCGCTGCAAAGGTTGCCCAAGATCACAGTGTGGAGTTCAAACCGGACTTAGTAGAGTTTTTTGTATTCTGACTTGAGATTATGAATGTGCAGCTGCCAGTGTCCTCGTGTTTTTAAAGTTGACGATGCTTAACTGTCAAAATGTCACTTTCCGACATCTAAATGTACAGCTAACTTGTAAACACATTGTCTTAGGAACCTTGTACCGTGCTTTCAAAAAGCTTTATGGTGGCTTAAGACATAAGGGGAAAATAAAAAAAAAACAGACCCAAATTTGTGATATTTCCAAGCAAAGGACACATTCCTTTTACCTTTCGGACCCGTGATTCTGCTTCACGTGTGTTCAAAGCGCCTTGAAACACTGACGTTCAGCCACTAAAAGATATGCCCGATTCCATTTCATGTTTGGGTGGGACTGCTTGCCTCTGACACACTGTTCATTCTGTACTTCGCGTGCGCTGGTCAACACGAGACATTGTGCCAATATCGGCAAACACTCCCCTCCCCCATACTGCATTCTCCCAGAGCAATAACCAGACAAGACACCTTTTTTGTGGAGAAAATTGCTGCAGGTTCATTAGCATTACAAATATGCCAACATTGGTGGGTTATCTTACGGGCGAGCCTAAGGCAGGCAGCCCCTCGCCGCCTGCCACCCGAGGAGCCAAATTACACCGTGGCCTTCCCCAACAGTGTGTGCCATATTTTGGGGGAGGGGAAGACCCCTCCAACCGGTGGGCCACCAGCCCACCCCTTTGCTCATGCCCCATAAGGGGGTAGAGCCTGCCAGGCAACCCCTGGTTGCTCAGGTCCACAACCGCCCGTAGGACTAACGGGGCACCGTCACTCCTCCAGGGTCCCAAGGGAAGACCTCTCTGTGGATATTTGGCCTTTGCACCCTTGTTGTGCTTCTGCAGATGGTACCCGTATGTACCTTACAGCCTCTGGATCGCCCTGTAAGTCGGTCACAGCTCTGGGTGTGGCCACCGTCACCCCAGAGCCCCCCACCAAAATAGCCTCCATTGCTTAACCCCTGCTGTCTCCAAGGCCTCCACATGAGCAAGTAAGAACTGTTCCATACCCACTCTGGACAGTTGTACCTCATCTTCATCAAAACACCATGTGGCCTTAGTGTGCAGTAACCCATGATGGGTGTACCCAAACCCCCTAGCTCAGTGAGTTTCCTCATGGCACTGTTCACCTTCCTGAGAGAGACCTCCATGGCTTCCCTCCAGTAGAAAGAAATCCAAGAAAATCAGGATAAGTTGGAAGAAGTTTTATTCTTGAAAGAAGAACACCACCATAGATCCAACAGGTGTCTCTCTTGGTCAGCCTCCACTCAATAACTGAAGACACAGGCTTCCAATAGACCAAGATTCTATGTTGCTAGGTGATAACAATATGAAAGATTGATTACACTTGAAATACACATAAGAATTAACATAGAAGTAAATTAAAGGAATACAACACATCTTCCTTTCTATAGTAAAACCAAAATATGAGCAAATTAAGTAATATAATCTCCCAAATACTTAGGTCTAAATCTTTGTCTGGAACAGATGACATCATGCGAGAAATTAGAAGATGTGTTGTCATCAGTGTTCTTGCTAGACATCTCATCACATGAACAATGTGATGAATTCAAGTGATCTTCCAAAATAGGTTGAACTTCTGAAAATGAATTATGTGAAACATTCGAACACGAACCATCACCATCATATTCTCGAACATGAGAAAAACATGTCATATCATTAAAAGAAAATGTTGTATTATCATAGCAATTTGAACTTTGAGAACGTTCAATAGGACCAGCAGACCCAAAACTAGAATCAATATTTTTCAGTTTGGCCACATTTCTCTTGCTCCACCATTTTCCTCCAGAAACCATAACAGAGTGTTTGTTGACTTTAACAATAAACGTCTCTGGATAAAATTTAAAGCCCCTAACTTTAAATGGTCTCCTTATGCAAACTTTATCACCAACATAGAAAACTTCATCTTTAACATGTTTATTTACATCATACAGAGATTTAGAGACCACTTGAGAATGTTCAACCTTAGTCTTAATTTGAACTAAAGATGGAAAATATTTCCTAAAACCAGTATTAGATATAACCCATTGAGGAGAAAATTCATTAAATGATTGTCTTCCTCTCAACATGGCAAAAGGAGTAATACCTGTGGTAGCATGAGGAGTGTTATTGTACGACCAAATTCTGTCACTCACAACCTCTTGAACATTCAACCCTGAAGATGACGCTAACTGAATCGAATCTTTAAAGATCCGGTTCACTCTTTCCACAAGACCATTTCCCTGTGGGCTATAAAGAGCAGTCGTGAGATGTTGGATGTCATAGTTTTGTAGAAAACTTTTCATATTGTGTGAAACAAATTGTACACCATTATCAGATACCAAGAAAGAAGGTAATCCTTCAGACCTAAAAAGTAACTTCAAATACTGAATAACATTTTCCGTATTGGGATCTCTCATGAATTTATATGAAACCCATTTAGAATGATAATCAACCAAAGTTAAAATGAATCTATAACCTTGATTAAGGCCATTAATGGGACCAACAAAATCAATCCCAAGCTTTTCCCAAGGGCTATGAGGGAACTTAACTGGACACAAAGGAGAATTAGCAGTATGGATTACCCTAAGCCTATTTATGTACATCCTGCTTGCTCGAGCCCCTCTCCAGGTCTAGCAACCTGTCCAGGCCCCCTCTGGACAAGGGTAGGCCTATTTGCCTGTAACCAGCTGATACCCAGGCCTCTCCCCGGTCCAGCCAACAAGTTCAAGCCCACTTTTAGCAATACTTATATTTATAAATTCCTGCCCTTTGGGAATGCCAAATGTTCTTTAATTCTTGTAGCCCATTGGTGCTTTAACCCGGAATTTCCCCAATCTTTGGACCCTAGCACACTTTTTGGACGACAACTTCCACCCTCCATGGCTGCTAGCCAATGCTATAGGGCGGGAGAATTTACACATGTTTAGTGTTTCTTAACTCAATGTTACTCGACATATCAACCTCAGAAAGATGAAATGCTAAGTGGACCTACCAGGGTCTGAACCAGTGACCAAAAGTTCGAACACAAGCCCCGTTCTGTTCTGCTGCTCCACCGGCCTGTGAACTTGTATCCCAGCGCCGACTACTGGCACCTTAGCCCTTACTTTGACATGCTTGAAATAGGAACCCACATCTAACAGGCCTGCCAACCGGCTGCCCTCCAAATTGCAGTCCCAATGCTAGCTGACAACTTCCAAGGACAATTTACTTAACTGAAGCGACTGGTAACATGCAATTCATATTGTTAAGTTATGGAGAGACAGTGGTTATTTGTAATAAAACAAGTTTATTCTGTAATACAACCCCAATGGCATACATCAGGGGTCTCCAAACCGGTCCTGGAGGGCCGGATCCATGCCAGATGTTTAAAATTACTACATGTATCTCAATGGGGATATCCAAAAAATCTGGCATGGATTCGGCCCTCCAGGACCTGTTTGGAGACCCCTGGCATACTGGGTCCTTCTTCCTTCAGTAACAGTTCTCCTCTGACATGTTCCCTGGATTCTACACTCCAGAATCCAGTGAACATGTCATACAAACAAGGAACCCTGAAACTGTAACTAAGATACAACATATCTCCTTTTCTAAAATAACAAAAACAAAAACAAAAATAAAAATATTACATGACAAAAAAACAGTATATGAACATATGATGTTATAAAATTTATAAAACTAACAATTTAAATACAGTTACATTTATATACATTTATATTCTTTCATCAAGAATGGTTTTGACGGGGGAGGAGCTTCGCGGGCAACCAAGATGGCCGCGTAAGCTCGGAGCTCCGCGGACCTTCCGATCCTCCGCAACTATCCTGCCCGTAATCCTGATCCACGAGGGTGGATACTCGTTGCTGGTGGCTACCTGAGGCGAGCACCGTTTTCAGAACTCAAATCGGTGTCTCCTACGCGGAGCTACGTCGAGTGGGACTCCGTGCCAGCCCGGTGCCATTGTCTCGGCGGACTCCGTTACTACGTCTTGCTGAACTGCGGAGTGCCAGCCTGCTTTCGTCACCGGAGAAGTGTGCTGGACAGCGGTACTAGTTAGACGGCGGAGCGCACCTGGAACTGTCTTCCGCTGACGTCCCGGACACCATTCCGGGTTTCTGGGCTTGGACTTGCCTGGCATAGCCCTTTGTTCCTTGAGACCTAACATGGCGGGCAAGGGGGACCTCGACAAGCCGTCTAATAGAGGAGGGCGCAATAAACCGCAACAACAACAGCAGAATCGGATTGAGCGCTACACTCAGCTGAAAACACCGCCTGCTACAGGTCCCTCTGCCAAGGGCATCCCGCACTCGGGCTCGCCGGACGGCTCTGAGCCCACTTTGACCGACATTTTGGGAGCCATCACTAGTTTCCGGGAAGACATGCAGCAACAGCATGAGGTCCTCACACACAAGGTGGATGGCATGGCCGTTGATTTGTCCCTCATCAGAGCCGACCTGGGCAAGACTAATGACAGGGTCAAGAATCTGGACATTAAGACGGCCAGTCTCACAGAAGACGTTTCGGATATGCAAACGGAGGTCCGGAACCTACAGAGGACGGCGGAGCACTTCGCGAAGCGGCTGGATGATTTCGAAAGCCGGGCCAGGCGGCAGAACGTCCGCATCGTCGGCGTACCGGAGGGTTCGGAGGAGGCAGCGACGGACCTCCTTGTTGAAGATTTGATCAGGACACATCTTGCCCCGCCTGGACTCAGCAACTTTTTCTCGGTGGAGCGTGCCCACCGGGTACCGGGTGGCCCGCCGAAGACTGGCGTGGCGCCTAGACCCATCGTGGCCCGGCTGCTTAACTTTCGCGACAGGGATGCCATCCTGCAGGCCTCCAGGCGCCATGGCCCCCTCAAATTTCAGAACGCTGATGTTCATTTCTACCCGGATTTCACCAGGACAGTGCAGCGACAGCGCCAAAGCTATTCTGGGGTGAAGCGCCGGCTACGGGACCTGGGCCTTAAGTATTCTATGATGTTCCCTGCTAAGCTCCGGATCGAATACGAGGGCCGTGCCCTGTTTTTCGACTTCGCCGAGAACGTCAGTGACTGGCTGGACACTCTACCACGGCGCCGAGAAGCACAGGAGGACCACGAGGGTGGCGCGGCTGGCGTCCCGGACCCATGAGACTTGGTTCTGTAATGGGTGACTAAATGACTTTCTTGCTTGCCTCTGGGGCTATCCAATGTCGCTCTAAGTTGCCGCATTATCTTTTCTGTCAGTACATGGAGGGTGGCGGGAGGAGTTCGCGGAGAGTCCTTACTCCCCTGGGTGTCTTTTTGTAGAGTAGTTATGGGGCGACAGGCACACTGCTGGTTGGGGGGGCTTTTTAGTCACATGCAGGGGTGCAGGGTGGGGGGTGCAATTTCGTGGGGTTTGTTCTTTGTTTGTTTCATTTCTTTTTCTTCTTTAAGGCAATGGACTGTGTGTTTTGTTGAACAGTGTATGATCGGGTCGAACGGAGTCGGGTGGGGCGGGTTGCTTGGGGATGGGGGGTAGGAAACTAAAAGTGCTTAGCTGGAATGTCAATGGATTAGGTGATAGGGTCAAGAGAGGGGTGGTGCTCCAGCTGATCAAAAGGAGCATGCCTGATGTAGTTTTACTGCAGGAAACGCACTTAGTGGGCAACTCTTGTAGGGCCCTGAATCGCAAGGGTTATAAAATGGTCGCCCACTCTGGGTTCTCTTCGGGCTCCCGGGGGGCGGGCGTCCTTGTACGTGCGTCCCTTCCGCTTGAGATAGACGTCACCCTGATAGATGATAGGGGGCGTTACGCAGCTGTGGCGGGGAGATGGGAGGGGCGTTCCCTGGCCCTGTTGTCGGTTTATGTTCCCCCTGGTCTCCAGTCTAGCACCTTCCGTGACCTCGGTGGCGCCATTTTGTCTCTGCCCTCGGGCCTGCTGGTCCTAGGGGGGACTTCAATTCAGTCTGCTCTGGTACCCTGGATCGTCAGCCATCGAGAGACCTCCCGGGTTCCCAAACGTGGCTGCCGACCTTCCTTGACTCTATGGGTCTGGTGGACTGTTGGCGACTTTTACATCCGGCGCTTCGCCAGTTTTCGTTCCTCTCCGGTGCTCATGGAAGTCTGTCCCGCTTGGACTATGTCCTCACCCTTGCGGCGCAATCGCCTGCCATTTCTGAAGCGCGTTTTTTGGCAAGAGGTATTTCCGACCACTCGCCGTTGTGGATCTCCTTTGACTTTGGTGTCCTTTTGTCCAACCGCCCGGCAGCCGTAAATCCCTGGTACTTCCGCAACCACAACATGCGAGCGCTGCTGGCCAAGGCCATCGCTTTATACTTCACAGAAAATATTGGCTCAGTGGGCTCAGCGGTCACCCTTTGAGAGGCCTTTAAAACGGTGTTGCGGGGTGAGGCCCTGGCTCTCATCGCGGCGGCCAAAAGAACTCGTGATACTGATCTCCTGCAGGTTGAGGAGGAGGTCTTGGACCTCGAGTCCCGTCTGGGGCCCGAGCCCGAACCCGCCCTCCTGCATGAACTCGCTCTGAAGCAATCGGAGTATCACGATCTTGCCACGGATGCAGCTCTGCTCTTAGCGAAAGAGCAGCAAGGCCGCATCTATGACGTCGGAGACAAGGCTGGTAAATTGCTGGCCTGGCTGGACAGGCGGGAGATGGCGAGCCGAGTGGTTCCGGAGATCCTGTGCGAGGACGGAGTGGTGGTCACTGATCCGAGCGCCATCGCCGAGTCCTTTGCTGACTATTTCCGGGGGGTCTACACCTCCGGGTCAGATCGCTCCGAGGCCGACTCGGCTGAACTCCTCTCGGCGATAGACCTCCCCTGCCTCTCTGAGGAGGACAGGGTGGACATTGACCGGGACATCACTGCGGACGAGATCGCCTTGGCGATCCGCGCTTTGCGTACGGGTAAGGCTACCGGACCCAATGGCATACCGGTTGAACTATATAAGATCCGGCCGGACGTGATCTCTCCTCACTTGAAGGACATGTTCCTCCGTGCCCGTGAGGATGGCGTCTTCCCCCTGGACCAGCGACTGGCCACTATTGTGGTTATTCACAAGGATGGAAAGCCGCGGGATGTTTGTAGGTCCTACCGCCCTATTTCTCTCCTCAACGCCGAGCCCAAGATCCTGGCCAAACTGTTGGCTAACCGATTGGTCGGGGTTATTAGCGACCTGGTGCACCCGGATCAGTCCGGTTTTATACCCCGCCGCAATACTGCCCTTAACCTGAGACGCTTACATGGCGTTATGGCCAGAGTTCACGCCCTCACTGAACCGGCGGTGCTGGCCTCCCTTGATGCCACAATGGCTTTTGATTCCTTGGAATGGAATTATTTGTGGGCAGTCTTGAAGAAACTTGGTTTTGGGCCGGGCTTCCTGGGCTGGGTGCAACTTCTTTATTCTAGCCCCCTGGCTGCTGTTACGGTGAACGGTCGTATGTCTGCTCCCTTCGCACTTCAGCGAGGCACCAGACAAGGCTGTCCCTTGTCTCCGCTCCTGTTTGCGCTGGCTCTGGAGCCCCTCGCGGCGATGTTGCGCTCGCACCCTGACTTGCATGGGATCTCCTGGTCCCCGGGCTTTGAGGACAGGGTCTCCCTGTACGCGGACGACATCCTGCTGTATCTCACCTCCCCTTGTAAGTCGCTTATTGTGGCGTGCGATGTGCTCCGGCTGTTTGGGCGTTACTCCGGCCTGATTATTAACTGGGCCAAATCCTCCCTTTACATCCTCAAGGGCGACACGCCGCGCCTTCCCAGAGGCTGTAATATCCAACTGGCGGGACAAGGCTTTAAGTACTTGGGGATTTACATTTTGCATAACCCTAAGGCAAGGTATGACCACAACTTGCTCCCCCCGCTCCACCGTTTGCGGCGGGACGTGGAGAGTTGGCGTAAGCTCCCTCTCTCGTTGCTGGGCCGGGCGGCGTTATTTAAAATGATGTCCCTGCCCAGGTTCCTGTATGCCTTGCAAAATACTCAGGACCTGGTCCCGGCCCGCTACTTCAGGGAGGTCGAGAGTCTGCAGCGTGCCCTTCTTTGGGACGGACGACCCCGTGTCGCTGTTCGGAAGCTCACCATGCCATGGTACGATGGGGGCATTGCGCTACCAGACGTGCGGAGATACTACTGGGCCTCTCAACTTACCGCCATCAATCATGGTTTTTACGGTCCCGTGGACAACCCCGGTTATGCCATGGACCGCTGGCTTTTGCACGGAGGCAATTACTATTGCGCCCTATATTCTAGATCCTTCGATCGTAACCTCACTGGCCCGACCAAGGCGGCGGTCCATACGTGGCGGACGATCACTAAGATACAGGGCTGGCAGGGCAGGCTGACGTGATTTACCCCACTCTTTGATTCCGACATTTTGGGCAAGCTTTGGCACACCAAGGGCTTCGAGAAGTGGGATCTCATAGGCATCTCGAGGGTTGAGGACATGCTCTCCAGGGGGGTGGTCAAGACCTTCCCACAGCTGCAGGCGGAGTATAAATTGAGTGCTACGGAGTTTTTCCGCTATGCCCAGCTACAACATGCAATAACTGCCGCCAGGCCGGAGGAGGGTGACATCCCCGAAAGTTCCCCTTTGGAGGACAGGGTGTTGGACGGGCATATGCCTGATAGCGCCATCTCTCTGTCCTACAAGAAACTGATCAACGTCCAGGTGGACCTCCTCCAGCGCTTGCGGGAACAGTGGGTGGCCGATGGGCTTGAACTGGACGATGAGGACTGGCAGAGTGCTGTGTCCTCCCCTAAGGAGGTAGCCATTTCCTCGCGTCTGAGATTGGTCCAGTTTAAAATCCTTCACCGAGTGTATGTCACCGGCCCCAGGCTGGTGCACATGGGCTTCTCGCCGGATGGCCTCTGCCGCCGTGGCTGCGGAGCCCTTGCCACCTTTCTTCATATACTGTGGGAGTGCCCCGTTATTGCCCCTTATTGGGAGAGGGTTCATAGAGTGATGCGGGAGGTGACTGGAGTGGAGTTGGCGGCGGAGGCGCGTAGGTGCCTCCTGAATGTTTGGGAGCCTAATGACTATGATACGGCGCAGACCCGATGGGCCACACTGGGCAATATGGTCGCTAAACGGGACATAGCGCAGAGGTGGGGTTCTAATGTGGCCCCCCTGGTGGTACAATGGAAGGCCAACATGGACTGGTGTATGTTGCGCGAAAAGACTGTGTATACTGCCAGGGGGCGGCCTCAGACGTGGAACAAGGTGTGGGGTGCCTGGAATGCCTATAGAGGGGACTTGTGTTTACCACCTGCACCGTTGCCACGAGATGAACGCTTGTCACCATAGACGTTGACGACAGCTATGTTACTCTTGTACTGATTCTCCTGTTCTTCCTTCCCCCCCCCCCCTGCTTTTGCTACATTCTGTCTCAGTTCTTTCTACAACTTTTCCAGCTCCTTCCGCCTCCTACCGACTAGTGGTCTCCTCCATTTCCATTGCCTTTTTCGCGCCCTTGGGCGCTTTGTTTAAAGTTTTTTGTTTTAAAAAATAAAAAACAACCTGCATTGTCCTGAAATGAATCGCTTGGCACTGTGACCGTTCTATACTATGCTGCCTTGCCTCCGGGATGTTAGGCTGAATAGCTGTGTGCTTTTTACAATAAAGGTTTTAAAAATTAAAAAAAAAAAAAAAGAATGGTTTTGACTTAGGACGCGTAGATTTCTCTTTCATATCTGACATTGATACATTGACATGAGAGTTAGGACGAATAGATTCTTCAGCCATGTTCTCTATTGATGCTTTAACATTAGCATCCATCAATTTTTGACCAAGATCTTGACTCAAAATATGTTTGCATTCTAAATCATTACATCTTGTTATACTTCTTACATTCCAACGTTTGCCATCATCCAATTTCACGATATTGCCTTCTATGTGAATAATTTGTTTGGGTTTAGACCATTTTGAACACCCTGGTTTAAGATTTCCCATTTGATGCCTACGTACCCATCCTCCCACATTGAATAACCTTGGAGAACTCTTGACTTTGACATTATGATTATGAACATATCTATTCTGATACGCTTGTACCTTACTCAACATTTCCCTTGCATCAAATGTTTTTGTGATTTTCTGACACATCCAAGAAGGTTTTACTTTAGATCCAGCCACACGCCCCTTTAATAAAGAAAATGGAGCCTCCCCTGTGGCTGAATGAGGAGTGTTCCTATAACACCATAGCATCTCTTTGACTGCAATTTTTCAGTCATCATCATTATTACTAGCTAGTTGTATGTACTCTTTTAATACACGGTTGAATCTTTCCACTAAACCGTTTTCTCTTGGATTATAAACAGATGTAGTGACGTGTTTTACACCAACCTTATCAAGATACGTAGAAAACTCTTCCGCCACAAACTGTGGACCATTATCTGATAGGATGACACTTTGATACTCCTCCCTATGAAAGATTTCTTCATAAAACTCAATCATGTTAGATGCTTTGATGCCTCTTACAAATGCAACCTCTGGACATTTGCTGTAAAAATCCATTAAAACAATGGCATATTTGTTCTCAATACCCTTTACATGAAACGGCCCACAATTTTATCCCAAGGTTTATCAGGAAAAGAGGTTGCCGATATGATAGTTTCTTGAGACTTATGTGATTTATCGCTACACATACAAGCTAAACAACTTCGAACACACCTATCAATGTCTTTGTCCATACCAACCCACCAGAAGTCATTTCTCGCTCTCCTTTTCATGCTGGTCATACCACTATGACCTTCATGTAATAAACCCAACATCCTGTCACGTAATATCAATGGTATTACGGTATTACTAGTCTCTCACTTCTTCTAAGAATACCATTAGAAAAGGATAACTCTGACCAAACCATTTTGTAATCAGCAAGAACACTTTTATCCAAAGATGATGAATTCACACCTACATGTAAATGTTTGATTACTTGTTGTAACACGTCATCCTTAGCTACAGCTTGAATCCACTCTTGCTCACTTATAGAATTAATACATGAATCTTCAATACTAGCAACTAACCATTCATCACCATCTTCATGCATATCATCATCACTGCAAGGCAACGGAAGACAAGACAAACAGTCTGCACTAATGTTCTTGTGACCCGGAACATAGTTTATATGAAAGTTATATTCCTGTAATCTGTACAACCATTTTGCAATTCTAGGTGTGGCTCTAAATGCCCCCTTTGTAGAGAAGATGTCGATAAGTGGCCTATGATCTGTCCTTAATTCAAACGCTGTACCCCAAATTAACGTTTTAAAGTGGTCCACACCCCACCAACACGCTAAGGCCTCCTTTTCGATCACTGAATAAGAGGGTTCAGCACCTTTGAGTGTGCGAGAGGCAAAGGCTATGATTCTCTCAGTTCCTTTGTTTCTTTGCATAAGAACAGCGCCTAACCCGTATGCACTGGCATCCACAACAATTATAGAGGTATGATTAGGATCATAAGGTTTTAGGGCAACCGCTTTTACAATGTCCAATTTGACATTTCGAAAACCTGATGACATAAAGTGGACCAAACAAAAGAGGTACCTTTTTTCATTAATAACCTCAAGTCATGTACCTTGTCAGCAAAGTCTGGAACAAATTTTGAATAATATTCTGCGAGTCCTAAAAAGGATCGCAGTTGATCTTTGTTAGTTGGATGAGGTGCCTTTTCAATTGCATCTACTAATTTAATTTTGGTTTAATTCCCTCATTAGAAATCGTATGCCCAAGATAGTCAATTTGTTTTACGCCGAATTTACACTTCTCAGCACATACGGTTAAACCAGCTTCTTGTAGTTTAAACAAAACTTGATGTACAATCTTATCATGAGATGTTAAATCTTTACCCCAAGTCAGAATATCATCCTGAAATACTCTCACGTTAACTACATCTTTCAAAATACTGCACATGAGTCTCTGAAAAACAGAGGAGGAGGACGCCAATCCGAAAGGCATCCTGAGATACTGAAAAGCACCCTCAGTTGTTATGAACGATGTTAAATGCCTAGATTCTGCATGTAATTTGACCTGATGGTATGCATTAGATAAGTCAATTGATGAAAAATACATAGCATCTTTGATACTAGATATCATTTTGTTGATGCGCGGAAGTGGATAACGATCAATCCATATATTTCGATTTAGATCTCTCAAATCCACACACATTCTAATTTAGCCGTTCGGTTTCTGAGCTAAAACAATGGGACTAAGCCACTCAGAGGCTTCTATTGGTTCTATCACTTTGGCTTCACACAACCTGTTCAACTCTTCTTTCAATAAACTTCACAACGCAAATGGCACATTTCTTACTTTGTGAACAGTTGGCACACTGTCTGCTTTAAGAATGATTTTATGTTCAAATTTAACCAAACATCCTAGATCTTTACTAAATAACTTGGGAAACTCGGATTCCCACTTGGATGAAGGAATATCGTTGGTTAACAACACCTGATCAGGAATATCGTTGGTTAACAACACCTGATCAGGATTTAATATTATCCCCATTTTCTTCTGGTCCTTCCACCCTAATAAAGCTCTTCCATGTTCGACTACATAAACTTTGCTCAGACATGATCTACCTTTAAAAGTTAACTGAGCATCAAAATAACCTAACATTTTATGCCACAATACCCTTTAGGTCGTACATCTGAGGATGTCAAAGTTGTTTTACTCCCATTTTTCCACATATTTTTGTCAATAATAGTGAAGGGCGAGCATGAGTCTGCCCAAAGTGCCATAACGTCACGATTTATCAATACACTACATTTAGGAGGTTGATATTCTTCAGAAATATAATTCACAGTGTCATCATATACAACCATAACTTCAATATCATTCTCATCATTTTCCTCATCCTCATCATCAAATTGAGGTTCAACAACATTGACAGAGCGCTTCCAGTTACCTTTATCACCTGTTCTACACCATTTAGCAAAATGGCCTACTTTTTTACATTTCATACATGTAACTTTAATTGCAGGACATTTATTGAAATCCGCAGTATGCTTTTGACTTCCACATCTGAAACATACACGCTTATTTGTATAAGTTTGACCCTTATCAGTATGAAATTTTGCACCTTTGTTTTCAGTTTTATACTCTGTTTTTTTGTTGCTATTTACAACATTAACACTAGATCCATCTTTGTCTTTCTGTTGCACTGAACCGAACTCTTTAACATACTGGGACGTATTTTCCATTTTTCTTGCTGTATCAACAGTTTTTTGTAGGGAAGGATTTTTAAGTTCAAGTAGACGTTCCTGAATTTTAATGTTTTTAATTCGATTAATAAATTGGTCTCTAATAATATCCTCATGTAAATCCTTGAATTTGCAAGTAATAGCTAAAGTTCTCAGACAAGCTACATGCTGTTGTACATTTTCCCCAGGTAATTGTGTTCTGGAAAAAAATTTGTGTCTCTCTACTACAATCCTAGTTTTTTTTCCATAATTTTCCTCTAAAGCCTTTAAAGCTTCAGCATATACATCTACAGCTGTATCATTAGAACTAGTTTCGCTAGTTTCGCTACTTTCATCAACGGTGTCAAGTACTGTGGAAACAACACGAGGTGTTTTAGGTAAAGTTTTCAAAACGTTCCTACCTTCAACACCTAAATTGTGCTTCAATAATGCTAATTTTCTAGAAGGTAAAAATACATCACCACCGATGGCTTCAAGGTAGGTTTCAAATGATTCTGACCAATCCTCCCAATTCATAGATGGAGGACCAGCGTTTTGAAGAAACTTAGGAGGAGCAACAACAAAAGATGATACCTCCATATCAACTTAAGATATTCACTAATAAAGAAATATTAAAGAAATTAGCGCATTCACAAAATAATATGTGAAAAATAATAAATTAATAAAAATAAAGTTGTCACCGTTGTCTAGAAGTATTGATGAATAAGATAAAGATTGTCACTATAGACTAGATTGTAGTTGACATTCAGAGATTGAGGAGTTTAAACGTCATCCAATGAACAATTTGGAGAGGAAAATGTTAAAGATGAAGTATAAAGGGTATTACAGGTTGTGCCAATTAGAAATATGTACTACCGTGCACATCGGCAAAACGTGCACTTTACTTTATTTTCAAAATTGTACCTTCGCGTCTTTAAAAGGGCTCTGTAAAATGGCCGCCGTGCCTCAAAACATCGCTGTGACGTATTACGTTGCGTGATGACGATTTACGCAAAACGTGCTGATGTCATCACGATCATTCGTAGGTTTTCGGACGTAGCTAGACACACCTTGCGTCGCGGGTTACAGCGCGTGAAGATTAAGCTTGCAGTAACTTTTTAAAGAATAGCAAGGTAACGATTTCCATGCACATTGTCTAATTTTTGGCAGAATTTACACAAAAATGGAGAGAAAAAAAACGATTAGAGGTTTCGGTTTCAATTCTCAAATAAAATGGTCCCATATTTTCATTAAGGTAAAATGCTTAGCGCTACGGAACCCAATCAGCATTAATACCCCATAAACTGACATAAATCGTCAGAATAAGACGAGAAAAAAAACAATTTTCACGGGGTTTAATTATACGGGGTTCCGATTTTCATTAAAGTACCTTAAAAGTCCAAGAGCTTCAGTTCAGGAAAGGAGAGTAGATTGCAAAGGGGTTGAGCTGTCCAAAAACGTTTTCAGTTCTTCATTAATTCGATCCCATCCTCGTGGCCACTGTTATGGAGAGACAGTGGTTATTTGTAATAAAACAAGTTTATTCTGTAATACAACCCCAATGGCATACAGGGTCCTTCTTCCTTCAGCAACAGTTCTCCTCTGACATGTTCCCTGGATTCTACACTCCAGAATCTAGTGAACATGTCATACACACACAGAACCCTGAAACTGTAACTAAGATACAACACATATTGCTCAGGGGACATGGAGTAAACCTAGGAGTAATGTACCTGCACCCTCTTAACTATGACCGCAAAATGTGCTCTGGTAGTTGTCCGTATTAGTGCTCCATCCCCTCCATTTCAGCATTATTAAGGCAAACCGCACCCTCTTGGGAATGGCACACTCACGCCCCAGCTGACAGAAAGTGCCTATTCGTGTGTAGCCCCTAACCTTATGTTTTTCACTGATGCCCTAAAAGCCAGCCAGGCTATTACTATAGTGTGCACCCAGGTACCCCTACCTGCTGCCCTACTGTGCCCCTTGGGTTCAAACCAGTCTGGTATCATGGCTCAGGGTGACCTGTGCTCGCTGCTGCCCTAGATGCTACTTGATTTGGCGACCATTTTGAGGAAGAGGGATTTGAGTGGACCTACTTGGCTGGGAGGCAGCTGCAGGCTTAGACTCAGGCGATCCCTCACTGTGCGCTCCTTTTCCCCCCACAGTGAGTCTCAACTGGGAAGCCTCTGCCTACTTGCAAACTTACAGAAAACCCGTTAATCCACCCCTTTCCACTACCTCCTCAGTTATCATATAGAGTGTGTGCGTGTCTCCCGAAACCAAAAGACCATACATATGGATGTCCCCACTAGCTACGTGCCTGCCCTGTTTCAGATGCAATTCTGGGCATGGGCCCCGCCCCCGAGTCATGAATGTCTTGATCATGAAAACCTAATAAGGCACACAATGAACCATAGACATACCTAATGTCTCTGAGGTGAAGCCATCAGCTGACCCCAGACCGGCCAGGCCAGAAACTTTGGATGCCACAAGCAGCCCTCATGGTTACAAAGGAACACCAGATCCCAAAAACAACCCTTTGGAAGTAAACTAAGCACACCAAAATCTGCTTCCAACTGGCCTTGCTGAAACCTCTGCATCCCACTTCCGGATTATGATCGATAGGCTTCATAATTGCTGGCTTTTCCTGCTAGTGTGCCCCGTTCGTACCCTGCATTTCTTCTACTTTCTGTTCTCTCTCTGACTGCCAACTGAAAGTATAATTGTAAGCACCCCTCTGAATGCTAAAACAACTAAAATGCAAGCATAAATTGTCGGGAGACATTCAACCTCTGGCTTGAAACGCAGCAAGCGTCGCAAGTCAAATACTGAGTTGAGAACCCCTTTCTTCAACTTGACCAGAGATGGCCGGTACCTCTGCTCCTATTACCAGGAAGGTGTGGTGCCTCCCCCAGCTGGTAACTTATGGGTGCGCATGGCACCCGTATTGTATAACCTGAGGCCCACTCTGTTTTAGCAGTTCACCCCTGTAAAACCCAGTCAAGACAGTCCTGCCAGTATCCTATCTGTGTCTTTTTGAACTTGTTCCATGAGGCCTGTTACCTGCAGACAGAAAACAACTCCAAGCTTTCTTGCCCCCCCTCCAGACAATCCGGGGCATTGCAGAGCGGACAGAAGCTGGAAATATTTAGCTGCTCGCCACCTATCATAGCAATGTCACATCCGCGACTGCGGAGTAGGGCGTGTCTTCTGCTCAGCAACAGATCGCGGTGCCGCTTGAGAGTGTCTTCTTACTGTTGTTAACCACATGGCCCCACTGGCTCAGCAAGACTGTGTTAGCCCATGTGCATGCAATATCGTGTACACGTGAGCAGCTGCAATTCTATTTCTAACTGAAATAACTGGCAGCAGTGGAAGTAGGACCAATGTATCCGGAGACTGGAGCAACTTATTGTGGACCAGTGTCAGTGCTAGGAAACAGTAGGAGGTGAGCGGCACGCTATTTGCTGACTGCCTGTCCTCACCGGGTCGAGAGGGGGCCGAGGGGCATGCGGTCGGCGCTCCTGGTTGGTTGGGGCACTCGCTTGTATCCGATACGTGGGAATACCACACGACCTTGCTGCCCCCCACCAAGCGACCACCTGGGCTGCAGTAATTGTGGAGGAGCAGCCTTGTGATGCTCGTTTGCCCCCCTCCCCCTAAAAACAGGCCCACGTGCCAGGGTCCCTGCCATGGCAAGTGGCACTGGCCCTCGCTCCGCCTGAGCAGGAGATCCTGCAGGCAGTGAAGGGAGCGTGATGAATGACTTTCGGCCATCCCCCAATGCTAATAATCCCCACCGAGCAACATAAATACACTCCACATTGCAATCAGGACCACTTAATTACACGTCACATAATTACACTCTATACAATTCAACATAAATACACTCCACATAATACCACTGTGGCATATAATTAGATGCCACATAATTACACTCTACACAATGCAACATAAACACACTCCACAAAATACCACTCAGTGCGACATAGTTACACGCCACATAATTACACTCTACTCAATGCAACATAAACAAACTCCACATACCACTCAATACAACATAATTACACACCACATTATTACTCTCTACTCAATGCAACATAAATACACTCCACATAATACCACCCAGGGCCACATAATTACACACCACATAATTGCACTCTACTCAATGCTACATAAATACACCTAACATAAATGCAGTCTATACCCATACCACCAATCAACATAAATCCACTCCACACCAGGACACAATTTCACTAAGCATAATTTCACTCAACATCACGGTTCCAGGCCACACAATCCAACTCCACACATTTCCAATACACACTGCAAAATTCCACACCAAACAACATATTTCAACTCTAGAACTTTACAATCCACAACGTACCATATAGTGTGTGTCACCACCTGAGCGCCAAACATCATTCACCACCACCATTTTGCATCAGGGCACCTCCTAAGCATCACGTCAGTCTGCCCTTGGAATCTGGCATCTGTTGAATCTCCCCTAGTGCCCGTCCGCTGTTTGTGTTCTAATTAAAATTACTGTTTTCCAACCTCCACTTCCCCATTATTTATTTCCCACACCACCATAACAATTTTTTTTATAACAAACAAGCATCAGAACAGGCAGGAAGAAGTTGCCTTGAGTGCAAGTACAAAAAAACGAAGACATTTTTTATGTTAAAAACTTTTTTAAATCAGGTTTTTCACTTGTATATAATCTTGTCTTTGTTTGCATAAAGGTAACAAAACTGCTTAACACTTTTATTATAACTTTTCAACATAATACACAGCAGCCACAATGCTCCACAACATAGCCAAAAGTTCTGCTAAACACATAAGGTCCTAAAGGTGAGACCTATTGGCAATGCCAACGCTTGTTCTACATAATGATGTCCTAGAGTATGGCTCGTCCGCTAATTACATATTCATCAGCTTACTTATTGGAGCTTCACCTCAAAGGTAAGATTGAGGGGTGCCATTTTATTCATGCAGAGTGTCTGACACAGAGCACCTGCCCCAGCTGTGCATTCCACATTAGTCCCACGGGTTACCCAGCTTCTTCAGCTCTCTCTGCTAAGGTCATCTCGGGAATTAAGATGAGTGGTCCAGATAGTAAAATTTAGATTGAATGTGCTTTAATTAATGGGCGCTCACTGATCAAACATAAATGTGAAGTCATGGACCTGGTTCAATTCATGGAACTAGATTGCCTCTTTGGCACAAAGACATGGGCAAGAGAAGACTCGGGCCAGAACTCACTGAAGCAGTTCCAATAGGGTATAGGGGTATCTGATTGCTAGATTAGAAAGCTTCTCTAGGATGGGTGGGGCCTGGCTATCATTTTTAGGAACGCTCTTAATTGCATACTTGAGTCCCTAACTCCTCAATCGCGTGCTGAATGTAAAGTGGAGTCTTTCAGATTAAAGGTTCATGTTGATTTTACTTTTTGTGGACTAGTGGTCTACCGCCCACCTATTTTGTACTGTAGATGTCTATCTTCTTGGGACCATCTCTTAGAAACTTTTTCAGTCCATTCCAATGTCATGATTGTTGGTGATTTTAATACTTATTTAGCGTCTCTGCTTGTCAGGATTCCACCTCTTTTTCTGAGCTCATGGTCAACCTGGGTTTCCCCCAGGTATGTTAGGTTATGCTATACTTTATAAGGCGCACGTTTAGCCATGGGTGTCTTGGCGCTTCACTGAAACCTGAGCATACTGAGCAGAGGGCTAGCTAGCTGTTAAATAGCCAAGTTTAAGTTCTTTTCTGAAGGGAAGGAGGGTGGGTATGGTCCTAAGATATAGTGGAAGAGAATTTCCACAACCTAGCTGTGCTGCAAGTATAGCTCCTTCCTCCCCAACTCACTTTCCTGATTCTGGTAGTAATGATCAGTCTAGCACTAGCAAACTGAAGATGTCTGTTTGGGGTATGCCAATTGAAAACTTTCCATAAAAATTCAGGGCCTTCTCTACACAAGGCCTTATGGGCCACCCAGAGCACCTTGAATTTGAATTGCTGACAAACAGGGAGCCAATGTAGGTCCCGGATTCCTGAGGTTACTGACTGATATTTGGGAATATCCAGAACCAATCTGGTGGCTGCATTTTGTACCATTTTTCTTGGAGGCTGATGTATAAGCTGTTACATAATAGTACAGTTTTGACAGGACCAGTGCAGAGACCACAGTTTTCCACGTGTTTCGAGGAATGAAAGGGAAAATTTTGCTTAAGGTTTTGATTGTAAAAAAAGATAACACTGCTGTAGACACCTGAGCCTTGTATCCGAGCTTGTCATTCACGATAAAGCCTACATTTTTAGCTTTAGTCACCTGATGAGGGGATGAACCCAGACTATCAGGCCTGCAGGCAGGAGAGAGATTGCCAAAAAGTATGACCTCGGTTTACTTGACTTCAACTTTAGGCAATGTTTACCCATCCAGCTACTTAAAGCAATCATACAGTCATGTAGTCTTGCAGAATAGTTAACATTATTGTCCACGGCAGATACCACCAATTTGGTTTCGTCAGCGTAGGATGTTTGGTTTTAGGTTAAAACTATTGATTAAGTAGCAAGTTCTGCAACATATATGTTGAATAGCGTTGAGCTTAATGAGGAGCCCTAGGGAACACCACATGACAGTGTAAAGGGTGAAGAATTAAACTGGCCAAGGTTCAGAGTTTGTGATCTCTCCAACAGAAAAGATGTTAATAGGGCAAGAGCATTCCCTTTAACTTCTACAGCATTCAAAAGGTGGACCGGTAGCCTATGGTCAACGGTGTCGAACGCTGCGGATAGGTCCAACAGTATAAGAGCTGCTGAACCTCCGCTATCTAATGCCTTTCTTATTTTCTCAGTGCCATCTCTGTACTATGGTTGGCTCTAAATCAAAATTGTCTAGGGTCTAGAATCTGATTATAGAGAGTAAAATTGGATAACTCCACAGTGATTATTTTCTCAACAATTTTTGCTGGCAGGGTAAGTCTTGAGATGGGACGATAATTGGCAGGATCGTCAGAGTCATATGGCCGGGATGCCTGTCACCCCCTCCCAACACAATCCCCAAAGATGGGAAGACGGACGCCGTTCTGAACTTTTGAAAGGCGGGAGGGAGTTACCCTCCCGGCCGTATTTATTAAAATATGAAACAAAATTAAAACATTAAAATAACAGTTTCATATCATGTACAATTTTTCATTTATTACATTTATGATGCAGACACGTTCATTGGCTAACCTTAACAAATCTCTAATACAAAGGTTTTCCTAGCCGAGTCTAAACATCCTGCAAATGCATACTTTCTAAATAAAAATTGTACATCCTAGCATTACGGGCCAACGGCAAGGTCGCAACCGGTGTCAGATCCCTACTACCAGAACTCCCCCCTCACGGTGTGAGGGGCGGGCGCACAGAGGACTGTACCTCTGTGCCAACTCCAATTTCCCTTGTCTTTGCGGGGGCCCCCTATTTAACTCGACGCCATCTTAATGGTCGTCCGAGGACTCGTGTGAGGTGTCTAGAAGGTAGCGTGGACCCCCCTCCCACCCCACACTGTTTATCACATCCGCCGTCGCGGATATCCTGGCCCCGGGAAATTCGTAGGAGGGGCATCTAGCCGCCTCCTCCCCTGGAAGGGGCCTATGACCGCCTTCCCTTAGGCGACCCCATACTTAGTGGGTGCCGCCTCCCCGTGTGAGGGGCCAATGGCCGCCTCCCCCGGGCGCTCCCATCCATAATGGGTGGCGCCCCCCCTCTAGGGACCTTGAAATTACTGCTCACCGATCATGACCTTACCGCCCGACCAAAAATAAATACGACGTTTTATTTACCTAAGAAAGAAAATCAACTCTACATTGCAATATTTATCCTATTATTTAAACATTCTACACATCCTTAACTAGACTGTTATACTCCGCTCAACTAAGGAAGAAAATGTTATGAAGCAAATCATTTTATTGCAGTACCAACACTGACATTTTTATTAACCACTAAAACCAGGAGAGAAAAGATATTATCAACCCAAATCAATTTCATTGCAGTACTAACATTGCCATAAGGGGCTGGTGGGTGGGTCAAAAATTGCTCCTTGTTCCGTCGAGGGCTCACGTGCAACGAGAGGGTGCAGCTTCCAAGCACAGGAACAAGAGGATGCTTCTTTGGATTGCTGCTCCTTTTATTCCTCTTCAGGAGGGCGTGTACCCTCCTCCGGTACGCCTACGGGGCGTGGCCAACGGTGTAAGTGTCTAGGACAACCCTTCGTGGGCGGGAAAAGGCGCGCCCCGGCTACGCCGCTTCGGGCATACCAGCCGAGACACGCCCCCCGCCCAAAATGGCTTCCCGGGGGGATCCGGGCCCCCTACCATACGTTCGGGGGGACCGAGTGGTCGCCCCTTTCCATATGGCCGGGATGCCTGTCACCCCCTCCCAACACAATCCCCAAAGATGGGAAGACGGACGCCGTTCTGAACTTTTGGAAGGCGGGAGGGAGTTACCCTCCCGGCCGTATTTATTAAAATATGAAACAAAATTAAAACATTAAAATAACAGTTTCATATCATGTACAATTTTTCATTTATTACATTTATGATGCAGACACGTTCATTGGCTAACCTTAACAAATCTCTAATACAAAGGTTTTCCTAGCCGAGTCTAAACATCCTGCAAATGCACACTTTCTAAATAAAAATTGTACATCCTAGCATTACGGGCCAACGGCAAGGTCGCAACCGGTGTCAGATCCCTACTACCAGAACTCCCCCCTCACGGTGTGAGGGGCGGGCGCACAGAGGACTGTACCTCTGTGCCAACTCCAATTTCCCTTGTCTTTGCGGGGGCCCCCTATTTAACTCGACGCCATCTTAATGGTCGTCCGAGGACTCGTGTGAGGTGTCTAGAAGGTAGCGTGGACCCCCCTCCCACCCCACACTGTTTATCACATCCGCCGTCGCTGATATCCTGGCCCCGGGAAATTCGTAGGAGGGGCATCTAGCCGCCTCCTCCCCTGGAAGGGGCCATGACCGCCTTCCCTTAGGCGACCCCATACTTAGTGGGTGCCGCCTCCCCGTGTGAGGGGCCAATGGCCGCCTCCCCCCGGGCGCTCCCATCCATAATGGGTGGCGCCCCCCCTCTAGGGACCTTGAAATTACTGCTCACCGATCATGACCTTACCGCCACAGGCCGGATAGTTGACCGGCTATCCGGCCCCCCCACAACTCCTACTAAAGGTCATGCTTTTACAAACCCTTTAACCATGCTACGAAGTCTCCTATGAGTAAGACATTCCCCTCCCGGGACAAATGGACCCCATCCTCGAGATACATGTGATCCCCCCGAATACATCCATGCGGAATACAGTGCAACTGCGCCGAGCGAAACAACCTACCAAGCTTGTTATTGACCTTCTTTACTGAATGGTTCAGTGCTGATACAGAGAGGCCCCCCCGCCACACCCTCCTGGGAATCATGTGGGACCATGCTATCGTGCACCCCGGGATCCTTCTCGCCAACCAGCTAACAGTAGATAGAACTCGCTCGAGTAGTACTCGCCGACCGAGTGTCACCAAATCATTGCCTCCCAGGTGTACTATGATTACAGACGGCGGTGACCTTGTCCGCCCTAACAGTCCCTCGAAAAAACATTGAAACTGGTCAATACAGAGCCCGCCCCTTCCATGGAAGGTCACCCTGTACCCGTATTCCCCAGCTGCGTGAATCATGTCACCTGCTTTGAATACGTCCCCGGCCCGCCTCACGTATGAGTGGCCCACGACCCACACCATTCTTTCCTCAGCCGGTGGTCTCTGACCGCTGGTCCCCAGGTGCCGGGTCGACTGCACAGTCCGCCCCGCATAGCATGCTCGCGAAACTGTAAACCAAACAGAAGACAAGAAGCGTGAGTGCATGACATTGGCTTCACAACATGTGCAACCGCACATACCTTTTATAACAGTTCGAGGACCATCGTCCCAATTGTTTCACCTCCTCAACACTCTGACCCCTGGCCGTAGCCTCTGTAGCAGCCCCTATCCTAAAGGAATGGGTCCCGAAATCGCCGGGGTCCAAGCCCGCCGCTGCGATTGCCATTGTTAGCACCCGCTGAAACTGAAACCTTGTCAGTGGGGTGGCGTCGATGTGTCTCAGCAAGCTTCCCCCCCATGCTTCTGCCCTTTGCGCTAAATATTCCTCAACGCACTTCACCGGGCACATGGGGGACCCTCGCATGCGCTGGACAACAATACTGTCTACCATAGCACCCTGATCGGTCTTGGACCTGGCTATTGTGACCACCATTGAATCACCCTTGATCAGAACGTGTTCCCGACACAGACCTCCCTCCACATCCTTCTTATTTTTTGCAACCAGCTCGCTCACCCGCATAGCCCCATGGAACGCTAATGCGAAAGCGGCCCGGAACAGCACTGCCTCGGACTGGGAGGAACATGTCGCGGGGAGTACCGACATCAGCAGGGATAACCTTTCTAACCCAATCGGGCGCCTTTCGTCTACTCTACGACCCTCAAGGCGTTGCTAACCACGCAGAGCCTTCCTCACCAAAAAGGACGATGTGGGGTCCTTGATGCCATGCGCCTGCGCCATGAATGCAATGGCGGCCCGGTGCCTGTTGGCCGTTGCCGCTGATCGGCCTGCCCTGTGTAGTGCTACTAAAAACTTTAGGACATACTCCTCCTGCCCCCAATTGTCCCCTCCTGCTGTACCCAAAAATGCACAATAGGAACGAAACGCTCCTTTGTATGCCTTCCTTGTCCTGGGGGCTAGGCTTGCTCCCACGAGGTCCTGTAATCCGGGGCACCGAGTAACCAGAGTGCTTTGGGAAATGGTGCCGCCACTAGGTCCGCGGAAGGCAGATAACCCCTGAAGGCCTGCATGTGGAAACGAGAGAGTGCATCAGCCGCCTGGTTCAGCACACCCGGCACATGCCTCGCCCTGAATTGAACGTTCAGTCTCATGCAAAGTAGTACAATTTCCTTCAGTAATCTCAATATCCATTTGCAGCGTGCTGCCTGATTATTTATGCACTCGACTACGGTCATGTTGTCGGACCAAAACACCACTGAGCGATCACGAAACTCATCCAGCCATGCCTTCAGAGCCACAAAAATGGGGAACAACTCCAGAAACCCAATGTTACCTGTGAGCCCACTGGTGTGCCACCACGTCGGCCATGTTTGCGCTGACCATCGATTACCGAAGATGGCACCAAATCCTACGCTCCCTGCCGAGTCGGTCCACAAACCCAGCTCGTCCGAGGACGCTGGTGGCTTGCCCGACACCACTCAACCGTTGAAATCCGCCAGAAATGTCAACCATATGCGCATATCCTGGCGAACCTCTGCAGACAGTCTTGTGCGGTGGTGCCCTTCCTTGAGACCAACCATGGCTTGTGCAATAGAGCGGGAAAAGGGGCGGGCCATTGGTATCACTCTTAGGGCAAAGTTAAGCTGACCCACTGCTTGCTGTAACTGATGGAGAGTAACTTTCTCTTTGCTAATGGACAGTTCCAGAGAGGCCCTGAATTTCGCTACTTTGTCCCTTGGCAAACGGAAGCATCCCTCCACCGAATCGAGCTCAATTCCAAGAAACTCGAGTGAAGTAGATGGTCCCACCGTCTTGCCCGGTGCCAATGGCACGCCGAACCGCTTCATGAGAGTGCAAAATTCCAGTAACGCCTGCGCACATTCCGTGTCACCGGCTGCCCCCAAGAACAAAAAATCATCTAGGTAGTGCATAACCTGGGTATAGCCCGTAGCGCTGGTAAACGCCCATTGCAGAAAACAACTGAATTTCTCAAAATAAGCACAAGAGATGGAGCAACCCATTGGCATACATCTATCCATGTAGTAGCGTCCTTGAAACACAAAACCTAACAGACGCTGATCCCGTGGGTGTACCGGGAGCAACCGGAACGCTGACTCGATATCTGACTTCGCCATCAGCGCTCCGGGCCCCAGGCGATTTAACATGGCGACGGCCTCATCGAAGGATGCGTACCGTACCGAGCAAACTCCTGGGTCAATCGCATCGTTCACCGAAAGACCCCTAGGAGCCGACAAGTTATGAATCAACCTAAACTCACCTGGGTCCTTCTTGGGGACTACTCACAACGGGGAACAAATGAAATTAGTGACTGGCGGGTGCCTATATGGGCCGGCGACCCGGCCACGGGCAACTTCTTTTGCAATCTTTCTTTCTACCACCGCCGGATTCTGCTGCACCGACAGTTGGTTTTTACACAGTGATTCCCCCCGAAAATCCCCCGCCGGGATGTGGAAACCATACGAGAAGCCGTCCCGCAACACCCCAGCGGAGACATGATCGGGGTATTCATTTAGCCAGGGGATCATTGCCATGATATCTACGGGGGTAGGTAGCGGTACCCCGTGGTCGACATTAGACCTGTTTGGCCCCTCCTCTACCCCCTGCATCACCATTCTTGGCTCTGCACGAACTCTCAGGGTGTGAAGAATGTCCGCACCCTGCACACTCATGCCTGAACTTACATGTCCCTTGTGGCCTCATGCACTTGCCGCTGTTAAAATTCCAGAAGACCCCTTTTCTACCCCCGTTCCCACCACTCCTCGGTTGGTGGTCACCAGCGGGGCCTGCTCCAAAGGGCGCCGCCGATTGATGGCGGGAGGGCGCCAACCCATTCCCGCCCAGCGAAGACGACTTCGTCGCGCCCGGCAGGAGCTGCTTCTGCCAAGAGATGGAGTCGAGACAATCCCACGTCAGAGATGAATCGTGCTCCTTGGCCTTACGAAACTTACTATCATAACCCATCCATTCATCTCCCTCATATGTTTCATAGAAATCCATTATACGCGCCTGATAGCAGGCCAATTCGGTCAAAACCTCAGGCTTACGTTCCCCAATGATTGCAGTAAACATCGCAAAGGCCTTGGCCCAATTTGAGATCGTCTCATCAACCCTGAACCCCGCCATTTTGGCACGCCACACACTCGGGTGCCACAAATCCTTCTGAGTCTTAACATACTCCATCTCGTGATGGTCAGTCAGGAGAGAAAACATATTCACATACTTATCGGCCCAAATCAATTCTTTCGTGGCCAGCGGAATATTTTGGACCACCTTTTCCCTTCTTGAGGGTAAAGACACCTCCCTTGCCATTGGCAATGGCTGCTTACCTGACTCCATAGCTGGTCCCGCTGTTTTTCCAACGCCAGCCGCTGGTCCTTTCGAGGGAACCTGTGGGGGGACAAGAGGGAGATTCGCCTTCGCGGCATCTCGCGATTGCCGCAACTGCTTTATTAGCAACTTGGCCTCTTCGGCCGTGTCTCCTGGTGCCGCAGCACCCCCTGTATTTTTGCCGAGCCATGCGGCCAACTGGGCGGCCAACTCCGGAGGCATATCCTCCTCGTTGGTGGGCGTAACTACAACCGGAATAGGTTGGCCCGCGTCCGGGATCGGTACCGGGGCCTCAACTGGACTAACCGGGCTTGCCGGGGGTGACTCGGGAACTGGGACCTCCCCCCCTGCCGCCCTATTCCCGACCCTTTTACCTCTCCCAGCGGGGACGACTCCCGGCAATGCTGGTCCTATGACTTTCTTCGGTCTGCCCGAATTGTTCATTGCCGCCAACTGCTTTTTCATGCTCGCCATATCCTTTATCAGCATGCGGAGCATCTGGTCAGTCCCTGACTTCTTTCCGGCCTTCTTGCCAGGCATCGTTGTCGGATGTTCGACCCTTGCTGCCCAACGCGGTCCTGGATCCGAAGGTTCGGAGTCGCTGAAAGAGAAACACAAAAATTACAAGTTCTCAAAAATTGCTCCTTGTTCCGTCGAGGGCTCACGTGCAACGAGAGGGTGCAGCTTCCAAGCACAGGAACAAGAGGATGCTTCTTTGGATTGCTGCTCCTTTTATTCCTCTTCGGGAGGGCGTGTACCCTCCTCCGGTACGCCTACGGGGCGTGGCCAACGGTGTAAGTGTCTAGGACAACCCTTCTTGGGCGGGAAAAGGCGCGCCCCGGCTACGCCGCTTCGGGCATACCAGCCGAGACATGCCCCCCACCCAAAATGGCTTCCCGGGGGGATCCGGGCCCCCTACCATACGTTCGGGGGGACCGAGTGGTCGCCCCTTTCCAAGAGTAGGTTTTTTGATGAGCGGGAGAATGCAGGCTTGTTTCCAAAGAGTAGGAAATACCCCTCGCTCATACATTTGATTAAACGCCATTGACAAGTGAGATGCAATAGGCTGTCTTGCAAGTGTAAGGATCTTCGGGGGCATGGGTCATCTGGGGGTCATCTGGAGAGCCCTATTTAGCAGCAAGACGGAGACAGGTTATGTGGTTTGCGAAGTCGGGGTAAAAACTGTGAGTGGGGAGTAATCCAGTGCTTCCTGATCATCACTATCCATGGTGTCATTGGATTTATCGGAAAGGTCAAAGATTTGATAAACCTTATTTGTAAAGGTCCATCCCAAAGTATCACAAAAATCTTGACTGTGCCTATTGGTATTGTTTTTTGAAACTGTAGTAAGCTTCCTTATGACCTGAAACAAATATTTGCTGGAATTGCCAGCATTTTCAATTTGTTGGTTGTAGTAGAGTCTTTTCTCATTCATAACCATCTTTTTTTACTTAGCAAGGGCAGATTTAGATCTTTGTTTTTCAGAGTCCTCATAATGTTTGTGCCAGATCCTCTCTTGCCTCTTGCATGCTTGTTTTTCAAGACTTAGTGCTTCGGAGAACGAAGGGGCTTGCATGGTAGCTGATGTAGTGGGAGCTAGTTTTGCAAAAGTGGATTCAAGCCATGAAGTATAATTTGTGGCTGATGAATTAACATCTATGCAGATGTTTGGCAGGCTCTGTGCCAGATGGTGGGTTAAAGCTGTAGAGTCTATTTTATGCCAAGGTCTACTGTAGACCTTATTTTTTTCAGATTTTGTAGTTGTCCGACAGGATAGAGCTAGCTGATAATTAAAAAATATTGCTCGGTGGTCTGACCAGGAAAGTTGGGGAGTCTTGATGTTGGTTATAGCAGGATTATGACCAGCTATATGTGTGGGATCGCTAACCAGTTGTTTAGGACATATTTTGGTAGTCATACTTAAGAGGAGGTTGCCATGCGCTTTATAAGCTTCAAAAATAATAATAATGATAATGATACTAATAAGAAGGTGGAAGATTCTAATTGAAAGTTCACTTCTCCGAGTAAAGTAAAGTTGCTAGATTGAAGACCTGGTTCTAACAGCGAGTGCAGGTTGACCAGGAAATTATTCTTGGGTCTAGGTGGTTGGTACATCAGCATTCCAGTAAAGGTTTCTTGTTTTAAATAGTCAATTTAAAAAGAAAAACCTTGCAGTCCGGTTCGGGGACCTATAAGCAATAGGTGTTTATCTCACCTCAATAAATTAGGTCACTCTCCTACTCATACTGCTGACCATACTCCTGATGGAATTTTACCAACTCGATTGGGCTTTGTATTAAGGACATAATTCCTCTCAGCTGGTCTGATCATCGGGTGATGGCTTTTGCGATCCCCTCACCTTATTCATCGGTGGGCACCAACCTCATGCCCAGTAGGCTTCATTCTGGTAGAAACAAGTAAGACCACTCATTAGTACATGAAAAGTGCTCTTAACATCAAAGCATCACACATAGCCCTTTTCTCTGGTCACTCTGTGGAAGACTTCTCCAGTTGGGTGGTGGCAGATAAGAGATTGTCGCTCTTTTGAAAGTTAAGAAAATTACAATAAATAAATCTTCTGCTACTTGGTTTTCAGAGCAGCTTAAAATCTCAGACGGCTGTGCTACAGACAGGAGCGCAAATGGCGCCTGCATTTGGATCCAGCCAAAAAAACCAAGCACAAAGGTCTACTTTTAACATATAAGCGCTCCATCTTTGAGGAAACATCTGCTTTTTATATGAAGAAAGAAAAATCTGCTAATAGTTCTTCTAATTTTAATAGTGCCTCTCTAACTCACCCTCTCAGCAACTTGCGAATACTTCGCAATCTTACTGCAATTAATTAGCTAATTTGCTCTGTTGTTATCTGTCTTTGCTCCATCCACAGTAACTCAAATTAAGGAACTCATGATGGGTAATAAATCTGGTTCCCCACTTGATCCCTGCCCCTCCAACATTCTTCAACTTACTTCTGATTCAATTGCTGAGCATTTGGCCAGGACCTTTATTCAGGTAATGGAAGTTGGAGCATATTCCAGTCCCTGGAAAGAAGACATTGTCAACCCTCTGCCGAAGAAACCCAATTTAGATTTAGAGGGCCTCAAATATTTTCGGCCAATTTCCTTACTGCCTACCCCAGCCAAAATGTTGGAGAACTACATTAATCAGGAACTGATGAAATTCATTGATTCCCATGATCTCCTTGATTCGTCTTAGACTGGGTTCATAGTGGGCACAGCACCTAGACTGTACTAGTACTGGCAGCAGACTGCATCAGAGGCCAGATTGTCTAGGGCAAACCTGCTGTTCTAGACATGCAGGGCCTATTGGACACCTTCGATATGGTCTCTGCTATACGTATGATACACAGCTTACAGCCCCTGGGAGTGGGTTCCAAGCTATCCAGTCTTCTACACTGCTTCCTCGTAGATAGGGTACAAGTTGTCAGCTGTGGGCAGTTTAGGACTAAGGCTTTCAGCCATCCTTGTTTGGTGCTTCAACCCTACCCTTTTCAATCTCTATCTCTTCCCTAGCTGCAGTGGTGCACTCTTTTGTCTTCCAGGTTCTGTCGTATGCTGATGACATGCAAACTATCAGGTCAATAACTGACAGCATACCTCTGGTGGCAGATAGGTTTAAGGATTGCACAGCAGGAATCAGTAACTGGATGAAAGACAACCTTCTAAAGTTGAATATGGACAAAACCGAGGTCCTAGTTTTTGGGGCTCAGCAGTCCATCTGTTCTGAACTTTGGTGGCCCGATTTGTGTGGTCCCTTACCCACCCCAGTGAAGTCAGCTGAAAACCTTGGTTTTCTTTTTGATAATTCCATGACTTTTACTTTACAACATCATTACCAGTACTTGTGTCAACATCATAAGATCTTTGAAAAAGATCTTCCCATTTATCCCGGAAGAGCTTGATTAAATTAGTAGCAGTAGCCATGATTACTTCCCGTTTAGACTACTGAAATGCCCTATATCTGAATATCTATAATTTTTCGTTGAACAAGCTTCAGCTTATTCAAAATGCCAGTCTGCATCTTCTTTTAAATACTTCTAAATCTTTTTCTGTTGCAGAAGGCCTTCAGGCCCTTCAATGGCTTCTAGTTGGGCAGAAAGTGATTTTTAAACTGTTTTACACAGTTTTTATGGCACTGCACCAAAAGGGACCGCAGCTTATTTGCGCATATGTTCAGTGGTTTGTGCCCAATAGGCTGCTCAGATTGGTATCTAGGAGGAAGGTGGTGGTCTCTTTGATCTGCAAAGACAGATGGGGCAGATGTTCTTTCTCCGGCACTGCAGGAAAACTTTGGAACACCTTACCTACTCACATTTCTGAAACAGGAATATTGTCAGCTTTATTCTTCCCCCTTATCTATTAGAGACGTAGGTAAGTCCTATCAGTATCCTTTGGCAGGTGACACCTTCCTCCCTTGCCTCCGAGGGTGGGTTTTCTCCTAGTGTTGTTCCGAGAGTCTCTGCCGATATTCATATACTTGGGGTCCCTTGTTGTTTTCTCTGCGGCTTTCCAAAAACACCTCAAAACTGGCTCTTCTCCCCCAAGTTCTCTGGATTCATGGGAATCCCCCTCCTGGTGGCTTAGGCATGTGTTTCTTGACTGGCTTAATACTTTGACACCCTCTGGTTTAGGGTGCTTTATAAATTCTTTTTTTATTTTATTTCATTTCATTAGAGTACCTTCAAGTGAGTGAGTTCTGAAATTGCAATGTACAAAAACCTCTTGTGTTTGATTTAACTGACTATAATGTTGCTCCATCTGCAACAATCTATGCCACATATAGGGTGGACTTCTGCAAGAATCTATGCCAAATATAGGGTGGACATAACAACTCACTTGCCTCTGAGTTCTCTAATGACATTGTAATCAGGGTGGGGCTAGGGGACATGAATGTTTTTAAGTTCATTGTAGAGAAGGTCCTCTTTTGGACATGGTTTGCTCCCACATTGTGCTTGGAAAATGATGTAATTCCAACTGGATGTGCATAGGGTCCATGCCAAACAGGTCCCCTGTGCCAGATCTCCTTCCTTAAACTATACCTGTTGTTTCCATGATTGGCACCCCTTTAGCTCACATGTAAGCCCCTAGTAAAAGGCACCCCTGGTACAAAGGGCCTTGTGGTGAAAGAGGGTCCCTAAAAGCTGCTGCACAAATTGTGCCACCTCACCAAGCACATGTAGCCTGTGTGTCTTGGTGCAGACAAAAGTGAAGAGTCTACATGGCACCCATCCCTGTGTGCCATGTCCATAGACACTGCATGAGATATAGGAAAGACATCCCTCCAGCAGGCCATAGTCCTACGTCAGGGTGCACTATATCTCCTGTGAGGACATATCTGCATGAGCAGATATACCCTTACAACATTCTTGTAAATTCCTGAATATTGTAAGTGACCAGTGGAGCCACAGTAAGTACATGGGCTGGACACTCGTCATTACGAGTTCCTCAACTCCATGATGGCTTCATTGAAATATGGGATGTTTGGTACCAAACATCTCAGCATAATAAAACAGCACAGTCAGTGTCAGATTTATTAAAGATTACACCCAGAGGGACCCTTACAGGGGCCACCTGAATCCAACCAATCCTGAGTGTGGTCACTGACTGGCCTGAGCCAGCCTGCTACATCCAGGGTAGAGTTCCTACATCCTCTGAGGTTAAAAACATATACCTATCCTGGGTGGAGGTGTTCACACCTCCTCCAGTCAGGAAGAGCCATCCTTGGCGGGTAACTTTGAAGGCCTTGTTGCCTTTGTAATTCAACTCCAGCCTCTCCTGTTAGAGGGAGAAGGCCCCCTTCATGTCCTCACCCCCTTTTTAACAGGAGTACAGGCAGGAAAATATAGAAGGAATAGGAGATGTGCCCCCCTCTGCCAACTCCATCCCTCAGGTACTGGAGGCGATGTGAAGTACACTTTTCAGTGCCCACCAACTTTGGTGGGACTTATCCAATTAGAAATAGGACTATGTCCTCCTCCCTCAGGAGGTGGACATAATAGAGGATGTAGACACCCCAGGTGAGGGGCCTATTGACCCCTAGCTGTCACTTCCTTGTAACACCCCTAAATCTAAGAATTTAGGTGGTATCTCCAGACCCTGAACTGCAGTTCCTGATGACCTAAGAAGAGCCAGACACCACAGATTTGCACCAGCAGAGAAGACTCCAGAGAACTACTGACTTGGCCCCAGCCTTACCAGCCTCTTTGCAACCCTCGGCGATCCTGCACCAAAAGACAAATTGTCCCGCATCTCAGTGACCTCCAGAACCTTGGGAGGGCTGCCTTCCTTCGATAAAGACCAATATCTCCTGAGAAGGTGCGGACCTGTTCACAAAGCAACCATCTTCAAAGTAAAGGCTCTGTGACCTGAAAAACCGTGAAGCCTGCCTCTGGTTCCACCTCTGCCCCCAAAGCCTCCGGCCTGAGTCTAAGTGGTGCACCAGTTCTAGCAAGATTCCCCAGTGCTCCAGAGCCCAAGTCCACCATGAGCTGACCTCTCCCAGATTCCTTGATGTAGCCTGCAGCCCCTCCGTGAAGACCCCCCTCAACAGTGACCTGAAAAAGTAAGCTTGTTCCCTGCACCCGTCCTTCCTGGGCCTTGGTGAGGAGAACAAAAGGTGTCCCAAAGACCACGAGCATCACAACTTACCTCTACAGCTGTTGGTTTCCTTCAACCTGCTTCCTGGTCTGAGCTTTCAGCCCTTTTCTAATTTAGCCTGCCTCAATTGGTTGTTGTTGGGCCCCAGACGCTGTGTTGGCACCCTGCACATGCCCACCCTTGTGCTACTGGTAGTATAGTGTTGGTGCTGCCTCGCGCCCTGTCCAGTGTTGGCCTCAACACCCAAAGACTGGTCCCCCAAGCTGCTGCTACTTACTTGTAAGCAGCCTCTGTTCGATTTCAGTTCCCATTGCTTTGTATTGGGTGCCCGATGTGGAACAGGCACTCTGCACCCGGCCTCCCCTGTGCCGCTGGGAGTGTACTGATGGTACTGAACTGAACCTTGCCCAATATGACCTCAACTTCCGAAGACTGGTCTTGAAAGTCGATGTTGCCCATATGAATGTTGAATGCTTTCTTCCTCCTAAAGGTTAAGATTGCAAGGTCTGAAAATGGTACTGTGTCCACTTTTTACATTGAAAAGTATTTCTATTGCAAAACGTATTATCCTAAAATGAAGTTCTCTTGTTCTACAAAGTAAATATAACTAAGTATTAGTTGTATAAATTGGTCTCAGATTTATTAATTGAGTGTGCGTCTCATTTACTGCCACTGTGTGTACAACAAATGTTTAACACTACTGTCTGATAAACCTAAGTGCACCCCCACAGTACCACACAAAAGAGCATTAGTATTATCTACTTTAGCCTCTGTAAAGCCTCTGAGGAACCACTGGACTCTCTGTACACTATACCTCGTGTTGGTATAGTAAATGGAGAACTAGCTTCCTACATTCATGTTTTGAAACATTAACTTTTAGTAAATACATCTCAATGTAGTGATTTAATCTGGTGTATTAGAGTGAAAAACTTCAGCATGCTAAAGAAATACACTTTTTGTCATTTGGAAGCGATTTAATCACATTTTCACATGATGCTTGTTGCATGAATTGCACACCAAATATTTTCAAGGTGCGTCTTGTGCATGGACTTTTGGCACCATATTTATAGCCAAGTCACGCAGTGCATCATAGAAAGTCATGTTGCTGCGCTGCACTGTGTCACAGGGAAAGGTCAGGAATGTGCCAGATTTAAGGAATGTAGCGCATTCCTGCCTTTTCCCTGCACTGGTGTCCTTTTGGCTGCCTAGTGCCACATGCAGGCACCCTTGCACAGTGGTGCAAGGGTGCCTTCATTGCATGCAGGATTGTTTTCGTGCAGGAAGGGCAGGCCATAGTGTAATCTAGAAAATGAACTTCTGTGGCGCGAAGGAAAAAAGGTTTGCACCTTTTTTTCCAACACAACAAATATGGGTGAACTTAAACACAAATAGTGTACAGACCGAAAGTGCATGTACTTTTTGGAAACTGACTACCCATACAGCAAAGTGAATCGCCTCATAATACATTTTGTTAACTTGCGATATTACCACCTATTGATAAAAAAATTGAGCTTTGATGTTTATCAGGTCTATGTATAAATAATGCATCCAGCCCTGAATTTTACATTGCATTTGGGGGATTTTAGTGTGTTTTGTCCCGCTCTGCATTCAGGACTTCAAATACCAGAATGTAACGTAAACATTGGTCCAAACTCAATTATCTGTCTATGATGTATTCAAATGAGTTGCGGGTAATTTTGAAGATTTTAGAGACAATACTCTATGTCACTTGTCTATGTATCGTAATGCTATCGACACCTAGATAAGTGAAAAGCAATTTTTAAGACACCATATAATAGGCCATATAGTCTTCATCGATTAGTTTGCCTTCTGTGTACATGGTCCCAGTGTCGCTTGTAAATTATTCTATGGGCCACTATACTAATCTCATTGTACAGCACTTCTTTGAACTGTGATGATGTGATAGTTATTACGTAGCTCATAATTTTGATTTCACACAGATTGGAATTTAGCCTTGAGCTTGTAATGAGAGCACAGTTTTCAATATTTCCTTGTTCCTGCAAGACAGAATGCTCCCTGAATATGCCATTGTTACAGATGTTAATGTAAATTTACATGTCAGACTTTCAAATACTAGTGTGGCCAATTCAAACATCCTTTAAGGGTCACTACATTCCGGGGCATTTTTACAAGGAAATCACGGAGCGTGGAGCTGCAGCAAATTTCGCAGCACCATGCTCCATCATTTCCAAAACACAAGAATGTGTCATATTTACAATATGATGCACCTCTGTGTTTTCCCTAACACTGGCGCTAAAAGTAACTGTCTAGTGCCAACATAGACACCAGTGCACCATAGGGAATGATTGTTAATGGGCAGGAAGGTACACCTTCCTGCACATAAACAATCATTAATGGCGTTTTGCTCTTTCTATGTGTGCTACAGAATGCAGCACACATAGAAAAGGAAAAATAAGAAGAAATAAAGGGGCAGATTAGCAAGCCCCTCGTGACACTTTTGTGCCACCATTGCGTCACTTTTTGTCAATCATCAGTGGTGTAAACAATACACCATGTTGACCCCCATTTACAACGTGATCTATCTAGGGAGATGCGTCACCTTGTAAAGTCCTGTGCCACATTATACCTGTGTAAAGTTTTTAACTTAAGTCACTAGTTATTTGTTTATTTTCTTCAGTAGTTATACATTTCAATTTTCATTTTTTTATCATAGGATATTTTTGCATGTACAGACAATTAGACATCAAAAACGGTGAATTAACAATTTACACATATTTACAAATACTACACATCCTCCCTACCACATTCATACTTCACTCACACATATATACAAGGAAACAACAATGTGGACCTTTGTCAAAAAATATATATAAGTCCTTAAGCCTTCTAGATGGAAATGTTAGGCTGAATTTTTAGTCACATTTTTGAAATATATACATAGAAAACAAATGCTTTGTTTTATAAAGTGGATTCTGATAGAATTTTTGAAATTTGACAAAGAGTCCGGTCAAAATTAGGTCAGGTCAGGTTGACGCGTTTCAAACCCCTGATTGTGGAGTTCTCATCAGGACCTATACGTTTTCTACAACAGAAATCAAACAGGAAGTTACAAAAACAAAAAAAGAAAAAACAAATTGGGACTCAGTCGGAAAACAGTGAACATGCCACCAGTCGGCAAAACCACCATACCTTGTAATTATGGTCTAACACCAGTGACCAAAACAATCGCAGTTGGTAACCATCAGTTACGTAGTCACGCTAGACAGGAAAAACACAACATGAAACTGTCACTAATTACGTTTTAGTTGGAAAAGGGGCTGATGAACGTTTGGATAGTGAGACAACACTAACCTCTGTGGATGAGAAGAGCTGATTACCTAAAGGGGGCAAAGAAGCGAGAAACAACTGCCTGCATGTGAACAAAATTAATGACCTGGATCCCTGCATTTATAGCGTTTCCATAGTCCAGCCTCGAAAAGGCCAGCGTTGTTACCACCGTTTTATATGATTCATGGGGAATGAACGGCAGGAGTTTCCTGATCATTTTCAGGATGTACCAGATGGAAGATGCTATTTTGTTAGACTGTGCCTCATATGACAGTTTATTGTCAAGGAGTACTCCCAGGTTTTTTACTTTATTAACTGGAGATGGGCGATTGCCTAGGCTATCTGGCCACCAGTCCTGGGACCAGATTTGCATGTCTGTCCCCAACAGCATGACTTCGCTTTTATCACCATTTCATTTTAGGCAATTGCCCTGCATTCGTTGGTTAATCTGTTCTATGCAGTTTTTAAACCTGCCTGCCGTCTCTTTGGCATTGTTTGCGATTGACACCACGATTTGGGTGTCGTCAGCGTAGTAGGCAGGAAGCCGCAGTTCCTTATTATTGCCGCCAGTGGTGCCAGATACAGATTAATTAGAGTGGTACTTAGCGACGACCCCTGGTGTACGCCACACGGAGAGTTGAAAGATTTAGCCTCTCCCAGCTCTACTGTGAATGTCCTGTTGGACAAGTAAGAGGCCAACAGAGTTCGAGCTGACTTGTGGACTCCAGCTTCTGTTAGACGGATTAGGAGAGTGTCATGGTTTACCGTATCAAAGGCCGCCAAGAGATCTAATAAGATCAAGGGGGCCTTTCCTCCGGCATCCAGTACACTCCTGAGTTCCTCAGTTGCCATCAACAGTGCTGTTTCCGTTCCATGTCCTTCTTGGAAGCAAAATTGAGAGTGATCTAAGGCATTTGCCTCCGCGAGAAATTGAGACAGCTGTCTATTCAATAATTTGTCCAGAACTTTAGCGGCAAACGGAATTCTCGCAATGGGTCTGTAATTACCCGGTTCCTGTGGGTGTAAGCTAGTTTTTTTTAGTAGCGGCAACAATGAAGCTGTTTCCCATGCCTCTGGAAAGTGGCCGGATTTGATTATTTCTGTGAAAAGCAGACTTAATTGCTAACTCAGAAGGTCAGGGAAAAGGTGCTTTACCTTAGGTGGGCAAGGGTCCGTTATGCCCTCGAATTTAGTTGACCTAACCACCTGGAGAATCTGCTCTGCTGAAGGTGGCTGAAAGTGAAATGAGTGGTTCCGTGTAGATGCTAGAGTTTCCTCCTTAGGTTCTATGTTGGGCAGTATGTGAACAGGATTTGCTGACCTCTTGAAGGACTCATATACTACGTAGACTTTATCTACAAAAAACTGTCTCAGCTTGTTACAAAGGATCGAGCTAAATTCTGTTTGAATGGAGCTATCAATTTTTGTTAGTTTTTTAACTGTGGACAAGAGTTCTGTGCTAGAGTTTTTCGCCTCCTCTATTTTTCGAGTGAAATATTTGCTTTTTTCTGTTAATATTAGTTTTTTGTAGATAGCCAGGGAGGTTTTATAATCCTCTTTCTGCCCTTGATCATAGTTCGACCTCCATCTTTTTCTAACTTTCTGCAGTTTTGCTTTTGTGTCTTTAGTGAGTTCGTAATCCATGGTTGGGAAGGAATTTTCCTCCTCGAGGTATTTTTTTTTTTAGGAACTCCTACTTTAATGGCTGAGATTATCCAGCTCGAAATTTGGTTTGTGGCTGCGTTGAGACTAGTTTAGAAAGATATGAGATTAGATACAATCCCTGATAACAAATACCCAATTGTGTTGTGTGCAGAATACTGTCTAGGGGTGGGCAGAACGTGCAGAGTTTCCCTCTGTGAAGTTCTGAGGAGTTACATAAAAACTTAGGGGCAGATTTACAAGTCCCCTGCAACACTTGAGCACCACAGTTGCATCATTTTTGTGGTGCAGAGGCGTCATAAAATATGTGGCCAATGTAAAAGGTGACGCATCTAGGGAGATGCGTCACGTTGTAAAGCCCTGCGTCACATTATACCTGCGTCAGGTATGTTGTATGCAGAGTGAGCATTCCCACGCAGGAAAGCCTAGTAAAAGTGATGCAGTGAAATCTACAAGATTTCACTGTGTCACTTCTAGGACACCACTGCGTCAAAACCTTATGCCTGCTTGAAGCAGGCATAAGGGGTGACCCGGTGTAGTGGGCATAGGCCTCAAAATGCTATGCTGAATTTGTAAGACGACTACAACAATGCGTAACTTTTGCCCCATCAGATGTGTCAGAATTTTGGATACATCAGTTAATCCTTGCGGCATAGTGTGCCGTATTGTAAATATGGCGCATCTATGGTGGCGCAAGGGCTTCTCAGGGTGGTGCAGGGAAAGTGACTCATCTCTACAGATGCGTCACTTTCTTGTAAATCTGCCCCTCAGTGACATACCACGGAGTTCCACGAGCGTGTGGATTTTTTGTGCCAGTAGCTTGTTACGCACTGTAAAATCAGCACTGACGACTCCCCTTGGTGTATCAGAGGGTGCTGCTTCTTCCTGCCACTCTAGGAGATTTTCTACTTATGCGGCGGCTTTCCTAATCAATCAATCAGCAAGTCTTCTAAAGCGCAGCTTGTCCCCCCTCGGGGTCTCCAGGCACTGGGGAACTGCGAGCCACAGTCAGGGAACTATGTTGGTCGAATAGCCAAGTCTGGACTTTCTTCATGAAGTCTTGAAGTGATGTAAAGGCGCAGAGGTGGAGGTCATTCCAAGACCTGGTGGCAAGGGAGAAGCAAATGACCTGTGCAGTTGCTTTTTCTGATGTGGGGGATGTTGCCCAGGGAGACGGAGGAAGAATGGAGCTTTCTGACTCGTCTGTGAAACGTCAGCCGGTGGTTGATGTAGACGGGTACGGATTTGTGGAGGGACTTGTGGGTGTGAGTGAGGAGGCATCTTTTTCTGGATGAGAAGCCAGTGGAGAGCATTAAGGTGAAGAGAGATGCTGGTTCTTTTGGGGAGGTTGGGGATGAGTCTTGCTGCTGTGTTCTGGATGGTTTGGATGTGCGTTAGGAGCTTTTTAGTGGTCCCAATGTAGAGTGCGTTGCTGTAGTCAAGTCAGCTGGAGATGAGGGTGTGAGTGACTGTTTATCTGGATGAAGTGGGGAGCCACTTGAAGATCTTACTGAGCACGTGGAAGCAGGTAGATGTGATGGGGTTGATCTGATGTTTCATGGTTAGTTGGCAGTCCAGGATAATTCCGAGGTTGTGTGCTCAATCAGTTGGCGTGGAAGAGGGGTTCAGTGTAGTGGGCCACCACTTGTCGTCCCACGGCAAGGGTTTGCTTCTGAAGATGAGTACCACCGTTTTGTCTGAGTTGAGTTTAAGGCAGTTGGCCTTCATCCATGTGGCGATGTCCAACATGGTGTTAAGAAAGTTGGTTCTGGTGGTGTCAGTGTCTTCTGGGAAGGAAAGGATGAGTTGTGCCGTTGGAGTAAGAAATGATGTTGAGTCTATGGCTGCGAGTGATGTCTGCTATTGGAGTCATGTAGGTGTTGAGTGGGTGGGTCTGAGAGAGGAACCTTAAAGGACGCCACATGCAATGATTTTGGGTGCAGAGGAGAAGGGAGGCAGATGGATTCTCTGTGTTCGAAGGAGGAGATCCAATTGAGTGCCTTGTCTTGGACGCCGATGTGGTGGAGTCTGGAGATGAGGGTGTGGTGGGTCTTGGGAGATGGTGTCAAAGGCTGCAAAGAGAATAAGGGGAGCTAAATCTCCTAGGTCTCGGAGGTGTCTTTTGTCCTCTGTTTTTGCAATCAGTGCAGTCTCAGTGCTGTGGTTGGACTGGAAGCCTGAATGGGAGGTGCTGATTAGGATGTGTTCTTTGAGGTAGTCTGTGGGCTGGAGGTTGATGGCCTTTTCCATGGCCTTGACGGGGAAATGGAGAAGCAAGATGCATCAGTAGTTCTTGAGCTCACTGGGGTTGGCATAGGGTTTCTTTAGGAGGGGCTTGACCTCCTCATGCTTCCAGGCATCGGTAACGGTGGAAGTGATGATGGAGGTGTTAATGATTTCTGTGAAGATGCAGCTGATTTCTTCCCTTCAAGGTTGTAGATGTGGTGGGGGCAGGGGTCTGTGGGGGTTCCAGAGTGAATGGTGCTCACGATTGTGATGGTCTTTGGTCAAGAGCTGTTTCCAGAGAGGGCTGAGTAAGTTTGAGTGAGAAGGAGGTTGAGATCGGTGAGTCGAAGGTGCTGTAGATGTGGTGATCTTGTGGCGGAAGTAGTCCGCAAGAGCCTTGCAGGGGTCTTGGGAGGGGTGGATCATGTTTTTGGTGGCGATGGGGCAAGAAAATTCTCTAACAATGCTTATAAGGTAATTGGCGAGGTTAAAGCTACCCTTGATGCGCTTTGTGAGGGCTTACTACTTGGCCTTTCTGAGTCGCTGATGGTAGCTGTTGTTGCAGATCTGAAGATGTAGAGGTTTGCGGGGTACTGCTGGAGCACCAGTGTCTTTCTAATTTCTTGCAGTTACGTTTGAAGGTCTGTAGTTCTGAGGTGAACCAGCTCCCATGCTTAGTGTGTGTTGCTGGTGGTGTTTTTTAGGGGGGTGATGGTGTCAGGTGAAGCAGCAGTGGTGGCAGGAGAAAGGTCCTTCGGTGGAGTGAGCCGAAGGGATGCAGCAATTGGCATCAGGGCCCCTGGGTTTCTCAAAGTGAATTATCACAACCTGCCATGACAATCCTTGTTCTGAAACCTTGCTGGGAAGCATTCTAGCACCCAAAAATCATGCTAGGTGCCTGTAATACAAGCTCACTTAACGTGGACGAGCCGCGTGCAAGAACCTGTCACGCAACAGCTGGTGGAGTTTTGTCAAAACTCCACATTACTGTGAACGCAGAGTGGGCAAAACTCCTCAAATTCTGCTGCAAGGCCTGAATTTTCGACCACACCTAAAACTGACATAAGAGATAAATATTACACATAGAAAAGGTGATCACAGCACCTCTTTTCAGCATTGGGATGGTGCTAAAGCAGCAGCTAATGTCTGAGGTAAATTAACACTTACCAAAGGTAAGTTGTGTGATCCACGCTTTACTAATACACAGGCTTCAAAAATGCTCTCCATTGCATCATAACATATGTGTAATATGTATCAAACATAACATTTTCCAAATCCTTCAACACAATCATACAAAATAATACTGTGTATACCTTATCACATATTCAAATACCCAAATGCAGTGGTTTTTTCTCAGAACAACATGTAAGATATAAAGCAAATTGGGTTAGAAAGTAAAAGTGTTTTCTTGAAAAGTGCGAAAGAAGAAGTAATCGAAACAGAGCAAGAACTTAAAGTGTGTCAGAAGCAAAGAGTTGAACACCTCTAATTACCAACAAAAAGACCAAAACACACTACACTACATTCTGTATAGTCATAACTATATAAATATTCTGTGTACCACAATCAGTAACAAACATCTAAACATATTGCTATCACCTAAACCCACACCCGCTACTCAGCACACTTATGCTGAACACCCCAGCTCACTGCTGTGCTACATACATATCCTCCATGCTTATACAGAGTACAGGGCCAGATGACTAACCATGCTACACCCTAAAACCTTGCTACAAACAAACAGAATGCTGCAAGACTTACCGTCCATGCATGAGTTGAAGGCCAGGCTGCTAGCCATGCTACACCCAACACATTGCTACAACCAAACAGTTGTTTGCTGCAACACTTACCCTCCATTATTATACTGAGTTCAGGGCCAGGCTACCATTTATACTGCTCCTTAAACCTTGCTACAATCAAACAGTTGTAAGCTGCAACATTTACCCTCCATGCTTTTACTGAGTACGGGACCAGGCTCCGAACTATGCTACACCCTAAACCTTGCTACAATCGAATGGTTGTTTGGTGCAACACTAACAATCTATGCTTTTGCTGAGTACAGAGCCAGGACACTAACCATGCTACACCCTGCCCCTTGATACAACCAAGCAATTGTTTGATGCAATAGTGAAAAAAAACTGGAACAGACAGTCAAAAGCACTGTATTGTTAAAAACCTGACATTCACAATCTCTAAAATACATACTAAGTTTTTCCAAAAATGTATACTAATCACAAGGATATATCCTAGGAAACAAAACATGCAAATTACCTGAATAAAAAAAAAATATGTATTCATTTGCCTCAACAGTAAAAATCTTTCAGCGTCAAGGAGGTGCTACGGAGCACATGCCAATTTTAAGGAGTTCACTAGAGGCTGTGGCAAGTGGAGGTCCAGAGCCTTGTGTTGATGTAGTTGTACGTCATACCTGTAGCTCTGCAGCAGTATTATAGAATATCGCTGACATAAACTTTATCTAACTATCGTCCTGCTGGGTGTGGATTTTCTTTTATTAACTCCAGTGGGGGATATTAGTGTAATTATTGTTAAGGCCACAATTTTACTGTCAAATGGCATTTCTAACCATGATATTCTAGTGCCATACCAACTCCAAATCTATCAGTTATGGTAAACCCAAACTTGAAGAGACAGTTACAGGTTGATCTGTGTGTGTTCTTCCATGGTATCTGTTCTGATCAAAACTCTGTTTGATGTCAATGAACTATGAATGCCCAGTAGAAAAACACAGGGTATGTTACAGGTGCCAATAACCACTTTCAAGACACAACTGGATTCAAATAGAATACATTTCTAAGCAGTTCAATAGATTTCTAAAACTCATATCTCAGCAACTGGATCTAGTAGAAACCATCTGTATTTGGTCAGTGTAAGGCAATGAGTTCTGCCCATCGAATCCATCTGGATTTTTTGCTTTTTGATCGGCTGATTTTTTACCTTCTTACTGTAGGTAAACCTCACAACCAGTGACTCATCCATGGTAAACTCACAGTAAATGGACTGCACATGTTTACGGCATTTTAAGATAAGACTGCAGCAACATAGCAAGGGTAAGGGGCATTTGGCTGATTACACTTGAACACTTGTGTACACAAGTGTGAACATGTGTGAGGGCTGTGTGTAGAAGACTCCTGTCATGCACAGCTATGTAACTGTGTACAGGTAGCCTGGTGCAGAGGGAACTCTGCAGGATTGGATATTGACTTGAGTAGGCCTCATAATGTTAGTGTACACTCATAGGGAAAGCCAGTGTGGGTTACTGTCTTGTCTGCAGTGGCACTCCATTATACACTGATGAGGAAGATTGCCTTAGAGTGCAGCTTCGCTTTCTTTGGCCTACAGAGACCAGCGATGTATCAAACTCGGGTGGAATCTGTATGCCTAACCCAAATATGAAAGTTCTAAGAAGATATCTGGACAGCTTATGGGTCATTCATGATTATCATATATCTCTGTCTTAGCTCTGGGTCAGAGCCCAGGTCTTTTGTCACCCTCCTGTACATGTAAATTACATTTCTCTACAGCAGCAGGAACATAGGCGTGCCCGCACAAAGGCAACAATTAACAGTTCTTCACTCAGCTCCTGAGGAAAGAGGTGTAGAGGAAGGATCTGTATCAGCTGTCACACTGTACCAGGGATGGACCAGCCCAAGCACACTGAACAAAGAAGGGAGAACACATCTGGAGCCAAAACATAAGGGGCTCCCTTTGAAGATTTGGTGGGAAGTCCTGGCAGTGATGTCAGCGAGGGGTGGAGCTGAGGTCCCCATAGTAGATGTGACTAGTGACTCCTGGGTGATGCCATTTTGAAATGTCCCAGCAGGCTGTGTATGAGGGTTAGGACTGAGCAGAGAGGTGATGTGGCACCCAATGGACAGGCCAGAGGTGGGTTGCTTCTGGAATCTTCCATCCCCACTAAAAAGGTCATGCACAAGGGAGAGAGCTCTCCTGGTTGTGTTCTTCTGCTGGACACTGGGACTGGAGGTGGCAGCCATGGACAATTGGAAGGAGGACCCACCTGATGCCCATCTGGACTAAGGACTCTAACTTCAGTTGACCCTGGACCAAAGGGGTTTCCCCAGGTTTATGGAAGCTGTCCCCCTTACACCACTGAGGGATATTTTGGGAAAGACTGGGATTCTGCAACAAGGAGAATAGAAGAGAAAAAATATGGCAAAGGCTGGCAGAGGCAGCCAGTGGAACTAGCCCCCATTAAAGTTTGCCACCTTTGAGACCAGGAGACCAAAGGAAAGTGCCTCAGGTGTCTAGAGCTCACCACTAGGAGCAGAATGAACGCAAGCTGTACAAAAACAACCCCCGGGCCGAAGAAACGAAGAGACAAAGCGCTATCCTGGAGGGCGTGGCGCTTCTCTATCCAGATGTTTCTTACCTCTGGTGTTCATGCCGGAACGAGGATTGCATGTGGCCCTCTCCTCAGTGACCAGAGTGCCTGGGGACCCAAACCCCTAGGCCGGTTTATGGGTGCCCTTGTCTGCGGGGGAGCGGGCAGCCTGCCCAGGATTCAGCACCCTGCCCGCAGGCAGGGAAGAAGAGGCTGCCAGCTCCTGCGGCCCACCACTTGAGGTAGTCAGAGGCGTGGCAAGGGATGGGCTCCCTGAGCTCCCTCCATTGTGGGGACATGGAGGGGGTGACAGAGTGGGACAAGGCACCCCGCAAAAAGAATATAGTAAAAAAACTAATCAAAGGGAAAGTGCAGCCCTGGCGACTACAACAAAGGAAGCGAGAAAGCCGCTCATACATTTTGTATGCTCCCAAAGGAACTCCCCATAATGCCCTACGCAGCTTCTGCAGTCATATGAGCTTCTCTACACATGGTGACCTCAGGAAGCATGGGTGTCACCAACACGATGAAGGAAGCATGAGGGGTAAACTGTAGGAGTGTAGCAGCTTCCTGCCAAAGGTATTTTCAAAGTATTAAGTCTGTGGGATCAAATGACCAACACAGGAGTGACTTTGGCTTTGTAGGCACTCCCCAGGATGGAGTAGGAGCTCTGCGGCTGGGAATGCAGTACACTCTAGGGGGTGAGTCTATGACTTCAGTTATTGTTGCCTGGAGGTACCAAAAAAGGTACATGTTCTACATTGTCCTCCAGTGGCTAAGTCAAGGGTTTGATGTTAGGTATTCAGAATGTGATACCTTCTAGGGGCTGTTTTTCTGACTGCGTTATCACTATTTGCTAGTATATAAAAAGCACACAGACATATGAAGTTAATTTTTAAATGTTTATTGATATAATGATGACAGTGATCATTGATCAAAGTTCATATGTTTTATTGACATTAATAAGTGCATTTACAAAGGGTTATTATTGATTACTGCATTTACTCCGAAAAGGATAATACTTTTGGCATGTAGTTGTTTGTTGAACTTGAAGTCTTACCTAATGCGTTTATATGACCCTTCAGGGGGTCAGAAGTGATTACACAATGTCATCAAATGTATTTCCACTAACCATATTTTTCTTTGTAAATTACTGCGTATTATTGAGTAGTGTATGTGATAAATGTACTTTTCTTTTTTAAAAAAAAGAAAAAGCACAGATTGGCCAATTATTCATCGAGCGTTATTACTGCATGCCAGCAAAGTGATAAGTGGACACCACTGTCTCCCTTGAGTAGGCCTTGGACTGCTCTGCTCCTCTACCCTGAGAGAGTCAAGCATTACAATGTGGTGTTTGGTTCCCAGCGGTGGGTGAATGCAGAATCATTACTTATGCAGGCCACACAACTAAAGGCCCAATTCCTTATAGTCAGCTGGAATTTTCCCAGAGTGATATATTAGGAAAAGAAGAAAGTGAGCACCTGGTATAGGTAAGGCGCCTAAAAGACTGACAACGGAGCAACTACCAGACTTAGAATTCATGTCCCTGGCATAATGATGAATGTACAGTCCTCCTGTCACAGTTAGAGAAATCATCCAATGTGTTGCCTTTTTCATATAGTTTTTGTGTTTTCAACATTTGTCTACAAGTGTTCTTTGGCCTAAAGACCACCCTGGTACCAGTGGTAAGCTGAGTGATACCAGCTTTGGATTGGTTAAGTAGGACACAAAGTGCACAGTCTTTACCAAACTATAGATTTGCATCAATTCAGAGTAAAACATGATCCCTGGTGAGTTTCAATATTGGTTGCAAATAATTAGGGAAGAGATTTGTCCATGTATTCCTTAGGGAAGGTGTCTTCATAATGGGCGTGGATGCTTCCTTGGGGGTCTTTGGTGCTTTTTTTCTGGGGGTGCACATCAGTGTTGGAGGGGAAAGTAAGGAGCATGTTGCCCCACTAGACTGGCACAGGAACCCATTCAGAGCAGACCTTTCTTTTGTTTGAAATCCTGGAAGGGGGATATGAATGTTGGCTGATGGGACAAGGACAAACGGTGAGGGAAAGGATGAGGTGCGGCTCACTGTGATAAGAATGATAAGATAATGGCTGGGGGACAGAGGAAGCGGGAGCTCCCTATGACAAGAGGACACTGTTTGCTGTGCCCTCAGACCAGTGGCATGAAAGGAAGGAAAGGGGAGTAACTGCTGCCTGCTACAGCATGGCAGCTCACTTTGTCATAGTGGAGAAAGACCTAACCTACTGAGTAAACTGTTTTTGTTTTTAACTTTATCAGTTTTGCAGAAATAATCCAAACAATCTACACAGATGGAAACAGTAAAGGGCATTACTCACATGAATGTTACCAGAAACAAAGGAGAAAAATGTAAATAATAAAGCAAAATCAGACTCGAAGCTCCGCATTACAGGCACACACTGACAGCAAAGCAATGCATTGTCCATGAAGTACTTGCCAGAAGTAAACCAGGTGCAATACAAAGCACAGATCAGGGAAAAAATACATTAGTCTACGGTTTTGTGCTTCTCATCAGAATCCAATATTAAAAAACAGCCTCTGAGTGGCTTCCACATATCCCTTGGTCTGGATGTTGGCAGTTGCAATGAATAGTAAAGCTCACTGGTGGTATCACAATATACCATATCCATAAGTCATGTAGAAACAGGCATTCACGGTTTGATCCGTGCTGCATGTAGGAATGACCACTCAAGAAAGTTAAATGCTTTTTGGGCCCCAGAAGGAGGGGGGACAGCACAAACCACAGACCAGCTCGTTGGTGTGTAAAAGGCCGCTTTATTGGAAGCAGGTGCACCTCACAAATAAAATCCCTTGGCCTGTGCCGTACAAATCTTAACCTCACTAAATATGTTATTTCCTAACATACCCCCAACCTCCTCCCCTAAACACGGATCCCCTTGTAACCATTATACAAACAAACCTATAATTGCCAACTTACTATCTACCTAACTAAATAACTAAATAACGTCTTATACCTACCCCAACAGTAAAACCAGCCCTCCCAAATTCTCCCCGTACTTAGAAAAAAACTCCGGCCCAACTGCCTGACAACAACCAGCACCTGCTCCAGCGACAAATCCCTCTACAATAAAACTGCACCCGATGCGCCTGCTCCAAACACAGCCCCTTACACCTGCCTCAACTCGATACCCCTACTATGTCACCAACCTTCTAGAAATAAACAGAACCCAAAACTTTGGGAGGAATGGGGGGGGGGGGAAGAATTCGCCCACAGGAACCACCCACGGCCGGCTGCTGGGTCACTACCACCAAATGGTGGACAGTGACCTAAAATAGCCGTTTAAATAGCACTGCAGCCCAACTCCAGCCCAAAATCAGCCTACCCCAGCCCAAAGCTGCACAATCAGCCCAACCAGCCCAACTGCGGTGCTGGCTGATCCCCCCACCAGGCCCAAAACCCCCGAGGGTAGGCTTCCCGCTGGATAATTTCGGCCGCCCCCCCCCCCCCTTCTGGGGCCCAATAGGGCTTTGGGGGGGCTTTCGGCCGTTACCGACAGGTATTTAGGGTTTGAGATGTAGGAGGCAGGTTTAAGGATTCGGTAATTTACTGAACTATAATTTAAATACCGATTCGGTAAATTACCGAATCCTTAATGTAAGGAGCACTCAAGTGAGTGGATTTTTCATTTAAGGATTCGTAGTTTACCACCAACTAAAAGTTGGTGGTAAATACCGAATACCTTTCGAAAAGCAAATATTTGCTTTTTTAAAAGTGCCATGTGGCAGACATACATGCCCTTAGGGCATGTATGTGTGCCACATGTGCACCCATGCACTATTCAGGGGTGCAACAGGGTGTCAATGTGACACCCTGTCACCCTTGAAAATGTTACCCCTATTACCGATTCGGTATTTACCGAATCGGTAATAGTGAATGGCTTCCCATTCATTCCTATGGGCCTCCAGGCCCCTAGGAATGAATGGGAATTACCGAATTGGTAAATACTGATTCCTATATATCGAATATTACCGATTCGGTAATATTTACCAAATTTTTATGTACATGCCATTTACCGATTCTGAAATACCAAATCGGTAAAATTCGGTATTTTAGAATCTGTAAATGTAGATTACCTACATATGGCCCTAAATATGTTATTTCCTAACATATCCCCAACCACCTCCCCTAAACATGGATCCCCTGGTAACCATTATACAAACAAACCTACAAGTGCCAACTTACTATCTACCTAACTAAATTACGTCTTATACCTACCCCAACAGTAAAACCAGCCCCCCTAAATTCTCCCCGTACTTAGAAAAAAACATCACTCGAAAGCCGTCCTAACGGCTTTAAACCCCCCCATAGGCCTCCTGATGCTTGGAATATCTCTGCACCCCCAGAACCTTATCCAAGGCCCCCTTCAACTGAACAATGTAAAGTTCCATCCCATATCTAGATCGGTGCACTCCATCCTCCTGGAAAAAATAGTCTGCCCCATAGTGCAGCTCTGAATGCTCCATCCTGCCCAGACCTTCCCTGTCACAAAACAGTCTCATCTCTCTGTTAATTTTTCTGCGTGCCCTATCTATGGCCGCAGGCCGCTCCGCTCACCTCCAAATCCGCCTGGGTACCATTTCTGACCATATTACTTTGCAACCGGACCACTGGCGTCGTATTTCCAACAGATCCCTTTTCATCTGTTTTAACAGAGCCAAACCCTTGCACTGAACTAAATCATTCTCCCCCAGGTGAATGAGAACCACATCCGGGCAGACCCCTTGTCAAGCAACCTTGCTTAAAGCTGGCAACAGTTCATGCCATCTCATGCCCCCTTTTCCTTGCCATTGACAATCAAACAACTGTGGGTCCAATTCCAGCATCAAACACCATTGTTTATTCCATTCCACCTGCTCTGCTCGCTCAACAAAGGAGTGTCCTATAATGAGGATAGACATGACTGCCTCATCCGGCCCTGCCACTGCATCTGCAAAGACACACATGTAAGCGAGCGGAAACACCATGCCACTTACTGCTCCAGTCCTACCCACTGCAACATAACGTACGTCCTGTAGCAGTCTGACTTCCAACACCCAAGTCGCATCAGGACCTCCCTCCCCCAACCCTATCTCGCTGCTTCTGTCACAGCCCGATCCTAAATAAGTGCATCCAAAAAAACCTTGGGTTCTCACCCATGACCCGCAGGGCGTGCCGCAGAACCCATAGCAACTGTGCCGCAGTCACCCTCCCACCGGAAAAATGACCGAATACTTCTCCTGACGCTGCCCTCTGTCCGGACGTGAGCCGACTCCCCCACGCCACTGGGCATATAGCACGCGCCCCCACCGGGCCCATCACCACCCATTGCCTCGTTCCTCGCTGGTCAATCTTAGAACGTCGTTACAGCACCGCCACCTCCTGATCTCTCAGTTCCACCTCCCCCTAAAGGACCTCAGGCCGCCCTTTGAGCCCAACCAACTCTGAAACCCGAAACAGTCCAAAGTACATCCACGACATAAGCGTGGAAAACAATATTACCTCCTTCTAAGCAAAGCAAACCGTCGGCAACACTTGTATCAAACCCTGAGCATTTCCTCCGTAATCTGCCAATGCTTATTCATCATAGCACCCCTCTCTCGCACCCAGCCTTCCAAGAGCTGCATATTCAGCTCCCCTGCTGACAGCGCGTACCCCCACCACAACTTCCCCATGTATGCGACCGCTGACAACTTGCCCGCAATCGTCACTCTTGACAATCCCTTATCCATAAAACTCAACATAAACTGAACTACCTGCTCACTGCGCAGCCAGCGATCGCCCTGCCGCACTGCCCCACTGTCCAAGAATTCCTTCCATGCCTGTTCATATGCTTCCAAGGTTGAAACGGCCAATGGTGCTCTTACCAGTTGTATGACCAGGTCTCTCTTACCGACCACAGCTCTACTGGCACCGGCGTCTTGCGCTCGTCCACCTCCGTGGCTAGCCCATGGAACCTCTGCCACTGTGAACGAGATAATGCATCCACAATGTCATTGTCCACCATTGGCACATGCCGTGCTTGAAACAAAATGTCATGCTCCAAACATCGCAGCACGAAAACCCTCATCAACTTGAGCACCTGTGGGTCCCTAGCCGACTGCCTATTGGCAACCTGCACTACCGACACCTTGAAAATCACCCTTTTGTGTGTCAGCTCTCGCGCCCACACCGTCATTGCTACTACCAGCGGGAAAAACTCCAAAAAGGTGATACTCCGCCCCCTGCCCTGCCAACACAGAGGCCACTCCTCCACGCACCACCTCCCTTGCCAGTACAGTCCAAATCCACCTACTCCCGCCGCATCCCGTGAAATTGTTACATCCCATTCCCATTCTTCCGGCAGCGCCATGTGCACACCATTGAAGCGCTGTAGGAAGGCCCGCCACATGCGCAGGTCTTCCCTCGTCCCCGCCAACAACCTCAAGTGATGATGTGGCAACGTCAAAACAGACAGTGCCAACCTGAGCCGTCTACAGAAAGTGCGGCCTGCTAAGACAACGCGACACGCAAAACTCAAATGCCCCAGCAGCACCTGGACCTCCTGCACCGTCACCTTCTGCCTCCACACCAGGTTATCCAACAACTCCATCATATGCGCCTTCTTTTCCCCTAGCAGGCGTGCTTCCATGGCCACAGAGTCAATCTCAATTCCTAAAAATGACAGCACCGTACTGGGACCGTTCGTCTTCTCCGGCGCCAGGGGCACACACAGGTAGCTCATGAGTTCCGTAAAAACATCCAGCTGCTGCTGGCAGTCCGCCGAGCCAGGCCATACCACCAAGAAGAAGTCGTCCAGGTAGTGCCTTACCCGTGTGCCAGGAAAAAGCCCACTGCAAGAAGGTATTGAAGCCCTCAAACAAGTACAACACGCACAATATCGAAAATCCCATTGGCAGTGCCTTGTCCACAAATATGTTCCTGTCAAACTGGATACCCAAGAGCTGCTGATCCTCCGGTTTGACCGGAAGCAGCCTGAAAGCTGACTTGATGTTGCACTTTGCCATAAGGGAACCACCGCCGTCACGATCTGCCGTGCCACATCCACAGACAAGTACGAAACTGATGACAATGTTGACGAAATGTAGTCGTTCACCGACGTCCCTCTGGCCACGACAGGTGTTGTATCAGGCGAAATAGCCCCGGCTCCTTCTTCGGTACCACGCCAATATGAGAGATAATCAAATCTGGGATCGGCGCTTCTTGAAAGGGGCCCACATTCCTCCCTTCCCGCACCACCGTGAACAGCTTGTCCTGCACCTCCGCTTTGTGCACGTTGATCAATTTCAAGTTCTCCGCCCACCGAGCAATCCGCGGCCCCTCGTACCTCAAATGAAAACCCTCCCAAAACCCCAGCCGCAACACACCGCGTCCTCGGTCCATGGATAAGACGCCAGGAGGGTCCAGTCGGTCCTGCCTAACTGGTGTACAGTATTTTTGTCAGGGGAAAACCCAATCAACCCTTGTAGGCTTGGGCAATATGCAGTTCAAGACACATGGTGCTACAAGGGACTTATTTTGAAAATATTTTCTATGAATTGTTGAGTGGAATTACAGTAACACACTCCGTAGTATCCAAGAGATATCAATCTTATTCGACACAACATGAATTCATGGAAGGTTGGAAGAAATACAGAGCAAAAAAGGTTATATTTCAAATTAATTCTTTACTTGAAAAAAATTATTATGGGAGATGTATGTACACAAATCAATTAAAGCAAAAAGTCATGAACAAAGATAGACAATGTTTTTTCTATGGTTCATAACATTATGCATCAACTCCGGCTGAATCCAGCAAACAACCCAAATTATACAATAAAAAGTGATTGTAGGTTGGTGTCTAAAGACAACATTAAAGGAGATGATGACAAGATGTCGACGTTTCGGTCTTTGCTGTATTCATCAATAAGACCATCATCAGGACGATGTTTATTCGAATGCTGTAAAGAACTCCCTTTAGAGTTACAAGGGGAACCGCGTCAGTTGATATAGGCGGTCCACATTAAAATTCTTACAAGAAGATTCAGATTCAGAAGATTCAGATGGATGTAAAACAACATCTGTTGATCCAAGAAAATTGGCTATACAGTCCAGTCGTAGGAGTGTTCGATCCTTTTTTTTTAGATAACTCCAGCGGCAAAATTATATCCCCGTGGGTTCGTCTAACTGGTGTACAAGCCTTTTCCCAGAGTCCCCGACCCCCCTCTACCCCCGTCCCCCAGACTGCTTCCCGGATGTCGGTGACTGCTGTTCCGCACTTCCGCCCCTGACCCCCTAGCATCGCATGACTGGGTACCGTTTTCCACACTTAGAGCACTCGTGCCGGAACCAACAATACTGCCTGCCACATGCGCCCTTGTTATAGTGCAAGCAGGCACAAACATTGACGCTTGCAACACCATCCCCTTTGCCTCACCCCCCCATGGGTGGGACACGCTCGTCTAAGACTTCTTTCCAATATGGACACAGTAGGGGGCAGTCCCATAGAACATGTGTAAGTGTGCCTATCTGTCCACAAGCCCGCCAACAAGTGTTCTCGATGTTATGATTCATTTCATGCAATCTCTCTGGTGTGTAATACCAATAGGTGGATACCTTAGTAAACGTTTCCGTAAGTCCCGTGTGGTACGCGGAGTGTCGTGCTCGGTAGGAAATCTGGTCCCACTCTGTGTGACTTAAGGCCCTCCCCATCTCTCGCTCCCAGCGTACCCTACCCGGGTTATAAAGATGAGAGGAGGAAGGCTGCAAGAATTTATATAGATCCAAAATTAGTTTCGTGTCTGAGGTGCGTGTCACAAGCCACTTCTCATAAGGCAGGAGCCTCCTGTCTGCCGATTCGCGCACCTGCGGCTGCAGCGCCCAGTGGCGCACTTGTATATACCGCATCCTTTCCGTTTTGGGCAGGCGATATTCTCGCCTGAAATCTTGAAACGGGATGACGCCATCCGGGGTATACATATGGAACAGCGTTCTGCATCCTGCAGTCTGCCAGTGTGCGAAGGCCCCAGGTTCCATCCCGGGATGAAAATCCGGGTTCTCAACCAATGGCGTGAATGGTGAGGGGAAGGTAGTGAGATCATGCACAACATTAGTGGCATCCCACACTCTCATCGGGACTCGCGTGATAAAATACGCGTACAGGTTGGGGGGACGATGAGCCCTACGTAAGAAGGGCACCTCCTGTAGAGTCCGGCCCGCCACCGCTTGATCTTGGAAAAGCCAGTGTTTATCTGACTCCCACCTGCTCCACTCCACCAGATAGCGCAGTTGTGCCACCTGGAAATACTTGCATAAGTCCAGTACGCCTAGTCCCCCAGCCTCAGGGGCCAGTGTGGACAGGGCCCTCTTGAGCCTGGGTTTGCGACCCTGCCAGATGAAGCGTGCAAGGTCCGCTTGAGTCTGTTGGATCCATCCTTTCGGGGGCTGGAGCGGCAGAGCCTGGAACAGGTATAGCACCTGTGGCAGGATGGTCATCTTCACTGCGGCTATCCTGCCTAGCCAAGATAGTGTGCCTCTGTTCCAACTACTTAGTTCCTCCTTAATTTTCTTTCCCAAGGCTGCATAGTTGGTGGTCACCATAGCGGGTAAGGTGAGTGCCAATAGTATGCCCAGGTAGGGCACTAGGTCTCTAGACCAGTGCATGGGGAAGAGGTCCTGTAAGTCGGTTCTTGTGGAAGCAGTCAACGAGACGTCGAGTGCCGCCGACTTCCCCATATTCATTTTGAAGCCTGCGACAGCAGCAAAATTCTCTAGCTCAGCGACACACGCTGGGAGTGCCCTCCTTGGATCAGCTAGTGTCAATAATATGTCGTCTGCGTAGAGGCTAACGGTATGCGTATACCTCCCCATCCTTATTCCGGTCGCATTCGGGTTTTGGCGTATCCTTTGGGCAAGGGGCTACATATAGAGTGCAAAGAGCAGCGGGGACAATGGGCACCCCTGCCTGGTGCCCCTCTCTATCGCAAACCTCTGAGAGCTGCAGCCATTCACCCGCACCACCGCAGACGGAAATCTGTAGCAGTTGAATACTAGAGTGCGAAATTTCTCCCCTATGCCCACCTTCGATAGGACCCTCTCCAAATAAGGCCAGTGTACCCGGTTGAAGGCCTTCTCCGCGTCGACAGCCAGCAGCATTCTCTCCCCGGGAATCCGGGAGGCCTTCTCTAGGATATGAACCACTCTCTTGGTATTGTCCACCGTTTGCCTCCCGGGGACAAACCCCGCCTGATCCGGGTCCACCAGTCCCGGTAGATGAAGTGCCAGCCGGGCCGCCAGGATCCCAGTGTACAATTTGAGATCGATGTTCAAAAGATCGGTCTGTATGAGCTGCATTGAGTCCGTTCCTTCCCTGGTTTGGGGATGACCAACACCGTTGCTTGGAGCAGATCCGGAGGGATAGCTCCAGGAGCGGAGAATGAATTAAAGAGGCTGGTAAGGATAGGCGCCAGCGCGGGGCAGAATGTTTTATAGAAAAGTGATGTGTAACCGTCCGGGCCCGGAGCCTTTCCGTGTTTGAGTTTGGAAATGGCTGTAATCACCTTCTCAACTCGAATGTCTCTCTCTAGGTGCTCCGCTTGCTCTGGAGTGAGGGAGAGAAGGTCAACCGAGTCCAGATAATCTGCCTCCGCCTGTGCCGATGGGGGCTCGCTCACGTATAGTTTTGCGTAGAACCAACGGAACCCCTCCACTATCTGGCTATCCTCCGTAGCTGTCTCCCCAGCAGAGATCGATAGCTCCTTCACCAAATGTCGTTGATGCGCCACCCGGAGTTTGTTCGCCAGAAACCGGCCGCACTTATCGCCACCCGTGTAATACGCGTGTTTCAAACGCAAAGTAGCATATTCCGCTCTGTCCATATCTAAAGCTGACAGGAGTTTCCTCGCTGCCTTAAGTTGCTTCCAGATTCTGGGGGATCCCGTTCTCTGATGTACCTGTTCCAGCTCACGCACTTTGCGGGTGAGTTCGTCCCGCTTTTGCTGCCGCTCTCTGTTCTCCGCTGACAAAATAACAATGAATTCCCCCCGGAGCACCGCTTTCAGTGCTGCTCACTGTGTCACCGGGTTGGTGTCAGCATTATCATTGTGCGTCTGATAATCACAAACCCAGTCCTGTATGTGCTTCACCACCGTCTTCCTATGCAGAAGAGTATCCCTGAGGCACCAGACCCCGCGCGAGGGTGACAACGGTGGTAGTCGGAATGTGCCCATGACAGGGGCGTGGTCCGACAGTGAGAGAACCCCTATTTCGGAGGCAATGGCTAGGTCACAGACCAGTCCCGTGACCAGAAGGTGGTCCAGTCTCGCATAGGTCTTATGTGCGTGTTAGTAATAGGAGTAGTCTCGGGTGGTGGGATGGAGGTGGTGCCAGAGGTCGTGGAGATCCAGTTCCTCCAGTTGGGATTTTCCTATCTGCGAAATTTCCCCCGTCTTCGGGTGCCTCTGTGCCGATCTGTCTAAGGACGAGTCGAAAACCATATTCAGGTCCCCCCCTATGATTATATGCCTATCTGGGGTGGCGATGATGTCCACTATGGCCGAATTGAAAAATCGTTCCTGATGTTCGTTGGGGCTATATATCGACCCAATGGTAAACACCAGACCTCCCGACTTAACTCTATATGCTAGGGGTGGCCAAGCAGCATGGCCGACAGGACGTGAGCTCCACCAGCTCCGTCCCGAAGACCGTCTAAATCCTGCTATTTCTCCTGCCCGGACCCTCTCGTTTCCGGGAATGCGCGTCGGAGAGGCAGTGGAAGTCCCGCCGAACTCCTGTGCCTGAGGGACCGGACCCGTGGTCGGCAATCCGCCGCGATCTGCGGCCTGGCTGCTCCTGACGGCGGCGCCGGCGTGCTCCTTCACGCGACACCGCGGCTTTGGCCTACTCGCTGGGCCGGACAGCGGATGATGTGAGCAGCGACCCCAGCTTGGGTCCGTAACCTGATGCCCGCCGGCTGACTGCTGTGAGATCCTGGCCCGGGACCGGGCGACGGCGGTGCCGGAGGACTGCGGCCCTACTGTGTTGCGGTGAGGAGGGGAGAGGGACAGAGGTGTCGGCCATCTCACGCGGCCCCGCTGGGCTGAAGTGCGGAGGGCCCGCCCCTCCCTGATTGCTGGCGCTGCACGACCGGAGGACGGGGCGCCTTCATCTGGGAGTGGGGGCTGTGGAACCAATTTGCCCTGGCCCCCCCCTGTGGCGCGGAGGTGCGTGTGGGGACCTTGGTCTGCTGTGATTCTCTCAGCGCCCGACCACTCTGGATCTGCCACTCCTGTGTCCCCTCCCGCTGGCTAGTATCCTGTGCCCTGAGGCAGATCGGGATCCCTGACACTTGTGGGACGCCGGGGGGGCTCACGGGGAGGCTGTTGGACCCGTGGACGTACGGCGCCCCTCCCCCGGCTGTCCGCCATTTTGGACTTGGTTCTGGGCGGCCTCCTTGGGATCGGTGGCGGCCGGTAGAAGAGTCTGTCTGCGCCCCGCTCTGCCCTGCTCGCTGGTGGAGGTGAACCCGTGATACTGCGCTCTGGTGGCATCTGAACTGTGACCTGCGTTGCCTACTGCGATCTTGGTCTTGTGGACCCGTGCACTGCTTACCCATTTTCCCTTCGGCGCTGTGGTGGTGCGCACTCTACCCTGCTTGGGTGGCTTCAGGGAGGGCCCCACTGAGAACATTGATCCCTGGGGCTGCAGATATGACAGGCCGGACTGGCCGTGGCCCTAAGGCTACCCAACCCAACACGATCACACAGTATACTACCCCTCGTCTGCCACCGCAGAGGATCACGCGCCAAACGGGCGTTGGAGATGGGGATGGGGATTCACCGGAGCCGTCCAGGGCGGAACTTCTTAAGGCTATACAGGGTTCGCACACTGCCCTAGAGCGCCAGATTGAGACAGTGTCCGTGGACGTGAACCTTTTGAGGACTGACCTTCGCAAGGTGGCGGATAAGGTCTCGGACGCGGAGGGCAACATTACTCAGCTGCAGGGGGAGGTAGCGTCCCTACAGAAGTCACTCTCTCAACTTGCCTCTACTACCCGAGCTTTGGAGAGACGCGCCGAGGATGCAGAAGGTAGGGCGCGCCGAAGTAACATACGGGTCCTGGGGGTCCCGGAGCGGCTGGAGGCAGGGAACCCTGAACGATTCCTGGAGACCTGGATCCGTGAGCATCTCTGTCCGGACGGTTTGTCCAGTGTCTTTATTGTGGAGCGGGCCCACAGAGCCCTGGTGCCCCCTCCGCGTCCTGGCGAGGCCCCTAGAGCCCTCATTGCAAAAATCCTAAACTATAAAGACCGGGACTGCATCCTCAAGGCGGCGAGAGAATCGGGGCCCCACACGATCGAGAACAGTCGCATCTCCATTTACCCCGACTATACCCAGCAGGTGCAGGAGCAAAGAAAATCTTACTTGGGGGTCAAGCAGAAGCTACGCGACATGCAGCTGCAGTATATGCTCTTATACCCCGCTAAGCTCAAGGTGCTCTCCCAGGGCCGGGCACACTTCTTTGAGACGCCGGCAGAGGTATGGGAGTGGCTCGAGATCAGAGGGGATGATCTGCCCCCGGGTGAGAGAGGAGGATCGCGTGAAGTGTGGGGGACCAGGCCGCAGAGACGACGGCGTGGCAGGAGGAATCGCCGTTCTGGTTCTCGTGGTCCTCCTGAGACTCGACCCACGGTGGGCCCGGACGGGGCCATATTGATGGAAGCCTCGCCTGACAGGACTGAGTCACGGTTACACGGTGCGGCTGCACCTGATGACATTTTGGTCCCGGATACCCTTCAGGTGACGCCGGTGAACGCGGAGTCTACGGCCCCAGTGGTCCCGGAAACTGCCTTGCAGACTCTAGACTTGGAATGATCCTGGCCCTGCCTGCACTGACTCTGCTGTGCGATTGCTGTTGTTATATGGTTCCTTATTGCCCAGTAGCATTTTAAATCTCTGCTCGTTCAGAGTGGATGTAGTGGGTGATTGTTCACTGATCGATGCCTTGCATTTGGCGACTGGGTTGCATGTGCACCGAGTGGGGGGGTTGTGAGTGTGAGCTGCTCCTCCAAAGTTGCTGACTTAAGGGGGGAGAGGTGTCCGGGTTCGTATACTGGATTCTTTGGGTCTTTCGGGGAGCTGGGAGGGGGGGTGGGTTAGGTTGTTTTGTTGTGTGTGTGTGTGAGTGGAGAGTGTTGAATGGGGTGGCTGTGCACGTCCTGGCACTGGCGGGGGAAGGGCGGGGTGGCGTTTCTGGTTGTTGCTATCCTATTGCTCGTGGGTGGTGGGGTTTCTAGGGTTCCAGTCAATATTTCGTATGTTGGGGTTGTTGGGGGGCGGGATTTGGGGTGTGACACTGATGACACTGGCATTTGGCGCATGTTGCTTCTGCTTAGCGGGACGCTTGCTTTGTGCGATGCATTTCTGAACTTCTTTGTGGCGAGGGCCTACTGGCGACAGCCTAGGCTGTGTGTAAACTGTTGCCCGGCTGGGCATGTATGGTGGTCATGGGGTTTAAATTCTTGACGTGGAATGTGCGTGGCCTGGGTACGTGCACTAAGAGACACAGGGTCCTCACCTTCCTAAAACGCCATGGGATTTCAGTTGCTTGTTTACAGGAGACCCACTTGGATGATGATGGTGCGCAGCGCCTAGCCAGGAAATGGAGAGGCCAGCTATTTCACTCCTCCTACTCTACATACGCTAGGGGGGGTCCTAATCTGGGTGGCCCCTGGGGTTCCATGCGCTGTCCAATATATTGATGCGGATGTGGAAGGCAGGTACATATTGGCGAAACTCAGGTTGGACGATAAGATAAGGTCCTTCTGGTCTTTAACACGTACGCGCCGAACATTGATGATCCGGCATTTTTCTCCCGTATGCAGGACCTAGTGGCTCCTAGCCTAGACGCGCCCCTTCTTTGGTGCGGGGACTTTAACTGTGTGCTACATCATGAACTGGACCGTAATCCACCCCGAGCGGGTACTAAGCCCCGTATGACGGCGTGTTTGCGGGATGTGATGCATAATATAGGGGCGATCGATGTCTGGCGCGCGTGTCACCCCACACAGAAGCTTTACACTTGTTACTCCCCGACCCATGGCACTCACAGTAGACTGGATAGAGTGTTGGCGGCCAATCTCCCCTCCTCTCTCACGTTGACGGTCACACACCAGGCTCGATACCTGTCGGATCATGCTCCGGTCACGTGCCTGGCGCAATGGCCTGACCGGACGGAACGTCCCCGCTCGTGGAGACTGCCAACTGATCTGCTCCAGGATCAGGTGGCCCGGGACCATGTGGCAACGTCCCTCTCCGATTATCTGGAACTCAACTGGGCGGGGAGTGACTTGTCCTACTCCACTAAGTGGGAGGCACTAAAAGCGGTCGTCCGCGGTGCGTGTATGGGCCTGACGTACGGGGTCAGGAAACAACTACTATCAGACTTACAGACTGCGGAGGCGGAGCTCTTGCGTGTCCAGGCCCGCCCTGACCCGGACATCTCGGATCAGCGCATGGAGGGCCTGGCCCTTGGATCGATCCATGATATTCTCACGAGGCTCGATCGCTTTACGCTGGGCCAATATAGACAGAGGCTGCATCGAGAGGGGGATAAATCTGGCCGCTTGTTGGCCTGGATACTTCCCCGGGAGTTCACGGCTGAGCGTATAGTAGCCCTGCGGGCGCCCAATGGCGGTATGGTCCACTCGGAAGCTGCTGTACTCACGGTTCTGCTGGACCACCTGCGGGCTGTGTATGAATCTGACCAGTCTATCTCTGAGGAGGTCTACCACCCATACCTCGAAAACATTGGCTTGCCGACCCTCCCAGAGGCAGCGGCAAAAGACCTTGATGTCAAACTGACGCTCGGTGAAATCTCTGCGGCGATTGCCGCCCTCCCACGAGCCAAAACCCCTGGCGGGGATGGATTCCCTGCAGAGTTTTATCATACGTTCGGGCACACCCTGGCCCCCCTCCTTTTGCAGGTTTACCATGAAGCTTTACGCACAGGTGACCTCCCACCCACCTTGAATCAGGGTGAGGTTTGTATGATCCTGAAACCGGGCGGTGACAGTACAGACCCCGCCTCGTATCGTCCTATCACTTTGATTAACTCAGACGCGAAAATCTTAACCAAACTGTTGGCCAATCGCCTTGCCCCGCACGTCGCTCAGCTCGTCCATCCAGACCAATGTGGCTTTGTTCCTGGTCGCAATACGGCGATGAACCTACGCCGCCTGAACCACGTATTGCACGAGGTCCGGGGGCGAGACACTCCCCATGTGCTGGTCTCCGTTGACCTGGCCAAAGCCTTTGATACAGTGCATTGGGGATACCTGATGCATGTACTTCTTAAGATGGGATTTGGTCCTGGCTTTCGAGAGTGGATACGGATATTATATAGGACGCCCCGGGCCAGGGTGCGTCTGGGTTCGGCCCGCTCTGATGAGTGGACGTTGGGGAGGGGCACCAGACAGGGCTGCCCATTGTCCCCCCTTTTATTTGCCCTCGCAATTGAGCCCCTGGCCATATCGGCCCGTAAGGAGTTGCAGGAATGGGGTATCGTGGTGGGAGACACTACAAATATCATCTCCCTTTACGCCGATGATGCGCTTTTCTACCTGACCTCTCCGCTGGAGGCCCTCCCCGCTCTGTTGCACCTACTGGACCGCTTTGGTGCGGCCTCGGGACTGCGCATAAATGTTAATAAGTCCCTGGTGTTCCCGCTGACGCCTGATGATCTTGTCCCGACGCCGGATTCTCACTGTGCGGGCCTCCGATGTGAACGTCTGGCGTTCCGGTACCTGGGTATTCAGGTGGCCGCCTCTGATGAGGCTCTTTTAACCCATAACATGGACAGGATCCTTGTGGCCCTCCGCAAGTCCGTTGTATTCTGGAACACGCTCCCTCTCTCCCTTATGGGCCGTCTAGCAGTTGCCAAAATGGTGATGCTCCCTAGAGTTCTATATGTGCTGCAGAATACCCTATGCCCGTTGCCCCCCCGGGTGTTCCGCACACTGAATTGGCTCCTTACATCTCTTCTCTGGGCGGGTGGTCGCAGCAGAGTTGCGTTGCGTACGGTGACGCAATGTTGGGATGCGGGAGGCCTTGAGGCCCCTAGATTTGATTTATATTACTATGCTGCACAACTTCTCCCGGCGGCCAGATGGTTTGCTGACACTGAGAACTGGGAGTTGGCAATGTTGGCGGGAGTGGCTTCGGACAGGGTGCTACAGGAAGCACTAATGCAGGGTTGGGGCGCCGACGACGCTCTGCCCTATGTCGTCAGGCATACGGCCCGCATTTGGCAGCATTTTGTTGAACGAGTTTTGCGACGTGCGCCATTCCACAGGGAGCTCTCCCTTTGGATCCTGGCCCCAATACTCAAGATGGAGGCGAATATGTCCTTCCGAGAGTGGCGCATGGGCAGTTGCGAGACACTTGCGGATCTCTATCCGGATGACTCGTTTGTGTCATTTGAGAGAGCAGCGGACTCGTTTGGACTGCGTGAGGGCCAGTACCTGCATTATGGATGTCTCCGGGATGTAGCCAGGACGACATGGCCCCAATTTCCAGAGGCGCCCGAGCTCACTTATACTCTGGACATCATCTTATCCTGTGGCAGAGGTAGGAGACTGATTTCCCTTCTTTACTCGGCGATGCGCAGGGACTCGACTCCCCCATTGATGCCGGCTTGGAGGGCTTGGGAGACGGACCTGGGGATTGAACTGGATCCAGCCCAGAGGAAGCGGCTAGGAACGTTAACTCGTAAAGTCTCTTGTAATGCGCGTTTCAAATTGATACATTTTAATTTCCTCCATCGCACATATGTGACACCTGCCTCCCTCCACCGTATCTCCTCAGACAGGAGCCATAATTGCCCGAGGTGTAGGGCTGAACGGGCGGGATTCCTTCACCTGGCCTGGGAATGCCCCCTAGTACATGACTTTTGGGTGGAGGTGGTGGCACATATTACCCGGATTACACACCTTGCGATCCGACTGGAACCGCTTCACTGTCTGCTGGCGCTAGTGCCCAAACCCAGGAAGAAGGGTCTGTCCTACAAATTACTGCAACTCCTGTTGGTTCTGGCGCGAAGGCGGGTGGCCATTACTTGGATGGGACAGAGGGCGCCTGAAATCTCTAGTTGGTTACGGGACGCTAGGGAATGGGCCCTAGCGGAGGAGACACATATGCAGAGCACACGCAGGGATGGGAAACTCCAGGAGGACTTACTCGCTTGGAGGGCCATGTGTATCGAGGGGATGGAGGAGGATGACTCGGACGCTACTAGCGCGGAGCTGTTTTCCTCCGCTTCCTCGGAGTCTGATGATGGTGGGGAGGGATCCGGGGTGCAGTGTCCTGAGGTGGTGTAGCAGTCCCCTGGGCCATGCCGATGTTCCTTGTTGCGTACACTTGTTGATCATTGTGATTACCATCGACCACGTTCTACTATGAGGACCGCTCTGTAGTAGGCCCTCGCCTACCTTTCCTTATGTGATTGCATCAATGCCACAAATGCCATTCATGGGGTTCTTGTTTTTGTTATGTTTTTGTTTGGATTGGTATAGCACCATGTAAGAAAATTGGCGAAGGTATTGATATTGACCAGGGGTTTCTGGGAGCACAAGAGCAATTCCCTTCATTGTTTTGCAGGTTTAACGAGGTGCCGCCCTGCCCCCGGGATGTGGGCCGCACCTGGCTGTGTTCCTCCTTTTTGGATCTGACCTTCTTGGTCCGAAAGTGTTAACTGCTTTTTCATTTGTATAATTTGTGCCTCTTTATTTTCTTCGCCACCAAAAATAAAGTTAAAAAAAAAAAAAAAAAAAAAAACTCTATATGCTAGGAGCCTCCATTTCTGCTCTGCAAATTTATGTAGGACCTCCCCTTTAAATGTTCTGGACACTAAGATTGCGACCCCGGCTGTCTTGGTAGTGTTGGAGGAGAAAAATTGTGTTGGGAATTTGTGTGATCGCATCCTCTGACAATCGCGGGCTAGGAGGTGGGTATCTTGCAAGAGACAAATATCTGCTTGTGTGTTTTCTAGTAAGGACAGCACCGCCCTCCTCTTGACAGGGTTATTCAACCCTTTCACATTAAGGGTGACGACCTTAAGAGCTGTCATCAGTGTGGGTAAAAGCATAGCCCAAGCAGTGGATCACGGCCCAGGAGGGGCGGCTCTGGTGCATGTAGTGTGCAGGAGCACTGTAAGGCCAGAGTGAATGCATCAAAAGCACTGGACGGTCCCTGTCCCTTCCCCCCAACTCCCCTTGAACTTCCCCCGAACTGCCCTTCCCCTTCCACCCCCCTCCTCTCCCCCTTCTTCCTCTCAACAACCCCCTCATGCAAACAACCAGCCTCCCTCCTCCCCCTCCCCTCCTTCCCTTCCGCATTCCCTAGGAACCCCAACAACTTTTAGTCCCAGTCATGTCCCAAGTGGACAAGTCTGTGGTAAATTACCAAAGTGGATGTCCGGCCACGTACTCCTCCCCATGGCCCCTCTCCTCCCAGGACCCCAAACCTGCAACATCAGTAAAGCTGTGTTGTTCTCCCCCCGGAGCGTTGTTATGCTGTCAGCGCCACGTCACCGTTGGAAGCAGTGTCTCTGGCCACTTCGGAAACGGCATTCGCCATACTGGCTCTAATGGTGGGTGAGTCCGGTCTCCTAGGAGTGGTGGGCGCTTGTCTCCTCGATACCCTCTGCCAACTGTCTCTAGGGCCGCGCCTCTGGCTTGGCGTAGCAGTTTCTTCCTTCTCTGCTGTGATTCCCAGAACCTCGCATGTCTCTTGCAGTGATCGCAGTTGGTGCATCGTGCAATTCCACCTGAAAATGAGGCGGAAGGGGTGTCCCCAGAGGCATAGGACGTTTCATGCTCTTTCAAAAAGTCAGTTGTAATCTTAAACGCTTTCCGCTTCTGGAGGGTGATAGCGGACAAGTCTTGATACAGGGCAACAGAGTGACCGCGAAAAGTGAATGAATGTTGCTTTCGTGCCTCAGCCATAATGCGTTCTTTCAACGGGAAGTCTGAGAGAAATGCCAGAATGTCCAGAGGTGGCGCCGATGCACGTCGTTGTGGTCCTACCCTATGCGCCCTATCAATCCTGACTGGGAACTCCGCTGGTTCGCCCAAGATCGCCCTGAGCAGGTCTCGTAAGTAGCCAGCCACATCCGTGCCCTCTTCTGTAGATGGAATTCCCCGGACCCGAATGTTATTTCACCGAGACCTGTTTTCAAGGTCCTCGTTGTGCGTTTGGAGATCCAGATGCTGGTCCCTTAGGCGCAACACCTCCTGTTGCAGCTGCACAATGTCCTCGTGGAGCCGGTGATTCATGCTTTCCACTGTGGCTACTCGCTCTCCCAAGTCGTCTACCTCTCTGCGCACCTCCCGTACTTCTCCCGCCACTTCTTGCTTCAGTGTCTGAAAATCGTCCCTGAGGGTGCTGAACAGGGATTCCAGGAAGGATCTAGTGACAGGAGGTTCCCCTCTGCTCGCATCCTGCGATCCTCCGGCGGATCCTGTCTCCTTTCTGCTGAGTCCTGTTAAACATTTCTGGGAGAGTGCGGTCCCCTCTTTTGGTACCCTTGTTGGTCGCCATCTTGGAACGGGTGCAGGCCAGGTCGTTCAGTCCCCTCGGTCCGTTACTCCAGGCTCTATAGATGTCCTCTTGGGCTTATTGGGGGACCTTCATCCGATATCAACGGTAGATTTGGGTATGTTCGGGAAATTCGCCTCCAGCGCCTCCGTCACCAGGCCGCAGCCGTGACTACGGACACTGCCACACCGCTCGCCCAACTGTTGGGCCCCGCTGGTCTCCGGTCGTGGCCAACTCCGCAAGGCACTCCGCTTCACGACAAGTAGGAGGGATCGGTTCACTCCGATGAGTCTCTGTTCGAGTTCCTGCTTGTGGGCCGCAACTGCGATCCTCGATGCCGCCGCCGTGCTCACCGACACTGCTAGTCCTCGATAGGCCCTGGACGGGGTCTGCACCGTGGGGCCCACTGGTCCGTCTCGGTTCCCCTCGGGTATGTCTGCTGGTGGAAGCCTCTCAGGCTGCCCTTCTCGGCAGCTACTCCGGTCCAGCCGTGCTTGTCGCCACGAATGTAGCAGCCGATGGCCGGTTAGCGTGTGCCAATCCTTGCTTCTGAACATCCAGGTCGCGTGGGGCCCCCGCTGCGTCTTCTGCCCGCCTTCCAGTCCGGAGGGGCTCCCGGGGGAACCCGGTTCTCAAGACCAAGGGCGGTGCTCCGGACGAGTGCTCCGTCTGCTTCGGTTCACTCCCAGCGAGTGCCCGGTTGACTAGGCCGAAGCCACAGCCTCGAGTGCCGCCCACAGCGTCACCACTAGTGCAGGCCCACTCATCGGGTCTCCGGCCGCTGTTCAAGGCAGTTCGGGCGCTGTGGGGTCTGTCCTTCCCCCGACGGTGCACACCGGGCCAAAGATTGGCGCGGCGTGCGGCTGTACGTGTTGCTTTCCAACGTGCTTCGGGGCCGGCCTCTTTCTCCTCCGACTCCCGGTCCTGACCTCCGACGCCGTCCGACGGACTGACCTGAGGCCGATTTCAGGCCAGTTCCGGGCCAAAGTCTTCGCTCCGAGTTACACCACCTCTCCCTGCACCGCTGAGCTCCAGCGGGGGGAGAAAAAGCTATATTTCAGGGCTTGGGCCTAGTCGGATCGGGGAGCTGCGAGAAGAAGCGTCCTCTCACTCCGCCATCTTGGCCATGCCCCCCAAATGTTTTTTTTTAACATGTTTTACCTTTGGCTCTTTACTTTTGCGGTCTTGGCTTCTTCAATTGGTTTGAATTTCTGGTTTAAATTGTAGAGTAGTTTGGTTTTAATCTGGTAGAAAGATACAGAAGAAGGAGTATTTAGTATAGATTGTTTAATCATGGGACGGTTGCTTGCTGTGCAGTAAAAAGAGGTTAACAGAAAACATGTCATTGATGTTTAAATGGACATTAATAGTATTATTTACCTTCTTTAATTTCTTGCTTAGTTTCTATGTTGGATGAAGTTTTCAAGTTTTTCAATGTTGTTTTATCTGTAAATGGTTTAAAAAATAATTACATGTTATTTTCAAATTTTGTAACCCTATTTTTTTAAAGGAAAAAAATAATTCATTTTCATTTGAATTTTTTTTACACATTTCACAATAGTGCCTTAAAATATGTAAAACCATTCAAAGAAAGTACTTTTATATTTAAAAATGGCTTTACATTTTTTGCAGATAACTAACTGCATCCCTGTAAAAAAAATACATTTATTTCAAATAATTAAAAAAAATTACCTTATTTTAATTAGATTTATGGAATTTTGCTCCTTATTCGAAAACACTCTATAGATGTGGTTTTTTGGTGCTTCACATTTAATGATTTTGCTGAAAAAATTTCGAAATTAAAAAATTGTTTACTTTTTTAAATAAGTAAAATTGATAAAACCATAATACGATTTTGTTGAAAAGAGACATATTTCATTTACAATTTTATTTTTAAAAAATATAACTGTGACATTGTGACATGAGAATTTTTTAAAAATTGTATTAAAATATTGCTTTATAAAACACTGTTGCATTTGAGATTTAATATCCATATCACGCCATTTCAAAAACTTGTTTTAAGGAAACAACCCGATATAATGGAAAGTCATTTATAACTTGCAAATGAACGTACATCTGTGAGCAGTTATTTCCAATGTTGAAACGATTTAATTTGTTGATGTGAAAGTTTTCAGAAATCTGAAATGTAATAATGTTTTACCTTTATTATTAATACTACGTTATTCTAAAAAAAAAGCTACGTTTAGTTGTGTTTTAATACAAACTTACTTGTATGTATGAAAGGATTTGTCTTTGTTTGGCTGAAGGTCGTCTCTGTGGCAAGAGGTCAGAGGGTCAGTTAGTAGCGACTGCTCTCTCTGGTAGTTGAATAATAACTGATTTCAAAATGTTGTCTTACTCGTATTTATAGGTTTTTGTGAGTGACTTCTTAATTTTTGAGAAATGCATTTTTTAAATCTGTTTTTTATTACATACAATTGCTGTGAAAACATGTAATTTAAATTATCTCTTTAAAAGTGTGTGTTTATATTATTCAGAGTTACGTTTTTTACTTCGATTAATATTAATTTGTAAAAAATATTTTTTGTTATTCGTTTGTTTTGCATTTATTTGTAATGAGATTAATAATATATTTAAATACAGAGTATTTTTTTAATACTCAAGTATTAATTTTAATACTCGAGTATTCATTTATTAAAATATTGTGTTATTTTTTGTAATTTACGTTAAGTCCTTTACTACATTTTAATACACTTGACCACCCAAAAGCCCTATTTTCCCTGCATCCCGTGCCAGGACTTATTTTACAAAAAATATATATATATTGGAAATTCATTGTATATGCGTTGTAATGGTATGCGTTATATTTGTTTTCGTTCTAATGGTACTTTTTCATTACTATTATTATTTCGCGTTGTAATGGTATGCGTTGTAAAGACATGCGTTGTAAAGGTATTTGCATTGTAAAAAATGTGTTGTAAAAGCATGCGTTGTAATATTATGTGTTGTAGTGTCATACATCCATTTAAGGTGGCGGTAAGTGTTGGTATCCCAAGGAGGTGACAGAAGGGGAGCCACCGGGCGGCGTATGCCCAGGCGAGGTCATGTGCAGTGTGTGTGCTTATATAACTGAAGAGCATCCACAGGGGCTTGAAACGTATGATGTCGTCCATCAAACTCGATGTCAGGTAGGTTGACTTTAGCATGTTATATTTGAGACCTCATTTCTGCATTATACGTTTCATATCTGTGAACCTGTGTTCTGCCTTCTGGACCACTAGTGTGAAAACTGGGAAGATAGACAACGTCAAACCCTGATATATGAGTGGTCCTCTCACGTGGATCACATGTAGTGCTGTGTTCCGGTCTCAAAAGTTTAGTAGCTGGGCAATGATAGGGCATGAGTGCGTACCGGGTATGGAACAAGGTACAAGTGGTCTCTGGAATCTTTCTACAACAAAAGTCTCAGTGAAGGCAGGTCTACCACCTATCTGCATTCCCCGCAATTTGGAGATTGTTATGGTACAAGTGTGCTTCTAGATCTTCATTTTTTACAATGGTGCTTTTTAGCAGGCACTCTACCTGCTCAAGGCGATTCAGTGCATCTACGTTTCTGCCCTCAATCTCCACGATTCAGCACTCTGCGCCATCAAGCCGTGAAGTGTGACAGTCAAGGCGTTGGTTTATGCGGTCCAAGCGACTGGCAAAAGTGTCAAACAGTGTGTTAATAGCCTGTAAGCTAGCACGCAGTTCAGCCATGATGGTGGCAGTGTCATCAAGGGGAGGGATAGAGCTAGACACCTCTCCTTGGGGTGGTGCATTAGCGTCCGGTGGTGGGGAGAGCTGTCGCCACAGGGTCCAAACTGTCTCAAAGGAGAGCTGTTCCCATTTTGTCTCCAAGTGGTGAGTCAGCAGCCACATGATCGCAAAGAGACACTCTGAGAACAACACCACAACACTGTTTCGAACCTGGCAAAATAAACCTTTTGCCAAGCTCAAACCTTCCTTATTAATGCATACAAGTCACTCCAGGGGATGCCCTAGACAGCCCAGAGGTCAGGGTGCACTGTATTTAAAAAGTTGGACATTTACTTTTAAGTTTTAAATGTCCTGGTGGTGAAAAACTCTTACATTTATTTTCACAATTGAAAGGCCTACCTCTCCCAAAGGATACCATTGGGGTTACCTTATTACATTAATATAAGTTGTAATTTCCATATGGGAACAGGTAACATTTTCATGTGTGTTGTCTTTGGAATTGTAATGAAAAATCCTATCTATTGATAAAGTCGGATTTTAAGTTAAAATTTATAAAATTGCACTTTTGGAAAGTTGGCATTTTCCTGCTTTAGCCATTCAGTGCTTGTAGCATGTGCCTGGGTCACATAACAGGGTGTAGCTGAAAGTTGGGCTTTCTTGATTCCTTCTGGACAGTGACACTTACACACAATAGGAAGCTTGGATGTACCTAGATGGGACATTACTGGCAGGATGGTAGGGACGAGCTTGGCCCAGCCCCACTTACATCTGAATAGTCTGTGTCTTGCCTCCACACAAAGAGCTGCATACTCACTGTAGTCAGTCTGGGGCCTCGACAGGGCAGGCAGGATGCCTGGGGACTTCAAAGGAAAACCTCTAGAAGCTTTTTCCCCTCTACAAAGGTCACACTGTGTGTAAATATTGGCCCTCAGACACCAGCTGTTCAGTACACTTCTGGAACTGTGGATAATCTGCCAGGAAGAAGGACTGCTGTGCTACTGAAAGGGCTACCACTCTGCTGGACTACTGCCCTGAAAGAACTGCTACACTGCTCTGCTGGCCTGCTGGCCTCTTGTCTGGGTGAGAAGTACTGGAGGACCGGCATCACTTGAACCCAGAACCCCAGAGTGAATTCAACAGCTAGCTTCCTGGCCCCCTGATTTGAACAGGCTTCTAGCAAACTTACACCTGCACCTGGACTCTGCCATCTGTGAGTCTACTCTGCCAACTGGTGCTACCCAAGTCCTGGGCCTTTGAAAGTGGGGCGAAAGTGCTTTACATGCCTCTGCAGGCCCAGTGGAACCAATGCATATATTCTGCTGCATGGCGCAACCCCTACCAGAGTCGGCTCGTTGCCGCATTGATCAGACAAATTGTAAAGACCCAAATCACATTGCAGTCGGCAGCATTTTCAGAGCCGCCACTGTGTGACGAATCACCAGCGCATATCCTAATATCACCCGTCGGCAGGAGCCCTTTCGACAACACCATACTCCACATTGCAGCCTCACAGCTACTCATAACCGACGCATTGCACTTATTGCACGGTGCATCCCAAACACCAGACTTTGCATTTGAAGCCCTCGCCGACAGGATCCTCGATGACAATGCAGGATCTTGCCTCGCTGCAACTCAGAACCAATGCATTGCTTCTGCTGCACAAAGCATCTTCGACGCGGATCCTCTCAATGCTCCGCAAAGAAGAATTGATGGTACTCTGTTCGGTAGGCCTAACTAAATCTTGGTAGCCGGCCTGCACTCCATCGTGGTCGACCTGAACTTTGACTCGGTCCAATGCGATCAGATGTTCACAATTGGCACATAGTGCTTATTGGCACTATTTTACTGAAATCTTTACATTGAATATCTCCGTTCTACTACTTGGATTTTTGTCGTTTTGGTCCTGATGTATTTATTAAACACTACTCTAGTTTTCTAAACCTGTTGTGGGACTCTTTTGTAGTATGTTTTCACTATGTTACTGTTTGAAATGTTGCACAAATACGTTAGAAGCTGCTTCTGAGCTAAGCCTATTTCTCTGTGCCAAGCTACCCGAGGGTTGAGCACAGGATACTTTAGGGTTTGCTTGTGACTTTACCATGAGAGGAAATTAGGTTGGTGCTTGACCAGTGTCCCATTAACAGTCAACCAACAACCCCACTTCTTAGAATTAACTTGGAATACATTTTTTGTGAAAGCCCCACATTCTGTATCAAGTTTCAGATTCCCAGTCGAGGGTTGACTGAGACTAGTTCACACTGCTGGGTGATTTGCCTGGTACCTAAAGCTACAACGGATTCCTCAACTAAGTAGCTAGCTACTTTTAAATCTCTGTTGTTGTTGATACCATGCCCTCAAGACCATTAAAACTTCTTGAAACAAGAGAATCCATGGGCTTGCACTGGGTGTGTTTGGCTAACATTGGAAAGCACTAGGTTACATTTGGGCCATATCTCAGCCCCTGTAAATGGTTGACCCTTGAAGTTTGCGCCACTGTCGTCTGTCTAATTTACTATATTTCTATTCTGTTATTCTGTATCTGAGGCCACACATCTCACGCCTCCTATCAAAAGCCTTGGCTGCAAGACCACAGTTACGGCTGGAAAGTCAAGAAATCGAAGGAACTCTTGAGCAGCAATTGCAAGCAAAAGCGTCTAGAGTCCTGGGACTATGCGGAGAAAAATCAGCTGAAAACAACTGATACTCGGGCGGCTTCTCCATGTGGGCAGAGGAGCATCACTCCACTGCTTTCTCGCAATCTAAGAATTAGAAACATAAAATGGTATTTTAAATACCATTTTATGTTTCTGCTTCTTGCACTGCAATAAAGCTGATAGCAGGGTTTTGGTTGGAGGTGGAGGGGTGGGCAGTCCTGCTCAGAGGCAGCTGAGGAGTGGTGAGCCACTGCTGTGGGCGCTGGCTGTTTGGTTGGCCCCGGGCTCACCAAACCAGCCATTCACACTCTGCATTTTCTCTATGTAGGCTGCTGGTCTCCCCATAGATGCCTTTGGGGTCGACGTCCCAGCCAATCACAATGCTGCCATTGCAGCGTCGTGATTGGCTTAGGGGAAGGGAGGGAGTCTGCCTGCAGCTGCTTCCTGTTGTAGACAGTGAGAATACGCAAACCGACGAGGCGGGACGGGCCTACAAAGCTGAGTTAACTTAACTTTTATTTTTTTTAAATTAAACCTCCCCCCACGCACCCTCTCCCTGCGCCTCCCCATGAATCATACCAACCGCGACTGCTGATATTGCCTCCTACTCCCTAAATGCTCAAGGTCCAGCGAGTGATGCAATGGATCGGGTAAGGCTGTCTTAGTCTGAGAAGGAAGGTTGATAGAATGCATCTGAAGAGGGGTGGCACACCTATGAGTTGAGATAAGGCACCAGCCAGTGCTTAATTTGAGTCGGTGGTTTCTGGCGCTTGGCACCAGCACTTACTTGGTTTCCAGTGTGCAGCACCATCACTTAATTGTAATCCCCCCACTTCTGACACTCTGCGACATGGTGGCGCTGCTCATCTACTTTAGAGATGAGCAGAACAACGGTTGTTTATGAATACAAAATACATTAAAAAATACTAATACCTGCCTCCCCAACCACTCCTTTAGCTTTGGGGACCTGGAATAATTTGAATTGTAGCACTTGCAGGCGAGAGAGACTATATTTATATATATTTAAATGTAGAGTATTTATATAGCGCACTTCTACCCGGAGGCCCCGTAGCGCTGTATTCATATCGCTCTGGAACCCATCCTGGCTTTCCTGTGAAATGTCCACTCCTGGGCACCCCCAAGGTGAAGCCAGGCATCCACAGCGCTGCTGAGGCTGTTGTGAAGATTAAGCAAGCAATTGCCCAGAGTCACAGAGTTGGACCCATGATTAGACTAGGCACCGAGGCAAGAATGATCAGGTCTGGGGAAATTGAGTCCAAGAGCCGCCAAGGCGGGAATTGAACCCTGGTCCCGGGCCAGACATCTGGATCGGGGTCTGCCACTCTAACCATTGAGCCATGCTTCTCCACTCTAACCATTGAGCCACGCTAACCATTGAAACAAGCTACATAGATGTGTATATATCTAAAAATACATATCTTTACATATATATATATGTAGTTTGTACATAGATGAAAATTTTTTATCATGTGCATTTACATAACAGTGTTTTTTCTATTGATCAAGTTTTACATTTCTTCATGGTTTTAACCTGTACATACTGATTCATGTACTTTATTGGTTATAACAATATGAATTGTTCAATCTTGATGCTTGGTAAGCCCACTTGGGCAGTATTCACCATTCCAATGTATTCATATGCAGCAACTGCGTGTTTTGAAGTATTTCCTTCATTTCTATGACACACTTTTTGCACTGTCACTTTAAAAGTCTAGCTCGATGTACACTGTTTGTCATGTGATCAAGCTTCCCTGGAGGCGAAACGCGTCATGGCGGCAGCGCTGGCTCTCAGAAAATAAACACTTTTCACCAGCACCTTTTGAGTCGGCTCTTTGTTGCTAAAGACTTGGAGACTTGCTGTTTCGTGCAACAAGGTTCGCTATATATATATATATATATATATATATATATATATATATATATATATATATATATATATATATATTACCTACTGGCTATCGCCAGTAGGTATATATAGTTAGGATTAATTCCCTATGGGATTTTTGAAAATTCTATGTCTAATAACTTTGGCGTTTGAGGACGGAATCGGCTGAAATTTTCAGGAAAATGGCACATTTTGTTTCTGAGCAGCCCCTGAAAATTTGGTGGGGTTTCATCAAGGGGGGGCTGAGAAAAAAGGGGGGTCCCAAAACGCGTTTTTCCCATTCATTTTTCCATAGGGCGGTTGGACTCACTTTTAGCTCGAACGGCTGAATGGATTTGCACGAAACTTGGCAAAATTGTAGGGACTGTTAGCCCGATGTGCCTTTGCTAGGTCTCAATATATGTGCTCCAGTAGTTTTTGAGAAATTAACGTTCAAAACAAGATATATATCTGTAACAGCGCTCCGGGCAGCGATCCGGTCCGCTTACTTTTCGCGAAACGGAACTTTGCGCGCAGAAAGCTGATTGGCTCTCCGGTGTCTGTCAACATTCTAAACAGTCCGGAGCGGCCGCCATCTTATCTCTCGGTAGGATCGAGAGAGAAGAAGAGGTGAAAAACGAAGGGGGAATTTATTGAAAGGGGGCAAGGTATACCCCTCTTGACCCCCTAGGAATGTTGTTGGGGTTATTAAAGGGTCCCGTGGGGAAAATAAAAAAAAAATGATTTTTCACGGTAGAAGCGCTTCACGGGCCGCGAACTGGGCCGCAAACTGGTAGCGAAATGGGAATTCGCCATTTTGTGCTTCGTTTTAATTGTTTAGAGACAAAAATTATCGCCGCACATCGGCCACAATGCATGAATATCGCTGAAAAGTCAGCGATATTCATGCATTATCCAGCAAATGCTCTTAGCCATGTTATCCACCTTCCATTGGATAACATGGCTAAAAACTGCTCTGTGTGTGAGCTTTTTTTTTTTTTTTTGCTGCGTGACGTTTGTTAACGTTCGATTCGATGGAAATCAGGAAGTGTTGACCACCATTTTGTCACTGCGAGTAAATATTTTGTTATAAATGAATCCTTATTGATAAACATTGTCTGCGCCATCTTGCGTTTTTGTCCAATGCCACAATTTTGTCGTGCACGGCAGCCATTTTAGATGCCTTGACCAGGGCCACTCTCTGCACGCCGCCGATCCTCAGCATGGCTCCCCACCCTCGCAAGCATCTCCCCCACGCACTGGTCACCCCCGCTCTCTCTCTCATGCATGGGACATATACTTCCCTCCATCTGCGCTGCTCCTCTCTGAGAATCACACCCTGTGCCCGCCCGACACCTCCCTTTCACCCTATTCACTACCGCACCCTCTGACACTCCTCTTCCTCTGTGTCCGATTGTCCAGGCCGGACCTAGGCTATCACCTAGCCCTGCGGATGTAGTTTATGGCCCCAGCTGTAGAGTATCCAGACATGCCAACCCTCCCGATTCAGGCGTGAGACTACTGATTTCAGTGCTAGTCTTTCGCTTCCCGATTCCTGCAAGGAAAAACCCGGGGGCATATTACCAACAACTAGCGGTAATTTTTGTCTCTAACTTGTTTAGAGACAAAAATTATCGCCGCACTTCGGCGAATTTTATCGCACATAAACCTTGCTATTAGCAAGGTTTATCGCAAATGCGATAAAAAACGGCCGCAATGCATGAATATCGTTGAAAAGTCAGCGATATTCATGCATTATCCAGCAAATGCTTTTAGCCATGTTATCCACTTCCCATTGGATAACATGGCTAAAACTGCTCAGGGCAGGTGTTAGGTTTTGGAGATATTCGCGCTTAGCGCGAATATCTCCAAAAGTTGGTAATAGGAGATAGCGATGGTTAGGGACTGTTTCCAGTCGCTAAAATCTTGGCACACCCACTTTGCATGTCATTAGTGATAAATATCACTGATATGCAAAGCGGGGCCCAAGATGGTCGCTATCTCCTTTTAGCTGTCACTAACTGGTGTTAGCGACAGCTTGGGAATAGGGAGATAATTTTATCTCTTTTTTTTTTGGCTTTTAAAGCCAAAAAAGCGGAAATAAACCCCCTTGATAATATGCCCCATGATTTCTCGGGGGTTTCAGCTGACAGGGCTTGGTATTGTGTTACGTGCTAATTCTTCCAGGAAACGTCAGAGGGTCGATGCAGGGGTTCTAGAAGGGGTGATAAACCATTTAAGCCTCATGAACAAGCGCATGGTCTTTTAAAGATTTGTGAAGTACTCGGGGCGGCGGTGTGTGTGTGCCCTCTTTCAGGAGCGGGCGGGGGGGGCACTGCCAGCAACTTGCCAGGCCAGGCAGTGTTCAACACGTGCATCACCCTTTCTCTGCCTGCTATTGCGCTCCATGCTTCGGAAAGGTAAGAAAAAGAACGTGCATTTGAGTTTGAAATGTCCGATCTTGTAGCAGTACACTTGCAAAGCCCACACATGACAATAACCCGATTCAAGGCCCCATTCACCCGATTTTTTAAACATATATAGCACTCCAACAAAGTTAGATTTTAAAACTTTATTAACATTTAAATATAACGAACGCAACAAAAACTGTAAATATATTTAACCATTTCTTGAAATTAACCAGAACTATAACGATAACAACAACAACAACAATAATATAACTTTTATGCCTAAATTACGCAAACATTTAGCTAATCTGCTAAAGGGGGGAGTCGCCATTTCTTTACAATAATCAATAATGAAAAATCCACATCAATAGGGTTGGCCGTTTTCTCGATGCAGCACTATAGTGCAACATACACAGCACCTGGGGTGTCAAGAGTGAACAGGTCTTTCTTTGTTCCTTAAGATGTTATCTGTGTCAACCTCTTCCGAGAATGCTGATGCGTTAGGATTTCCTTGTGTTTCTTAATAGCATTGGTGTCTGTACACTTCTTTGTCAATTCTGTCAAGATGATAACTGCTTCATAAACAGACGATATCTTTGTTTAGTCATTAGTGTTAAGTGTGTCTGAAACTACAGTGCCCTTCTGTTTTTTTTTCTTCAGGCTCTACAGAGTTTTGTGTGTTGTTCTTTTGAGCGACAATTATTCCAGAGGTTTCAGGTTCACTTGTTTTGTCCTGCAGTGAGTTAACAGCTTTAGAGAGTTCATGTTTATTTGCTATGTCCTGCTGTTCGTCAACTGCTTCAGAGACGTCAGCCTCATTTGTTATGTTTCAGTAGATCCTGGACCTGCCCGGCCGCGCCCAAAATGGCGCCGGTGTAAATGGGACTCGTAACTGCTTGTTGTGTACTGGTTGCCCAACCTTGATATCACGAGATACATATGCAGTTTTGAAGCACATGGCGGAGGCTTGTCTGCTGTAGTGGGGCGCCCCTTTATCGTTTCAGTCGCCATTCCGCCCGCTTTTGGTACTCTGTGCCTTTTCCGCCATTCAGCTGTTTAGCGCCCGCTCTTACGGCTACAGCGTCTCGCTCACCATGTAGTTGAGTTGCTCCCACTCTTGCGGTGCAGCGATAGGCGGCTTCCACAGGACTCTTAAAATGGCGGTCGGCTCTTCGGATTTGGGCCTGGTCCAGTAAAATGGCCCTGGGACACCTTGGAACTCGGACGCTTGTCTGCCAGGGCTTGGGTTCCATTCTCAAAAGCGTCCCCTCAGCCTTGAAGATTGTACAAAAGTCTTGGGGGCCGTCGACTCCCGCAGGCTTCCGGTGGGGAGCGGCTGCCATGATTGCTTGCGGAATGGCCACGACGGAGCTACGAGATGGTGGTGCTCTCATGGTGACGCCAGCTTCAGTCTGAAACATCCAGAAACAAGGTGGGGCTTTCATCGTTTGGGAAAAAAAATGTTTTAATCCAATGAAAAGTGTTATTTTTAGGTCACATGACCTAGTCTTACATAATTAGGAAAAGAAAAGTAAAATGAACCAATGAAAAGTTTTATTAACAAGTCACATGACCTGTTATGCTTACGTTACGCGCTGCGCGGCGCGCTCTGGATCGTTTCCGGGAAGCTGCGCCTTGCGCACCGGAGCACTTCCGGGTGCGCTAACGCGTCGCGTCATATGACGCATTACGCGACAATGCAGGTCCAGAATATAGTCAAAATGTCTCCACCAACCAGCGGTCGGAATACAACCGCTTTCAGCAGTCCAAAAAGTTCGGTTAAATCTTAAGAGCGGGAGCAACTCAACTACATGGTGAGCGAGACGTTGTAGTCGCAAGAGCGGGCGGTAAACAGCTGAATGGCGGAAGAGGCACAGAGTACCAAAAGCGGGCGGAATGGCAACTAAAACGGTAAAGGGGCGCCCCACGACAGCGTGTCTTCAGGTCAAACGGATTGTGGGACAAGGTCCAGAATGGAAGATTCTTCAAAAGGGAAAAAATTCCGCCGGACCCCGGGAGCCGGCCGCCTATGCCCGGGGCGATCTCAGGCCTCACCAGGGCAACACGACTTGGGGAGGGGGCAGGAGCCAAGCGCCCCCTCTCAGTCCGCGCCATCTCACCGCCCCTCAGGGGCCTCCGTCAAGCGGTTTAGGGAGGCACCGTATCACATTGTTTTCCAATGCAGTCAGGTCCACAAATGGACCCCACTTACTTTGAATAGTGAAGCTGCAGCAGGTGCAAATAAGGTTTAAACAGTGTTACAAGAGCTGCTTAGAACTCTGAAGTATGGCACTCAACAACCAGGATTTATGCCATTTGTGTAAGGCAGTGACATGGAAGCAACTCAGGGACAAAAAGCATGAACGAACATTCACGTATGAAAATCTTATTTGGGGAAGGGGTAGAATCCAAACGCCCCCTGCCAGTTCGCGCCACTACACCGTATGTGGAAAATCTGAAGCCATCGTTCTACAAACTCTCAACGCTTGTTATCAGTGCATGAGTTTCATGCTCGATCGATTGAGCTAGCCGGATCGGGCAATAAAAAGTATAAAATAGTTATGTAAATAGTTATTTAATAAAATGTTTTACTCTGTTTCTTTGCTGGTGTGTTGTGTATATTTATAATATTTGCATAGGGTTTGTCGTTATTTTGGGCGGTGTGGGTGGCGGAGTCGAGCTGTTTTGCAGCCCTCATGGTGTGGAGCTCAGTTCATTTCACTATTTTCGTATTTCTCATGAAGGGTTGTTCCTAATGTTTGTATTTTACCGAGGTCAAAAAGAGATCGAATTAGTGGTCTACTGATTTTGCTCGATTACTTTTATTATTTTACACGATTTTTCACTATCTGCAAAGACTAAACAGAGTATTGCGACTTTGTGCTTGTTTGTAAATAGAGAATGATCCAAAGAGAACCAATTGTAAAACAGTAAATGCTTGGATAATAATCAATCAAATGGAGAGACAAGCAGGTACGACGGATTACAACAGGGGTAAAGGTCTGCGTTAACTACCGTTCACTATCTGCAAAGAGAGAGTACTACTAAGAGAAAAGAGGGGAGTGGGGGGGGGCAGCGTTCAAAGCACATCAGCGTGCATAAACACGAAAACGTTTTTACCTATCACGTACGTGACATTTGACAGCTTTTGATATTTGCTATTAAAAAACCATTGAAATTCACAGAAAAAACCATAGGTTATAGTCCATATATAGTTAGGAATTTGCATTTACAAAACCTTGAAAATTAAATGAAAAAACCATTGGTTTTAGGCCACATATAGTTAGGGATTTGCATTTAGAAAACCTTATTTTACTCGCATAAAACCATTGAAATTCCATATATAGTTATAAGCGCTAACTATATATCGCGCACCCGCAATCCACTGCTGATGATGTCATATATTACATCATTCATGACATGGTTAGTGACATCACTGATGACATCACTGATGACATCTCAAATGACATCACTGATGACATCACTGATAACATCTCATTTGACATGACTGATCACATCACTGATGATATCATTCATGTGATAATACCATGAACCTCTTCAGACTCTAATATAACCTTAGATACAATCAGTGTACACAGACAGTCACAGACTGTCACTCATCCATGGAGTTACTCACACACCTAGTCAGTTATGCCAAAAATCAATCACACCTCCATTTTCTCAACTATACAGTTATACACACCTTACTTATTCAAACATATACTAACACATATTTACTTTACTCTCTTATACAATCTCTGATACATGTTCACAATGATCCATACAGCCACTCACACATTTACTGGCTCTTATGCACAGTTATTTATAGATGTCAACTCTCACATGTACTGTGTTTTACATATGTACTTAATTTGACATGTAGCACTGAGATATCCATTCACTCACTAATACACTCATGCACAGTCAACCAGCCATACAGCTGTTTCCACATGCACTTTTGAATCTATACATATAGTGAATCAACTACTCACACATCTATGTACAGAGTCACACACCTCCCAGCCACCCATACACACACACTCAGTTTCCCATACAAATACTTGGACAACCAATCAATACCCCATACAGTTACTCATAAGGCTACTGATCAACATATGCAGCAGTTTGTAGAACAACAGATATAATGATGCACAAATTAAAACAGTTTAGTCACTAACCCATGCACTCAGTGACACACATTTAATCACTCACTCAATCAGTCAGTCATGCACCTAGTAAATCCTTCATCCAGACACTTATATATCCACTCATTCTTCAATATGTAAAACATATTTTAACTTTACAGAAACATACAGTCACTGGATGTTGTAATCAGTGATGTCATCAGTGATGTCATTAGTGATGTCACTAACCATGTCATGAATGATGTAATATGTGACATCATCAGCAGTGGATTGCGGGTGCGCGATATATAGTTAGCGCTTATAACTATATATGGAATTTCAATGGTTTTATGCGAGTAAAATAAGGTTTTCTAAATGCAAATCCCTAACTATATATGGCCTATATATATATATATATATATATATATATATATATATATATATATATATATATATATATATATATATATATATATATATATATATATATATACAAAACAAAGCACAACTGCAATTCCGGTCTCCCAGAGACAGAAGGCAACACGAATCCCAAAATCAAGGCAAGTTATATATATATATATATATATATATATATATATATATATATATATATATATATATATATATATATATATACAGAGAGAGAGAGAGAGAGAGAGAGAGAGAGAAATCTATGGATACTCAGATTTGGATTTTTAATATTAGTCAGAATATTGTGGCCACTCCATATTCGATCCTCGAAATTCCAGATCCACACTGTAAAGACGAGCACTGAGAAATGAGGTAGCTGCCAGTATTCAGGAGGCACCTCACCTATGAACATCCAAGGCTAGCAGGAGCTGTGTGCGGAGGGACAGATCTGACCACGGTCCATGGTAGAACCAGTTCATGGATTTCTTCTTCAGTAGAAAACAACATTTTGCACTCTTTATCTACCCCCACCCCCTTGCCACCCACACCCCGCCCATCTATCAATGTGGTCACACTAGTACCCTTACAGACGATCATGTACCCCTTGTTGAGGCCGCACTAGGCGACTGCCTAGAGCTGCCATGCCATACAACACCGCTGTTCGACCTTCTCAAGGGTGGTCTAACCGCATAGCAAACTTTACGAGCGGCTGGCCATCCTCGTGCCCAGGGAATGGGACTGGGAGGATATTATTAGCTGTGGTTGGATGAGGAAGGCGTCTTGCCAAGGGATTTAGTCTGGGGTTTATTCACGCGCTCATTTGTTTGCTCTAATTTTACGCATCCTGCCTTTAATTGTTTTTCCTCTCCCTAAGCGAGGCTGCATCTGGACACAGATCCTGATGCTTGTCTGTGATTGGGCGACAGCCTCGCTCGTCTGACGGGCCCAAGGAGACCACATCGAGCACAGGATACACCTCCAAAAAGCAGCGAACCTCCAGCATTTCCCGGTTGAAAAGGAGCCATCTGATAGTGTATTATTACCTTTGCTAAGGGACAGGTGATGGGGTGTGTATCCCAGTTCGTTTTGAAATAAATATTCGAAGAGAATTAGGTCAAAATTCCACATATTGGGTTAACTACTTTTTACTTGTATCCTTTTAAGCCTAATCGTTTCAGTTGATGTCGGTTGAAAGCGAGATTTACTACACATTAATGCTGGCTGATGTGAGACTCAGGTCCTCACTTATGGCAATTTTGGTAGGTCAACGCAGCAACGCACATTGTTGCACTGCCCTCCGACAAAGTGAAGGGCAGGAATACACCAGGGCAGATTTACAAGCCCCTTGCGCCAACTTTGCATCACTTTTAACATGGTAAAAGTGACGCAAAAGTGGCGCAAGGGGCTTGTAAAACTGTCCCACCGTATTTAAGCAATGCGGTGCATTCCTGTCCTTTCTCCCTGCGCTGGTGCCGTTTTGGCAGCCTAGCGCCAACGTAAGCACACCTGCACCATGGTGTAAGGGTACCTCCTTTGCATGCAGGATTGTTTTTGTGCAGGAAGGGGCAACTTCCTGCACAAAAACAATCCTGCGAGGAGTTTTCCTCTTTCTATGTGTGCTGCATTCAGCACACATGAAAAGAGGAAAAAACGAGTAGAAATGAAACCCTGGACCCTTCTGGTAGTGAGGCTGTATAGGACTTGTAGGTTCACCAAGAACCCGATGAGCCCAGAGCCAATAAATGAGAAGTGTCTTGCAATGTTTTTTTACTGTGTACCGGGTACATAGCAATTCATTTGGGAAAATATAAACAGTGAAAAATCGGTATGAAAGACACCTATGTAATTATAAAATGTGAATAAATTATAGAGTTTGGAAATAGTAGCTATTTGCACATCTCCAAAATTGTGGGTACCCATACTAGCATGTGAATTATAGGACTTTTTCAAAGTGACTTCTTTTTACTCATTGTCTTACATTTGGAAGGCAGGAAGTAGAGGATGTAGCCTCAAGGCCTAGGGATTTGGGTTCGAGTCTCGGCAACAACGCTCAACATCCTGTGATTCTGGGCAAATCACTTAATCTCCTGGTGCCTAACAAAAAATGAATATGTTCATCTGTAGCAAAACTGGTGCTCATGTAAAGCGCTCTGATACCCGATGTCTCTGGACTAGTTCGCGCTATATAAAACTCTAAAAAAAAAAAATGCATCGAAAGTCAAAAGGTAATAACAGTTCAGTGTTTCACTAAGTCTCCTGATAAAAATGGTACCTCACTTGTGTGGGTGGTACTAGTGCCTGTGACAGGAAACATCCCAAAACGCAAAGTGGACACCACATTGCAACAGAGAAAACAGACCCTTTTTTTCAAAGTGCCTAGCTGTGGATTTTGAATCCTAGCTCTGCCGACACCTAGGGAAACCTAGCAAAACTATACATGTTTGAAAACTAGACACCCAAGGGAATGCAGGATGGGGTGACTTGTCAGGATCTCACCAGGTTTTGTTGCCCAGAATCCCTTGCAAACCTCAAACTTTGTAAAAAAAACACATTTTCCCCACATTTATGTGATGGAAAGTTCTGGAATCTGCGTGGGTCCACAAACTTCCAAACACCCCGGATTCTCCAAAGTCTCCGGATAGAAATGGTAACCCACTCGTGTGGGTGGGTGAAGTACCCGCGACAGGCAAGGGCCCTAAACGTATTGTGGAGACTTCAAAATTACCTATCATAAAATTACCTGGTTTTGCAGAGGGGGCACCTAGGTTTTTGTCCCCAGGTTCAGAGGCCATCTAGGGAAACCTACCAAAACCACACATTTCTGTAAACCAGAGACCCAGGAAGTCCAGGGAGGTATGGCTTGTGTGTGTTCTCCAATATTTCCCTACCCAGAAACCTATACAAACCACAAATTTTGCTGAAAAAATAAAAACAATTCTCACATTTTTGTGTGATAAAAGTTATAGGATCACCGCTCTGTCACAAATTTCCTACCATCCTACCACCCAGTGTTCCCCCAGATCTCCCGATAAAAATGGTACCTCACTTGTGTGGGTAGGCATAGTGGACGCAACAGGTAATGACCCAAATCGTACTGTGGAGACTTCAAAATTAAGATAAGATAAGAGGCAATTGCCCCCATCTGCCTCCGGGGGGGAGGGGCAAAAAGATTGTAACAATTATTTTGGGGTGGGGGCATTGGCATGCCCATTCTTGGCAGCCCCATCCATATGAATAAAAAAAAATCCCTGGTGCCTAGTAGGCTTTCTGCCCCCACCCCAGGTGGCAGACCAGGGGCTGCTGCTCCCACCCCAAACTTTGGAGAATAAAAATCCCTGGTGCCTAGTAGGCTTTCTGTCCCCTGGGGCTGGGGGCAGATAAGGGGTTATTGCCTCATCTGCCTCCCAGGGGGGGCAGAAAGACTGTAGTATGTTTTTGTGGGTCTGGCATTGGCAAGACCATTCTGGGCAGCCCCCACCACTACGTATTTAAAAACAAAATCCTGGTGCCTAGTGGGCTTTCTGCCCCGTCTTTTGCCTTCTTTAGGAGGGTAGGGTGGGGCAGCCCCCACCTTTGGCCTATAAAAAAATAACCCCTGGTGTCCAGTGTGCTTTTTGCCCCCAGAGGGGGCAGATTGAGGGACTCCTGCCCATTTTTTTAATCAAACTTTTTCCAAGCTGGAATCCACTAGGTAATTGTACCATTGGAAAGGGGAGACTCTCCCCTTTCCAACGATACCCCTCCCAAGTGTTTTGGTGCTTGGGAGCTGAGATAACTTGTAGTGAAGTGTCAAGATACAAAATACATGCAGATAATTTGAGTGAAGAATTACTTGCAAGACATTATCCCAAGAAATTGGTATATGGAGCACAAAAAAGAGTCCGTAACAATCATAGAGAGGCACTTTTAGAGACCTATGAGAAAGTTGACAATAAAAGGTAGGTGTGCGTGACGACTTTTAGCAACCTAACTGATAACATCAAGAGGGCAGTGAATAAGTCATGGCACATTTTGAACACAGAAGATTGACCTTAGAAAAAACATTATTTGCACTAAAAAGAAGTAGTAATCTCCGAGATATATTGATGCATACTAGACCAACAGGAGAGTAGACAAACCACGTTATGGGGAGCCTCTCCTGTAGTAGGACACTTACCATGTGGGGGTTGTTCTGTATGCCCCTTTACTAAACATGTGACACAATTTGATTTGGGCTTAAGGACAACGTGGATACTGAGATCTCACACCAATTGTAACACAAGTGGGGTTGTCTATATGATCATATGCCCTTGTTTGTTAATTTATATTGGGATGACTACAAGAATGGTTAAAAACGCGATGGTTGAACATCGGAGTGCTTTCCGATGTAAAAAGACAAACACACGTATGACTAGACACTGTTGAAATGACATATACGGAAGATGATTGTTGCAAAGTAAGTACTTGAGGCAGGGAGTATAAGAACTGTGTTTATTCTGTCACCCACTCTCCAAGACTGCCTGGTGGCTGTCAACATTCTACAGTAGACTCCAGTGGAACATACCATCAGGAAGGGGACAAGGGGGGGAAGGATGTACCACTAAAATTATACATAAAGGTATGGGCAGATTACAACACATCTCCCAATGTACCACAATAAATAACATTTTATTACACGCTGATTACAACACATCTCCCTCTGTTATGCAGGAGCAAGGAGGAAAGAAGTAAGGAAGGAAGGTAAGAATGAAGGCAGGAAAGACAGAACAAGGTAAGAGGGAGAGACCTTACCTTGATGTCAAACAAAAGTAAAACAGATTACAACACCTCCCTTAGGCTATAAAAGAGAAAAGCTTCGGAGAAGGAGCGAGGGAAGGGTGCGGGAGGGAGGAAAACAGAGGAAGCATCCACTCCAGTGGAACATACCATCAGGAAGGGGACAAGGGGGGGAAGGAATGTACCACTATATTTATACATAAAGGTATGGGCAGATTACAACACATCTCCCAATGTACCACAATAAATAACATTTTATTACAAGCTGATTACAACAATGATTTCACGTGGTTTGTCATTGATAAACCCAAATATGACACTAATATGGGGCCTCTTGATAAGGTATTGTTACGTAGAGAACCGAGATGGGTTTTCCGTCTGAAAAGTCATGTTAGAGGATTGAATGAGGATATGCCATGGGGTGCATTTTAGATATATATCCATGAGGTGCATTGTAGATTTATATCTTTGTGACTGATTACGTCCTGTACACACGATTGGGCTATAATATGTCCTTTGTTGGGTGTACTATACAGTTGTACAGGACCATATGATATATCTCTATCATGTTGCACACAGCTTATTGTGGCGATCCCACTCCTTACAAGATATTGTTTGGTGGACTGGTGGCCTGCAATCTAGTTCTGACAGTTTAATTGCTGAGAAAGACACTTATCATATAAGTAAACTACATATCACACAATGCATCAGGGTGGGATATGTATGTTAAATGGACAGTTGCTATTGGATAGTTTTTTTGGTATTACATTGTTTTGTATTACTTTTTTTAACATTACTTTTTTAACTTAGGGAAGGGCGTAGTTTTTACATTGTGGCACTGGTTTCACTTACACGGAGGCTCGTATGGTACTGATATGTACGTGCCCCATGAACCGGAAGTCATGCAGCACACTTCCGGGTCATGAGACGCAGAAGGAGCCATAATCAGGAATAAGCGGTTCTCTGTTCTCCTCCCTGTTCGACCTCAATTCTGGTGGCGAATACAATTGGAATAGTCGGTGAGTTTTTAGTTCACCATTTGGTAACGAGTGAAGCCGTATATCATAAGGTAGCGCGAGAACATTTAGTTTTGGAATGTGGCTGACGCACGTTCAGTGATATTATAACTTTGAATAAGGTGTTTTATTCGTGCCCATTTTGCCCTGTACAAGGTTGTTAATGTACACTTTGTGATAATGATACTTGGGAATAGGGTGCTCCCTGTGACAATGAGATTTGGGAATAGGGTGCACTAGAGCATTCGCGTTTTCATCCGGTCCCTAAAGAATTTGCTTCAGATAACACAAGAGCAACTTTACATATCGTAAGGAGCAAGATGTTTTGATAGGATTGTATCGAAGACCCTAGATACAAAGAGAGTGAGAAAGACATACACAGACACCGAGAGAGGATTATGGTTGAGACAGTTTAATGACCAGAGATGTGTTTTTATTAATCAAGCTGATTCTCACGATTTTGTCTTCTGCCCTTAAAGTTTCTTTTAAAAGATACAGGATCTGTTAAGGAGAGAGGCAGACAGCCAGTCTGCTATTGGTGAGAAGAATGATTTATTGATTGATTTATTAAGTTGCAGTTGGTATCACGTCACGTGTGATTTGGTATCCTTTCACTTGCACTTGGGTATCAGTGAATTGGTAATGATGGTGAGCATGAGAATAATGTAAGAATGTCTTATAACAGATTATTGACCAGACTGAAGTTGGTCCAGAAGACATCTATGTATGATTTAAGTATGGTTTTCAGTTGTTCAAATTTTTGAGCTGCGTGACAAGACATTGGTCCTGAAGAATGCCACAAATTTATATCATTTGGCAGAAACATGTTGACCTAGTCAGCTAGGGAATATCCTTACCCTTATCGTTACACTGTTTTTAACTTCATCCATTGGGGATACTCAATAAAGTTATTTTCCCCTTATGTGCTGGTTTTAATACACTTGTTTTATTATTTGCACTCTGCCCCTCACTCAGGATTTCCATTGGAGTTTAAAACACCTCACGTTCCTCTTCTTAGGGAGAATTATTTGCCCACACTGTGTGCAAGAGGGAGCCCAATGATGAAGCATGTCACCCTATGGGTGAGTGAGGGTTCTCGTCTTTAAAAGGCAAATGCCCTATATTTTAGGCTGGTCTACTTACACTATAGTTCACGTGTCAATTTTAGAAACCATCAGGTTACCTTTTGTGAGAACTATATAAATGGTGTGGTACCGTGGATGGTTATAATTCCTCCGTTAGAGACCCTGTTGTGATTTAATAATAATAATAATAGCTGAGATAACCCCATAAGCACTGAAACATTGAAACTGAAACTAAGTTTTAGTTTTGTTTTCAATATATTGACAACAGCGCGATCATCATTACATTAAAAATAAGATCAGGCATCGGGAGATTGGGGAAGCTCTTCCCCACCTCCCGAGGACCGCCAAAAAAAAGGAAATCCCTCTGCTGTTTGCAGCAGAGGGATTTAGTGCGCCTGTGCACATGACAGAATGGTTCCATCAGGAGCACAGGAGCACTGGTGCTCATGATGGAATCATTCTGTCATGATCACCGAAAGAGTTAAGGCAACAGATTTTCACGCAGCACTGCACTCTAACTGAATTGCAGTTAATCTGGACCCAAGTATTAATCCAGTCCCATTGTGAAATCAATCTGCATTAGGATGATGGCTTGGAAAGCCTGGATATAGCACAGCTCTCATCAAAAGAAATAATTAGTAGAAAAATATGAAACCCTTTCTGAAGAAGCAGAGAGCAGGAGACTCATTGCATGATAAAAGGTGTGATTTAGACTTTGCTAGAGAAGGTACTTGGACAAAATGTGAAAAAGTACCCTGTCCGCCAAACTGTAGGTATACTAGCCCCATTTAGAGTTGTGTGGACCGTCAGATTTCAAACAGCGGTAACCAGCTTGCTCTGCCACGGAAACCTAAACTGACATTCAAAGAGAGTAGGGGCCATCGGTGTAACAACATTAGAATTTAGACAACCCACCTTATTCACAGCAAATGGTGCAATTTACTTTTTTTAGGGGGGCAGGGGGTACCGCCAGGAAAAACCTACTGGTCATGTGCAGACAAAAAATTACTAACAACCCACCCATACTGGAAGAAAACTCCCAGTATGTCATTGTCATTACTGTTTTGTTTTTCAAAATGAAATTCCTGCTTTAGGAGTTTGTTTTGAAAAACAAAAAAAGTTTGGTAAGCAGCCACCTGAAACATGGCAACTGCTCACCAAACTTTCATTGCCTTCAGAGGAACCCAAGTGATCTCTAGATATGGTGGGTGGTAGCCTGTTAGGGTGGTGGACTTAATGTCCTCTACCATCTTGACGGATGAGGGGCTGCCTTCTAAACATAAAATCAGGCCCAAAATGTCCCACTGCTTTCTTCAAAAGGGTCAAAATAGTTCCTGAGGCATCAATCACATATGGTATTTATGAAGCTGGCATTGCATTTGCTACGTTTTCGCTGCCAAAGTTCCTCATAATTTAGAGATTGACAGTCAAAATATCATTTTCTGTACAGCTACAGGACTCCAGGGTATGCAACCCCTAGGGGTATGCTATCTGACTGTCGAAAAATATTTTGACGTGCAAAATGTTGTCACTAGAACATCAATTACCAAATTCTCGAAGGTAAGTACAGATTAAATATACTTAACCACATGCATGTATGTTCACAATATTTGCATGGTACCTGGATGTGGGATTGGGAATAAGAACATGTACAGTCAAAACACTACCTTTACGGGTTCTAATTCTGTTCCTTGTGAATGTAGGTTTCAATGTGAAAAAAACTGTATGTAATGAATGAATGACAAAGTATAATTACATTGCAATTCATCTGGAGTGCTCTCACGCATCAGCAACATGTGTTACAATATTTTTTTTACTGATATTTAGTTAGTTTTGAAGATTTTCACTGCACATTGCGCTAAACCATTATATCTCTTAATAATAACTGGGTTTTTATTGGTAAATGTTCCCATTATTTACAGCTTTACATGTCTCATCCTTTTCCTTGCATAGCTACATCTTTCTTAACTACCAATTTTGGTATTTAGTTTCTGAAACTTAGAGCCTTGTATCAAGGTTGGTGGATGGGATGCTTCGTCTTATTGTGGCAGATGTCCGGTCCGCTGTATAACAATTGCCATAGTCTATAGTGCAGGAACTTGGGGGCCTATTAGCAAGAAATAGCGATATTTATCGCTAAATGCACTTAGAGACTTTTTTTACCACCGCCTATTGCTGGATATTTTACCGGAGAAAATATTGCGCTAAAATATCCAGCAATAGCGGCGAAATGTGAGAATATCGCTGGAAATCCAGCGAGATTCTCGCATTAACGCCAATGGGGGCTTAATCTGATAATCCACCCCCATTGACTCTACAGGTAAATCAACTTTTTAGCAGGCATTAGATTATAGCGAAACTCACTCTTAGCACGATTTTTTTATCGCTTCGTCTGCCTTGCTTATAGGCAATAGCTGTGTTAGTGACTGTTTTCAGTCGCTAACAGTTTGGGTATGCCAACTTTTCATTAGCGATAAATATCGCTGACATGCAAAGCGGGCCCCAAACCTGTAGCTATCGCCTAAAAGCTATCGTTGACTGTTGTTAGTGGCAGCTTGCTAATAGGGCGAGGAAATAAAAATATTGCTGCTTTAGCCGGAAATAGTCCGGCTAAAGCGGCGATATTGCCCTTGCTAATATGCCCCATGATTTTCACCATGTGTGTGATAACACTCTACTAACGTCACAAAATTAGGAAATATTAAAAGCAAATGACTTGCAGTCAGGAGGACTTCTAAACAACATTCACATTCTTGCCATTTTTTTAATCAAACTTTTTCCAAGGTCCTGTTATACAGAAATGGCCTAACTTCAATGTCAGCAATTAATTTCTCATAAACCTGTATTTCATAATTTTAAGACAATTATTCAACCCCAAAATAACATTGTTAAAAGTGTCATTATTAAGTATAGAGCTCCTAACATTATGTTCGCAATTCTTCATATGTTGTTTCACATAAATATACTCTTTTATAATAAAACCTTGAACACCAAAGCAATTCTCAAACTTCAAATATTGTAGCCCCAACTTTACTTTTTTACATTTTCACTGAATCCTTTCTGTTTTTTTACATCATGTCCTCCAGATAGTCTGATATTCAGGTAATGGTCACATTTACAATCCCCAAAATTAGTGATAACCATCAAGATGTTGCCAGGACCTTCAGGACAGGAAGATCCACCACGTCCCCAATGAGCCATCACTGCATATTTAAACAATACTAAATCCACCATTATATTTGACAAAGTTAAACATCAATTCCTCTTTTGCGCAGATGTTTAAGCCTTTTAGATCTTTGTTTCCTACTTTACTCTTCCTGTATCAAAATGTGATCCATGTTTTAGTCACATTTTCCTTTTTACAACTATCTCTTGTGCTATTGATCCAATGTACATAAACGTAGCAAATGGAAAAGAACATTCATAGATTCTCTTTCTTAAAGTAGGGCTATTTAAAAGGTTTTCATCTCATATGTAAAATCGGAGGCCACCATCATCGAAATACCCTCCTACATTTAAATAAGACTTGTATAATTAATTTGAGATTTCATAGCTCTCACACATTGTACTATGCTGGATCTCTGGAGACACTCACTAAAATACTCAGATATAATTAATTCACAATTAAAAAATGTTTATTAGGCAGAGTTTTTCCCAGTTATAAATGTCTTAACCAATACTGATAAAGACATTTATATCCAAAAAACATTCTGCCTCAGAATGTCTTCAAACATAAGTATTGTCTCTTAAATGTAGTTTGCCTCAAGAGTTCATAATATAAAATCTACCCTCAATATGGCGATATTTTTGTATATAATATATTTATGTGAAAAAATATGTATGCACATACCCTTCTAATATACTAACTAGTACTCTGCATTTAATACCACTATGGTGCACATTTTTTATTAATGGGCTTTTTCTCCCTGCCCCTTCCACACCTTCGTAGGTTGTTGGTTGTTCTTAAGTATTTCAAACACAAGATATTATTTCTGGTTCACATGTGACATCTAATTGGATATTGTGAAATAATCTTACTCTTCTATTTTATTACAAACAAGTCAAAGTCAAAATATGGATTTTTTTCCTGCTTTCTTTTATTGTTTCTGTAAAGATAACAAGGTCTGTGGTCCCTAATGGGGCCATGCAGTACTAAATGTAAGATTGCTTAGAGTTCTATTATGCATCTCAACACTGGATGAGTTTGCCATACTGAAGTTGCTGGCTTTGCTACATGTACTAGGTAGTATTTATGAAGAAAAGGGTGCCCCAGGTAAGCCACACACAGGAGGTAAGCGTAGATTCAGGGAGAGAAGGCAGAATCCATCGCGTCCCCGACGTGTTTCTAGCAGACGCTCTTCATCAAGGGGCTCGATTCCACAAACCACCAGCGATACGGAGTTCCACTATATACCCTTCCTTTCTTTCTAATTACAAGCACGCTTAAATGAGCACTGGAAGTCCAAACATAATTTCCCAAGTGGGCCGCATGGCAGTTTGCACTATAGATTTAAAAATTGTTCCAGTTACTTAGCCAAGTGGTCTCCCCAATGCCACCACACAACTCCCGCTCTGTAATCACCGGCAGATCACCAGCAATTGGTCCACTCCATCAGTGGTAGTGCAGCTCGCGACCGGGCCGGCCGCAGTATTTATGAAAAAAAGGGTGCCCCCAGGTAAGCTGCACACACAGGAGGTAAGCATAGATTCAGGGACAGTAGGCAGAGTACATTGCGTCCCTGACGTGCTCCGAGCAGGCGCTCTTCATCAAGGGTTTCAATTCCACAAACCACCAGTGAGACGGAGTTCCAGTATATACCCTTTCTTTATTTCTAATTAGAAGCACGCTCAAATGAGCATATGGCAAGCATTATGGGACTGGAGTCCAAACATCATATCTCAAGTGGGCCGCATGGCAGTTTGCAGTATAAATTTACAAATTGTTCTGGTTACTCAGCCAAGTGCTCTCCCCCATACCACCACACTGCTTTGATAGATACAGCTCTTGAAGGAGAACAGTCACTGCAGCACTGTCAGCTATTACAAAACAGCAAAAGCAGTTGCCACACATTCCAGAAACTTCCCTTTTGTGGTAGAGTAAGATGACCAAGCCCAAAAGGTTTTGTTTTATATACAATAGTCCTGTCTGTGTCCTCCTCAGTTAATTCTCTGGGCTCCACCCTCCAGTCACAGGATTGCAGACAATACATTTCCATTATCCGGGGAAGCTATCCTCCCACAATCTGATGCCATGCCACAACCATGGGCATAAAAAAGTAATCCAACTTTGATTTCCTAATTAAATCCATGAGCCAAACGTTTAGGGTAATCATCTGGAGACATCCACTCCAACATTTACAAATCTCCTTTTTAATGTTGGCGTTTTACACCTGTATTTCACTCACTTAACTATGATCATGAGGTTAGTTCTGCCTTTGCGCACAAAGAAAACCTCTTGATATTTCTCTATATATACATTAGCCATTACTTTACGCTTCCAGTCCTTGAGCTGAGTATCAGTTCTTGCTAAAATGGTGGCCTAAGCAGTAGACTGTTTACCTGACTCTAGTTCTTATCAAACGTATATGATATAGCACTACCTTACATGAAATTAATGTTGTTTCTTTCTAAAGTTTTTCCTCTTCAAATGTTTGCATGCAATTAAAAAAATCATCTTCTGTATTCCTATGAAAATTGATCGTGACTTAAAAGCCTTAAATTGTTCACTCTCTTTTCTTCCAAAGGAACTTCGCTTTGCTTTCAATCCTTTGTATGCTTCCTCTATCTAAGCACAGCCTATTTTAGATCACTGCATGTTTGCCTTAATTCCTATTATTATATTTCTGCAAATTGCCCACACCTTATTTCAAAGATCAGAAACGCTCATGTAAAAGCTATAACCCTGTAACCTAACAATATATAATCTCCTGTAGTTCATGTGCTTTTACTGCCAATCAATTGCATAGATTCCCATTCCCCTCTCCCACTAACAATCATACATAGATCCTGATAATTTAATCCACCACATATAAACTGGAGTAAATGCATGGAATGGAATGCTTTTCTTAAGAGCACAAGACTCATCCCAAAAACCAAACATTTCTACTATAAAAACACTAACAATGGGTTGCAGAGTAGCATGCATTCTGGCATAAAGCACTTCAATGCCTTATCAGTGGTAGCAAGTGCTATATACATGCGAAATACAATGTATACATGTAAATGCAATATATAACCCTCCTGGCACACAATAATACTAATACCATAAGACTCATTGGTCTGGCAGTCAATTGTATTTCCATGTTGATTCATTCTGATAAGATAAAACTTCTCTGGGACATGCTCATCACATAGTACTGCACCAGTCAACAGCAAATAAACCACACCCCACAAATTGAACAGGCATGGAATAATGGAAGATATTCGCCACAAGCTCCTTACTAATGGAGGACCTTCATTTAGTCCACCACTGCAGTTTCCAACAAGCTACATACTACAACTTGCTTTTAACATCTCATAATCTGAGACATTTTAAGGCATGGGAAACGTGGGCACTGGCCCAGAACCTCAGCCTTTCGAGGGACTCCCTGATAGAGTCAGTAGGCTCTGTTCTTCAGAGAGTCCTGATGTGAGTGATTCTTAAACCTAGAATGTTTTAAATTCCATTTTCCTTTAATGTGTTCTAAGTATTGGTAATATGTGGGCGTTTGTTACAGACATTTTACAGAGAAATGTATTTATAATTTTCACAACCATGCAACATCCATAAAAAAGTTCTTTTAGAAACTGGACCTCACATATGAGAAATGGGAGGGGCTCACAGAGATTATGTGCAATGACATTAGTGAGTTGCTGCTGTGTTATGCTATTGAAAATGAAAATACACATTATATTCCCTGAATATTAGATGGAAACACACTTACAATGTGTACCAGTGTTCCTGTGCACTGTAAGTGACTTGGCCAAATAGGGCATGAAAGAGCTGCAACTGGATCATGAATACAAAACAGTTCTGAACATGGGCTCCCAAAATACGTATGGCCCAAGGCCCCCAAAGTCCTTAAGATGTCCCTGCTCAGAATGACAATTATATATGGGATGGTATTAACAAAGTCCATTCCAGAACTCCCCTTCTCCATTTCTCGCTCCAACCTGTGCCTGCTCAGAACCATAAACTTTAAACAGAATATTTCAAACTAGACAACCCAGTGCAGTAAACAGCTAAGCGGACTGTGATCATAAGAAATATCATAAAGAGACCTGCAGAGCTTTTCCAAGCTGCCAGCTTACTGAAAACCATAAACTGTGTGCCTTTCCCACACTTATTCATCCATTACACTGCTGAGCGCTGCACCCCATAACACAATAACAGCAACTCAGTGGTCATCATGCACAATATTAAACACTTTCCACACAGGAATCAAACAGAGAGGACACAATTTTAGCCATACACTCTAAACAGTGTCCATTCTACCCATGTAAACAAGTGCTTCAGTGCCTGACTTAGGGGTAGTAAGTGCTATATAAATTTTGTAATGCAATACATATTGTTAACTACACAACATTTTGGTAGTCAATATTTAGGTCACAATATGTTTTGCACTTATATAAACAATATATTCGTTGTCGTTATTTTTCATTAATATGCCCCAATTATGATCTTCAAGTGCACCTGTGAGCTTTCATTTTTCTCTGTGTTGATTGCAAATCATAAAACATGTGTTTTACTTTTTCTCATTTTCATATTTATTAGTTTAACCTCCAAAATTTCGAAACAAATCTAAATTAAAATAAAATGCAGTTAACCCATATAATTTGAATACTACTACATCACTAAAAAAACTAAATATAGCTACAATAAAAGGAGACTCAAGCCATAGCTTGACAGCCAAATGTACCTGTTTAGTTTCAAATAATTTCCTCCATTTTTGTAATAATTTTCTAGGTATGACTTTTATTTTCTTTATCATCATTGATGCTTTTGAATTTACTTGAAATTAGTATTTTTTTTATTTCGGGAGAAAGTGTGACATTGCTCTCCTAATACCCTGGAAAATCCTGATGACTGTTAAATCTAAAGTTACTACAACCAATACTGTATACCCTGAAGAAGTATAAGAGTAGGCAAAAAACAGAATAGGCTTTGACATCCGCTTTGCTGCGTCCCTTGGATGTGCCCAGTGTACCAGCCAGGCTTGATGGTACATGGTTCATGCTTCATGTGCATCGGCAGGTGATACAAAATGTAATTAAAGTATGTATTTGGTCTATGATAATTTCATCCAGTTAATTCATTAAATGTAGTTCAAAGCATTCCTTTTTTAAGCCAGCCTGCACGTGTTTTGACCCATATCAGGTGCTCAGGCCTGGGGCTTTTTCAAGGTCTGATTCCTATATTATTATAAAAACCTTGCACTGAATGTCCACACTAGACAGTTAGCTCCCCCACAGTATTGACCTGAGGAACAACAGCTTCTTAGGTCTATCCTGGGATCACAGGTAGTAGTGGAAGGACAAAGCTTCCCTTAGTCTTCCCTGCAATGAGAGCATTTGAGTGATGGCAGTGTCTTGTGCACTACTCTACAATGCTCCTACTTGTTTTTTGTGTCAGAATTTAAAGGACATACTCACATAAATTGGGCAACCCAACATACCCCTGTGGGCTTGAGTATTAAAATAATGAACAGGTAAGATGCCAACAAGGAATTTAATTCTATCTGAGATATTACTAGTTTATCAAATGTTAAGGATGTCTAGCCATGACAGCATACATTTATCAATGATAAGTATTTGACTGTTTTGATCAAGAAATTAATTTAAACAAATGGGTGTAACTCTTCTTTATAGGTTTGTATTGAAGCAGAAAAAGTACGGGGTTTCCATTAATATTCTCACAAACATTAATAACAGGTATTGTAATTATTACCAGTAAAAATTACCTTTATCGTCACCTCAATCTGGGATCCCGTGGCATCTCAGAGCATCCCCAAAACTCCCAACCAGTAGGACTGGAGACATGGACAGTCCCAAGTCATGTGTGTGAATGTCACCGGCTCAAATCCGCAACGCGGACACCCCAGCGAACATGGTGCACTGAACCATGCCAGTCTGTCTGGTGCCAAGTATGCACGATGTAAGTAGTGAAATTGGATAAGCTTAAAGCATGTATTAGTAGGCACCTCTCTAACCTGCGCAAACGCGCGCTTTAACCTCCCCCCCACCTCTGTGAGAGGACCAGCAGTCGACCATCGATCCCATGGAGAAGGGTGGCTCAATGGTTAGAGCAAGAATTGAGACAAGGTAAGCAACCCAATGTACCCTTCCGGGCTTGGGCAGAGAGGTAATTAACAGGATGGGCCAGCAAGGGATTTTGTTTATGATATAGAAACTCAGCTAGTGCGGTGCTTGAATTAATTAGGAACTCACACTCTTAGTGACTAATGGCTGAGACAAATACATTTCTAATGAAAGCAAATGTTACCACACTAACATCATGCAAAATAATACAATAACCAGGTGATTTGAGTCAAAAAAGTTTGTTATTTACTTGAAGACAAAAAAGATTAATCATTCATAAACATGGGGTACAGAAGAATGCATATGTGATATACATGGAGAAAATTACATATTCCACTGATATATCAGAAAAAAGGTCTAAACTGCTAACAGATAGAACACAATGATTTCAAATCAAAGCATAGATGAAAATCAAAAGTGGTAGTTGAATCACGTGCAGAATTAGACACTGTTGTCGACGTTTCGGTCTTTGCGTTCTTATTTCATAAGACCATCATCAGGACATAGATATATTGCATTTGAATGTAGACCCTCTGGAAAATGTAATAAAATAACATAACATAATATTAAAACCTGATTGTATAATTTTAAATTTTTTGCAACATTTCATACATCAGTATTCAACATTTGAAAATAGATTTTTAGTTCCTATGTTTAAAAAGTTGATTACTGACAAAATTATAAAAAAAGTCGGTGTGGCGACTTGATGACAAATTAAGGTGACTTAGTCTAATACAATTCAGAAAAGGGGGTGGTGATGGACAGAGTATCTGAATTAAACAGAACACTCATACCCAGTCAACAGATCAGGGCTTGATCCATCACCGTTTTTTAGCTCACTGCACCATCCCAGCTCAGAACCTGGCTACATGCAAATCAGTCTGTCCCTGGCCCAGTGCATCATGGGAACAGGGCAGACCAAACTACCAAGCCAATTCTTATACTGGGAAGGAAACAAGCTTCCGGGGACCGGTTTCAGGCATCACAGCCGTCTTCGGCCCGGCTTGCTTGAACCCTGATGGTGCAATGAGCAGGGGACTCACATCTGAGCATCACCACCCCCTTTTCTGAATCGTTTTTGGCCACTATAGGTGTGGCAGGGTATACTCAGACATGAGTCCCTTGCTCACTGCACCATCAGGATTCAAGCAAGCCGGGCCGACGACGGCTGAAATGCCAGAAACCGGTCCCCGGAAGCTTGTCTCCTTTCTGGTGAAGAATTGGCTTGGTAGTTTAGTCTGCCCTGTTCCCATGATGCACTGGGCCAGGGACAGACTGATTTGCATATAGCCAGGTTCTGAGCTGGGATGGTGCAGTGAGCTAAATAATGGTGATGGATCAAGCCCTGATCTTTGGACTGGGTAAGAGTGGTCTGCTTAATTCAGACACTCTGTTCATCACCACCCCCTTTTCTGAATCGTTTTTGGCCACTATAGGTGTGGCAGGGTATACTCAGACATGAGTCCCTTGCTCACTGCACCATCAGGATTCAAGCAAGGCGGGCCGACGACGGCTGAAATGCCAGAAACCGGTCCCCGGAAGCTTGTCTCCTTTCTGGTGAAGAATTGGCTTGGTAGTTTAGTCTGCCCTGTTCCCATGATGCACTGGGCCAGGGACAGACTGATTTGCATATAGCCAGGTTCTGAGCTGGGATGGTGCAGTGAGCTAAATAACGGTGATGGATCAAGCCCTGATCTTTGGACTGGGTAAGAGTGGTCTGCTTAATTCAGACACTCTGTTCATCACCCCCCCCCCCTTTTCTTAGTCTAATACAGTCATCTATGACAACTTATTTGACCATAGATCGCACTAACTTAAAATAGTGAAACATACACTTCCTGGCCAGGTAAGTGATGTCGGTTGAGAATTATTCAATTGGCAAAGATATTTGGTCGAAGTTGATATCTGCGACTTCAATTGAAAGGACGCTAAGGAACAAGAATAACTAGTTGAGACCCATGATATTTTGTGATTTTACTACAACGAATATAAACTATTGGCAGTGGAATTTACCTTTGGATATTGACTCAAAGGGGCGGTCAGGGCTCGATCAATTGTTGTAATTACGTTGTCAGGTTCTGGAAAGACGGGAACGATGGATCAAGTTATCTTTTACTGGAAAGTAGTCGATCGTCTCGTGTATATATTTAGTTTAATTTGATAGCAATTTTTGTTTCACCGCAAAGACAGATGTTTCTATGGAGGCGGTGACTCACAGTCATACGTGGAGCCTATGAACTTATATGCTATATGCCCGTAGAAATTGCATGCAATCTTCATATTATTTATAGACAATAGAGGAACTATAAGTGACTGACCCGGACAACGAAGTTCTCGACTTTTCATGTAAGTGCTAGTCGCCAGATATTGTGGTATACGTTGGTGTCCTTAAACCCTATGCTGCATTTAAGATAAAGAATTGCCATCACTAGTCGTGTACGTTTAACTTCCCCCTTGTCCGTGTTGCTAAATGCACGCTCGCGGACCTAATATCAGTCGCATTATAGCATTTTGTCTATCACATGCTAAAGTCTTCTGGTTTCATCCTTCTGCCGTGCCGTGTCGAGAACTGCATGTTTAAGAAATTGACAATAGCGACATCTCTCTTTATACATGCTCATTTGTTGCTCTATGGCCGTGTACAATTTATGTTGACTTATTATTTTAAGTTATTTCACTTCATCATTCTTTGATGAAAAATGTGAATAATGTCCCGCATATTTACGCTATTTTGCAAGGCTATTTTGGATGTCTTTAAACATATGATATTCCTCTATTGTCTATAAATAATATGAGGATTGCATGCAATTTCTACGGGCATATAGCATATAAGTTCATAGGCTCCACGTATGATTGTGAGTCACCGCCTCCATAGAAACATCTGTCTTTGTGGTGAAACAAAAATTGCTATCAAATTAAACTAAATATATACATGAGACGATCGACTACTTTCCAGTAAAAGATAACTTGATCCATAGTTCCCTTCTTTCCAGAACCTGACAACGTAATTACAACAATTGATCGAGCCCTGACCGCCCCTTTGAGACAATATCCAAAGGTAAATTCCACTGCCAATAGTGTATATTCGCTGTAGTAAAATCACAAAAAATCATGGGTCTCAACTAGTTATTCTTGTTCCTTAGCGTCCTTTCAATTGAAGTCGCAGATATCAACTTCGACCAAATATCTTTGCCAATTGAATAATTCTCAACCGACATCACTTACCTGGCTAGGAAGTGTATGTTTCACTATTTTAAGTAAGTGCGATCTATGGTCAAATAAGTTGCCATAGATGACTGTATTAGACTAAGTCACCTTAATTTGTCATCAAGTCGCCACACCGACTTTTTGTATAATTTTGTCTGTAATCAACTTTTTAAACATAGGAACTAAAAATCTATTTTCAAATGTTGAATACTGATGTATGAAATGTTACAAAAAATGTAAAGTATATAATCAGGTTTTAATATTATGTTATGTTATTTTATTACATTTTCCAGAGGGTCTACATTCAAATGCAATATATCTATGTCCTGATGATTGTCTTATGAAATAAGAACGCAAAGACCGAAACGTCGACAACAGTGTCTAATTCTGCACGTGATTCAACTACCACTTTTGATTTTCATCCATGCTTTGATTTGAAATCATTGTGTTCTATCTGTTAGCAGTTTAGACCTTTTTTCTGATATATCAGTGGAATATGTAATTTTCTTCCTGTATATCACATATGCATTCTTCTGTACCCCATGTTTATGAATGATTAATCTTTTGTGTCATCAAGTAAATTTTTTTGACTCAAATCACCTGTTTATTGTATTATTTTGCATTATTTTGCATGATGTTAGTGTGGTAACATTTGCTTTCATTAGAAATGTATTTGACTCAGCCATTAGTCAATAAGAGTGTGAGTTCCTAATTAATTCACGCACCGCACTAGCTGAGTTTCTATATCATAACAAAATCCCTTGCTGGCCCAACCTGTTAATTACCTCAATGGTTAGAGCGGCAGACCCTGATGCAGAGGTTTGGGCTGGGACCAAGGTTCAATTCCCGCCTCGGCGGGTCTTGGGCTCAATTTCCTCGGACCTGATAATTCTCGCCTCAGTGCCTATTCTAATCATGGGTCCCACTCTGCAACTCTGGGCAATAGCTTGCTTAATCTCCACAATGGCCCGAACAGCGCTGGGATGCCTGGCTTCACCTTGGGGGTGCCCAGGAGTAGACATTTCACAGGGAAAAGCCAGGAAGGGTTCCACAGCGGTATGCGTACAGCGCCAGGAAACCCCGATTGGGATATAAGTGCGCTTTACAAGTACAAATTCATTTAATTTCATCCCGAACTCGGGAAACGTCGACAGAGTGGTTGGCCTTGAGTGACCTGTATATGGGAGAAATCAATCCCCTGAAAGAGCCTGAGTCAAGGATCACCAACAAAGTGTAGGGCTCCACTGGCTCCTCAGAGCAGGATGTCCAGAGTTTGCGTGCAGTATGCCAAATTTTTGCATATTGTAAAAAGTGCCATTTGGGACCTGGAAACACTCCTGTGCGTTGGCCAAGGAAAAAGTTCCACTGAGGTACAGATCTCCTGCCGCAAGACACTCCCACTCCCCGCAAACCACTTCGTCAAGTTCACCACTGTCTGAATATGGCTGAAACTATGGAGCCACCATAATGGCAGCGTTTATGCATATGGAGCCTTCCGTAGCACCAAGGTGACAGCCCGCTACTAAGTCCATGCAACCCGAGGAACTTCAAATGGGTAATCCAGAGTCCTCCCATCATGAGACATTCTGGGAGACTATTCTCCCATCCCCAGTCAACCAGGAAATCTTTCTCTATATTGGGGCCCTCCGCACACTAGTGAGTCGCATATTGGAGGAGAGCTGCAAAATAATAATAAAGCAAGTCAGGGAGGCCTAGTCCCCTCAGTTCCGATTCCAGCTTTACAATTTCCAGTTTAACTCTGCTACGTTTCCCGGCCCATACCAGAGAGACAAGGAGGCTATGGAAAGTCTCAAAGGTGCACCTGGTAATTGCTCAAAGGGAGTTTTGAAGGATGTAAAGGCAACGTGGCAGGAGGATCATCTGGGTCAGTGCCACATGACCCTTAACAGATAGGGGGAGGCAAATCCAGAAACTGATAAAGGACCGTAACCTATGGGGACTGCTCCCATATTCAATGTGTATTGCACTGCGGTTGAATGTGCCTTTTGGATTTTGATGTACCAGAAATGATCAAATTCCCATCAAAACTCCATTGGGGCTAAGGCAGCTACCTCCTTGCAAACCAAAGTCGCAAGTATAAACATAACCAATTTCTGATTGTTAACTTTTAGTCCCAATACGGCACCAAATTCCATCAAGATGTTCAGAAGAGCAGCTAGTACTCTTTCTGGGTGGGTTATATAGAGCAGGGCATCATCCGTGTACAGGGAAACGACGTGAACCCAGCCGCTTACGACGAAACCCCAGCGATGCAGTCACCACTTTCACTAGAGCCCTGGCTTCCTCTCGCTCAGTTTGCAATTGTGCTGTGTCAATGTGGGGCAGTCAACTCCAAATCCAAAGCGCCATCTTGTCGCACCACAACCCTCTGGGAGGAAAGGAAAGATGAGCTATTAGGCTTTCCTCACCTACTTAACCTACGTGAGTGCTGCGAACCCAGGGACCGAGCAGCCGCCCTGCCCAAGCCAGAGGTCGTCCTTTACCCGCACTTCCAGCCAGTCCCACACCGTCTCAGGCATAGGGAAAAAGTGGGTGTGACCGTCATGTAGGATTTTCAGCTTGGCTGGATAGAGCAACATGTATTGTGGCTGCATCACCCTTAGTTTCTGTTTCACACTAGAGAAGGACATCCTCTGCTGTTGAACCAGCCACTTGTAGTCAGGAAATATACTGATTGTGTGATTGTCAAAGGCAGGAACTCCCAACCACCGGACGTCCCAAAAAATACAGTTACTGTCCCTATAATTTAGAATTTTTGCAATGGGAGAAAGGGGCGCAGCGCAAACGGGGGGCGGGATCAGCATCCTGTGTGCACGCTCAGTCATGAACAAGGAGGACAGGGAGGCTTCTGGGAGTGTGTCCTCAATTCATTTTCATTGAACAGTTGATGGGATTTTCCCTCGATTCACTTAGGAAAACCAATAAGTGACTTTTTGCGTCTTCAGCCCTGTGCTCCAGGACGGCGGTCTTCACGGAAAGGTCTTAAAGTGCATTTTTTAATGTTGAGGCCTCTGACTGCAGATCCATGATGGGTTTCTTAGTATCCAAGGAACGCTCTGCCACTGCCCAGAGATCCACTCTTAACAGGGCTACATCAAGAGGCACAGCTTCAATCTTTACCTGTACTGCCACGCTTCAGGCCTCGATAGCCGCAAGGATTTGTGCTCCAGTGTGGTCCAAACGTGTTGAATCCATATTTGGAAAGGGGTCATGTGACGGTTCCGTCCGCGACAGTAACCCCCTGGGTTGTGCACTGGTCTATTCTTGTCTGTTGCGCCCCTAACTGCGGCCTATCCTTCTCCATTGTTCTGTGCGTCAAGACTGTCTACATCTTCTGACAGCAAGACAACCCCCATGGGCTAAGATGTCCAACGCTCACTCAGACAGATGTGTGTGGTTCCCCACCCTGAAATAGGAGTTGTGCACCTTGCTGTGGACACCACTCAAAGTCTGCTCGTAGAATACACCTGTAGTAGTCCTCTGTGTCCCAGAAGTGCGCCCCAGAGGGGGGACAGGTGAAGTCAAGTAGTTAGGACGGAGCGGTGTGGTGCGAGACCCAGGAGTCAGCGGGTAAACCTCTCACCACCCTAGCTGGTAGCTCAGCAGTTCAGCCCTGCGAGGTGAGGCTCTCACCAGAGCACCAACCGTGGACGTCGATGGAAACCCACAGTCTATGTCGCATTCACACCCAGCACAAGTCATCCAATCTGACAGGGGCAGGCGCCTACCACATTAGTGCTCTACTGCACAGCCTGGTCTCCTCGTGTCTCCAACAGCAAAACAATTAGAGCCCGAGCAACCCCCTCCCTCCCCAATGCGCTCCGGGTGGAGGTGCAATCCAAGATTCCGCTCGCGATAGAAAAGCCTGTTCAGGTCCTGTCGACTCTGTAGAGCAGCCCAGGACGTGGTCCCACACTGAGGATGTCTGAGCTGCTGGGGCTGCTGCTGTGCCCTCCTAGTGGGCAGCCCCGTGGTGTACCAGGAGGACCCAACATGGAGGCGTATAGTGCTCCTTCGCCCCAGGTGCTCCAATGGTGAAAAAACTTGGCCGTGGGTCACCAGAACGCACATGTCCCACAGCAGACGGCAGGACTCCCGCCCTGGGTAATGATAGTGCGACGGGGACACATGCTCTGCCCGGGAAACATCCTTTACAATGCAACTTTTACTCTGCACTACCATTACGACGCAGCTATTACAACGCAAGTCAGTACAATGACTTGCACTGGAGGGCGCTGTAGGATAGGGAATAGTTTAATTTTATATCCAACACCTTCCCTACTAGCCATGGGGACTGGAGTTGGAATAGAAAATTAAACTATTCCACTATCCAGCTCCCCCCAATGCAAGTCGTTGTAACGACTTGCGTTGTAAAAACTGCGTTGTAATGGCATGCAGAGTAAAAGCATGTGTTGTGATGACATACATCCGTTCTGCCCTGCTAGCGGGCGGCCCCAGTGTTCACCTTGGTATCAATGATGTGATGACTGGGTCCCACCCCCAGCACCTCGGCAGGGGGGGTTCTGTACTGGGGCCCTCAACATGGGGGCAGGTAAAGCTCCTTTACCCCGGGCGCTCCAATTGTGAAAACGTGGCTGCTGGCCGCCAGTGCACATATGGCCGACAGAAGAGGGCAGGCCTTCCACAGCGGGAAATGATGGAGTGACGGGGCCGACGCTTTGCCCTCCTAGTGGGCAGCCCTGATGCCTGACGTGGAATCAGCTATGTGAAGGCAGGATTCCACCCCCAGTACCTCAGCAGCGGAGGAGATCTGAACTCGCACGTCCCAACAGCCACAACAGCGACACTGCCGCAGCCAGCCACTAGGCTACCAGAGGCTGGGGATCATTCCTCAACTTAGGCCGCCGCCGACCAGGTCCAGCTCCCCTGTGGCAGATCAGTTCCGGACCCCAGCCTGTGGTGTTGGAGTATCCCCTGCACCTCCCTGCAGCCAGAGGGAGAGTGATCGGGGGAAAGCAGGCAGGAGGGGTAAATGCAGGTACTGTGGTGGGCTGGCATGGAATTCCCAAGACTGTGGTCAAAAACTTGGGCGTACGCCTGGACCAGAAACAGCTAATGAATCATCACTGAACAGAATACAAGTAGTCCAAAATACAGTGGCTCGCCTGGTCTTCAATGCTCCCCCCGAACTGCCTAAGCGGATCAGATTCAAGATTTGCTGCATTGTGGATAAATCCCTGAATGGCAAAGGTCCAAGCTACCTGGCGGAAACATTCACTAAGTATCTGCCATCCAGGCCCCTACGTTCAGGGACTAAGGCCCACATGCATCAACATGGCCATTTGCGATTCCTTATTAGCGAAAAATAAGGAATCGCTAATAAGGAATCGCAAACGGCTATGCATGAAGAAATTGCTCAATAAATTGCGATTTCTTAAAATTCCTTAATTGCGACTTGCAAATTTCGAATCGCAATTAAGGAATAGCTCCCCATTCATTCCTATGGGCCTAAAGGCCCATAGGAATGAATGGGAAGACGTTCTCAATTTGCAATTAGCAATTTGCGAATCGCAAATTGAGAATGCGATTTCAAGGGTGCAGGGGTGTCCAAAGGACACCCTGTTGCACCACTGAAATCAATCTGTGCACATATGTTGTGCACACACATTCCCTAAGGGCATGTGTGTGCACAACATGAAACTTTGATAAATTGCACAAAAGTGCATTTTTCAAAGTTTTCGCAAATTACCATGAGGTTGAACCTCATGGTAATTTGCTCCCCCTAAGTGCGAATTCGCTATTTTTTAAAGTTTCATGCATTGCAGTTAAGGAATCTCAATTTGAGATTCCTTAAATGCAATTGCAATTTAAGAAATCGCAATTTCGCGATTTCTTAAATTGCGAACAATACAAAAATTGTGATGCATCCCAAATAAGGAAATTGCATTCGCAAACGGCCGAATTTTGCGATTCGCACCCTTTGCGAATGCAATTTTCATTGATGCATGTGCCCCTAAGTCTCTACTACTTGGTTCCACGTTGCAAAAAATCGCATCTAGGTGGTAAAGATTTTTTCCACCTAGCCCCCTTCTACTGGAACCAACTCCTCATCCATCTACGGCAATGCCCAGATCACCTACAGTTCAGAGGGCTCCTCAAATCAGTACTGTTTTAACCTGTATCCCATCTCTGGCCAGCTGCAGTATGTCCATAGCACGGAGATGCCCCTTGGGGGATGATTTGGGCACTTTATAAACTAATAAATATGAAACTATTAAATAAATATCAAAGTGCATCCGTCACAGCCTCCTTCCTGGCCAAGTATTACACTTTTAAAGTATGTGGAACAGAAGATCTGTAAATATCTCAATGAGAGACATTAGATTCTCATTGGCTAATCATTACGTGTTAGTATGGTGTGTCATAAGGAAATACTTACATAGATAGTATTTGAGTTAAGCTCATTTCAGGGAGAAATTTTCAGGACCTCTCCTGAACATAGAATAACTATTTATTGCGTTGGGAGAAATTATTTAAACCTATTTAATCTGGGTGTAATAAATGCGGAAGGCGCATCAGATGAGGCCAATGTAAAAACACTTTGCATAAAATTATGTCAAATAGTCACTTCAATTTAGTATAGCTACATGCTTAGCATCAGAATTAGACTGGCCATTTATAAACAATTGATAAATAACAGCAGGTGCACTGAGCTGAGTGCAGCGTCTGAGTAATACTCGTAAATTTAGAATGAAGAGATTTGTGATGTAACCAATGGTTCACAGAATGAATTGTAAAAAAAATTGAGCTTTACACTATCTCAGTATGCCAGCACACTATGTGCTCGATATAGTACATGCAACATTAACCAAGTAGTCAAAAAGAGAGACGCAGTCTGTCTGAGATTGATAAAAACGGACTAATGACGGCAGCGCCTACAACATGGAGGTCGACAAAATCAGTATCAGCATTATGATTAACATTGGTGTAACAGCGCTGGCTGATCGATTGGAGCATGGAGTTTAATGAGAGAACAGCAGCCTCTCGACAGTGGTTACTAAGGGCACAGTCTCAACATGAGTTGTGAGCATCGTATATATCGTCTCAAATATTAGCAGTGCTGCCTATAAAGATATTAAGGCCTTGCTAAAACCGAAACACTTACTTTAACCACTTGCCTGCTGATGACGGAACCGCTCCGTCATCAGCTGCAGTGGCGCTGTCCAACAACTTTCCTGCTGTTGCGCTAACTGGAGTAGGAATATTAATTATTACTATTCCTAAGTCCAGCGTGCCACCTAGCGCAAGTCGTTGAAACAACTTGTGATGTAATGCCAAGCGTGGTAACAACGCAGTCGTTGTAACGACTGCGTTGTTACCTACCGTGTGGTAAAGGCATGTATTGTAACGAGCTACATTCGGTCTTAAGTCGTTCTTAAAGCATGGAACGGCCTCCCACTCCACATCTAAGCCTCCTCCTCTCTACTTTAATTCACGAGAAGCTGAAGGCCTGGTTTTCCAATTGACCAACCTACCCTAGGCAGGGCTACACACACACCTGCTCATCGGCAGAATACCCTTGCGGGTGACACTGCACTTTACAAATACACAGAGCATAGCACCACCCTGTTTATTGCTCTTCTGTATATGCACTGGAAGGAGAGAACAACCCAACTATCAGCACTAGAAGGAGAGGACCTCTCCTATCATCCACCCTCAGTATGGACAGCTGAAGGAACACCCTACCCCTATTGTTAGCTATCAGTACTAGAAGGGAAGTACATTTACTAATATTGCAATCAGTAAGCACACTGGAAGGAGAATACAGCACCTATTGTTGCTCTTCATTATCAGCACTAGAATGGAAGCACTAAAACCTATTATATCCATCACTGCCAGCACTGGAAAGACAGTTCCTCCACTGTAATTGCTCATCATTATCAGCACTGGAATTGGAGCACTTCACCTATAATACCCATCAGCATCTGGATACGCTCTCGGGTGGTTAGCCTTGCTCTACAAACCTACATGACATAACAACATAACATAACTTCACTTGCAGCACTGGGACTATAGCTCCTCTTATATAATTGCCCATCAGCACTGGAATGGGAGCATCCATCAGAGTGTGGTGTGTGGATACCCTCACAGGTGATTAGCCACGCTTTACAAATCCACATAACATAACGTAAAAACATGGGAAGAAAGCTCCTCTATTATAATTTCCCATTACCACCCAATAGTGTGCGCATGCGAGGAACGTGCCTACCCATTCTTACCTATCAGTATCAGCATGGGAGCATGTCTTTCCCAATATTGCTCATAAATATGAGGACATTAATACGAGCACTTCCTCTCTTATCGCCCTTTAGTACCTGCACTAGATGGGAAGTATAGCATTATTGCCAACCAGTATGGACGCTGAGGTCAGGTTTTAAGGTGGTTTATCAGCTATCTGTTAAATCGAACAACCACACTGCAAACAGATGAAACCTTAGCCAGCACACGGCCAGTTACAAGGGGTGTGCCACAGGGCTCTATCCTCAGCCCTTCGCTTTTTAATGTTTATATGGCCCCTTTGGCCAATATTATTAGGGCATATGGATTTGACGTGTTATCATATGCTGATGACACGCAAATACTAGTCACCCTTGGCCATGACATAAACGATACCAAAAAGCGTTTCAAAAAATGTTTGATAGAGGTAAAAAACTGGATGAGTCTGAATCACCTACAACTGAATGGTGCAAAATCTGAAATAATGACATTTGGTCAAGCCAGTGTACACTGGACCCAGGACTGGTGGCCCCCGGAAATGGGGGAATGTCCTGTCCCAAAAGAATCCATCCGCAACCTTGGAATCTACATGGATAATAAATTATCCATGAAGGACCATGTAAACCACACTGTTGGGACCTGTTTTGGAATCATGCGAAGCTTACGTAGAGCTTTCAAATGGATACCAAAAGAAGCACGCAGAGTCCTAGTTCAGGGCCTCATAATAAATAGGTTAGATTATTGCAACTCCCTCTTGCTTGCCATAAATGAGTGCCATATCAAGAAATTACAAGTTGTTCAAAACACTGCTGCTCATCTGATTCAAGATCACTGTGACAGGCTATAAGAAGAAGCTTGAAGACCAAAACCGCGAAATAGCGGAATACAAAGATTACTTAACCCAGACCAAAATCAAAAAATTTGAAAAAGACTTGAAGAGATTCAGTTATTCCAAAACCTACCCGTACTCGGAAGATGACTACACTCCCCCCAAGAAATCGTCTGACAACTCGGACAACAGTTCCATCTCAAGCGCCTCAAGCAACTCAAGCTCAGGATCCAATACACCGAGAGGGAGAGGCAGACGTGGACAACATTGGCAACAACCATGGCAAGGTCCCCAAAACCACAACTTTGGTCACCCACCCCCCCTCTTTGGCCATCTACCACCCCCATACTTCGGATACCCACACATGTACCCTCAAGGCAACATGCCCTTCTTTCAAGGAAATCAAAACCAGCGATATCCTTTTTTATCCCAGGGCAGGAAAGGACGGGGCAAGAGACGGAACCCAGGTCATGTCCAATGGGCACCTGAAGAAGAACCAGTGAGCTCCAACACGAGAAACAAAACCAGGGAACAACCGGGAACCAGCAAATAACACCCCCCTGTCCACTTGTGTTCAACCTATCTGACACACAACTAACCTCAGAGGAAACAGAAGTACTTAATAAAGGCCTCTCATTCGTTCCGACGCCAAGACTGGACAAGTTCAAACTACACGTAGAACTCGCTGAGTTCTTCAGAAAACTCAAATTAAAGGCTTTCTTTGAGAAAAAAGACAACACCATCATTGAAGTAGGGGGCACGCCGAACGAAACGGGAATGAGAACAAAATCGACCTTCACTCCCCCGCCGGGCAGTATCCCGGTCGAAATCCTGACTTTTGAGCAGGCAGTTTACACGGAAGTAGCACAACTTCAGCAGAAGGACACTTTCAATAACCTGTCTAACAAAGACAGAAGTACCATCCAACGCCTACAGAATGATCCCAAACTTGTAATCAAACCGGCGGATAAAGGTGGTGGCATAGTCCTGATGAACAAGACGGACTATGATCAGGAATGCAAGAGGCTCCTCAGTGACACTAGGAACTACAAGCGCCTTAAAAAAGACCCAACAGAACAACTACAGGTCACTATCAACCAGCTGGTAAAAAATGCCAAAGACAATGAACATATATCCAAACAAGAGGCGGATTACTTAAGTCCCAGAGAAATAAAGACCCCTTATTTCTACACGGTTCCCAAAATACACAAGGGCACCACTCCACCACCAGGGAGAGCCATCGTGTCTGGGATAAAGTCACTACTAGAGCCCTTATCCCGTTTTTGTGACTTCTTTCTCAACCCTTTGGTTCAACAGACCCTACTAAGTGTAATCCAGGAACTCAACTTTGATCCCACCACTGAATTACTGGTAGGTCTAGACATAGAAAGTCTATACACTAGCTTACCACAAGACACCACCCTAAAAGTACTGCACGATGTCCTAATGACAAACTCCTGGACTTACAACACCCCCCGCAGTTTCATCTTGGACTGCGCTGCTTTAGCTCTCAAAGAGAACTATTTTGAATATGAAGGCACCTACTACCTTCAGACGAATGGAACGTCTATGGGCAGTGTTTTTGCCCCAAGTGTGGCAGGATTGTATGTGGCCCATTTTGAACACACACACATACAACAACCCACCAACCCCTTCTCCACCAACATAAGAATGTGGCGTCGATATATCGACGACATTCTCTTAATATGGAAAGGTAACCAAGAATCACTGGACAACTTCATGCTCTGGATCAACCAACTAGACTCATACTTACGCTTCACATGCACCAGTAGTTCCACTGAGCTACCCTTCCTAGACCTGAACATCAGACCTGAGAACGGTAAACTCACCACCACCACCTACTACAAACCTACGGCAAGAAACTCCCTACTCAGGTTTGATAGTTTTCACCCTCGACACCTGAGGGAAAACTTGCCCTATGGACAATTCCTACGCATCAGGCGCAACTGCAGTAACATCAAGGATTATAAACAACAATCCAGTGATCTGGTGTACAAGCTTAGGGACCGTGGCTATCCCTCCAAGATAATCAATAAAACCTGCAAAAGAGCTAAGAACCAGAACAGGGAGGCTCTCCTGGAAACCTTCGAAAAACCAGAAGAAGAGCCCGTCCTCACCTGCGTGGCGACTTACAATACAGCGTCTAACCACGTTTCAAACATCATACAACGCAATTGGAAAATCATCAATTCTGGCACCAGACAATGGGAAAAGCCTCGCTTCGCCTACAAAAGGGCCACCAATCTAAGAGACCAATTGGTGAATACCAGACCACGGCCAAACACACAGAATAAAGATAACACCATCGTCAACGCATGGGGCATGCCCAAAATCACTGGCCACCAACCCTGCAACAATTGCAGTGTATGCCACTTAACCTCTCCGTCAAAAACACTTGACTTGGAACCGGGCAAAACCTGGACACAACGACAGTTTACAAACTGTAACTCCTCCAATCTGGTATACTTGATAACCTGCAGATGTGGCCTAAGATATATCGGCATGACGACCAGAAAAGTATGCACAAGAATGACAGAGCATAGAAGCACCATAAGATGTGGGAAAAACATAAGCAAGCTCACAGACCACTTCCTGACCCACAATCACACACCCAATGACTTTACTTGGACTGTCATTGAGAAATTTGACAACTTCAGAGATGAGAGACTCCTTTTGCAAAAAGAACAACGCTGGATATACCGGCTATCCACACACATCCATGGCCTCAACGATGCCATTCCATGGAATAGTCTAGCCGTATAAACATCCTTGCAAAATACTGTATTACAGCTTAGCTGTGTAGACCTTCCCCATAGCACTGCATATCGTATTGATAGCTGTGCCACAGTACCCCTGCATGAGCGTCCTCTTCGCTGCCCCTTCCTCTCCCTTCGTGCCCACCAAGTACATAGGAATGCACTCACTCTCCTTGGGTGAAATCCACACACACTCTGACCCTCCTGCATGAGACTTGACCGACAAGGCGGCCAACATATTGGTAGCGTGTCATTCGTAATATCAATCACGTGATAAACCTCGTTCACATACAAGGATGCACAATCGGCAACCTGACGACCAGCACGCATGCGCGTATATTCCAGCGCATGCACCTAGTGCATAACACTGCCGCGCAGTACTGCGCATGCGCGAAAACGCGCACTACTTTCCCGCATATGCGCTAACGGAGCTACTATGAGACGGCGTTTAGCGCGCATCCCTCCCTCTCTTTCTAACCCAAACAGGTGAATCGCATTTAGAAAATAGTATAAATACGAAGCCAGGCGGCCCACTCACCTCATATCGGGCGCCACAGAAGGACGAATAGGTCCAAGGAGGAACCAGACCGAACTACTCGTGAGTAAACAAGACCACTTGTCCTGCAAAATGGGGTAAGCAAGAACTCTCTCTCCCTACAGGTTAGATAGCCTTGTGAACCTCGCTTATCTCCACAGGGTCTCTTTCTCTGCCAGGCGACCCATGAGGCTTTTTACAAAGAAATAACAGAGTGAGGACCAAGTATCAGTACTTTCCTGTACCTCACCTTGTGATTTCGTTTTTTAGCCCACCACCACTCACTAACGGTTTCATTAAACCCTCACCAGCCTCATGCAGATGTCATGAGCTCACCCTAGCCGCATATAGGTCGCACACCACCTTATAAGCCGGCAACCAGTGTTTTTTTTTAAAAACATGCCACCCTAATATGACTCTTTCTTGTACGTCTTGTCTTTGTCCTATGTGTTCTGTGTAGAAAAGCTTGAGGGAATCCCCCTCTAACAGTTACAGCGCCTTAGCGAGCGCTACACATAGCCAAAAACGACACAAACACTTAATTTAAGTTTATAATTTAATCTGCACCTTATCACTTATCTCTTTGGTCGTGAGGAAAGCCAGCTTAGAATACAAAAGGCACTGGCTGAAACATGTAGACCACACTGGACACTGGAGGTCATCATAACACTCCTTATTGTCCTTTTGCCTTTTTAACCTGCTAACAGAGGCCCAGTTTATTAAAATTTACTAACCCTCGGGTGCTGGGACCTCTTGTATAGCCTTTTAATTTTCACTTGTCTCACCCCTTCACTGCACACGCAGCAATATACCAGCTCCGCAGTCACCTGGCGTTGCAGCACACCCGGGGCACATTCGGTGCCACTGTGGTGGGCCCGATGATGAAGCATGCCACCGACTAGGTCGGTGGGTGAGGGCTTTCATAAGGAAAACATTGCTTTCTTCCTTCTTATTGTCTGACGTACCTGAGTCACTTTAACCCCCCTAAAACTAGCAAGTCCACATTGATCTTGCCATAAATGAGTGCCATATCAAGAAATTACAAGTTGTTCAAAACACTGCTGCTCATCTGATTTTGGGACTTCCAAAACGATCCCCTTCCCTGCCATGCCTAAAAAGTCTACACTGGCTCCCTATAAAAAAAGAGCCATCTTTAAAACCATGTGTCTGGTGCATAAACATATGCACGGCACCGGACCAAAATACTGGAACCGAAAATTGACATGGTACCAGCCTGGCCGAGAACTGAGATCTAGCTCTAAGTTTCAACTCACGCCATCTAGAGTTCAAACAGCTAGAAATGGTGGACGTGCCTTCTCCCATATGGCACCACTCCTATGGAACAAACTTCCCCTAAATATCCGTGCAACAATCGAACACATGAGTTTCCGAAAGTTGTTGAAAACATGGCTTTTTAGCTAGGCTTTCTTTTACAGGATCACTCACCATTTTTTTCTGGGACTGTCCGCATGCGCCAATAGACTCCCTCACGGGATGTGATATGTCTGCGCAATACAAATATCCAGACTAGACTAGACTAAATAAGGGCACCTGCCTATAGCTAGAGTGCCAGAATACAGAGGAGTCTGACTTCCCTACTACTGTCAATCTCCTTGTTTAGAGCCCTACAGTGTCAGCACTTCAAGAGTGACAGATCACGTGAATTGATGCATCTCTATTCTCAGTCTGTCATTTTCGCCTCCTAGGGGAGCGCCATCCTTAGCTGTGAGACCCTCCCGCCCCTTCCCGTCCTCCTGTGACAATCTTCCGACATGCACGAGGGCAGCTGTGGCCTCCCATGGATACCAAAGGAGCGCTTTCTTAATTAAAGACAGGTCCAGTGAGATACCTTGTCAAAAGATTCTTTTCTTCTTTTAATCTAAAGCAAATTGGGCCCTGGTTTCATTATTTATTTAAAATCTGGCCGTGCGTGCCGACGGATGCGTGAGAGGACGATGTAACATCCCTCTCATTACCACACTTAACACCATGACATTCCTGCGGAGAGCAGGCCCCAGGAGGGGACGGGGAGGGGTGGTTAAGAATTAAGCATCTCCACAGAGCAATCAGCTGTATCTTAATGAGCTTTCTAACTGGGCGATGGGCCACTGCCTTTTCGCTATTTCTAACTGGGCGATGGGCCACTGCCTTTTCTCTCTTTCTAACTGGACGATGGGTCACTGCCTTTTCTCTCTTTCTAACTTGACGACGGGCCCCTGCGTTTTCTCACTTTCTAATTGGGCGATGGGTTAGCACTGCCTTTTCTCTCTTTCCAACTGGGCGATGGGCCACTGCCTTTTCTCTCTTTCTAACTGGACGATGGGCCCCTGCCTTTTCTCTTTTTCTAACTGGACGATGGCCACTGCATTTTCTCTCTTTCTAACTGGGAGACAAACCCCTGCCTTGTTTCTCTTTTTAACTGGGCGATGGGCCACTGTCTTTGCTCTCTTTCTAACTGGGCGACAAGACCTGCCTTTCTCTCTTTTTAACTGGGCGATGGGTCACTACTGCCTTTTCTTTCTTACTAACTGGGCAATGAGTCACTGCCGTTCCTCTCTTACTAACTTGGCGACGGGTCCCTGCCTTTTCTCTCTTTCTAACTGGGCGAAGGGCCACTGCTTTTCTCTCTTTCTAACTGGGCGATGGGCCAATACTGTCTTTTCTCTCTTACTAACTGGGCAATGAGTCACTGCCTCTCCTCTCTTACTAACTGGGCAATGCGTCACTCCCTTTTCTCTCTTACTAACTTGGCGACGGGTCCCTGCCTTTTCTCTCTTTCTAACTGGGCGATGGGCCATTGCCTTTTCTCTCTTTCTATCTGGATGATGGGCCCCTGCCTTTTCTCTCTTTCTAACTGGGCAATGCGTCAATGTCTTTTCTCTCTTTCTAACTGGGCGATGGATCACAACTGCCTTTTCTCTCTTTCTAACTGGGCAATGGGGCCCAGCCTTTTCTCTCTTACTAACCGGACAATGACCACTGCTTTTTCTCTCTTTCTAATTGGGCGATGTGTCATGGCAGCCTTTTCTTTCTCTCTTTCTAACTGGGTGGTAGGCCACTGTGGCCTTTTCTTTCTTTCTTCTGGGCGATGGGTCACAACTGCCTTTTCTCTCATTCTAACTAGGCGATGCGTCACTGCCTTTTCTCTCTTTCTAACTGGGCGATGGCCCACTGCATTTTCTCTCTTTCTAACTGGGCGATGGGCCACTGCTTTTCACTCTTTCTAACTGGGCGACAGGCCCCTGCCTTTTCTTCTTTCTAACTGGGCAATGCATCAATGCCTTTTCTCTCTTTCTAACTGGGCGATGAATCACGACTGCCTTTTCTCTCTTTCTAACTGGGCAATGGGGCCCAGCCTTTTCTCTCTTACTAACAGGACGATGGCCACTGCTTTTTCTGTCTTTCTAACTGGGAGATGTGTCATGACAAAAAACAAGAGAGGTACTCAAAGTCTATGAAGTGAAAAACTGATAGGACCAGATTGTGTCCAATGTGGGTGTTCAGATCAGACCGTTGATCTTGAGCACATGACACTATTATGTCACAGAGGTGAGGAAAAGAAGATACAGGGTCTAGAAAGTTAGAACAAAGTACCCATCCGCCCACTCATCAGTGGAATTTCGTCATCTGGGTTGGTGAAAAGAAAGGTGTCCTCTAGGCTCCTCCTCAGGGAGAGTCTGAGGTAGCCTAATATTGGACCCTCAGGAAAAACATCCAACCAACAGAAGATAGTGTGTGAGTGGAAGGGGCAAAAAAGTTTGCAGTGCTCAGAAAAAAAAAAGAAAAGGAAACTAATCCTGGTGATTAAAAATACCTACTTTGATGACATAAGAAAACTTTATTCGGTGTGACCATCAAAGTGGTATCGTTAAAAACAGTATGCTGATAGCATGCAAGGAATTGCTATCTATCAAGTGTGTTAATTGGTCGACATGTTTCAGCCTATACCGGCTTTCTTCAGGACCTATGATATGCTACTGCAACACATACTTATCGTGAGTTGGAACTTGATTATGACCAATCTCCAACAAATGAAGGTGTATCTTCTCCTGTGCACAGAAAATGTGGGAAACAAAAACACAGTGTTAAATGCATATGAACTATGTAGTGTAAACCTCACCCTCTTAAAATACAAAGAAAACATAATCTTCACTCACCCTAATTGTAGGGAGAAAAAACCTCACCTCGCCTGGCAACAGCTCAGGTTGGAAGGAGGCCACGCACTAAAAGATAAGTGCAAGAATTGGGATTAATAGCGCAGTAACTGTTTGAGTCCTGCATTTTGTTCTACACTTTACAAGCAGTGACACCAAAAGGCAAAAGGAAGCGGTTGGTTTAAGAGACTGATGAAAACTTTATCTAGGAGATTTGTATCAAACCCACTAGTATGTCCAGGTTGTGCTTCCATGAGAATAATAAGAGTAAGGGCCAAAAAACCGCGCTTAATTGTTAGCGTCAAGGTAAATCAATGGGGGGTTGGAATCCTCCTGTCTAGAGCCCTCCCAGAAAAAAGCGCAAAGTGGAGCGCTGAAGAACTCACCTCTCCGTCGTTACCTCGGGTAGAATACTGAGCCGAGGGGGAGGTGACTCGCTCAATGACAATAGCTGTTTATAACAACCGGTGGCGGACCTGAGAGAGAACTCTCAGTGTGCGCGCTGCTATAGGTAAGATTAAGTCAGCCAATGGTGGCGGTGCAGGCTAAGCCTGCAGAAACGCGGACCTCCTGGCGCATTCTCATTGGTTGGATATTTTGAACCAATGTCCGCGGTGGAGGCTTTCGTGCGGAACTGTGCAAAGTATGTACCGCGAAACCTATACAAGTCATTCATTGCAATTAAAAGTCTGTTCGAGAGGCGGACCTCATTAGAGGACTACAGACGGAGTATTCGCATTGAGAACGTGTGCCGCCCAATAGCTGTAGGTGTGTCAGAAAGTTGCCTGAATGGGCTATAACACAGGATGCGTGATTGGTAAGCTTGCAGCCAATCACGCAATAGTTGATAGAAAAAACAGTATATTTTGTTTACTTTTTGGTGTGCAAGTGTAGCATGATACAAATCAGGTCCGCGGTCAAATATTCCTCCGCGGTTGCACAAGAATAAACAAAAATCAATAAACAGATCGACACAGCGTGCTTACACCGAGTCGTGTGTGACAAAAGGAAAGGCAGTATGTTGCAGGTTGTATCCGAGTATAAATAAATAAACAGATCGACACAGCGTGTTTCCACCGAGTCGTGTGTAACAAAGGGAAGGCAGTATGTTGCAGGTTGTCCAGTTGTGTGCGCGACCCCCAAACTGCGGCTGCGTGTAACAGTGATGTTATCAGGTTTTTCAAAAGGCCGGCGAGGTTGTGTTTTTTAAGCATGGGCGAATTTTGCGAATCTCGCGTTCGCGAAGTTTGCGGATTTGCGAACTCGCAATCCGCAAAATCCGCGAATTCTCGCGAATTTGCGGATTTTTTTTTTTGTGTGTTTGCGCGGGTTTCTGCCAGTTCGCGAGGGTTTTGTACAATGTTGCAAATTGCGAACTTACCTGTCGGGTCGCAAGTTTCGCGAACTTGTTGTTTCTACGTGTCCAGCCTGTTTGGGACAATCTTCTTCATCACTGCCACTCTCTGTCACCACTGCCACTCTCTGACTACTCATGCCACCCTCTGGCCCACCCATGCCACCCTCTGTTTCATCACAGCACCCTCTGGTTGTCCAGTCAGTGTACATTATTGTGGCAATGCAAGCACACCTTCCCTGCCTCAAGTGACCTGAATTAATTTGGGGCTGATTAATGTGTCACAGAATATTTTTTTAGCTGGCACCTGCTTCCTTAGTGCTTCCTGATTAGTGATCTTTTGCACTTGCTAAGTGCTTTCATTGTTGCAAAATTAGTTACAACACCTGCCCTGCCCCAACTGACAATAATGAATTAGGGGCTGATTAATGGATTTGAACTTCCAGCCTGGCTCCTGCTTGTCTCCCTTAGCTGCAATTCAGGACCTTTGTGGCATATGTGTAACTATTCTGAGGTTCAGAGCAGGGTCACATAATAGTTTCAACTGGCAACTGAACTCTGGAGGGGCCCCTCAGGAAGCACTACAGGAAATGGCTACTAATGATGAGCCTGAACTTTTGAACCTGGTAAGTAGTTTCAGTTTTGCTAAGATCGTATTTCTGCAATTTTGCACTTATTCGCGGGGCGCGAACTCACGCGAACAGAGCGAACAGTGCGAGCAAAATCCGCTGCTCGCGGATTTGCGGATTTTGCGGGAGATTCGCAAATCTCGCGGATTGCGAATTTACCGAAAATCCGCAAAATCCGCGAGCGAAACGGATTTTCCGCCCATGCTTAGTGTTTTTATATGGTGCCTATTCTAATCAGAAGCCGTGGGAGTCGGTGTCAACTCTGCGGGCCAAAGAGAATGGACCTAAATACAGGCAACCTCCCGGACGGGCTGTCTTCCCCAGAAAAATGGAATATCCTATATGGGACCAATCAGATGGTGATGGTGTGGACGCATGTCTGAGATGTTGGCCCAAAGTGACCAAATATCGAAAACCAAGGTGATCTATAGACATGATGGTGTATAGCTGGATGCTCACAGTTGCATCCAGGGTATGTCATCGTTTAGCCCTTGTGTGTCGCTTCGCAGTTTATAGACCCACCTCTGCTCTTTCCTCAGAAGAAACAATGAAATGTCTGTGATGTGACTGGGTATGTGTGGTTGTTCCAAGATTAACCACTTCAGTTCATCAGGATGGTGTTTTTTCTCTAGGAAATGTGAGGTAAGGCGGGTAGCCTGTTTGGTGCGTCTGATAGTACTTTTGTGCTCTTGGATGCGCAATTTAATTTTTCTTGCTGTCATCCCTATGTACCTTAAGCCACAAGGACAGGTGATTTGGTAGATGACTCTATCACTGTTACAGTTTGTATGACGTTAGAGTTTCCAGGGTCTAGTGGTGCCAATGTCAACTTCCAGGGTTTTACTGGTTTGGGCACACACTGAGCAGTTGCCACAAGGATAATGGCCCTGCACTGGAGGAAGATTCCACAGGTTGGAAGTGGATTCTGCAACTTCATCACGAGGTCTTGTGTGTACAAGAGCGTCTCTAAGATTTGTCCCTCTCTTGAAAGAGAACAGTGGTAGAGGAATGTGTTCACCAGAGCTATTTAAAATACGCCATTTCTGTCTAATTATTTTCTGCATTTTAGACAAAGAGGTGTTGTATGTGGTGACACACACTATTCTGTCAAGGGGTGATTTTGCAACTGGGGGTTCAAGTAGGGCCTCACGATGATTATTGGCAGCACGTTTGAAAGACTTGCGGACCAGAGTTTGAGGATATCGCCGCATTTTCAGTTTGCTGGAGAGATCCTTCGCTTTTGCACGGAAGTCTGCAGTATCAGAGCAGTTCCACCAATGTCCACCGAGAAATCTTCTAGGAGTGTTTTGACCGTCTCTAGTGTCTCAGTCTGTGGTATACAGGTATAGAGTGATTCGACATCAAAACTTGCTAGAATATCAGTATTGATCTCAGTGGACATTGCTACCCCCATCCATTTCATAATGGAACTGGCAAGGATTGCCATGACCGAGAACTTCTTCGCCTTCGAGGACTCTCTGTATTTACAGATCTCGGGGACATCTATGGGCAGCAAATTTGCACCAAGCCTAGCGAATCTATATGTCCATTATTTTGAGACCCAACATGTACTGAATAACACCAATCCACATCTTCATCATTTGAAGATGTGGAAGCGGTACATTGATGACATCATAGTGGTCTGGCAAGGAGATACACAATCCCTTCTGCTGTTTCAAGATTGGCTGAACGGACACAACCCTTACCTTCGATTTACATTAGAGCACAGTAAAACTGAACTCCCTTTTCTTGACTTGACAATCTTCCCACAAGAAGGACATCTGGCTAGTTCTTTATATCGAAAACCTATGGCACGTAACTCACTGCTTAGATTCGATAGCCATCATCCCCGTTCCCTGAGGGAGAACCTTCCTTTTGGCCAGTTCCTCAGGGTCCGGAGGAACTGCTCTGATACTGCAGACTTCCGTGCAAAAGCGAAGGATCTCTCCAGCAAACTGAAAATGCGGCGATATCCTCAAACTCTGGTCCGCAAGTCTTTCAAACGTGCTGCCAATAATCATCGTGAGGCCCTACTTGAACCCCCAGTTGCAAAACCACCCCTTGACAGAATAGTGTGTGTCACCACATACAACACCTCTTCGTCTAAAATGCAGAAAATAATTAGACAGAAATGGCGTATTTTAAATAGCTCTCGTGAACACATTCCTCTACCACTGTTCTCTTTCAAGAGAGGGACAAATCTTAGAGACGCTCTTGTACACACAAGACCTCGTGATGAAGTTGCAGAATCCACTTCCAACCTGTGGAATCTTCCTCCAGTGCAGGGCCATTATCCTTGTGGCAACTGCTCAGTGTGTGCCCAAACCAGTAAAACCCTGGAAGTTGACATTGGCACCACTAGACCCTGGAAACTCAAACGTCATACAAACTGTAACAGTGATAGAGTCATCTACCAAATCACCTGTCCTTGTGGCTTAAGGTACATAGGGATGACAGCAAGAAAAATTAAATTGCGCATCCAAGAGCACAAAAGTACTATCAGACGCACCAAACAGGCTACCCGCCTTACCTCACATTTCCTAGAGAAAAAACACCATCCTGATGAACTGAAGTGGTTAATCTTGGAACAACCACACATACCCAGTCACATCACAGACATTTCATTGTTTCTTCTGAGGAAAGAGCAGAGGTGGGTCTATAAACTGCGAAGCGACACACAAGGGCTAAATGATGACATACCCTGGATGCAACTGTGAGCATCCAGCTATACACCATCATGTCTATAGATCACCTTGGTTTTCGATATTTGGTCACTTTGGGCCAACATCTCAGACATGCGTCCACACCATCACCATCTGATTGGTCCCATATAGGATATTCAATTTTTCTGGGGAAGACAGCCCGTCCGGGAGGTTGCCTGTATTTAGGTCCGTTCTCTTTGGCCCGCAGAGTTGACACCGACTCCCACGGCTTCTGATTAGAATAGGCACCATATAAAAACACAACCTCGCCGGCCTTTTGAAAAACCTGATAACATCACTGTTACACGCAGCCGCAGTTTGGGGGTCGCGCACACAACTGGACAACCTGCAACATACTGCCTTCCCTTTGTTACACACGACTCGGTGGAAACACGCTGTGTCGATCTGTTTATTTATTTATACTCGGATACAACCTGCAACACACTGCCTTTCCTTTTGTCACACACGACTCGGTGTAAGCACGCTGTGTCGATCTGTTTATTGATTTTTGTTTATTCTTGTGCAACCGCGGAGGAATATTTGACCGCGGACCTGATTTGTATCATGCTACACTTGCACACCAAAAAGTAAACAAAATATACTGTTTTTTCTATCAACTATTGCGTGATTGGCTGCAAGCTTACCAATCACGCATCCTGTGTTATAGCCCATTCAGGCAACTTTCTGACACACCTACAGCTATTGGGCGGCACACGTTCTCAATGCGAATACTCCGTCTGTAGTCCTCTAATGAGGTCCGCCTCTCGAACAGACTTTTAATTGCAATGAATGACTTGTATAGGTTTCGCGGTACATACTTTGCACAGTTCCGCACGAAAGCCTCCACCGCGGACATTGGTTCAAAATATCCAACCAATGAGAATGCGCCAGGAGGTCCGCGTTTCTGCAGGCTTAGCCTGCACCGCCACCATTGGCTGACTTAATCTTACCTATAGCAGCGCGCACACTGAGAGTTCTCTCTCAGGTCCGCCACCGGTTGTTATAAACAGCTATTGTCATTGAGCGAGTCACCTCCCCCTCGGCTCAGTATTCTACCCGATGTAACGACGGAGAGGTGAGTTCTTCAGCGCTCCACTTTGCGCTTTTTTCTGGGAGGGCTCTAGACAGGAGGATTCCAACCCCCCATTGATTTACCTTGACGCTAACAATTAAGCGCGTTTTTTTGGCCCTTACTCTTATTATTCTCATGGAAGCACAACCTGGACATACTAGTGGGTTTGATACAAATCTCCTAGATAAAGTTTTAATCAGTCTCTTAAACCAACCGCTTCCTTTTGCCTTTTGGTGTCACTGCTTGTAAAGTCTAGAACAAAATGCAGGACTCAAACAGTTACTGCGCTATTAATCCCAATTCTTGCACTTATCTTTTAGTGAGTGGCCTCCTTCCAACCTGAGCTGTTGCCAGGCGAGGTGAGGTTTTTTCTCCCTACAATTAGGGTGAGTGAAGATTATGTTTTCTTTGTATTTTAAGAGGGTGAGGTTTACACAACATAGTTCATATGTATTTAACACTGTGTTTTTGTTTCCCACATTTTCTGTGCACAGGAGAAGATACACCTTCATTTGTTGGAGATTGGTCATAATCAAGTTCCAACTCACGATAAGTATGTGTTGCAGTAGCATATCATAGGTCCTGAAGAAAGCCGGTATAGGCTGAAACATGTCGACCAATTAACACACTTGATAGATAGCAATTCCTTGCATGCTATCAGCATACTGTTTTTAACGATACCACTTTGATGGTCACACCGAATAAAGTTTTCTTATGTCATCAAAGTAGGTATTTTTAATCACCAGGATTAGTTTCCTTTTCTTTTTCTTTTCTGAGCACTGCAAACTTTTTTGCCCCTTCCACTCACACACTATCTTCTGTTGGTTGGATGTTTTTCCTGAGGGTCCAATATTAGGCTACCTCAGACTCTCCCTGAGGAGGAGCCTAGAGGACACCTTTCTTTTCACCAACCCAGATGACGAAATTCCACTGATGAGTGGGCGGATGGGTACTTTGTTCTAACTTTCTAGACCCTGTATCTTCTTTTCCTCACCTCTGTGACATAATAGTGTCATGTGTTCAAGATCAACGGTCTGATCTGAACACCCACATTGGACACAATCTGGTCCTATCAGTTTTTCACTTCATAGAATTTGAGTACCTCTCTTGTTTTTTGTAAGCAGTAGTTGGGGGACAAGGTACTTTCTCTGTCTATAAACTAACTCCCCTAGGACCCCCCAATACTCTGTGGTATTTTTGATGTGTCATGACAGCCTTTTCTTTCTCGCTTTCTAACTGGGGGGTGGGCCACTGTGGCCTTTTCTTTCTTTCTTCTGGGTGATGGGTCACAACTGCCTTTTCTCTCGTTCTAACTAGGCGATGCGTCACTGCCTTTTCTCTCTTACAAACTGGGCAATGGCCCACTCCCTTTTCTCACTTTCTATCTGGATGATGGGCCACTGCCTTTTCTCTCTTTCTAACTGGACGATGGGCCACTGCTTTTCTCTCTTTCTAACTGGACGATGGGCCACTGCCTTTTCTCTCTTTCTAACTGGATTTTGGGTCACTGCCTTTTCTATCTTTCTAACTGGGCGATGGGTCACAACTGCCTTTTCTCTCTTTCTAACTAGGCGAGGGGCACCTGCCTTTTCTCTCTTTCTAACTGGACGATGGGCCACTGCATTTTTCCTCTCTTTCTAACTAGACGACGGGCCCCTGCCTTTCTCCTCATTTAAATTGGGCGATGGGTCACTACTGCCTTTTCTCTCTTACTTATTGGGCAATGAGTCACTGCCTTTTCTCTCTTTCTAACTGGGCAATGCATCACTGCCTATTCTCTCTTTCTATCTGTGCGAAGGGTCCCGACTGCCTTTCCTCTCTTTCTAATTGGGCAATGGACCCCTGCCTTTTCTCTCTTTCAAACTGGACGATGGACCACTGTTTTTTCTTTCTTACTAGCTGGACGATGGACAACTGCCTTTTCTCTCTTTCTAGCTGGGGGACAGGCCCCTGTCATTTCTCTCCTACTAACTGGACGATGGGCCACTTCCTTTACTCTCTTTCTAACTGGACGATGGGCCACTGCCTTTTCTCTCTTTCTAACTGGGCGATGGGTCGCAACTTCCTTTTCTCTCTTTCTAACTAGGCGATGGGCCCCTGCCTTTTCTCTCTTTCTAATTGGACGATGGCCCACTGCCTTTTTCCTCTCTTTCTAACTAGACGACGAGCCCCTGCCTTTCTCCTCTTTTAAATTGGGCGATGGGTCACTACTGCCTTTTCTCTCTTACTTATTGGGCAATGAGTCACTGCCTTTTCTCTCTTACTAACAGGGCAATGCTTCACTGCCTTTTCTCTCTTACTAACAGGGCAATGGGCAACTGCTTTTCTCTCTTTCTAACTGGGCGATGGGCCACTGTTGCATTTTCTCTCTTTCTATCTGGGTGATGGGTCACAGCTGACTTTTCTCTCTTTCTAACTAGACAATGCGTCACTGCCTTTTCTCTCTTACTAACTGGGCGATGGCCCACTGCCTTTTCTCTCTTTCTATCTTGATGATGGCCCACTGCCTTTTCTTTTTTTGTAAGTGGGCGATGAGTCACTGCCTTTTCTCTCTTTCTAACTGGGCAATGCATCACTGCCTATTCTCTTTCTATCTGTGCGTAGGGTCCCGACTGCCTTTCCTCTCTTTCTAATTGGGCAATGGGCCCCTGCCTTTTCTCTCTTTCAAACTGGACGATGGACCACTGTCTTTTCTTTCTTACTAGCTGGACGATGGACCACTGCCTTTTCTCTCTTTCTAGCTGGGGGACAGGCCTCTGTCATTTCTCTCCTACTAACTGGATGATGGGCCACTTCCTTTTCTCTCTTTCTAACTGGACGATGGGCCACTGCCTTTTCTCTCTTTCTAACTGGACGATAGGTCACAACTTCCTTTTCTCTCTTTCTAACTAGGCGATGGGCCACTGCCTTTTCTCTCTTTCTAACTGGACGATAGGTCACAACTTCCTTTTCTCTCTTTCTAACTAGGCGATGGGCCCCTGCCTTTTCTCTCTTTCTAACTGGACAATGTGCCACCTCCTTTTTTCTCTCTTTCTAACTGGGCGATGGCCCCCGGCCTATACTCTCTTTTTAACTGGGTAATGGGTCACTAGTGCCTTTTCTCTCTTACTAATTGGGCAATTAGTCACTGCTTTTTCCCTCTTCCTAACTGGATGATGATTCACTGCCTTTTCTTTCTTACTAACTGGGCAATGGGCCACTGTCTTTTCTCTCTTTTGATTTGGGTGTTGGGCCACTGGGGCCTTTTCTCTCTTTTTATCTGGGCGATGGGTCACTGCTTTTCACCTTTCTAACTAAGCGAGGGGCCACTGGGGCCTTTTCTCTCTTTTTATCTGGGCAATGGGCCACTGCTTTTTCTCCCTTTCTAACTGGGTGATGGGCCCTTGCCTTTTCTCTGTTTCTATCTGGGTGATGGGCTACTGCGTTTTTTCTGTTTCTATCTAGGCGATGGGCCACTGCCTTTTCTCTTGCCTGGTAGGGGCGTAGCTATCCATACTGCAGCAGGTGCAGTAGCACTGGGGCCTACAAGAGGAAGGAACGCACTGCACCACAATTAGTGGCTGTTTTTTACTATCACACATAGGCTTGAGGCCCAATTTCACTGCTTAAGGACTCAATACAACCATACTATGCTATTGTAGCCCGTGTCTGTCTCACTTTCTTACTTTCTCACTTCCTACTGCTTAACTGTCGCTCGGCAAATAAACACGCATCAGACATAGCCGCCTTAATCCTCAACAAAGAAATCGACCTGGCCATCTTCACGGAAACATGGCTCAACGAATCATCCTCTCCTACCATGGATCTTCTAGTACCACCACAATACAACATTGTCAGGTTGGACAGACCCAGGAAAGTGGGAGGAGGGATAGCGTGCATCCATCGCTCGGAGATAAAGGTCAACCAATTCCAATCCGACCATATAGATTCATGTGAATACCTTGGTCTTAACATAAGATCACCAAATAATCAAAACTACAACCTACATGCGTTTTACCACCCACCAGGAGATAACGCAAAGTTCACAGAGCATCTTATGGAGATCATAACTGCTAACTCTAACCCAGATGCCAACAACATATTCCTAGGTGACTTTAACCTCCACTGGGACGACGGCAATGATAATATGGTCAATTCGATCAAAGACTTCCTCAAGGAGCTAAACCTCTCGCAAATATGCACCCAGCCCACTCACTCACAAGGAGCGACTTTAGACTGGATAATTTCTAGAAACAAAGAAATCTCAATTACCGCCATAGACCCATGTGATTGGTCTGATCATCACGCCATAACATTTGTGATACCGACAATGAAAAAGGGCAGGAACACGCAACCTCGCAAGGTCAAAAAACTGATACGAGATACAAAAGAAGCTAATATTGAACGATTGGTTGAAAGATGTGTGAAAGACCTGAAGCCAGGCATCAACGAGCAGAATGTAAATGAGCTGACTGATCATTACATAACCTCAATCGGTAATATAGTCAATGACACCCTACCGCAAAAACTGAAAAGTGTCTCGGAAAAGCCAAAAAATCCTTGGTTTAATGAGGCTTTGAACGAGGACAGGCGAAAACTGAGAATGGCAGAAAGGAAATGGAGACAACATCCCTCCTCCCCCGAACTGAAGGCCCTCAGAAAAACAAGAAAACAATATAATTTAAAGATAACTAATGCCAAAAAAGAATTTATAAGGGCTGAACTGGACAATGCCATAAACAGACCTCGAAAACTCTTCGAGATCTTAAAACAACAGTCAAACAAATTAACCAAAACGGCCCAAGAGAACCCAAAGAATCCCATAAGTTGTGAAAAATTCTCCTAATTTTTCATGGATAAAACTAAACTGCTAGAAGCTGAGCTCACAAATGCAGCGGCTAACCTCACGACCCAGCCCGTTACCAAAAATAAGGCGAACGCGACAACGGAAGATCCCCCAACAAAAAATAAGGCAAGCTGGGATACATTCGAACTATACAACCAGGAAAAGATCGCCAAAACTCTAGCGGAACTTAGACCCAACAACCACTACCAAGACCCGCTACCGGCAAAATGTGTAAGAGAAATCAGCCACACTCTAGTTCCAATCTGGACCGAGATAATAAATGCCTCACTATCACAAGGGACCCTACCTGACTGCCTAAAAATGGGGCAGGTAGTTCCCATCATCAAAAAACCGACAGCGGATGCAACTGACCCAAATAATTATCGACCAGTGACCAACATCCCTTTACTGGCCAAACTTATTGAGAAATGCGTGCAAGGCCAACTGAGTCAACACATCGCTAAGTTCTCACTATTAGATGACTGCCAATCAGGTTTCAGAACAGGACACAGTACTGAAACTGCGATATTACATATTGTTGATGACGCCCTACAAGCCCTTGACCAAAATCATGCATGCCTACTGATTCTACTAGACTTGTCATCAGCATTTGACACGGTAAACCATGAGATACTGATGACCAGATTACACGACAGGATGGGTCTATCTGGAAATGTTTGGAAGTGGTTTAACTCCTTCCTGCAGAACAGGACTCAGCTATTCCTGGTCGACCAAGCAATCTCCTCCCCTTGCCCTAACACAATAGGGGTCCCTCAAGGTTCAACGCTATCCCCAGATCTCTTCAACTTATATGTAGAACCTCTCACAGAGATCCTTCGGAATACACAGATCTCCTACCACATGTACGCAGACGACACACAAATATACATGAAGATTGCCTGCAGTGATGACATTGACCTTATGAATGAAACTCTAAAGAAAGCGTTGCATTGGCTAACATCCAACCATTTGAAACTTAACGCCAACAAAACAGAATTCCTGTTAATCTCACCGACAAGAAGTCAACCAGAGGTAAAGGAATGGGCTAAAATGATAACTGCGCTTAACTGCACTCCGACACTTGTTAATTCAGCCAAATCTCTAGGAATTACACTAGACGAGAACCTAGACATGAAAGAACACATCAATGCAATGGCTAAGAGCGCCCGTTTCCATTTGAACTATCTAAGGAAACTGAAACCCTTTATCTCAGAAGCAGATCTAAAACTTGCGATCCAATCGCTAGTTATCTCAAGGATCGAATATGGCTGCACTACGTTAGCTGGCCTACCAAAAACATCCACTGCCCCGCTAAAAGCCTGTCTCAATGCAGCGGCAAGACTTATCACGGGAACGAGGAAATTTGATCACATATCTCCCCACCTGAAGGCACTAAACTGGTTACCCTATGATGCTAGAATTAAAATGAAGATGGCCTGTATTACACACAAAGCGGTCCACTACAACACGCCAAGATATCTAGCCAAGAAAATCAAGCTATCGGGAGGTAACAGATCAACGAGAAGCGCTAAAGAGTTGCTCCTACGGCCGGCCTTCTTCCGGAAAAAAAAGACCTATGACCGAGCTTTTTCGGGAGCCGCCCCCAGAGTCTGGAATTCACTCCCACCCTATATCAGGAAGATTCAAAATATTGCAGCATTTAAAAGGGAACTGAAAAGCCATATGATGAGTAAATACCCTACATAGAGATGACCACAGACCAGTGGCGCAAACTTTTTTTTATGCCAAAGATGACGGGAGCCATCATAAACAATTGGAAGACCAATAAGACAAATGTCTAAACACTCTAGTTATGACTATGACTATAACTCAAGCTTCGGCTGTACACCCTATCGCTACCTCATATTTAGGTGTTATCTGCACTATGTATCACACCAAAGTTACTACCCCTATCTTGTCATGTGAATATTTATGATCGTTACAACTAGCTATACCCATTTTACCCTTTGGTAATTACTCTGACACTGCTCTGATAATAATTTACAATCCTACCTCATCGAACTTGACTGTACGACTATGGCACAACCTAAACCATATGCACCACTTATTGCTAAGTGATCAGGCGTTAAGAATATATTTACTCAATCACCCTAGATAGCATATTGCCTCCTTCATTCCATATTTGTTTTTGTTGTTATAATTGCTACTATAATGTCAAGTTATTAACTTCATATGTCAGTTTGTAACCATCCTAGATAGTATATCGCCTTCTACCTTCATATATGTTTGCTGTTATAATTGCTTATATAATGTCAATCTGTAATCTCATATGTAAAGCGCTCTGATACCCACGGGTCTTGTCCGCGCTATATAAAACACTATAAATAAATAAAATAAATAAATAGAGTGCTCACAATCTTTAATATATCTCCATGGTGATTGGGCAGAGGACTGTCTAATATGGACTCGGCATTCAAGTGAATCTATTATCATGGAAAAAACACGTTCAGCCTCATTAGATGATAGACCTGGGCTTTAAGTGGGCCGGGTCCTGCCGGTGCTCAGCACTGGCAGTTCTAAAAAGCACGGTCTAAGATGGATCTCTATTGGGCTCTCCATGTTTGCCCTCAGGCTAAAAAAAAATCTTTACACCACAGCATTCCCACCCTTCACTGCCTTTGAGGTAACTTCAAAGAGACTCGTTATTGATCTTTCACAGCCCCATCATTTCAGAACAGAAGCATTTTCAATACTCTATACAACAAAGCCATAGTTGTTGCTTATTTATCTCACACAACTAACAACTATTGGCTAAGCCAATAGCCCTGACTTGTTGTAGGTGTAATGTTACTTGTTGTATTATATAGCTGTATGCAATGACAGAAACAGCAAAATAACAGTCGTGCCCCAAACTATGCTAAGCACAGATTTTTAGCTGGTATATTTTAAAGCCATGCCTTTAATTATATCGGGCACGCCCCTTTGAGAGACCCCCTAGTTTTTACATTCTACTTAAAGCCTTGAGATAGACTATAAGAGACTGGCGGCAATGTAAACAAAAACAAGTTGCAGTAATGCAACAGGCGTTAACGCTCTTTCCTGCAGACGTACTGCAATTTATATTCCAGAAAGGAGTGCAAGCTGCTTATATATGACTTTTGGTAGTAGGAACTGCACAAACACAGAGGCAATGGCAAGTGGGACTTTCTGCATTTAAATACACATTTGTGAAAAGGCCCTTGGAAATGTGACACCTGTGGAAAATGGGGTATATTGAAAACAGGGTCCCTGGAGCTTGACATTCCCAGATTTGTATTTAAGCGCCAGACAAATCTCAAAGATATGCTAATACATACTAGACCTAAGCCACAGAAAGTGACTTCACAACAGCTATTGTGGGACTTGCCGCCAGTTCAGGGCCATTTCCCTTGCGGGACCTGCACATTTACTGAAGTGACTAAAGCAATCATTTTCTCAGACTCCTTCACATGGGAAGTATGCACTCCCACAAACTGCAATACATCCAATTGTATCTATATGATTACCTGCCCATGTGACCTCAGGTATATAGGTACGACCACCAGTCCTGTGAAAATGCGCATCACGGAACACTGCAGTAATTTCCGTATCATGAACTTAACATGAAAATGTGTACACATTTTAACCTACTGCAGCATTCACCTGACTCCCTACGATGGGTAATACTAGAGGCACATCCCAAGGTTTGTAAGGGGGTCCTGTTTATGAAAGAACAGACATGGGTCTACTATCTATCAACCAATACACAAGGGTTCAATGAGGAAATTCCTTGGAGTACATTTAACACTTGACACTCCCATAGGCCAATAATGCAGAATCCCCATTCACTTTACAACATGCACACTAAGATCTTAGCATGTATGAGCGAGGGTTAGATAACCCCTCAACCATGGAGATCACCATGAGTCCTTTTGACACCTTGGAGGTTTTTCATGTACCGAGTGTGCTCTGTTATGATCATACAGTAACCCACGGGAATCATCTTGGAGTCCTGGTACATTTTACCTAACCTCACCATGACTAACTGTGAGACCTTGGAGGTTAATCACATACAGAGTGCACTCTGTTATCATCATTACACCTAACCCCTTTAAATAAGGCTTGACTAATGGATTGCAACTTCTTTTTAATTTAATATTGAGCAACACATGAGTTATTGCCACTAGACTTAGTTGGTTGTCCTGTCATTAATTCATATACCTTATTGAAAACAACAAATCACATACCACAGGCACATTTTTGGGGAAATTGTTTTAGTTTTTCTTATAAAACATACAAACATATATGCATCACAAATCAACAAACAAAACAAAAATTCATTAGTTCCTACTACCCACTCAATCGAAAATTAATCAGTGTTTGCCAACTGAATAAAAGCAATACACTGTGAGGTAGTCTACTATGCACATAAGGTTACCACTGCTATAACAATCTTAGTTCAAATGTGCTTTAAATCATAGGACATTTTTTGTCAGTTCCAGTTGGACTCCTCTTGCAAAAAAAACTGTCGACGCGGATGCCCAGGGCTGCAGTTGCCGGCGGATTGTATGGAAAACGGGCATTAGACCTGTGATGACGCAGAAAGAGTGAGGAACGTCTGTTACACTCAAAAGTGCATTAGTGGAAAGGATTTAGCGTGCCGCAAGCAGAATTAGGACTTTAAATAACCGGTGGAGTGAAAAATCCTGTTCATTTTATTTACAGGTTGATGAATTTACCTCTGAGTGCCTGTTACCCCGATTTTACGGTGATGTAACTAGTAGCTGGCTTATTGGAAATTGCCACAGGTTCGATTGAGTTGCCCAGAGGCTTACAGTTAGTTATATCTGTCTGCTTCAAGTTTGTTCCCTTACCTTTGTTCTGAGGAGGCCAAGATGTAAATGAAGGCTGAAACGCGTTCGCGTCGACAGTTTTTTGACAAGAGGAGTCCAACTGGAATTGACCAACGACTTCCTATGATTGAAAGCACATTTGAACTAAGATCTTTAGAGCGGTGGTAACCTTGTGTGCATAGTAGACAACCTCACAGTGTATTGCTTTTATTCAGTTTGCAAACATTGATTAATTTTCAATTGCATGGGTAGTAGGAACTAATGAATTTTTGTTCATTGTTTTTTGTTGATTTGTGATGTATATGTTGTTTGCATATATGTTTGTATGTTTTATCATTAAAACTAAAATAATGATAACTATTTTCCCAAAAATGTGTCTGTGGTATGTCATTTGTTGTTTTGAATAAGGTATATGAAATAATGACAGGACTATGTACTGTTAATAGGGTAATATGAAGTCCCCTATGATTGAGTAGACATAGATATTTTTTCCTCCTTGCCATTTCCTTTTTCTCTACTTTTTGTAGTATTTTTACCCAGGTTTAGGAGGGTAATTTGGGTAAACCCCAACATATTTTTGAATATACTACACTTAGGGCCTCATTAGGATGGCGGACGGACCTGCATCCGTCCGCCACACCAGAGTAGGAGGGACCATCCACAGGGGCAGCAGCGGTCCCTCAGCGCAGATTAGGATGTGACCGCCACCCTGGCGGTCACATCCTGTATATTTAATATTGCGACGGGTGCTGCTTGAAGCAGCACACGCCTCAATGTTAAAAAAACATCTTTTCCTCTGCGTGCACGAAGCTGCAGGCACCGCATGGTGCCTGCCGCTTTGTGCACGCAAAGGCAGGGGGGTACCATAGGTACCCCCATGTGCACCCCCCTTCACCCTTGGGGGCCCACAATGGGCCCCCAAAGAAAAGTCTGTATGCCTTTCCACCACGGAAATGCCGCAGTGGAAAGGCATAGGACTGCCGCCATCCTAATATGGCTGGCGGTGTCTGATAGACACCGCAGCCATGTTAGAGCTTTTCCGCCGCGGTCGGAAGGCGACCGCGGTGGAAAAGTAGCGGACGGAAAAAAGATCCCCCAGCCATCCTAATCTGGCGGGGGGTCTTTTTTCTGTTCGCAGTGGTTAGTCCGCATCCTCCGGGCCGGCGGTGGCTTCCACCGGCCCGGAGGGTGCGGATTAACCACAATCCTAATGAGGCCCTTAGTTGGAGCATAATAGCAACTCCACACCACCACAATATGGGAGTTCCCATGATTAGGATTTCACTTCATCCAAGATGGCCCCTACTGAATACCGGTTTCCCTCCTATTGCTTCAGTGGTCTAGTTAAGGCTGAGTCATTTCCAGTATTTAAACAGGTCCACAATCCTTCCCATTACCTCCCGATCCCGGCAGAAGTGGGCCGGTCAGAGAGCCTGTTGCTGATCCAGCAAATGTGAGTACCTTGTGTTGGATAACGCTGTGTTTCTCGGGGTACACTTTCCCCAGAGCCTTTGCAAGTCTCCTTAATGTTGGGGTGTTCTTAGCTACTCTGCAACACGCAAGCTCACCTAACATTAGTTTGGTTTTCACTATGCATAGTTTACCGAAACAACAGGAGCTCTTATACACCTAGCCGGGACCCATTATCTATGCAGTTGCTGTACCACACCAAACAACCTTTGGACCAAATGTTTCTAGACTATTGTAACCCGACATGTGGCATTTAAACAAATATCTGTCCGGACAGGACACACACAACTTCTAGCAAACAAGCTTTATACCCAACTTATGTCTATTTGACCACCATATGATCTGGACAAGTCTGTTTACATAACATTTATTAACGGCTGCCTCTCGTTTACTGTTGATAGTGTTAAACAACTCTCTCCCTGCTCAATATACCTAATCACGTACCTAAAACACGTACATGTTGTGCTCTAATCTCCTTTTCTTTTAACCTACAAGCCACACAGTTAATAGGGAAATTCCTTGTGTGATACCTGCCTGGTAATGATGAAGTAAAATGAGAAACCCGACTGGGGTGAGTTCATCATTTTATTTCTGCAACCACGGTGGTGTTCCACCATATATGCCCGTGTAATTTTCACGATAAAAGGTTGGTGTTTTGTTTATACTGAAGTCTCAGATCTTAATATTTGTTTTTATTCCTTCACCAGGTTCGTCATGTTCTATCAGGTACTACACATAGTATGTGTTAGGCTGGTTTAAAGAAGTAGTTACACCATATAACCATCCATGTGTAGATAGATTAGATTTTATGGCATAAAAATCATTACCTACGCCGATGACACTCAGCTCGTGATGGCATTAAACCACCCCAAAAAGACACCAAGCAACCAAGAATGCTGTCTTGAGGAGGTTGCCAAATGGATACTCTCCTGCCTAAAGCTCAAAGGGGACAAAACCAAACTTGTGCTTCTCGGGAACTCCCCCTCTTTTAACTCTGAGCAACTCTGGCCAAAATGCCTTTGCCCCCTCCAGTCCCCAAAGATCAGATCAAAAGCCATGGCATATGTCTGGACCGCTCCCTCAGTTTTAACTACCAAGCTGCAAAACTCTCAGCTGCCTGCTACGGCTTGCTGAGGATGTTATGTAAAATATTCCCCCTTCTACCATTTCAAGCTAAAGAAAATCATGGTCAAGGTTTCATCATATCCCGTCTGGATTATGGGCATGCCCAGTACCTAGGGGCCCCGCATTCCACTTTACGCAAGCTCCAGATAATCCAAAACTGTGCAACCCGCACGCTCCTCCAGATCCCCCGTCAACAGTCCACAGCTCTCGCACTAAGGAGCCTTCACTGGTTTCCGGTCAAAGAGAAAATTCTATTTCAAGACATGTGCATTGCGCACAAGGCTTTCTGGAAGAAAGGCTCTCTAATCAACCAGTCAATGATAACTCCCTACCTGCCCAACAAGCATCCTCCTTCCTCACCCTACTACCCAGAATAAGGAGAGCTAGATGCGGCGGACGCTGTTTCTCCTACAACTCCGCCAAGCTTTGGAATGCTCTTCCCCTACGCATGTGGATGGAGTCCAATCTCCTACCCTTTCACAAACTTTTAAAAACCCAACTTTTTAACAACTACCTCTAAACCGCTGAGTCCTTTCTTCTGTCTGCGTCCGTCTACAGCGCTGGGATGCCTCAGGGTAGCTATTGCACTATATAAATGTTTTTTTAATTTCATTTAAAAATTCCTGATGAATCGCCACCAGATTAATTGACTACTAGGTGAGAAACATGTTGACCACACAATAGAGCACCCTACCTGACACATAGCCTCAGACATGGGCCGTTGTTTCTTTTAATCAGGTTGGGAGACCTATTGATTAAAATTGTTTTTGTTGGTACTTCCAGACCGGTTTTAAACTTCCTTCAGATTAGACACCTCCACTCACTCATCTACATTGGTTAGGTCCCTCACCCACATGGCACCAAACGGCAATTTGGAATAAAAGATCTCTGCCAAAGAGCCCCTCATAGGGAGCCCGTCAGGTATTGCAGTGCTGACCTGATGTAGAGCAGCAATATGATGAAGCATGACACCCAGACGGGTGTGTGAGGGCCCCAAATTCCGAGAGGAGGAATTTCAGTCCCCCTTCATCTCATGATCATGCGAGACCGGTATCTCTAGTTTCCCTTGTCTCATAATTAGGAACAGCATACTTTCTGTATCTTTACTAAGTTTGGGCACATATGCTGGACCTGTCCAAAAAGCCCAGAGTCCCTCCTTTGTGATTGACCCATGTAAAATGCACATTTAAGCATTCACTTTGGTATATGGCATAGTAAGTCTAAACTGGACCTGTATGAACGCCTAGGGAGAGGTTGGAGTCACATAAAACACCCCTTATGGGAGCCGCTCACTCTTTCCAAAAGAAGGCAATGCTTGCACAATGGCGACAAGTCAGTGAATCGGATGCATAAACAGGGTCAGACTAGGATAGAAAATAAGCCTGAGCACCAAAATAGAAATTGGCTCCTCTGAGCTAATCAGATAGCTAAACAAAAGGGGGCCACATTTTCAAATTAGGGCAGTTTTGAACTCGTAATGAAGCCACGTTTTATAGATGTTTTGAAAGGTATGTGAGACTGCTTTTGAACTTGCTGTATGCAATGTTTTTGTTAGAAGAAAGGAAATCAACAGCAAAAACGAACACACCAGACAATAAAACAGGCCAACAAACTAACCTAGCACACCAGCCATTTTGGCAGTGCCCTATTGCCTTTGAGGACAGTCTCACTCTGGAAATGGAGAGTCTGCACTGCTGGATTCTACCAGGATGGTGTTTTATGGGGAACTGTGGGCGGAGACTCCGAGGGCGGGATAACCCAAGGATTGGACAATTGGCGGAGTCAGAGGTGTTGCCAGAATGTGTAAAACATACCAATTTTTAGTATTTGTTTGTCATTTCACTGACCAGTTACAGCTTATTGTGTTATTTAATTCAACCAAAACACTTGTTCATTTAAGGTTTATTATGAGTTATTGGCATTTAAATAAATTCACAATGTGGGATATATTTCCAATCACACAATGTCCAAAATACGCTTAAAAATGGTATCACAAGCCATTTGTCTCTGAGCCATACAGTTTCTGTCATCAGCACTTCTCCTCCCTTCTTCCACAAGAGCGGTTCAAACATGAATGGCAAAATATACTTGTTTGCAAATGTTTTCTATATAATTATGGCTCTGCCATATTTGCCACATAATATATCATCCACTGCATAATCTTACATTTTTAACTAATCATTTTTGTAGCTCAAACGGCTAAAAAGTTACTAAAAAACGTGACTTGTGTTGCTGCAAAGTGGAGGGCCCTTTGAAAAGGTTGTCTGATCACCTTTCTCACTGCTGCATTTGTATGTTACACTGGTACTAATGAGGCAGAATCTTTGCAGAGATTTAACATGTGTACAAATGTCAAAATATTAAAGTATAAGAAAATATACTGCATTATGTTGCAGTCTATTTTTGCTGCATAATTTAGTGAACACTGCTGCATTGTTCCAGTGGCCCCAGTGCAGGTAGCACATGTTAAAAGTGCTTGTGCATGAAGCAGAGAGACTGAAGTTTGCAAACTTAGAGCCCGATGTAGGTAAAAGGGATTTTCCGAATTCAAAATACCGAGGCGGGCCGAATCGGTATTCTGAAATCGGAAAACGAGATGTAGGAAAAAAACAGCGAAATAATACCGAATCGGTCGGCATCAGTAATGTGAATCGCTACGTACCGATTCGGCACGGACCGAATCGGAAAGTACCGAATCGGCTACCACCGAATCGGAAATAGCCGAATCGGCTACCACCGAATCGGAAATAGCCGAATCGGCTACCACCGATTCGGAAATAGCCGATTCGGTAAAATCCGAATCGGCAATTACCGATTCGGAGGTTTGAAAACACACCCATGGGCAAAAAGCCCATAGGAATGCATTGAACAAACCGAATCGGTAAAATTCGAATCGGTAAAACCCGATTCGGTAAAATCCGATTCGGTAAAAGCCGATTCGGTAAAAGCCGATTCAGCCAATGAGGTGGATCCCCCCTCCCCCACCCAAACAGGGAGTGGCAACCCTGGCAGGTGCAGCTAATTAAGAACTTTCTGGAGAGCCAGCCTGAGCTGAACACTCACAGTGAGCAGCAGTGGGAGCAGGAGGCAGAGAACTGTTGAGAGCAAGATGGCAAACCCCAGTGAGAGCCAGAAGGCCAGCCAGAAGAGAAAGCCAAAGTTCAGTAGCATGGAGCTGCAGGTGTTGGTGGAGGAGGTGGTGAGGGTGCACAGGCAGCTATTCGGGAAGCTGTCCCTCACTGTGCCGGACAGCACTAAGAGGAGGCTCTGGAGTGAGATCGCAGAAAAGGTCAATGCTGTAGGTGTCACCCCCAGGTCCCTTGATGAGCTGAAAAAACGCTTCTACGATATCCGCAGCCTGACCAAACGAAAGATGGCTGAGATCCAGAGGCAAGCTGGAGGGACAGGTGGAGGCAGGAACCCGGCGCCACCCCTCACAGAGCTGGAGGAACTGGTGTCCAGCACCATCGAGAGGGAGAGCGTGACCGGAATCGGGACCCTGGACAGCTCAGCCAGAGCTACAGCTACAGGTAAGAAGCATGCGCATCATGACACACCCTACCAGACACCTCTCCATTAGACAAAATGCACAGCCAAACCCCAGCCCAGTACTGTAACCAACATACAAGAGACAAGCATCATGGTATATGTAGTCAGCAGAAGTTAGCAAAATATGGCCGTGCAGAATCACAAGATAGGAAACAGTGGAACACATTCTAAGGAGATGCAAGGACATGTGCAATGCTTTAATTGTACTGACTGTAATACATCGGCACTCAATTTACAAATGCTTCTTTATACCTAGGGGCACCATCAGGCGGCGGACCACAGGCAACAGAGGCAGCAGCACCAACTACCAGTGCAGTCGCAGGGCCTAGCACAAGTCAGGCTGCCGAGGAGGAGGAGGACAACACCATTGTGCTGGGTATTGAGGGAGACCTGGCAATTGACTATGACTTACTTCACTCCCCACAAATGCCGAGCACACCCTCCTTGCTGTTCTCCCCAGAGAACTCCCCGACAAGGGACCACCATGCACCTACACCACCTCCTGCCACGATTATGGCTGTGGCTTCAGTAAACCCTATCCTGGGAGCAGGGGCTCAGGCCCCGGCCACCACCACACCCACACCAGTGGCACCCCAGCCCCCTCAGCAGGGCGGCAGCAGCAGTACCCGGCGGCGTGCCATTCCCAGCACTGCAGCGCCGGCACCGGAGGGCAGTGTCTTCCAGGGCCTTGAAGGGAACATGGTGAAAATCCAAAGGCAGCAGGCGAAGTCCATCATGGCCTGCCAGCGCCAGCTCCGCCAGCACAACCTGCAGATGGGCGAGATGGTGAAAGGTTTCAAGGCCTTTGTAGATACCAACAAGGAGGTAGCAGCAGGTCTTGGCAGGCTGACCACTGCCATTACCCAGTTATGCGGCAGACTAGAGGAGCATGAGCTCTCGCGCAGGCGGGATGCCCGCGTGCAAAACCGCTCCATTAGCCGCCTTGCTGCTGCAACGGCGCAACTCTGTCAGCGCGGTGCCAATATGGAGTCAAGTCTAACCCAAAACACCGCCGAGATAACCAGGGGAATGGCCCGCATCACTACAGCAATGGAGGCTATGATAATCTCAAACACTGCCGCCAATCCTGCCCTGGACCTGGGGGATGCTGGGGACAGCAGCAGCCACAGCAGCCCGGCCAGCGCTGCGTCAGAGCCGCGCAGGAGCACCAGGCGCTCCGCAGAAGCCGCAGGACATTCTGAAGGGGGTGAGGGACACCCCAGTGGGACTGCCAAGCGCTCCAAGAAGTAGGCTTGCAAGGGCGGGTGAGGCAACCTGGACCTTAGACTTTTGTTTTCTTAGCTATTACATTTTTTTTTGTTGCACATCAGTGCAGTAACGGTGTTGCAACAGTATTAAAATTTGCTTTTCACCACAACCATTTACCTGTCTGTGCATCTGTACTCACTCAGAAATAGTTTTCTGTAATCTCCTCACGTCTGTATCTGCCATCACTTGGCGTAGACACCCCAGCTGGCTGTGTTAGTGGCACAGCTTCGTCGTCGTCATGGTCCTCGTAGTCAGACAACTCCACCTCAGTGCCCTTCTTCACCGCAAGGTTGTGTAACATTGCACATACAGCTATGATCTTGCAGCAGGTGATGGGGGTATACTGCCTTGCACCTCCACTCTTGTGCAGGCATCTGAATCTACTTTTCCAGATGCCAAAGGTCCGTTCGACGACATTCCTTGTGCTTTTGTGGGCCCGGTTATACCTCCTTTGGCTGGGTGTGGAGGGGTTGAGGTAGGGGGTGAGTATGAATGAGCGGAGGGCATATGCACTGTCGCCTGGAAGGAAAAGGGGTAACATTACACACATGCATACATGTATTACACCTAGCTACTTTGTGTTATGGGGGTCTGATGATGTGTCTCACCTAGGAGGTATCCTTCACCAAATTCGCCAGCCATCAGCCGTGCATAGATGCCGCTCTGTTGGAAAATATAGGAGTCGTGGGTACTCCCTGGGACTTTTGCTACCAGGTCTGTGATGGTGCACTTCGCATTGCAGATCACCTGCACGTTGATGGTGTGCATAGACTTCCGATTGCGGTATATGTATTCTGTGTCAGCTGGTGGGCAAATCGGAATGTGCGTGCCATCTATGCAGCCAATGATTTGGGGAAATTGTGCCATCTGGTAGAAGTCAGCTTTAGTTTGTAGCAGTTCTGCGTGGGTTGCAGGGAAAGAGATGTATTGGTCCATCCTGTGTATCATGGCGTCAAGGAATGTGTGGAAGAACCTTGACAGGCTGCTCTGGGTCACCCCTCCTACCGCTGCAACTCCACTTTGATAGCTGCCAGACGCAAGCAGGTGTAGGCTGCATAGCACCTGGACGTGTGCTGGGATGGCGTGTGCCCTTGGGGTGGGGTGGTCCAACAATGGTTTGAGGTCCCTGATGAGCTCAAGAATGGTGTCAGAGTCCAGCCTGTATCTCTGTAGGATCTCTGCCTCTGTGAGCATGAACAGGGTTATCCTCTGTCTGTAGACCTGTTCATTTCTTTGCCATTCCCTCTGTCCTTCCTGCTGTAGCCGTAGCCGCCTCGCAATGACATAAAAAGCTGCCATCCTGCAAGTTGCAATGCATTTTGGGGCTGTTTTTATGGGTTGGAGTTGGTTACCACCTGATTGTAATCCATGGTAAATACCGAGTGAATTCTACCGATTTTGAGCCGAAATCGGTGTTTCTGTGCGTCCCTACATCTCCCCATCTGTCCGAATCGGGGAATTTCCCGATCGGTGATTCAACCGAATCGGTAGGTTCTCCGATTCGGCTTATGTCCGAATCGGTGTATCTACCGATTCGGTACATGGACCGAATCGGCTTAATTCCGATTCGGTGTCACTACCGATTCGGTACATGGACCGAATCGGATAATTTCCGATTCGGTGTCACTACCGATTCGGTACATGGACCGAATCGGATAATTTCCGATTCGGTGTCACTACCGATTCGGTACATGGACCGAATCGGTGTTTGCATCCGAATCGGTGTGTTACCGATTCGTTAAATATCCGATTTTCGGTATGTACGTATCGGATTCTTTTCCATTCGGTACTCATTCCGAATCGGTTTTCGCTCCGATTTGGACTTTTTTCTTTGCCCTACATCTCGATGGCAGTATACCGATCGTGAAGGGCCCAAAATTGGTATTTTCGGCCGTTACCGATCGGTAACGGCCTACCTACATCTGGCCCTTAGTTTGGTGTGCGTGCAAATCCTGCATTGCCGATCCATGGTGAGTTGCAGCTACTACTGCTGAAACAAGGCCAATGGAGGTACCTGTGGGTGAGGCAGACTGGTCGATCCGGCTTTTGCGGTGGTGGTGCCCTGTGCACCAATGTTTGTTGATGTCTCCCAATGACCACCTATGCCTCGGACTCCCTCATTACCATGCTTTAGCAGTGCTCCTCAAGGCTCCATAACCACACTCTTTCTCAGATGCATTTAATTCAATTTATATTGCCACTCATGACAGTGTACGCAGTCAGAGCACTTTACATCACACACACTACTCAGAGACAATCATTTATATACATGTGTAAATCACTGTGTAGGAAATGTTACAAAAGACACAGGTCTACAAGGTGTAGAAGTCCAATGATAACCATACTAGTAGGCAGTATTTTAATAGCTCACTGTTCTATGTTAGGATTTTAACTTATTAACTGCAATTAACAAAAGGATCTCTCTGACAAAAGCAGTAACCCACTCACCTCGTTAACATTATCAGCACTTTGTAATCTGCATATTACATGTTCTTTACAGCAAGCACATTAACCCTCTGTGCTACCTTTTCAAGAGTCAACCCTTCCACTAGACAGGGCTCTCTAATCAGCCAGTCCATGATAACTCCCTACCTGCCCAACAGGCACCTCTGCTCAGCATCCTCCTCCCTTGCCCTTCTACCCAGAATAAAGAGAGCTAGATGTGGCGGACGCTCCTTCTCCTACAACTCCGACAAGCTTTGGAATGCTCTTCCCCTACGCATGCGGATGGAGCCCAATCTTCTACCCTTTCGCAAACTTTTAAAAACCCAACTTTTTAACAATTGCCTCTAAACCGCTGAGTCCTTTCTTCTGTCTGCGTCCGTCTACAGTGCTGGGATGCCTCAGGGTAGCTATTGCGCTATATAAATGTTTTTGTAATTTCATTTAAAAATTCCTGACGCATCGCCACCAGATTGATTGACTAGTAGGCGAGAAACATGTTGACCACACAATAGAGTGCCCTATCTGACACATAGCCTCAGACATGCGCCGTTGTTTCTTTTAATCAGGTTAGGAGACATAATGATTAAAATTGTTTTCGTTGGAACTTCCAGACCTGTTTTAAACTTCCTTCAGGTTACACACCTCCACTCACTCATCGACATTGGTTAGGCCCCTCACCCACATGGCACCAAACAGCAATTTGGAATAAAAGATCTCTGCTAAAGAGCCCCTCATAGGGAGCCCGTCAGGTATTGCAGTGCCGACCTGATGTAGAGCAGCCCTTTGATGAAGCATGACACCCAGCCGGGTGTGCGAGGGCCCCAAATTCCAAGAGGAGGAATCCCCATCCTCCTACATCTCATGATCATGCAAGACCGGTTCCCCTAGTTTCCTTTGTCTCGTAATTAGGAACAGCATACTTTCTGTATCTTTACTAAGTTTGGGCACCGATGCTGGACCTGTCCAAAAAGCCCAGAGTCCCTCCTTTGTGATTGACCCATGTAAAATGCACATTTAAGCATTCACTTTGGTATATGGCATGGTAAGTCTAAACTGGAACTGTGTGATCTCCTAGGGAGAGGGTGGAGTCACATAAAACACCCCTTATGGGAGCCGCTCACTCTTTCCAAAAGACGGCAATGCTTGCACAATGGTGACAAGTCAGTGAATCGGATGCATAAACAGGGTCAGACTAGGATAGAAAATAAGCCTGAGCACCAAAATAGAAATTGGCTCCTCTGAGCGAATCAGATAGCTAAAAAGAAGGGGGCCCATATTTGCAAATTAGGGCAGTTTTGAACTGGTAATGAAGCCACGTTTTATAGGTGTTTTGAAAGGTATGTGAGACTGCTTTTGAACTTGCTGTATGCAATGTTTTTGTTAGATAGAAGGAAATCAACAGCAAAAACGAACACATCAGACAATAAAACAGGCCAACACACTGACCTAGCAGACCAGCCATTTTGGCACTGCCCTGTTGCCTTTGAGGACAGTCTCACTCTGGAAATAGAGAGTCTGCAGTGCTGGATGCTACCAGGATGGTGTTGCTAGTCCAGCTTGACCAACCTATGCCAGTGTCCTCTGATAGGGATTGAATGTTTCAGTGCAGTTCAGTTTTTTTCTGTGGCTACAGCAACTCTATGAGTTAGTGCATGCTCCAGAGAACATGTTTTGTGCTGTGATTAGAAGGCGCATATCCTGTCAGAAAGTGCCTGGATGCACTCAAGCTCAAACAGACCCTTGAGCCCCATCAATAATACAGCCATAAGTTGCTCTTACCTTGAAAATCTGCACCCATGAGATAGTCACAGGCAACATTCAATTCTGTCCACTATTCCATGCCCCTGATAAATATCTTTGTCCTCGTTTGTTTGGGGGGAGAGGAGTTTTATAGAGTGCGAACTTGACCTGAAGGTATCAGGTGTTAGAGCACTTTACATGAGCACCAGTTTCGTTACAGACGGACACATTCTATTTTTTTTGGGTAGGCACGGGGAGATTAAGTGATTTGCCAAGAATCACAGGATGTTGAGCATTGTTGCCCTGACTCGAACCAGATTCTCCAGATTTGAGTTCCACCACCCTAGCCATTAAGCCACATTCTCTCCTTCCATCACAAAAGCTCTTTGATTACCTCCTTTATTCCCTTACAGTTACCACAGAATGTTAAACCCCCAAATAACAGTCCACATTGCTTTGAGAGGCTTCCTGGAAGAGGAACACAAATGAATGCCTACTAAGAGGGGCTGAAGTAATCATCAAGAACTGAACGGTACCATGGGTGGGGGAGTTAGGTGTTACAATGCTCACTCTTCAGTCTATGGAGGCCCAACAGGGTCATACCTGGGATGCAAAGGTTTACTCTTGCTCTTTATTACTACGACCTTTTGGCAAAGGACAATTTGATGTTCGGGTCATCCCTGCAATGGCTGGGGATGTGTTTTCTGGAGGGTGAGTGTAAAAGCTTAGGGTTACCGTATATCCAAAGTTAGCAACAGTTGGAACCAACCTGACACTTGAATCTTCAGCAGCCAACCAATCAAACTAAAGCAATTTTTTCTTGTTCAACAGGCCAGTCCCACAGTAATTTTATCTCTCTTGCAAATAAAACAATGTCTCAGAAACTATTTTTGGGCCACATTTCATAATGCATTTAGGAATATATGACGTTATAACGCAAACAATAACAATGCATGCTTTCACAACACGATTTTTACATCGCAACTACCATTACATCGCATGATTTTACAACACATACCATTACAACACATTTTTTAAAACTACCATTACAACGCATAATACTTTTAGGGCAACAGTAGGGTAAGTGTTGGATAGAGTAGGGGTAAAAATTACTATTTCAACTCCAGTAAGTGCAATAGCAGGTAAAGTGTTGGATCGTTTAGGGGTAAAAATTACTATTCCCATCTACCCCAAAACCCATACCCACCCTAAAACTAAAAAATCTCCATTACTTACCTTATAATGCATTGTAATGGCATGCGTTGTAATGGTGTGCGTTGTAATGGCATGCGTTGTAATAGCATGCGTTGTAGTGATATGCATTGTAATGGCATGCGTTGTAATGAACTGCGATGTAAAGGCAGTTGTGTTGTAACAGTTGCCTTGTAAAAGCAGTGCAATGTAATGACTGCGTTTTAATGGATGTTTCTCGCATTTAGTGGATCAATATTCACCCCAGAGTGTCATCAGCCAGTTACAGGTTGTGGCTTCCATTCCTTTGTCGTGCACAGCTAGAGATTGTAATGCACAACCACAGGTAAGAGCAAATGGCCATGCCATTTGCCTCGTTGTTTGTGTAGATATTGCTTCTAATAGGTCATAGGCTGAAATGAAAAAGCCACCTTGTGCTCAATTAAAAAAGGATTTTTTCCCAAACCAAACCCACAACAACTTTTACCACAATAACCTGGAGCAGGGGTGGTGGAGATGGGAGTATTATGCAGAGGTGTCATGGGGGACAAAGGCAAACAGAAAACCAGAAATCACTGATAATGACAAACACAGCACCACACTTCTTGGAGAAACACATATACAGGAAATGTCCTTTAGGACGAAGCCCCAATCAGACTGTGACTTCACAGCGCTGGTAGCAGAACAAATGAGTCTTTAGAACGCAATCGTTTCACTCACAAATTGTTACGACTTGCGTTAGGGGAGCGCAATGGTGGAGTGGTGTTGGAAATAAAGTCCAACACCGTGCCTACTGGAAGGTGGAAGGCGCAGACTGGAGTTGGAATAGTAAATTAAACTATTCCAATACCCAGCGCCACCCTAAGGCAAGTCGTTAAAAGGACTTGCGTGCAGAACAAATGTGTGCTAAAGAACCCATTCGTACAAATGACGGAGTTCCTGCATGAGCACATGTGTGTGTGTGTGTACACGTGGTTGCACGCACGAACCCACACACCAATATATTGGTGCACAGGCCCCTCTCACACTCCGGCAAAAAAGGTGGCACCCCAGTCGTAACTGACTGCGCAGAGCTACTACATGGAGTAAAGGTCAATTGGCCAAAAGATTAACTGGTCATCTTTTAGTTGGTTATTTGTACAATCTGATGTGAAACTAGTAATAGTTAAATGTAACAATTTCCCTGATAGTATTAGTTTGTATGAATGCAAAATAGTGACATAATCCTAAGAGACAATCAGGTACATGCATCAATCTCGGCATTTGCGATTCCTTAATTGCGATTTTTAAGGAATCGCAATTAAGGAATTGCAAATGCCTATGCATTAAGAAATCGCTAAATAAATTGCGATTCCTTAGAATTCCTTAATTGTGATTAGCATTTTGCGAATTGCAATTAAGGAATCCCTTCCCATTCATTCCTATGGGCCTAGAGGCCCATAGGAATGAATGGGAAGACAATCTCAATTTGCGATTTGCAATTAGCTAATCGCAAATTGAGATTGCGATTTCAAGGGTGCAGGGGTGTCCAAAGGACACCCTGTTGCACCCCTGAAATCAAACAATGCACATATGTTGTGTACACACATGCCCTAAGGGCATGTGTGTGCACAACATGAAAGTTAAAAAAATGCACAAAATTGCATATTTTTAACATTTCGCAAAATTACCATGAGGTCCCACCTCATGGTAATTTTTTTTCTCTAATTGCAAAATCGCAATTTTTTTCAGTTTCATGCATTGCTTTTAAGGAATCGCAAAATTGCGATTCCTTAAAAGCAATCGCACTTTAAAAAATCGCAAAAATAGCGATTTCATCACTTTTAGGATGATGCATCCCAAATAGTGATTTGGGAATCGCAAACGGCCGAATTTTGCGATTCGCACCGTTTGCGATTCCTAAATCGCTTGATGCATGTGCCTGAATGTGCCATATGATGTCGCACAATTTGCCTTTTCTTGCTGCTTTATTAATTCAAACCTGCCACATATTTTGCCTCCTCCATCGCTGTATAATTGCAGTGATCCTGTCTATAGTAACAGTAAGCAAGTGCAAAGCAGTAGCCAGTGACGCAGCTGCCTGGTATGAGGAGGCAGACAAACGGCCACCGAGGATGGGTCTATAGTCTGTTTTTTAACTTCAAGCTCTCTGTTTCTATGGAGTCTGAGGATGTTCCTGAGAGGCTCGGTAAACATCTGGCACTCGAATTGTTTACTATCTGTGTCTTTGAAGTGCCTGTGAAGCACTGTTTAATGAAAGAACATTGTCTGAATTCTCTGCGCCTTTTTTTGTGTATTAAAGCTGGCACACTCCCAGAAGTGAAATCAGGGACGGATTTTTTTCTTATTTGTTTCGTTTAAAAATGTATTTATGCTTGTTTTGGGTAAGGCAGATTTAATCCTTGCAGGGTTCAGACTGTTTTGCAACATACAAGATAGCAAGAAGATGAAGGCACATGCTGTTTCCTTGAGAATAGATAGGTCTATACGACAGATTGATAGCATAAATAACACTTGAATGACCTTTTTGTTATTGTTATATTTTTATTGTTATTGTGAATGTGTTTTTTGCATTTATTGATTTCTTGCTTCTCTTTGTTATATGCATTTGGGTTTATAGCCTTTTGTCGGAATAAAGTTATTTTGAATGAATTATTCTTGTGAGAACCTCAGCACATTTAGAGGCTAGAAGTTGGAGGTTACACAGACGTTTGGGCAGAGGTTTATGAGTAAACAACACTGGAACATAAAGCATGGGTTGAAAGGAAGAAAGGGCCAGGTGTATGAACAGACTGGTCATAAAATATAGTTGCAAATCGCGCACCAACTTTTTTCTGACTAGTCTTTCATTTTGTGAAGATATCAATTTACTAATACGTTGTGTTAACAAATCTCGCAAAGGGGGGTCCCATAATTACCTGCCTAATGAATATTAATGAGGCAGGCCACTTGTGGTGACTCACTGTGATTGGCTATAAACACAGGTATGGTGGCGTGCGAGGAACTGCAGATAACAATTCCTTTCTAAAAGGGATTTTTTTTAAGCAACCCATGAGTCTAAAAGGAACTGATGCCTCTTTAAAAAACGTGGGAACACATGGGAGGGTGGGGAGGGGGGGAGAATACAGTGGTTCCTGGAACACTGCCAGTTCACCATGAGATGACCTGTCACAGTTTTCAATTGGAGGCCGTCCAACGCGGACAGCTTCAACCACTGCAAATGGGTTTCCACCTCCGCTAAGGAGTCAGTAAGTAATCAATAGTTTGTGACTGCAATTAAAACCACAAACCATTGCTTTTCCTCATTGTGAATCACAATTAGGAAGGAATTTCTCTTTTACATCCGTTCCTAATTGCGAGTTGGAATGAGTCAGGAAGGCCATTTTGTGAATTGAGAAGGCTTTACCACATCACAAAATGAGTTTAATGACAGCAAAAAGCCATTTTCTGGCCAGATGCTTTTTGACAGCAAAATAGCTTTGTACATCAGACCCCACACGAGTTTTTTTTCTAAAAATAAAACAACATAGTTGAAGAAATGTTAATATATATTTATAAAAGAGAATTTTAACAGCTAATTTAATGTGTTCAAGTGTTAGCTTTTGATTAGATGTGTAGCAATGTTTTGAAAATGGGGACGGAAGGGCCAAAGCTGATGTGGCTGATGGGGGCATTCTAATTTCAGAACCACATTATGGAAGTGTTTAGGTCAGAAGCATTGCGTCTCAATTTTTCTCTTTGGAGCTGTAGGTGATGAGCAGGCAAGATGCAGGACTTGGTAAAAAAGTGTGACAATGTTTATGCCTACCCTTTGAAATGAGGAAACTCACTTCTTTCCTGAAGCTTTTAATAGAAAAAAGAACATCCCGCTCCCCCTGTCAACCAGCTCATGAAGAAAAGAACTGAGAATAAGCCTTTGCCATCCAAAGCAAATGAACTGTGAAACCACCTCTCCTGTGTGAGTAGCTGTGCTAGGTAGAGAATACTCTGGCTTTCAATCCAATGTGTCATCTCCTCAGCCCCCACCTAGCGGGCTGGCACTTAACCATTACTACAAGTTGATATAAATACCAGAAAAAAAATAGTTTTTGGGTACCTATGGCCCGATGTAGGTAAGTAAAAGTTACCACTTCTTAAATACCGAATGATACCGAATCAGTATTTAAGAAGTGGTAAAATAGAGGGGGGGTTGGTAGGTAATACAGAATCGGTAAATACCGAATCGTTAAGATTCGGTATTTACTGATTCTGTAAATACCGATTCCAGCAAGGGTGCAGGGGGTGTCAATTTGACACCCTCTACCACCCCAAATACAGGCATGTGTGCCATGTGGCACACAGACATGCCCTAAGGGCATGTCTGTGTGTCACATTGCACAGGTGTGCATGCACAGATGTGCACGCACACCTGAATTCGGTATTTTACCACCCAATAGGATTGGGTGGTAAAATACTGATTCTTAAAGGCCTGTGGCACTCTTAGGAATGCCACCTACATGTGGATTTACCGAATCGGTAATATACCGATTCGGTATTTTACCGATTCTGTAAATTTACCGATTCGGTAAATTTACAGTATCTGTAAAATATAGGCCCCCTACATCTGAAAACCCATTTACCGGTCGGTAACGGCCGAATTCGGCCGTTACCGGCCGTTAAATGGACACCTACATCGGGCCCCTAGACATTAATATACAAGTGTTCATAAATATACAATAAGTGAACAGTGAGAGCACTACTTTCCCTTAGATTCTAGATGTTTATTTCCTCCTCTAGACAATCCTTTTACAAACCATCTTTGATACTTTCAAACAAGAGTTAAAATGAGTCTATGCTTTTCGATGCTTAGTTCTCTGGATTAAACCTCTTTGTTGCTGACATGGATCATATCTCTTGCACTCATTCCAAACCGAGGGGTGGGAGTGGAGGAACACACCACTCAGTGGTTTTCCAATAGATGAGTGCTGCACATGGCTTGTATGCATGTCGTCTCTAGAAAAGGTTACAAGCCAACATGGCTAGGCTTAGAGCCATGTGCATTGAGGCAGAACACTATGTGGTACAAAGCTATGAGAAGTTGTTAATTTTATTGGCCTAACAGACGTTCTCATTTCAATACAATGCAATTATTTATTGGATCACATTTAAAAAAATTCAATTTTTGGGAAGTTGCTGTAGTCTTATCCTCATTAAAGCAACAGGCAACCTTTTTTACCTTAGAGCATGTGTACACCCATTAGGAAAATGATAAAAAGGTTACAGAATTAACTGTAGATTCTTTGTCTTCATGGAATGCAAGGTAGAATGAGCAATGAGTCCCAAAGACAGTTTATCCAAGCTCCATGGAACACAATGTCCGGCAATGGGGATGATTAAGCAAGACCTTTTACCACACTTGTCCTTATTCTAAACATAAGAGAAACATAAGAGCATAAAAAACTTTGGGGCATATCAACAAGCGGCAGCGATAATTATCGCTGGCCGCCCTTAGTGTGAGGAATTATATCGCCTGCTATCTCAGACAATTATCGCCATGCTAGCGCTGTATTACCAATGCATAGCGCAATGGCGATAATCATTCCTGTGATAGCGATGTTTTCCATGGAACATCGCTGGTTTTCCAGCGATGTTCCATGGAAAACTGCGATATCCTTGTTGATAGGGCTGGGTGGTCTCAGCCCTATAATCCACCACCCATTGGCTAACATTGTTTAGTCAAAGGAAAAGCAGGCGTAAGGAAAGTAGCGATAACCAAGGTTAGCGCTACTTTTCTCATCGCTCTGCTTGTTAGCGTGCCCATTGATAATTGGAGAAATGTCGCTTAGCGACATTTCTCCAGTTATTTTGAGCGGGAACGCCTACTTTGCATCTCATTAGAGATGCAAAGGTGAGCGTTACAGGAAAGGGTGCTAAAGCAAGGATTCACGCTGTAGCGTGACCTTGCAAATATTACGGTAAAATTATCGCCGCTTTTCGGCCGAAAACGGCAGAAAAGCAGCAATATTTTTTAGCGCCGCCTTGATGATATGCCCCTTTGTTCCAAAATGTGCTTTCCAGATCGAGTCTATGGCTCAACCAAGCATCACTGTGTTCCTCATGGCTTGTTGGAGTGAAGCATTCAATATAATCACCTTGAAAACACATGTGCAAGATACACACTAGCTGCACTGAACTTTTGTTTAGAAAGCACGTGGGTGTTACTTTTAGATTACCCAGTAGGGCGAACAAATGACAGTACATTTTGGTTTTTTACCAAGGTTTTTTTTTTTTAAACTTTATTTATCCTTTTCGAGAACACCCGGAGACATTAAAACAGTAACACAGTATGTCGAGTTGAGGGAACAAATTAATGAATACACATATCTTAGACCAACAAAAAGAACAAATCAAATTAGGATTACACATCAATGGAGAGAATAGTGAACATTACAAAAAAGAGACAAAAAATAAGGAAAGAGTTTTAATGCGAGAGCCAGTACTTGAAAGGGGCCCAAATCTTAGATGCCACTTGGCGCCTTCTAGTCCCCCTCAACAGGTACACTGATGATTCCAATTTATACCATGCGAGCATCCTAGCTTTCCGGTGACCAAAGGTAGGAGCCTCCGGGCTTAGCCACTGCAAAGTTATACATAACCGAATCATTGCCATTGCAATAAAAAGAAGTGCTCGAACATATCTTGTTCTTTCAGCAGCACATGAATATTCATAGCCCGTTATAATTAACTCTAGAGAAATCTTGACCTGGATTTTAAGTACCTGATTGATAAAAACCTCAATATCCTTCAAAAATAGACTCAAGTTAGGACATGAATGAAACATATGAATCGCATCAGCAGCAAAGAATTTACATCTAGAACAAGAATCCCCCTTACCCCCTCGCCAACTAGCAATCTTGGCAGAGGTATGATACAAATTAAACAAAGCCATGTAACATTGCGTACGCAAAGTGCCTGAAACTAAAACAAATCTGGCTAATTCAAGCGGCTGTTTCAAGTCCACTGTTGGAATACCAAATTTAGCCGCCCACTTGAGATTATGAATGTCTAGATCGTCTGGAAGATCTGACAACAGATATTGATAAATTTCACCTATTCTAGCTTTTTTCTTAATCCATTCAACCAGGATAATCTTATTGTATAAGCTGGTATTTCTACAAAAATTCCTAACCCAAAAACTCCTAACCTGTAAATATTTAAAGAAATCATTAGAATGCAAATGAAACCTATCCTTCAAAAAAGAAAAAGAGGCCATCTGGCCATCTTGAGCCAAATTGCCGATATCCTACAAACCAATAGAATACCATTTACTTATTACACCATCCTGAAATATTGGTGGTAGCAAACCCAGTGCACTAAATGGGGTATAAAAGTTGAGCTTCAAAATGACCAGCCGAGATCGAATTTTCTGCCAGATAGAAAACAAAGCCCAGCTGACCTTAAATTTTGTTTTCTTGAAATAACTTGGCTCTAGTACATGTGTTAACACTCCCTTGGCAGCATCACCTAGTGCTAAATCATAAATGGATGGACTGATACAGAGGGGAATATTTACCTTATCGCCCACCAAAGGTGAGCCAAAATGCTGTAGCATGGTGGCCCAGTAATAGTATAGAAGATTGGGAACACACCAGCCGCCTCGCTCCCTAGGAAGATGGGTCCATTTCGCAGCTCTTCTTGCCCTGCGGTAACCCCATAAAAACCGCTGACAGATTCTCTCTGCTCTAGCCAATGTTATCTGTGGGATCAGAAGAGGAATTGACCTAAAAAGATATAATAATTTTGGGAGGATTATCATTTTCAGAACGTTACAGCGTCCAAAAAGTGACAAGCGGAGATGATCCAACCTCTCAAGCTTAATATGAAGAGAATCGATATCAGGAAGATAGTTTAAATCCGGAATCTGATCCACCTCAGGGGAGATTTGTACCCCCAATTAAGTGGCTTCTGTAGCAACAGAAACCTGCGAAGGGGGCATGCCTGCTGCCTGGATGACTTGGGCTTTTGTCATATTCAGCTTACATACCAACATGGCCCCAAATTGACCGGCCAGAGTCTCTAGGGCTGCAAAAGTAGGCCCAACATCATCAGTTAGGACAACAATATCATCGGCATAAGCCAGTGCCTTATATTCCACCCTCTGGACCCTAACTGATGAAAAATCCTGGCATGCTTCAATCATATTAAGAAAAGGCTCAATGAATAGGGCAAATAGCAGGGGAGAACAAGGGCAACCTTGTCTGGTTCCCCTGCTGATGGTAAAGTATCCTGACTCTATTCCCGAGATGCGAATTGCCGCAGCTGAGAGATATAAAGTGCCTGAAGAGCCTGAATAAACTCGGCACTGAACCCTGTCCAGCACAGCACGGCCCACGGAACCCCCGAGGATACCCTGTCAAATGCCTTCTTAGCGTCCAACAGGATCACCCCGAGGGACGAGCCCGTGGCCTGCGCCCAGTCCAGCAAAGCAATAACACGCCGAATATGGTCGGTTGTGTCCCTGCCAGGAATGAACCCATGCTGGCGTATTGAGACCAAAGGGACTATGATACATGCCAATCTAAAAGCAAGAATCCTGGAATAGATTTTACTATCGGTATTAATGAGCGATATTGGCCGATATGAAGAAGGATTCAACTCATCCTTGCCTTTCTTCTTGAATAAAACTAGCGTGATCCGTCGCCAGGAATCAGGAATAACACCAGCCTGTGCAGCCCTGAAGACAACAAGCAAATTCTGTCTCAAGAAGGTCTTATAAAATTCTAAATGAATGAGATCAGGACCAGCGGCCTTACCATTAGCCAAAGATTTAATTGCCCCTTTGACCTCTTCTCAAGTCATAGGTGCTGAAAGTGCCTCGTTTTGTTCTATCGTTACCCTAGGGGTATCTATAACCTGCAAAAAGTCATCCAGACCAGCCTGATTCTGAATAATATTAGACTCCTCAGTGTAAAGACTAGCGTAAAATTTCATAAAAACATCCATTACGCCCCTTGGGGTCTCCTGAATACACCCCTGGTGATCCATAACACGAACAATACGGTTTGCCATAGACTTTTGCTGGAGTCTCTTGGCCAGGACCCTACCCGAATTCTCACCGTATTCATACATTGAAGTTCGGAATTGGACATATTTGGCTGCAAGATCCTGACAGAAAGGCTCGAGCAGATTAGATTTTAATATGGCGACCACCTTCTGACTCTGGGAGAGCTCATGGCCTAGCCGAATATTAGTACTCAACTCAGACTCAGCTAATCGTAGCTCATCCAGCCTACTTTTAATCTGCGCCTGTGCGATCTTCCGGCGATAGGATGTGAAGCTTTTCTTTTCTCCATGCAGTGCGGCTTTAAATGCGTCCCAAACTACGCAGTCCGAGGCGGTCCCCTTATTAATATCCATGAACTCTGAAATCCAGCGCCCCATATGATCCTGATATAGCTGATCTAGAAGAAGCTTTCTTTCAAAAGTCCACGACCTAAGCTGTTTGATAGGGCGAACCCATAAGAGCTCTACAACTAAAGCATTGTGGTCTGATAAAGTCCTTGGCACCACCTCTATTGTTGCAGTCCCAACACACTGATCAGACACCAAAGCATAATCAAGACGGACCATTTTGTTATGTGGAATAGAATAGAATGTATATCTGTCCTCGTCTTGGTGATGATAGTGCCATATATCCTTCAGGCCATGTTCAACAACTAAGGTTTGCAGAGCCTTGAACACCCGAGGTTTCCTACCCACATAATTACTATCAATTATCAAATTAAATTGGCTTGCTAAATTAATATTAAAATCCCCGCAAAAAAATCACTGGATGTGGCCATGCTACTAATTCCATATTTAAATTTCTAAGAACCTCAGGGTCGTCCAAATTAGGACCATATATTGAACAAACCAAGAGGGGACGATTAATTACCGTTATTTCAGCGATCACCCACCTCTCCGCATTATCCTCTTTAACTCTCTTAAGACAGCCGACCCCTTTCTTTAGCAAAATAGCGACGCCCCTAATCATGAAGGTCTGACAGAACACGCCACTTACTCAAACCCAGGGAGTCTTAGGAGCCCACAATTGCTCCATGGAATATGGGTCTCCTGAAGACACAATATATCAACCCGAATGATTTGGAGAATCTTGCAAATCATCCTACGTTTTTTCCCATCATTTAACCCGCAGATATTCCATGAGCCACAGCGCAATCTATTCCACCCCATTCAGAAACAGACTAGTGCAGCCCTCTCCCTGATCCGAAATCCTAATAAACATAGTACTCGTCATAATAATCCTGAATTTGCCAAAGATTCTGCTCAGCGTAACATAAAGAACATTTCCCAAACTCGACCACAGTCCTGACTGAAAAAAACCCTCCAGAACACCCCCACAACCAAAACAACCACCAGCACCCAACCCCCACCCCAACCAGGACCCACCCCCCTCACACCCAACCCCTCACCCCCCTTGTAGAGCAAGAGGACCGTAGTCCTTGTGAAGGTTTTAGGTTGGTGACCACCCCCGTTCCCCTGGATCCCAAGCCCCCCGCTTCCAAAATTGAAAGGCTGGCCCTAATCTCTAAACAGAGCAGAAACCACAAACCTAAAAATATGACCATTTAGTCGGATCAGCCCATTCTATTATAGCTTAACTAAACCAGCCCCAGCCCATAATAATCAGCCATATGAGACAAATCTAATTAATTAGAGTCCAGAAACTCCTTGGCCTGTATCTCAGACAGAAAGTACTTTGTTTGAGCTTTAAAGATAACTTTAAACTTAGATGGGAAGAGTAAAAAAGCCTGAGCACCCTTTGCCTGAAACAGAGTTATCAACTGGCGAAGCTGCCACCATCGTTCCACTGTTGCCGGGCAAAAATCCGGCCAAATAAAAAATTGACAACCTTTCCCTGACCGCCTCTTATCAGGTCTAGCCAAGTCATAGATTTTCTCTCGGGCCAGAAAGTTATTGAAACTGATCAAAATTGCTCATGGCAGGATATTATTTGTGCCAGAGGGGCCAGAAGACTGCCTCTTCTTAAATGGGAACCGATGTGCCCGCTGTATTTCCAGGCTCCAATCCCATTGTGTAACTTCTGGGAAGGTCTCAGCAAATAGTTCTTCTATAAACTGTCTAACATTCTCGCCTTCTTTGCATTCATCAATTCCAAGTATTCTCAATTTATTTCTTCTGGCCCTGATTTCTAAGTCAGTTAGCTTACAGAGCATATCCTCCCGCTGCTCCTTAATCACATTTCCTTCTGAGCCGCTACTGCATCTTCAAGAACAGAAATTCGTTCCTCAGCCTCTCCAATCCGGGAAGCAATTCTGAACAGGTTTTCACGACCCTCTGAAGTGAATTTTGCATTCTGCGACAAGCCCCTTGCGTGCGCACATTCTCCTGTCGTGTTTCCTCCTGGTGAATGATTATCGTTTGATAGATTGTGGACAAAGTCACTTCCTCCTGAGGGTCCATTAAAGGATCTGTGGAGATAGTAGAATTAGCTGTATTCCTTAATGTGGGCTGGCCCAGTGTCACTAAAATTGAGCCTGCATCATTCAATGTCACCAGAGGGGGGTTTTGGATTTAGGAATCTTACGGACCGTGCTCAGACCCCCAGATGCCGTCTCATCCTTAGATGCCTCGCTTAAACGTCAATCCCCGGACTCACTATCATAGTCTGACCACTCTAACTCACCCCCCTCATCTGCAGAGGAAGCGGAGCGATCCGACATCGAGTAGAACTTATCGGTAGCTTCAGTACTCTCGGACTCTCTTGTGTCAGGAATGGCTTCCGTAGAGGGGCCTGTAGGATAAGGCAGCGATGATTTAATATTTAACTCTGAGTCAGCTGATATTTGAATGGTTGACTGAACTCCAGTTCCCAGAATGCATTGGGCAAGAGGAGTAGGTACAGTAGAATTCCCATCACTCGTTGTCAGTGGATGTAGTGTCCCAGAGTCTCTACGCACCGCAACTGAGTTGCATGAGTCATCAAGCATCAAGCAAGGAAAGCACAGACTGGAGGACGAGTCTAAAAACTCTACTAGAAGAACAAACATTTGAGGTGAGCAGTTTTGGAGTGTAGGTGGTGTTGGCAAGTGCCCCATATAAAGGAGTTGCTCTCCACCTAAAACTTGGGGACTACTCAGGGTTCCCTGCTTTCTTTTTTTGCCTACCTTTTACAGCATTTTAAGCCTGAAAGGGCATTGCTCTAACTCATAATAGGTGAGTCCCTGTGCTCCCGTGAACATCAACTAAGTTATGTCTCTCTGACGAGATCTAAGGAGAGCAAAACACTTGTTAGGGGTTGTTTTTAATTCCAGGTTGGCTTGGATGGTATTTTACCAATATAAATCTAAAATACTGTGTCTGGAGTGGTAAAAAGCTTTTGTCATTTTTCAGGTTGGATGAATGGCACTACCTAATCCGATGGTTAAAGACTGTGGTGCACTTTTCTAGCTCAGCGTGAATGAATGACTGCACTTATATAGTGCATGGCTACTCAAGAGTGTCCCAGCACTAACACAGCATATCAGGTTTAAAGAAGTATTAGTCACTAAATGAGTGAGTTTTTAACAGTTTCCTGAAGGCAGCCTCATCCAAAGTATTTCTGAAAGGGAAAGGGAACTCATTTCAAATTGAAGCTACTTGAAAATAGAAGAAAGCACCCCCTTGACTCTTTTTCCTGAAGGACGAAACAATCAATAATTGCACATTGCTTGTTTGCACAGGTCTTGAAGGACTGTACTTTAGAATCCTGGTATTAAGATACTTAGGACCAATACCGTGTAAAGCTTGATGAGTGAGAGTCAGAGTTTTATAAGTGATTCTTTTGCTAATAGGAAGCCAGTGCAACTGCTTACAAAAAACTGACACTGGAGCCCGTTTAGAGAGTTTAAACAAAAGTCTAATCACGGTATTCTGAACCACTTGAAGGCTGTGTGTTAAGTGTTCGGGAAGGCCTATACAAAGAATTTTGGAATAATTTAAAGGAGACAGGATCAGGAACTGAACTACAATTTTCTGTGCATCCCAAAGTAGCAAAAACAGAAATCTTTTTAGAGTTTTTAAGATCCCAAAACATGACTTAACCACTCAGGCAATCTGATCTTCATAGCAAGACAGTCATCAAATAACGCCCCTAAATACCTGGCTGCAGTCGTTTTTATTTATTTTTTATTTTCAAAGGTTTTATATAGCGCTGCGGACCCAAAAGTATCAGAGCGCTTTACAGGGGAGGTAAACATGATATGAAGGAGTGACAAAATGCAGAAAATTCACAAGGGAATAAAATATTGCATTCAGAGTAATTTACAAATTGAGCAGACAAAAGAAAATTAAATTAACAGTATGCGAAAATTTCACAAGGGATATAGTATTGCAGACGCCCACCATATACATTTAAAAGGTAAAAGAACCATGCCAGCAAAGTAGTCCCTTGTGAAGGACCGGGTTTTTAGAACCCAGCGGCGTCAGAGTTAGTAATATTAGATACCCCAATATTTGCTGAGAAGTACTTTGAGTTCTTTTTTGAAAAGAGAGTAAGAGGGGTTGCAGCGAAGGTCCTTGGGGAGAGTGTTCGAGATGGTAGGTGCATTACCAGAAAATGACATTTTAGTCTGGGTGGGATTAAAAGAAGGGAGTTACTGCTCCTCAGGGACCTGGAGCAACCTGCTTTTTTTAGTTTGATTGCAAGGTAGGAGGGGGTGTTTTGGTGAAGAGCTTTGTGAGTGATGCAAGCAATCTTGTAAGTGGATCTTCCTTCAACTGGGAGCTAATTGAGATTTTTGAGGACGGGGGATAGATGCCTAGGTGGTCAAATCTTTTACAGTCGGAGATAAATCGAGCCGCTAGATTGAGAACAGATTTAATCGGTGCAAGGTGGGTTTTAGGGGAGCCGGAAAGTGTGGCGTTAGCATAGTCAGTCCTGGAAAGGACAAGTAATTGGACAATGATTTAGAAATCATCAGCTGGAAAGAAAGGTTTAATTTTCTTGAGGTGTTGAAGGGTGAAAAGAGCACCTTTGGCTGCATTTTTAATGTGGGGGATGAGATTAAGATTCTGGTTGATGCAGATGCCTAGGGATTTAACAGAATTAGAAGTGGAGAGGGAGCAATTAAGAGCTTTGATATCCTCGACCCAGAGTTGGATCGGAAGGGTATTGTTTTTGGGGGTGAAAAGGATGATTTCAGGTTTTTTTTGGATTCAGTTTGAGATGTTTGAGATGGAACCAGGCTTGAACTCTAGTCAAGGTGTCGTTGAGGTGAGAATGTCTTTGTGGGATTTGATCTTGTAGTATAGTTGGGTATCGTTGGCATAGAGGTGGTAACTTATTTTAGCTTGTTTGAGAATGAGGGTGAGTGGTTCCATGAAAAGATTAAAAAGGGTTGGAGATAGGATGGATCCTTGAGGGACACCGAGAGAGACAGGTTGGGGTTTAGAGAGGAAGTGGCTAAGCTTGATTTGCTGAGATCTGTTTAGAAGGAATGAGGAGAACCATTTGTGTACAGTGCCTTCCAAGCCAAATCGATCTTTGAGAGTGTTGAGAAGGGTGGGATGGTGGACAGTATCAAATGCCGACGAGAGGTCAAGGAGGATTAGTAGTGAGGATTCATCTTTGTCAAGGGAGTGATGAATGTCATCTGTAATATTTAACATAGCAGTTTCAGTACTACATCCTTTTCTAAATCCTGATTGGAAAACATCAAGGAGGTTGAAGGCGAGGATGTGGTTCTCTAATTGTGATAGGACACATTTTTCCAGGGCTTTAGAGAGGAAGGGAAGGTTAGAGATAGGGTGTAGGTTGTTAAGGTCATTAGGGTCGGCAGAGGTTTTTTTCAAGATGGGAGAGATTTGACCAAGCTGGACGGAGGCCGGGACACAACCAGTGAACAGGAAGGAGTTGATAATATTAGTGCATATAGGGGCGAGGGGGAGAGGTGGGCAATCTGCAGGTCAACAGCATGTTCATCCTGATAAAGGGTCGGGGCCAAACAGAAGCATTTCTGTTTTGTCAGGATTCTACTGGAGGATGGTAGCCCTAAGCAAACCAATTACAACTGTCATACCTGCTGCAAAAAATCATTTTAGCCTTCACTGAGTCGCCTTTATAAGAGAGCAGCAATTGTGTATCCTCTGCATATGAAATAATTTTAATACCAAAACACCACCAAAAAAGCAAGGGGAGCCATATAGATTAAAAAGGGTAGGGCTTAATGCGGAACCCTCAGGAGCTCCATATAGTAAGGTTTTTACCTCTGAGTGAAACGGTCCTATCCATACTGCCATCTCTCTGGAATCGAGGAAGGAGCTAAGCCACCACAGGGCTAATTCATTCACTCCAATCTAAGAGGGGTGTTGTAATATTATCTTGTGTATGACCATATCAAACACCACCAAGAGATCTAGCAGAACCACTGCTACATTATAGTCGAGTTCCAGGTTCCACTTTGAAGAACCGGGTTTTAGAACCGAGCAGCGTCAGGGAAAACGCCCGATGCTTTCGAGTTCCCCTGCCTTGGTAAACAGAGACACAGGATACTTCTTGATGACGTCAAAGACCAAAATTTATTGGCTGCAACCAGGAACAGAGATCTACGAAGCACAACATGGGTGGTTCGCTAGACACTGCACAAATTCAATGAGCGGAGCATGGTCTTTTATGCCAAAAATCAAGCCTTAGGCAACATTCAAAATTAGCATTGGGTTCATACAAACTGACCAAAAGAAATGTGACATTTTGAAAGTAATGTATGACGACAATCCCACTTTCCGTTGTCCAGCCCACCAGAAATGACCAAGCACATTCCAATATTCTTGTTTGGTCAGGCCGGACAAACCCATCATAAAACCACAACCCAAATCAGTGATTATGTCGTAAGGGACGGAGCAGAAACAGATTGGAAACAAGATAGAAAGGTGGGTGCAGCGTACCATAAACTTCGGCGTGTCCTGCTCTTTGATCTTTATCTGACCAGCTGCTTAACAAGGAACTGGCTCAGCGAGGTCAGCCTCGGGCAAGGGAGTCAGTTCGGCCAGGTCATTCAGAAGTCAGCTAAGGTGTACGTGTCTCAAGGACTCGTTCGGCCGCAGTTATCGGCCTATGTGAGGGCAACCACACAAAATGGCAGCGGTACACAAAATGGAACCCGAAGGTTCAAACGAAATCCCTAAATACGTAGTGTTCTCATTGATCAATTAGTGCGAAAACACTCGTACACACTACACTCGTGATTTGCGGTCTGCTGACACCAAAATCGTCTATTTCCGACGATCTTTATTGAACGGGTTCGGAACCACCGAACCTCACCCACAAACTACGGAACTACAGGCCCTCCTTTTGCCCTTACATAGGCAACAGACCCAAACCCATGTCAATCTGAATCTGGATTTATTTATTATTTATTTTATTTATTTTATATTCTTCTATAGCGCCTGAATAGACCCCCGAAGGGGTATCTCCGCGCTTTGCCAGTGAGAATATTGCTTCAAATGGTTTGTGGTCAGATGAAATGGTACATATTAACAGGGAGAGATCAGTTACTGGAAAATAGGTATGTTTTTAAGATCTTTCGGAAGGTCAGATGACTGGTGAGTGATCTCATCTCAAGGGGTAAAGAATTCCAGAGCTTTGGTCCCATATGGGCTAGTGCTCGCCCTCCTTGTCTGGACTTTTTTATTCTGGGCACCTGCAGAAGCTGCAGGTTGCCTGAGCGCAGGGTTCGCCCAGGGGCATATGGCTGGAAGATTTTGGCCAGATATTTTGGACCTTCGCCTATCGCACTTTTATGAATAGTGCACAAGGTCTTAAACTGCACTCGTTTCTTCACTGGTAACCAGTGGAGCCTAGTGAGCAGCGGGAGAGAGGGAGTCCTGGGGGGAGCATTAAGGATTGCCCTTGCTGCCGTGTTTTGGATCACCTGTAACTTTTTAAACTGCCCTTCATATGCTCCTAGTAGTTATATTCATCAGATCATCGATATGTTGCTGCAGCATCATCCTATTACTTAGTACCTCTCTCTTAGCAGGTCTCCTTGCACACGAAGTAGCACAGAGGCCACAAATAGCAGGAGCACACTGTACACAGAGACATAACAGGAAAAGGATAGCTAAGGCCATCCCAATGACCATCAAAATCTTCCAACCCCAAGTGGATATCAATCCCCATAACCATCCCATCAACGACCAACGACCAATCTCCTTTGTCCAAATGGACAGAATCGGAGATCTTATGTAACTTGGAAATGGCCTGGAAGACTGACGGAGCGTTGTCTGGAATGAAAACGCAGCAGCTCGATTGAATCAGTTTACATACTCCACCTCGATCTGCTAGTATGACATTAAGGGCAACTCTATTTTGGAGTGTCATAAGCCTATCCGACTGGAGCTCAGCAGTCAAGTTACTAAGGGCACCGGCAGTTTCGACTATGGTGGACTCAACCACTCTCGTCAACTGGCGAATATTCCTGCTATTAGCCATCGGTCCCCTGAACGGCAGTAAACCCTTAAAGAAATCTCCCAACTCTTGCCCTGCAGTGTATTCCTGACTGAAGACACCTCTAGCAACTCTCGTCTTATGGTAATCTGCCGCAGCTGTAAAAGTGGGAGGCAACAGGAAAGAAACAAAACATGTGCCCGAAAAATCAGGGGGCAACCATGTATATGCTTTGTCATAGCAAACAAAGTAGGTACCCTTAGCGGCTAAAAATGCTGGGGAAGACTGGGACGTAAATACGTAGGTGTCAGTACAATCGCTCATCCCTAGCTGAGCTCTCGGATTCTTGCCATTACCCTGCAGACAATAGCGACCCTGATGGGGCACTATCCAAATCGGTGGAGAACTTTTCGCTCGCTGGTTAACTCCGTATCCAGTAATATCCCAACCACTATATGGTTGTCTCTCATCTATCGGAATAGTTTCAACGGCATTAGTTCCTTTAACCATGTCAACTATGCCTCTAGCAACAGCACTATTCTTCGGATTGTCCTTCGGTGAACGTAGGGGATAAACACTATGGGCATAGATAAACATCGTTCTGTAAGCCCAAATCGAACCATTCAAACTAAAAGGCAAAACCAAGTATGGAATACCTTATCAGTCGTATGGGGCATTAGACCACAGATCCAACAGTTTGTCGTGTTCATCACTAACTGGTGTTGGTGCAAAAGTTGAATAAAGGAATTATTGGCAAATTCCAGTCGTCTAACTACCTCATGTTCAGGCAAAGGATGAAAAGAATGAGAAGAAATAGTTGGTGGAGGTGTAGGTTGCACAGTGGGAACAAACGTCACTTTAAAAGAGAATGTCACAAACAATTATGAATATCATCAAACTCAATAGCAAAAATAAACACGGTATTAAAAAACTTTTCTTTGATATCAGTTTGCATATCTTCTTTTTAAAAGCCATTGTCCTTGCAGGTCTCTCCAACTCGAAGAAATCAATCCATCCTAACTAAATATGCTGCTCGCAATGGTAGGGTGTTCTATGCTAAGGAATTCCTCTGTCAACCCAGGGCAACTCCCTCAGGCCAACCAGAACCTTTGACCTAGTGTCTCAGGCTTGCACTCCAAAGACTTGGCACCGCGACCCGCCAGCTGAACCCGGATGGCGGTTCGGAAAAACAAAAAAAAGTAGATCCTCGGTGGAGAGTTATCCTGCAAACAGAAAAATCATAAAAACGTTATTTATTTTTATTTGTCCATGACTCTCGGTCGCAAATTATAGCGGCTTTGTCCAGGCAATTCTTGATCTTTAAACAAGAGTTTAGGCTCAGTAGTGTTCAATCGATTCAAAGGAGGCACAGCTTCTTGTAAAAGATCGTCACTTTCTCTGTCAGAGTTCGTACCAATCAGACGAGCATCACTGAATGGCAAAAATCGTGGAACATTTTCGGTTTCAGAGTCTGGAAGTCCCTCCTGGACCCACTGATCGTACGTTAAGGGCAAAGGTGCTCGCTTACAGTGTACGCCGGGGATCCAGCTTTTCTTGCCTTGCACTCGAACTGCAGAACGTGTAGACAAGAGCACTTGGTAGGGTCCGGTCCAGCGGGGCTGATCGTTCTTGCTCTGCTGAAAATTCTTGACAAACACCCAACTTCCAGGTTCAATAGCGTGGCCTGGATCCTCAGAAACTTGTGGTAGGCTATCATGCACATGTTGGTGTAAAACACGCAATTTAGTTGTCAGTTCGCGCAAGTAATCAAGCAACACAGGGTACTCAATTTCGCTAAACCTGGTTGGCCTTGGTACGCCCCAAACATTCGCTGGGCGGCCAAAGACCACCTCATATGGACTCAGACCCATTCTCGAATGCACAGTCATTCTTGTGGACAAAAGAGCTAAAGGCAAAGCATCTGGCCATTGTAAACCAGTGCTCGCTTGGATTTTAGCTAACTTTAGCTTTAAAGTGCCATTATAGCACTCGACTAAACCAGCTGATTGGGGGTGATTTGCAGCATGGAACTTCTGCCGGATACCTAGTCCCTCACACACTCTCTTCATAACTTGACCCACAAATTCACTCCCATTGTCACTCCAGATAATTCTCGGCATTCCAAACCTAGGGAAAAATTCCTTTATCAGGACTTTCGCTGTGGACAAGGCAGTATTGTCCTTAAGGGGATAAGCTTCTACCCATCTAGAAAAGGAGCAAACCACCACTAAAACATATTTCAAGTAGTTGCATCTATCCATGTGGCTAAAATCTAGCTGCAAAGCCTCAAACGGATACTTAGGAGGAGGAAAATAACCAGCTGGTGTTGGAGTTCCCTTACCAGGATTATACATCAAACACACCATACAGTTCTTGACCAAATTCTCTGCACTCTTTGGAATTCACGCATTCTGCCAAACCGGAGCCAACAACTTGCAAATCCCTTTCACGCTGATATGTGCAATTCCTTGAGCCATTGTAACAACCGGGAGCACATACGCGTCAGGCAACAACCATCTCTGATGTTCGGACAAATCAATCCAACAACCATTCGAATCCAATCTACCCTTACTTTCTCTCCATTCACTCAACTCTTTATCTGTAGCCTCAGCTTGAATGGATTTCACACTCTCAATCGTATCTTCACACATACTCTTCTGTGGAACCCATCTTGCCGGACCTGCAACATACATTCGACTCATCACATTTCTCGCAGTTTCTTTCGCGACTTCATCCTCAAACGCATTTCCGCGACCAACATCATCCGTAACTTTCTTATGGGCACTACATTTCACAATTGCTACTTGCAATGGCAAAGTAAGAGATTCAAGAAGTTCATTCACCAACTGCCCATGCTGTATCTTCGTTCCATGCGAAATCAAGAACCCACGTTCACGCCACAAACGCCAAAGCTATGAGCCACGCCAAATGCATGTTGGCTGTCAGTATACACATTCACTTGTTTTCCTTTCGCCAACACGCATGCTCTCGTCAATGCAATCAACTACGCTGATTGTGCTGAATTATGTGGGATACCTGCAGCTTCAACAATCGTATGCAAAGTCGTAACAGCATATGCCACAGTCGTATCACCATTCGGCAACTTAAAGCACGAACCATCAACCCACAAAGTACCATCACACTCTGGAAAAGGAGTATCTCTTAAGTCTACTCTCCCTTTCGTTTCTTCTTCAGTTCTCAGAAAACAATCATGTTGTTCTTCACTATCTGTCTCAACTGAAATTGGCAACAACGTGGCTGGATTCAACGTGTTGCATCGTTTAATGTGCACATGACTCGCTAACAACGTCAACTCGTAACCCGACAACCCGACAACCGAGCACTAGTTAAGTGCTGTGTCTTGGTACGGTTCAACAAGGTATCTACTGCATGTGGAACCATTACTACTAACGTATTGTCCATAACCAAACCAGCAGACTGTGGAATTGAAACAGCCGCTGCTGCTGTGGCTCTCAAGCAACTCGGCAACGCTCTAGCTACCGGATCCAAAGTCGACGAAAAGTAAGCACATGGACGCTGCTTATCGCCAAACTGCTGAGTCAACACTGACAATGCACATCCCTCTCTCTCGTGAACATACAATGTGAAAGGCTTACTGTAGTCGGGAGTACCCAACACAGGAGCCGAACACAACGCATTGCGTAATTCAGAAAAGCTCTTTTGACATTCGTCAGTCCAAGGAATAGGATTGGGAGTATCCTTAACAGTAAAAGCTATCAAAGGCTTCGCTAACAAAGAAAAATTAGGGATCCACTGTCTACAGTATGACGTAATACCTAAAAACGCACGTACTTCTCTCTGTGTCGTAGGCACACTCATTTTCGCAATAGCTTGAATTCTCTCTGGGGTCAGTTTCCTTCCCTCCTTCGATAAGAGGTGACCTAAGTAGGTTACTTCTTGTCGACAATATTGCAACTTGGAGAGAGAAACTTTGTGATGAAAATCAGACAAGTGGCGTAGCAATGACAAAGTGGCTTCCCTACAAATCTCTTCAGTATCAGCGGCCACTAGCAAGTCATCAACATATTGAATAAGAGCTGCACCATCAGGTAAAATCAACAGATCAAGTTGTGTCTTCAAAGCTTGACTATAGATCGATGGACTCTCGTAATAGCCTTGAGGAGGCACTTAAAGCGGAAACTTCGTCCTCCTAAAGAGAATCCAAAGATGTCCCTACTCTCCATGGCAATCGGGATACTGAAGAAAGCATTCTTCAAGTCAATCACCGAAAACCACGTGGCAGTAGCCGGAATCAGGGTCAACAAGGCGGTGATATCAGGCCCGACAGGAAATTGTTGAACAACAATCTTGTTCACTTCGCGAAGATCAATGACAAACCTATATACAGGAGGCTGTGAAGAATCAGTTCTCTTCAGAACAGGCAAAACGGGACTATTTCACACATTACCTCTCGTTTCCTCAATGATACCTTTTTCAATCAGATCATAAATAATCGCTAAAAGTGCATGCTCACCATCACTCGAAATACGGTACTGTGGAATGCACAGTAACTTAGCATTCGCCTTCAGTGTCACAACATATGGAGGAATTTCCAGTAGGCCCACATCATTCGGACCAGTAGCCCACAATGAATCTGGTAAAGAAGACAATTCAGGTGGAAGACTATCTTTCGATATGTACATCGGAGAGATCACTCTCTCACCCAAGGTAAGATGTACTCCTGACTGAGAACAATACAGCGTTGCATACAATCTCTTCAATAAATCCAATCCCAACAGATTCTCATTACAACCTGTAGTCAAAAGAAGGGGTGCTTCGAACTTACGAGGTCCAACAGAAAGAGACAATGGAGCAGAAATTGGATTTGTAACCGGGGCGCCAGAAAAACCTACAGAAACATTGTCAAAGCCAGACAAAGGTGCGCCAGGGAGTTTAGAGTGCATAATAGAACTCTTTGTAGCACCAGTATCTAGCAGAAAAGGTTCTGACACACCTGATGCAATCACTTCAACATAGGGTCCACTCTGATCTACTGGAACTGAAACAACTCCCTCTCTTAGTCCATGGCTGTCCTAACAATCATTACCATTTGCTTCGTCACCTTCAACATAGTAGTCATCTACATAGTACTGTGCTGTCCTACCAGACGAACCTTGCTCCTGATCAAAACTATTCATCAAGTTCTGTGGAGGCAAAGAACGCACATTCTGTCCGCGACCTCTACCTCTAGGCGCCTGTTGAGCACCTCTACCTCGTACACCAGAAGCACCATTCATGCGCTGCAACAAAACCGGACAACTATTCTTGAAATGACCCTCTTCTTTGCAATACGCACACTGATTAGGCCCATACGGAAAACGCTGTTGAGAAGACTCTTTCCTTTGCGAATTTCTCGAATATTGCTGAGGTTGCTGATAATCGCGCTGACTATTAGTACAGGGTGGATAAGCTTATTGTAGAAGAACTTTAGTCTTCAATTCCTTAGTCTTCTTATCCGCTTTCTCTAACTCATCTTTGTGCCTATTTTCATAGTACTGGGCCGTAGCTAAAATCTGTGCTGACGTGGAAACAGCCCAAGCACTCTCGGAATCCTTCAATTTAGTGCTCAACTCGGGAAGCAAATTATGCACAAATTTGTCAACAAACAATCTCTGGCCACCCTCGGTAGCCATATCCTGACCACTATGATCTACAAAAGTCTCTTCAAACCGCGTGAAAAAAGTCAGACACAGTCTCATCTTTCTTCTGCTTACATGCAGACAACTTGTCCCAATTAACACGCACTTCGGGCATTAAAGTCTTCATGTAAATAAAAATTCTACCAGGGAGTTGAGTAATCAGATCTTCAGGCTTAGCACCTCCAACTTGTCTATCATTTGCAGCAACAATATTAACCCATGTATCACCCAATTCATTATCATGATCCGTATGTCGGATCACATTCCAGATAGGCTATGGGACACCATTGCCAAACAACATGTCTATGTCTGCTAAATTCATGATGCACGAACCCACAGTTTGAGTGAGCTCTTTATAATATCCCGCCGGATTTTTGCGCGGATCAGGTAAAGTCTGCTTAAGCGCTAGGACTTCAGCACGCTTCCAAGGAACATGTACCCATACTCGCTGAAAGTGCGCAAGAGTAGGTGGAACAGCATTGGGATCAGCAGGTCTCCAAACTGGAAGAACCTCACGCATCGGATATTGACGCGCTTTTCTCCCAACTGACGAATCGGGCTCAAACAATCGCTCAGAAGGGGCATTATTACGGAATGACAACAACGTCGCAATTGCTCTCTCGATGTCGAGGAGACTCACAATGGTCCCTTTCGCAAACTCGGAACGCACTCGATACAACTCTTCAGGAGCTTTACCTACTTCGTCAATCCATTGTTCATGGAGGAACACACACATCATTTCAAAAACATACCGTTGTTTTGGTGCTTTCCATTGCCGGAAAACATCCATAATACCCTCAAGATCATACTGGGAGGTATACGCAACCCATCTACGTGCCATATGATCCAAAACTGTACGTTCATCTGTATTGGGCAATTGACTACGTGATTGTCTTTGCTCATTCACAGGAGACATACCCAATTGTCCCAACAAAGGAGACAGAAAACCAGAAAAAGCAGCAGTCATTCTCTGTCTAGTAGAAGGAGAAGATGGAAGAATAAGGGAAGACGGAACAAAAGTAGAAGAATCCAAAGTCGGAACAGAAGGAGTATCACGGACAGGCGTAGGAGTAGCAGACAAAGGGGAAGGCAAAGTTGGCGGCCCCTGAGGAGGCTGCGCCAAAGGAACAGTAGCCAACGGAAAAGGAGCTGGCTGTGGAAGAATTACAGGTGGCACAACAACTGGAGGTTGCACAACTACAACTGGTGGCGGTGGTGCCGTAGCACTTTGTGCATAAGGGGGGTGGTGAACTCAATAGATGCGACATTAAAGGATCTTTTGCAAGATCTTTCTTTTCTTCCTGTTCTTTAGGCGGCAAAACTGGGTAGCATCTATCTACCACTAACTTCTTCACCCTAAGCATCTGTTCGCTCTCTTGCTCTTCCTCATTATCCCTATACGCAATAGCAGCTTGCACCATTGACATACCTCGTTCTCGTTTATTCTTCTTCGCTAATTTAATTTCTTTCTGTTTGGCTTCTTTGCGCCATATGCGGAAAGAGTCAAACATTGCCGGCCGGGCTTTCTTCTTGAACAACTTCACTTCGAGATGGTCTAAAATCTCAGCTTCAAAACTACCATAACGGGGCCACTGTAGGACACCGCCTTTTCTCGTATACTTTACCCAGATCTCATTATAACAAATAGGGCCCACACCATGCTTCACGTATAATTCATATGTAGGAGTTCCAATTGGAGGAACCGGACACGAATCCTCTAACCGGGAATCCTTAGAACAACCACAACCAAATATCTTTCCAAGTCTGCTAAGACCAGGCATCCTGCTTACTAGTCTTGTTTCAAACTACAAGGGAAATCTCAAAACGATAGTCTCGCAAATACACGAGTCCCTTGGCTTTGGGGCCTGCAGGTACCAAATCAAAGCAATCCACTAAAGGATACCAAAACAAACTAAGGACTAGGAGACGCTCCACTCATACTTAACTGAAATGTCGATGGCGTCACCAGAAGACCCGTCAATCGTCTCGCTCTACAAACGTCTAAGGCTCCAAGACAGGGCGACAGTCAGGGCAGCAGTCCTTCGTAGCCGTCGGAAGGCGGGGAACCTCGCAGCAAAGACTTTCGGACCACGACGACATACAGGGGTCGATGAAGTGGTTGGCCTTCCTCCAGAATTTTCACACGAAGCTCTCCACGATCTTCGGGCTTGGACCGGTACCGCTGAAGTCGCCCTACGTTGGGCGCCAACTGAAGGACCGGGTTTTAGAACCCAGCGGCGTCAGGGAAAACGCCTGATGCCTTCGAGTTCCCCTGCCTTGGCAAACAGAGACATGGGATACTTCTTGATGACGTCAAAGACCAAAATGTATTGGCTGCAACCAGGAACAGAGATCTACGAAGCACAACACGGGTGGTTCGCTAGAGACTGCACAAATTCAATGAGCGGAGCATGGTCTTTTATTGCAAAAATCAAGCATCAGGCAACATTCAAAATTAGCATTGGGTTCATACAAACTGACCAATAGAAATGTGACATTTTGAAAGTAACGTATGACGACAATCCCACTTTCCGTTGTCCAGCCCACCAGAAATGACCAAGCACATTCCAATATTCTTGTTCAATCAGGCCGGACAAACCCATCATAAAACCACAACCCAAATCAGTGAATATGTCGTAAAGGAAGGAGCAGAAACAGATTGGAAACAAGATAGAAAGGTGGGTGCAGTGTACCATAAACTTCGGGGTGTCCTGCTCTTTGATCTTTATCTGACCAGCTGCTTAACAAGGAACTGGCTCAGCGAGGTCAGCCTCGGGCAAGGGAGTCAGTTCGGCCCGGTCATTCAGAAGTCAGCTAAGGTGTACGTGTCTCAAGGACTCGTTCGTCCGCAGTCATCGGCCTATGTGAGGGCAACCACACAAAATGGCTGCCGTACACAAAATGGAACCCAAAGGTTCAAACGAAATCCCTAAATAGGTAGTGTTCTCATTGATCGATTAGTGCGAAAACACACTACACTCGTGATTTGCGGTCTGCTGACAGCAAAATCATCTATTTCCGACGATCTTTATTGAACGGGTTCGGAACCACCGAACCTCACCCACAAACTACGGAACTACAACTTCAGTAACTCAGATATCTGAAGCAGCGCCGTTTCAGTGCTCTAGTGGGGTCTGAAGCCCAATTGCGAGTGATGTAATGCATTAAAAGTCTTGGTGAGCTAAATGTTGATCAGTTCCTCCAGTATTTTTGAGAGAGCAGGAAGCAGGTAAAGTGGGTGACAACAGTACACTATCTGCATTGTTTTTTTTTGGAAAAGGGGGACCACATTAGCCCTTTTCCAGAATTCAGGCACTAATTCTAATTTTAGAGAGGTAGTGAACAGCTTCAAATACATCCGACAAATTATGTTGATGATCTGATGCAAAATATGGGTGGGGATCTAGAGGGGAGCTGGTTAACACTGTGCTAAACTTAAGCATAAAAACTCTTCTAGAAAAAAAGACATATGAGGTAAGCAGTTTTGGAGTGTTGGTGGTGTTGTAGAGTGATCCATATAAAGAAACTGCTCTCCACCTAAAACTTGGGAACAACCCAGGGTTCCTGCTCTCTTTTTTGCATAAAATATATGGCATATTAAGCCCTCGGGTGTGTTGCTTTGACTTCTACTGGATACTCTCTTGTGTCTGGACAATGTTATGTCTCTCTGAAGATCTAAAATGAGAGCAAAACACGCCAGGGACCCTATTATTAATTCTAGGTTGTCTGGGATTGTATTTTACCAATCCAAAGCAGCAATTCTGTGCCTAGAATGTTAAAGGGCTTTTGCCATTTTCAGGTCAGCGTTGATGGTTCTACCTAGCTCTGTAATTAAAGACTTTGCTGCAACACTAGGAAAATACTTTGGCAGTTTTCTAACTTGGCATGGATGGCACTATGCTAATCATATGCTCAAATATTCTGTTAGAAAAAAAGACATTTGAACTGAGCAGATTTGGAGTGTCAATGGTACTGTAGAGTGCTCTAAATAATGGAGCTGCTCTCAATCCGAAACTTGAAAACTACCTGGGGTTCCCTACTCCCATGATGACTAATGTATGCAGGACTCTGAGCCTGAAAGAGTATTGCATTGATATATGTCAATATATAGGCCATAATATTTTTGCACAGAGATTTTTTTCGATACTCTTGTAAAAAAAACTGAGTGTGTTGAGCCAGTGTCAAAACCGATTTTCCTGCACAGCATCACCAACATTTGAGGAATCCATATCTGTTAGAATCAAAATGGGGAAAGAGGTCCTATCCTTTCACCTTTTACATTAGCATAGTGTCACAATGCTTGGGGCTAGTTGTTTTGATTGTAGTACTCTTTGAAACATGATTTTAAACCTTATAGTTTTAAAGATAATGTGGTTGAAATCTCAGTTATAGACTGACCTGTTTTTCAATCTTAACAGGTGATATGATGGGTTGAGTGGATGCTCACTGTCCGGCTCATGTTTATGAACAGACTCCGATGATCCAGCTTCACGATATGGCCCCTACATTGTGGTGGCTCTGTGGAGCCTGCTTTAGGTATTATTGATCAAGAACAATAGCAGCACCCTCCCTTGAAAACAATGATTACTGAGAGGGTAGTGCAGGAAAGTGGATTTCTGTTGCAGAAACCCCCCCACTTTTTGCCAGACTACTGATGCACTTTGACTTGATGTGCCCTGGGTCCCTGCCAATCAGGTTCACAGGGCCTGTTTTCTTTCCCCAAAATGAACCCAATTGGCATCTCTGGCCACAGGTCAGCCCCAGGTAAATGGTACCACAGGTACCCAGGGCACTATGACTAGGGAAGACCGCTAGGGGCTGCAGCACATATTGTACCACCCTTAGAGGCCCTGTACCTTTACACACACACACACACTGCCTTTGCAGGCTGCGTGTTGTGGTGCAGAACAAAGTGAAGAGTTGACATGGCACACATCCCTGTGCCATGCCTAAAACCCACTGCCCTGGCATATATCAGTCACCCCTCTAACTGGGTGCCCTATACCAGCGGTGAGGGTACAGATGCATAAACCCCGTACCCCTACAGTGTCTAAGCCCCTTCTTAGACATTGAAAGTGCAGTGCTACCATTAAGAGTATATGGTGCTGGGAGTTTTCATTACGAACTCCACAGCACCATAATGGCTACACTAAAAACTGGGACGTTTGGTATCAATCTTCTCAGCACATTAAACCCACACTGATGCCAATGTGGGATTTAATAAAAAAAGTACACAGAGGGCATCTTAGAGATGTCCCCTGAAAAACGACCACCCTCTGATGGCTTCCCTGACTGGTACACACCAGCCTGACACCACGGGACATGTTTCTGGATCCCTAGGAAGGGAGCCTTTGCTCCTTGAGCCCAGAGACAAAGCCTTTCCTGGGCAGAGGCATTCACATCTCTCCCAGGCCAGGAAGAGCCATCTGTGGCAGGAGAGCTTCAAAGTCCTGGCAGGATTTGTAATGCGACCCCCAGACTCTCCTGCTATCAGGAGCTGACCTCCTTCCTGTCTCCCCTCCTTTTCGCCGGGAAGACAGGCGGGAAAAACTAGCCAGCTCAGAAGGCGTGCCCACCTCTGCCAACTCCAACCCTCAGGTCGGGGAGGCGATGCCCTCTCTTCAGTGCCCGCCATCTTGCAGATGGCAGGCATTCCCAATCAGGGTTAGGGATTGTGCTCACTCCCCCACTTGGGGTGAGCACACCAAGGGTGTAGTCACCCAAAGGTCAGTAGCCCATTGGCTACTGACCTCGAGACCCCTAAAACACCCCCTAAATACAGTATTAAATAAGATGTTGCCCATTGAAGGGCAACATCATGGCATCGCACAAGGTACTTACCGGAACATTGCATGTTGGGAGCTGCAGTTTACAGACATCAAACTACAGCTGCTAATAACAAGGTGGAGCCAGCTGACCTCCCGCTATTGGGAGGGCCGTAGTAAGACAAAAGTGAGAGAGGAGGAACCTTGTGTAGCAATCGTCATCTGAAGAAGGCGCGAGCCGAAATGCATTATGCCATGCTAGCAGTCCTTAAAAGGAGTTCCCGAAAGCTCCCCGCTGTGTCCTCTGGTCTCTTTCATGGAGGGTTCTACGTTTGATTGACATATATATATATATATAAATATATAAAAGCTCCAAAAAAGAAAAACAGCACTCGCGGGGGGTTAAATCCCTGTTGGATTTATTTGGCACAAAGAATATAGGTACAAATGCGTTTCAGCGGTACGCCTTCGTCAGTGTAAGGCAGTCGCCATGACGCTACACATTTAAATAAACAAGCAGTCATCCAATCATATGGGTTGTGTCACTATGAAACGCCATCTTAGTGTCAGGCAAAATGTGTGCTTGCTACAAAGAGCTCAATAAAGCATTAATTCAAATGAAGAATAGCGTAATATATCAACATTCCTCCGCAGCTTAATACAAATACCTTATCACACTCTTGAGGCAGAAAAATTTAAAACTGCAGCAATGCAAATAAATTAATGTCTGTAACAGTCTCATAATTATACTGAAACATAATTTCATATATAGTCAAAGTAAAAATAAATGGACTTAAGTACAGCAAAAGTTTGGTTTCCCATAGAAAATTACCTTTGATATTCATGTCCTCAATATTCTTGCCATAATGTTTTAGAAAATTACCTTTGTGATATTTATGTCCTCAATATTCTTACCACAATGTTTTGCCCACATAAATTTTTATTGTCGATATGTTGGTCAATCATCCAAGGCACTATTTTACATCTCAAAGTGCACTAAATGATGACACAAATTCTTTATCACATACAGAAAGCAAAAAAAGCAATATTTTTTCATTCAATCAATCAGGGAGTTTATAAGCGTGCTACTCACCCATGAGGGTCTTGAGTGCCTTCCTGAAGGTGTTCAGAGAGGGGGCGTTTCTGATGTCAATTGGGAGCTCGTTCCAGGTCTTGGCCACGATGCAGGAGAAGGCTCTTCCCCCTGCTTTGGCTCTGCGGATGCATTGGGTATCGGCGAGGATGAGGGTGGTGGATCGGAGGTCTCTTTTGGGTATGTGGAAGGTGATTCTATTGTTGAGGTATTGGGGCCTGGTGTTATGAAGGTATTTGTAGATGTAGGTTAGTATCTTGCAAGTAACTCTTCGCGAGCCAGTGGTGATTCTGCTAACTGATGTGTTTGTGACGAGGGGTACAGAGTCCAAGTCTGGCTGCGGTGTTCTCTATTGTTTAGTGCTTGCGGAGTAGAGACTTGTTTATGCTGGCTAAGAGGGTGTTTCCGTAGTCTAGTCTGCTGGATATGAGTGCCTGGGTAACTGTCTTTCTTGACTCGGGGGATCCATTTCAATCTCATACGGAGGATGCAGAGGGTGTTAAAGCAGCTGAAAGTGACAGCGTTGACCTGTCTGTTCATGAAGAGGGGGGAGTCGAGTACGATGCTGAGGTTTCTGCCGTGGTCCGTGGGGGTAGGGTGGCTGTCGAGGGCGGTGGGCAACCAGGTGTTGTTCCATGCTGATGGGATGGTTCCGAGGACTTCTGTCTTCTCCGAGTTGAGCTTCAGGCAGATGTTCTGCATTCCTTCCTGGAAAGTAAGTATGGTGGTGGTGGGGTCTTTGGTGAGGGAGAGGATAAGCTTGGTGTCATTGGCATAGGATACTATGCTGAGGCTGTGCTGTGTGACGATGGCAGCAAGGGGGTCATGTAGATGTTGAAGAGGGTAGGGCTGAGAGAGTATCCTTGGGGCACTCCGCAATTGATTTCCGTGGGTTTGGAGAGGAAGGGCGGCAGTCTGATCCTTTGGCTTCTTTGGATCCAATTGAGGGTGGTTCCTTGGATGCCAGCGTTGTGTAGTCTACCGGCGAGTGTGCGGTGGGAGACGGTGTAGAATACTGATGACAGGTCGAGTAGGATCAGGGTGCGGTGTGGCCTTGGTCAAGGGTTTTGTGTATGTCATCTGTGGCAGTGAGTAGGGCAGTCTCGGTGTTGTGGTTGCTGCGGAATCCAGACAGAGAGGGGTCAAGTATGGTGTTGTCTTCGAGAAACCTTGTTAGTTCTGCGTTGACGGTCTTCTCAGCCACTTTTTCCGTGAAGGGGTGAAGCAGGATGGGCTGGCAGTTCTTGAGTTCCATGGGATCTGCTGAGGGCTTCCGGTTATGTTATGTTATGTTAGTTCCCCTTTTATAGTGGACAACTCACACGGGGGCATCTTGGCGCTGTTAAAGAAACCTAAACTAAGAGACCAACCATAAGAAATTAAAACAGGTAAGCTTTAAGCTGTTTCCTAAATGTGGTGTAGGTAGAGATCTCAGGAAGAACAATTGGTAATTTATTCCAATATTTGGGAGCAAGGTAAGAAAAAGCTTTGCCCCCTGTACGATTGAGACGTATTCGGGGCACCTGTAGAAGGGCTAGTATACTAGATCTGAGGTTTCAGCAAGGTACATGTTTTGTAAGTTTTCTTTGTAGATAGCAAGGACCTTGCCATTCAGGGCATTATATGTGAGACAGCAGATTTTAAAATTGGACCGCTTCCTCACTGCTAACCAGTGGGCCAGAGGGCCAGAAGGGGTACCTGCCCGGCGATTCAGAATTATTCTTGCAGCGTTGTTCTGAATCACATGCAGCTTAGAAAGCAAGGTCTCTCCTACTTCGGTCAACAGAGCATTCCCGTAGTACAATTTGCTAATCACCATAGCTTGGACAAGAGTTCTGTGACAGTCAATGGGCAGATAAGGAAAGATCCTGCACAGAAGACGCAGGCTATAGTAGCAAGAGCTAGTTGTTGCAGCAATATGATCCTTCATAGTTAATGTCCAATCAAGTGTTATCCCTAGATTTTTTACACTTGGTTTAGGCATGGGAACTACTCCCAAGTGGTGGGGCCACCATTTGACAGACCAGATGGTTGAGGCATTCCCCATTAGCATGATTTCCGTTTGTCCAGGGTTCAGCTGGAGGCAATTCTCCATCATCCAGCTGGATATTGCAAACATTCCAGTAGTGAAACAAATTTTCTCTGTTTCTAAATTAGGGGCAACGGTGAACATAAGCTGAGTGTCATCAGCACATGAAATGATTTCAAAACCGAATTGCTCTACAATCTTTGCCAGGGGAGCCATATATATATTAGATAATGTTGGACTTAAACAGGAACCCTGGGGTACTCCCTTATCCAGGTGCATTTTTTCAGAGAGATAAGGCCCTAACATAATAGTTTGTTGTCTGTCTGGCTAAAAGCGTTGCAGCCATTTTAAGGCTGTACCTTGGATACCATACTCTTGTTATCTTTCCATAAGCTTAGAGTGCAAGATGGTATCAAATAATGCGGAGAGATGTAAAAGGATCAGTACAATTGATCCCCCAGCGTCCATTACCTCTCTAAGAGAGTCAGTCACAGTCAGAAGGGCAATCTCTGTGCTGAACCCTGGTCGAAATCCTGATTGCGAGGGGTCCAGAATTTTGTTGGTTTCAAGATATGCAAGGGTCTGACTTCTGCGTGCTTCCAGTCATCAGGGAAAGTTTCAGTCTTGAAGGTGGTGTTAATGGTGCGTCGTAATTCTGGCACAATGGGAGTGGTGGCTGTGTGGTAGATGTGAGGTGGGCAGGGGTCTGTGGGGGCCCCCCGATTGAATGCCTTTCGTGGTCGAGGGGGTCTCTTTAGTCGTGACCGGTGTCCAGGAGGAGATGGTGGGCTGGTGGGCGTTGGGTAAAAACAATTGGAAAGAACAGGGGTCCCCTGAAAAAGATGAGGTACACCTAGACAGGGAATGACATTAACGTAAATATTCTAGGGCTAGTTCAAAAAAATCAAAGAACATAAATGTAAAAGACCAATAGTGACACTAATGATTAGAAAAGTATAGAAATATATTTATTACATTTTTCATAGTCCTATTTGTGCATATAAAACATATATTATGAAAATAGGAAAAAGAAGTCCTACAGAGACTGACAAATTAACAACATTCTAACCAAATTAATTCATAACACACACATACCGCATTCAACATATCATATTGATGCATATGATCTTCGTAACATTGAATAGTTTAATTTGAAATTGATGTAGCAAAAAAATGGTGAGTTGATGAACGTATAATTCTTTAGGTGGTTTCCAAAATTGACTCTAAGCGCGTTTCGACAGACATGCAGCCTTCATCAGGAGTTCCACCACCGAATGTTGTACTCTGTAAAGACAATATATATATCACACATCCATTAAAATATATGCATTAGTGTCACTATTGTATATATTATAATTACTTTAAAATTACTCATGTTTTAAATTAGGAATGTAACATCACGTTTTTTGATAAAGATAAAGAAAAAGAGCCTGACATGTAAATACAGACATACTAAAAACATATAATACAGTTGTATTAATTTCTATAAAAAAATATATATAGTAATGTATCTACACACCTATCTAGACATACTATGCCAAATGGGCAGACATGCAAGACAAAAATAACACACTGACTAAAAGGTGCAATGCCCCATACCAGATTAATTAGGCATAGTCCAGGTGTTTAAAGTTGAAGAGAGTGACTACTATCCGCAGGTATATTTTACAGAGAAGGGTACCTATTAGTCCAAAGGGTATGCAAAAATCAGTAATGATTGTGCATAAACCGGATAATCTATTGCATGGATAATCACAAGAATAATTTTACCATGTGGGTCGGACGTGGATGGTCAGAAACATGAACTGGTGCGACATTAGCAGTGAAAACAAGGTCAATGTTGCAACGTCATGTGAGGATGTGGCCCAGAACGATACCAAAAGAGCCAAACGCTGATGCGCCTACAGGGGGGTAAAGGAAGAAAAAATTGTAGAAGGAAATCTCCTATTGCTAACTAGTCTATATTTATAAGAGATGGCGAGAATTCCAGTCACAACAGTTAGTTACCTTATTGTGGACGCCTCTGTCAAATAACGATTGCCTTTGTTGCCAAATCCTGTTAATAAGAAGGGTGTGATGCCAAGTTGAAAACAAACACAGAACATCAAATGATAAAACCCTCGGGTTTTGGGAATGCCAAAGTTACAAGTGTTTCGTTATCTCTGCATTGTGAGGTACCTGTTTGTAAATAATTCCGAAAGACAGGATGAGCTGCATGTCCTTCAATCCATGTAAAATAGTGCAGGAAAATAAACCACACCGATACATGCGTCAGAGAGCTTATGTTCCGATAAACGTGGAATGTTGCCCACTACCAGCGAGTAAACTGTCTGCCGATCAGTTTTATGGGCTTTGCGGGGGTGGCCGACCGGAGGGAGGCTCTCCCCCCCGGGGAAGTTTGGGGCTCCGGGAGGAAGGGGAGGGGGGAAGAGTTAGACAGGGACACAGGATGGAACGTTGGGTTTTGGGCTAAGCTAGTAGGATTAGGTCCTTTTGGGCTAGGGGGGTTATAACCGGCCATTTTAAGACGCTGGGCACCATTCCGGAGACAGTGACCCAGCAGCCGGTGGGCTTAGTTAGCGTTGTCTTAGGGGCAGGCCTTAGGTTATATTGTCGACGGTGTTGGTAGTAGCGTGGTGGAGATAGCGGAGGGTGGTTGGCGACAGGGAGAACAGGAGTGTGCCGGGCGGGAGAGCAGGGTGAGCGACGAGTGGCGGCGGAGCTGTGGAGAGCGTACCTGGCGGTATGGCGGCCGAGAGCATGGCGGATCCGAGGGTGCGAGAGGCGTTGAGGCTCCTGGGGGAGGCTGGCAGAACGGACCTCCTTCGCGACGACGTTAGGGTAAGGCCGCCACGGCGCGTTGCTGATGGCGCCGTGGCAGCGGTGATGGCGTGCGAGCCTCCGAGGTCGCGTGCGAGAAAGGGGGAGGGGGCGGGAGCAAGGGGTGGAGCGGCGCGAGGCGGCGGGCCGAAGGCGGCTGGGGCACAAAAGCGAGGAGGAGGTGCGACGAAGGAGCGCGGCGGCCGAAAGAAGGCGCCGCTGAATTTTGTACAGGGGGCGGAAGGCCCGGGGGGGTAGGGGGGGGCGGGAACATACGTGAGGAGGCTATGGGAGGAGCGGGGGGAGGGGCAGGCTCTGCCGGGGGCCGAGGGAGCGTTCAGGCACGAAAAGCGAATGCCAGGCTGGGGGGGGTGGTGGGGGGTGACGGGAGGATGGCAGGGGAACCCCAGGAAGGGGGGGTGCAAACGGTTGGGAGGGAGTCAGTGGGAGGGGGTGGAGAGGGGGGGAGAGGGGAGCAAGGAGATGAGAACATGGTGATTGAAGAGGAGGCTGGGGGGCATGGGGAGTCGGGGGGGGATCACCTTTACTCATTGAGGATTCTGGGGAGGAGGTGGGGGACGGGGAGGGGGAGGGGGGGGCGGTTGAGGTAGAATTGGGGTCCTCAGCAGATGAGGACGTGGTGCCGCCCAGTAGACCAGTTACACCGCAGGGTCGGGGGTGGGGCCCCGGGCAGAGAGGGAGGGGGAGCGGCGAAGGGGGTAGCGGGGCGGAGGGGATGCCTCGGGGGTCACGGGAGGATGGAGGAGGGGATTGGGGATGGGGATGGGGGACGGGGGGTACGGCGGGGGAGAGTACGGTTTCAGGGGGGCCATGGGAGGTCGCGGAAGGGGGCCGAGGGGCAGCGGAGATTATTGGGGTTCGAGGGGGGGCGGATGGGGGGGAGGGGGCGAGTCAGGGGCTTGGGGGTGGGGGGAAGGGGGCTGGGAAGAGGGGCTTCCGGCGTGGCGAGGAGGACATTCGGCGGCAGGGGGGAGAGGGGGGTGGGGTGGTGACGGTGTTTTTGCCCCGGCATGCTGGACTTCCCCGTTTTTCTCTTGGCAGGAGCAGTTGGTAAGGGGCTCGGGTGAGCAGCATGCGGCTCCAACCCGCCGAGAGGATGGGCCGGCTCTGCCTAGTACGGGCGGTCGCGCTCCCACGAGGGACCAGGCACGTACGGGCAGCAGATGGCAAGGTTATGGGTCTCCAACGCCCCCCTCCCGATGGGTCACTCCGGCCGCCGGGGGACGGGGATGGAGCAGCAATGTGGCAAGATATAAGGATCACCAAAATGTGGACGGGAGTATGGAGAGTGTAGATTTAGGAATATTGATGGCAGCATGTGGAGACAAGGCAGGTTTGAGCAGGATGTCAACAGGAGCGGTTTTGGGAGGAGGAGAGCGTGAGGTGGAGTCGGAGGAAGAAGGGGAAATGCGGGAGGACGGGGGGGAAACTGGTAATGTTGTTGGCAGTGTTTTGCAGATATGCCCCCGGCAAGTGGTGCCGCGAGTGACGGCCCCCAGGCGGCGGGATCCGGTGAGGACGCTAGCCTTGACGCCAGGTAAGACCAATGCGGGGTCGGGTGTGGCTTGGGCAGGCCTCATGGAGGTCAGGAGGGTGGGGGTGCAGATGGTGGTGGCCAGAGGTCCGTGGGGACAGATGCTGGCGGTGGTGAGGAGGTGCGCTTGGTGAAGGGCAGATACGTAGCGGATGCAGGGGTGGGTACAGAGGGGGTAGGGGGCGCAGCGGCAGGGAGTACGGCGCCGGGGGACGCGGCGAAGGCCGGTGCATCGGGCGCAGAATCGGTGGGGGGTGCGGCGGCAGGGAGCACGGGGTCGGGGACGCGGCGAAGGCCAGTGGGTCGGGGGCGTCTAGTGCGGGGGCGAAAGAGAGTTGTGACGTGCCGGTGAAAAAGCTGCCGTACATGGGGGTGGCGAAGCCGCTGGGGGCGCACTTGTCGCTGGCAACTAAGGAAAAGATATGGAGGGGGGAATACGTGGAGATTTTGAGGTTGCTTCACAGGGAGTTGATGGCCAAAGAAGGGTCGAAGGAGGAGGAACAGGAATTAGCTAGGCGTCCGAAGGTGCCTGTCACTATTGAGAATTGGTCGGCGGCTTTTCTGATCTATGCCAGCGTGTACTGTCAGAAGTACCCGGATAGAGCGGTCGCGCTGTTCAAGTATATGGATATAGTGCGGCGGGCTCAGGTGACTTACGGAGGGAATGCTTGGTCGCATTATGATGAGGAGTTTCGGGCGCGCATGGCGTCGGACCCGGAGGCTAATTGGGGGGAGTTGGACTCCGACCTCTACCAGCAGACGATGAGTGGGGCTAGGTTTTGCCGCACCATCTTCACGGCCAGTGGTTTACCACTGGCGCCGCCCCCCTTTTCGGCCCGCCCCACCCGGGGAGGGGTGGGGGCGGGCGGTACCGGAGGTAGTCAGGGTGTCGGAACCTGTTGGGATTTCAACAGGGGTTCCTGTTTACGGCAGGCGTGCCGTTTCCGACACGAGTGCTCCGCATGTGGGAGACGACATCCAGAGGCGCGATGCTGGGGGCCGTGGGGAGGCCCGGCGCAGTCTCAATACACGGCGCCCGGGTCCGGCAGAGGGAGGGGTGGAGGTAGAGGGGGGGCAGGTACCATGGGAAAAGGCTCGTACTCCGGTTAGGCTGGATCGGCTAGAACCGTTGTTAGAGGCGTATCCGCGGGCGGATGATGCGTCCGTGCTGCGTCGGGGTTTCAGGGAGGGTTTCCGGTTGGGGTACGAGGGTCCGCGGATCGCTCGGTGGGCGGAGAACCTGAAGTCCGTGAACGCACACAAAGGTATCGTCCGGGAGAAGCTCTTTAAGGAAGTGAGGGAAGGGAGGATGGCGGGGCCTTTTTCAGAGGCGCCGTTGCAGGGCTTGATCATCTCCCCCATTGGAGTGGTCCCGAAAAAAGAGCAGGGCCAATTCCGACTGATTCAACATCTCTCGTGGCCGGAGGGCACATCGGTGAACGACTTTATATCGGCAGAGTTGGCGTCCGTGTCGTACTCGTCCGTGGATGTCGCGAGGCGTTTGGTGACGACGGCAGGCACGGGGGCGCTCATGGCGAAATGCGATGTGAAGTCGGCTTTTCGGTTGCTGCCGGTTCACCCGGCGGACCATCAGTTGCTGGGAATTCAGCTTGATGGGCAGATTTTTGTGGACAGAGCGCTTCCTATGGGATGTTCCGTGTCGTGCGCCTTGTTTGAACGATTCAGCTCCTTTTTGCAGTGGGCTTTTTCCTGGCGCACAGGCTCTGAGGCGATTACGCATTACCTGGACGACTTCTTCCTGGTGGGTCGGCCCGGTTCGACGGACTGCCAGCGGAGTCTGGACAGTTTTACGGACCTGATGGGTCACCTGGGGGTTCCGTTGGCGCCAGAGAAGACGCAAGGGCCCAGCACGGTGCTGTCGTTCCTCGGGATTGAGCTCGATTCAGCAGCCATGGAAGCACGCCTGCCAGAGGAGAAGCGGACGGTTATGGTGGAGTTGGTGACGAGCATGTTGGCCAGGCCGAAAGTGTTGGTGCGGGAGGTTCAGGTGTTGCTGGGGCATTTGAACTTCGCTTGTCGCGTGGTGCGTGCGGGGCGAACTTTCTCTCGGCGGCTGGGTTTGGCATTGGCCGGGCTGACGAGGCCGCATCATCATGTGCGGATCTCGGCGGGCGCGAAGGAGGACCTGCGCATGTGGTTGGCTTTTTTGGAGCGTTTCAATGGCGTGCCCATGGCACCCCCGGAGGACTGGGAGTGGGACGTGACGATGTCATCGGATGCGGCGGGAGTTGGAGGTTTCGGAATCTACTGGGCAGGCAGGTGGTGCACGGAACAATGGCCGGAGCATTGGCAGGCAGGGGGTAGGAGCATTGCTTTCTTGGAATTGTTCCCGCTGGTGGTGGCTGTGACCGTGTGGGCACAGGAGTTGGCGCACAGGCGGGTGTTGTTCGAGGTGGACAATATGTCAGTGGTGCAGGTAGTTAACCGGCAGTCTGCAAGGGAACCCCAGGTGCTGAAACTGATGCGCGTTTTTGTCTTGAGGTGCTTGGAACACGATATCTTGTTTCAGGCTAGGCATGTGCCGGGAGTGGACAATGACATTGCTGATGCCTTGTCTCGTTCTCAGTGGCAGAGGTTCCATGGGCTAGCCACGGAGGCAGCGGCGGTCAAGACGGAGGTGCCGAAGGAGATGTGGTTGGTGGGAGAGCGCGGGTCGTTCAGTTGGTGAGGTCATCCCTGGCAGCGTCGACATGGAAGAGTTACGAGCAGGCCTGGACGGAATTTCTGCGTTTTGGAGCGGTAAGGCAGCGTGGCAAGTGGTGTCGGGAGGAGCAGGTGGTGCGCTTCATGCTGGGATTGATGGACAAAGGTTTGGCGAGAGTGACTATCGCGGGTAAACTGGCGGGTGTGGCCTTCATGGGCAAGCTGTGGTGGGGGTATGCACCCTCGGCGGGAGAACTGGGGGGGAGACTGCTGGAGGGTTGGGAAAGGGAGAGAGGAGCTCGAGTGCGGAAGAGGCGGCCGATTATGGAGGAAATGTTGGCAGGCTTGCTGGGCCATTTACCGTGGGTGTGCAGGGATCGGGCGGAGACGGTGCGGTTTTCCACGTTGATGTCGTGGCTGTACTTTGGAGCCTTTCGGGTGTCGGAGTTGGTGGGTTTAAGGGGCAATGCAGGTTTGAAGTGGGGGGATGTGGAGATCGAAGGCCGGGAGGTGGCGGTACGGCTTCAGCGGTCCAAGACTGATCAGCGGGGGAAAGGTACTTGGGTCTTGTTGGGCCCCGGGGGGACCGAGTCGGTGTGCCCGGCGGAGTGGGGGAGACGGCTGGCGGAAGAAAAGGGACAGGATGTGGCGGAGGTCTTTGGCAGGAGCGAAGGGGGTCGTGTGACGGCGGCGCAGTTGTTGTGGGTCCTGCGGCACGCCCTGCGGTCTATGGGTGAGGACCCGGGGGCATTTGGAACGCATTCATTTCGCATCGGGGCAGCGACGGAGGCAGCGAGGAAAGGCTGGGGGAAGGAGGAGATCAAACGGCTGGGGCGCTGGAAATCAGACTGCTATAAGTCGTATGTTAGGTTGCGAGGGGTAGCGTTGGATTAAAAAAATGGATGCTGGGCTCGCTGCTTACATATGTCTCTTTACAGGTGCGGTGGCGGGGCCTACGGCGGCAGCAGTGTCCATATATGTGGTGGGCCACTCGTTTGTCAAAAGAGCGGAGAGGGCTGAGTGGGAGAAATGCAGGAATCTCAATCTGGAGCTGGATGTGAATTTGTTTAGGTGTCATTGGAGGGGCAAATGGGCATGCGTTGGCACGAGTTGGTGCCGGTGTTGAACAATGTGGTGCGAGGGGGGATCTGCCCAGATGTAGTGGTTATTCACCTGGGGGAGAACGACTTGGTGCAGTGCAGGGGACTGGCGCTACTAAAACAAATGAGGAGGGACTTGCTGGAAATCAAGAGGCAGTGGGCAGGGTGCTATGTCATATGGTCCGAGTTCATACCCAGGAGGTGTTGGAGGGGAGCGGAGAGACCGGGGGCCATAGATAGGACTAGGAGGAAGATAAACAGAGAGATGCGGGCCTTTTGTGACAAGGAAGGGGTGGGGAGGATGGAGCACCCGGAATTGAAATATGGGGCGGTCTACTTTTTTCTTGAGGATGGTGTCCATTTGTCGAGATATGGGATGGAGCTATATATCGTGCAGTTGAAGGAGGCGTTAGACCGGGCAACAGGGGTGCGCAGGTATCCTAAGGTGCAGGGGACCTAAGGGGGGGGGTCGAAAGCCTTAGGGGGAGCTTTTGAGTGGCGCTTTCCTAGTCAAACAGGGGGGGGTAGGATAGGAGGAAGGAGTTTTACTGGCTGAGGAGAGGGAGTGTACTGAGGGCTGAGGTTCAAACAGTGATAAAAGTTTGGTTTATTGATAATGATGTTATGTTGTTGGCGGGGAACTGTTAGGGGAGGGGGTGGGGGTTTCTGGTCAGGTACATGCATAATTAGTTAGGCCTAGTTTTGTACGGCAAAGGCCAAGGTTGGGGTATGTTTTTCAGGATGCACCTGTTTCCCAATAAAGCGGCCTTTATCACACCTACATCTGTGTCCGGTCGGTTTCTTCCCCTCCCCGTCTCCCGATGGGCCCCAATGGGCTTTGCGGGGGGTGGCCGACCGGAGGGAGGCTCTCCCCCCCGGGGAAGTTTGGGGCTCCGGGAGGAAGGGGAGGGGGGAAGAGTTAAACAGGGACACAGGATGGAACGTTGGGTTTTGGGCTAAGCTAGTAGGATTAGGTCCTTTTGGGCTAGGGGGGTTATAACCGGCCATTTTAAGACGCTGGGCACCATTCCGGAGACAGTGACCCAGCAGCCGGTGGGCTTAGTTAGCGTTGTCCCACCCGCCCTCCCTCAGATCAGGTTTCTGGGGATGTGGGGTGGGGGTGTTGTCCCAGGATTTTGAGCTTGGCGGGATGTCCGGGGGATGTTGTGAAGCAGGTGCTTTCTGTGTTAGGGCTTGGGGTTGTGTTGTCGCTGGGGGCAGGTGCTGCAATGATTATGTCCGATGGCGCTTTCCTAGTCAAACGGGGGGGGGTAGGATAGGAGGAAGGAGTTTTACTGGCTGAGGAGAGGGAGTGTACTGAGGGCTGAGGTTCAAACAGTGATAAAAGTTTGGTTTATTGATAATGATGTTATGTTGTTGGCGGGGAACTGTTAGGGGAGGGGGTGGGGGTTTCTGGTCAGGTACATGCATAATTAGTTAGGCCTAGTTTTGTACGGCAAAGGCCAAGGTTGGGGTATGTTTTTCAGGATGCACCTGTTTCCCAATAAAGCGGCCTTTATCACACCTACATCTGTGTCCGGTCGGTTTCTTCCCCTCCCCGTCTCCCGATGGGCCCCAAAGGCCCAAGCGCCTCTAAATATTTAGTAAATTTACCGTGTCGGCATGAAACGCTCGCTATGTGCTAGTTGACTAATATGAAATGAGTGATATACAACCTCTAAATATCTATTTTGGCATGGAATGTCCTATTTTTGTGTAGCATTTTACCAATAAATTGCTCACACGATATTTGGATATCCCCGCTTTATTAAGTAGCTAAAGAGCTTAAGAGTAGCAGATAGTGCAGGGTCGAACCGCACGCTATTCTTACCGATTAAAATGATGTATGTGACGGGCAGCTCTGACCTCCACATGGGTTGGTACCAGCCGTTGGTGAAAAACCAAAACAACACCAATAGAATTCGGCGCAGGAAAACATACGCCTTATCTTTGAATGGAGGAAAAACATATGGTCCAATCAGATACTATAAAAGGCGGAGCCTAGCCTAAAAAGCCGAACAAGCCGATAAAGTTTTGGCGCGAAAGGATATCTGCCTTGTACTTGAATAGAGGAAGACATATAGTCCAATCAGATGTTAGAGGGGGCGGAGCCTAGCCCGCCCAAAAAAAAAATTAGGACGGGGGAAGGGAGTGATCAAAACTAGCGATCAGGGCATTACAGCGGCCATTGCTAAACATATAGTAGCTGTGAAAAATATCACTACTAGAAAACAGTGCCGGTCCTAGGCCTTCTGAGGCCCTGGGCGAAAGGGAAGATGTGAGGCCCCTCTAAGTGACATCACAGAAAGTGACTTCGCAAATTAATTGGTGAGAATGTACGGCAAATCACCAACATACTCAAGCATCACGTGGCACACACTGCGATCTTTTTCCTCACGCACCCAAAGCTACAATGAAAGAGGTGTATATATGACATTAGTGGCCTTGAGACACCTGCTTAGCACTCATCCACCGTCAACTCTTACTCTACTTCATCTGCAAAGGATACACCATTCGAAACACCCAGTTGGTATATCATGCTAATCTATACATCATGACCTACTTAGCACAGCACACTCTGCACCTGAGAGGTTTTACTTAAAAATAGCGAGATAAAAAAGTTGTTTTTTCATACTTTGTTTTATTGGTCCATTGATTGTCCCCATAGATGCCAATAAATCCCTGTGCTAGTTTATAAAGTCTTTTTGCTTTAGTTCACAGTAGCTTTCGGGAGAGTTGTGATTTTAAAGTACTGAAAAATAGTAAGAGAATCTAAAAAAAATCCTCTGTTTTGTGCATTGCACTTACAGACCAGCTCCTGAAAAAGCAAAGTTTAGGATTCACGATTTCTTTTTCTTTCCCCAAAGAGGTCATTAGGCACAGAAACCTCTTCGAAAAGGATCTGAAGTGTGCTGAAAAAATAGATTTGCAGCACATTATTTAAACGAGTGTAAGAACGAAGTGTATTTTCAGTGCTCGCTTGGGAAGAGAGAGGCTACAGCTTTGGATCTTGAAATGAACTCAAGGAAAGGAAGCTGAGATGCTGACACCGGACACAGTCAATGACACCCTGACTGGGCCACCAACACTAGGTGAGTGACAGCATCTGCATACAGCAAAGGATATCTCTAAACTCTACATACGTAACATTTGTGCAGAGAAACACTAACACTAGGGGCGTGGAGATCACAAAAAGACTGGGGAAACAGAGGCACAGAGACAATGAAATTGTCAGAGGTCCATGGGGCCCTGGGCAAGGAAGATACAGGGACAAACGAACAATGAAACCGAAAAAACAGAAACATTGGAAACTATACTAACACGGACACTAGAACATTGAGACATTTGGGGCAGTGTGATGCTTACAGATACCATGAGGCATAATCGGAGGCTTGAATTGAGATGTATACACACATCAGCAGTGCCAGTGAAGATTACATTTACACACACACGTATAATATATACGACTGAAGCAAGCAGGTGACGCAGGTCTCTTACCTTAAAGTACAGAACTCAACAACGCGACGACCGTCTCCTGCTTGCAGCAGCCTTGCCCACGTAGCCCAATCCGAGACGGTAGTGACTGACTGCTGCCTCACGTATGGCGCGTGTGCGCATGCTATGTGCATCACACTGAGCGGGGGCTGGCCATAAAATCATGTCCAGGGCCGTCATTGGTAGCGCTTTCGCGCGCTACCAGATTGACGGCCCTGGGACCCACTGTCACCCGCATCATGGCAAGTCCGGCGTCACGTCAACACCACACTAAGGCACCACCATCACCAAGCTAGGTGGTGGGGTGCGTGCATTTGTCATGATCAGGTTTGCGTGCGTGCGCAGACAGTGTTCAGTTCCCCCCCCTTTCCCTGCCTTAGTTACTACCTGCGGCCCGGCCCCTGCGCGAGCGCAACGAGAGTGCTGTGGGCACTGCGCAGCGCTTTTCCCCATGATTATTTATTATTCCCGCAACTGCGGGGCCGGCGGCGGCGCCCCCCTGAGCGCGAGGCCCTGGGCAGCTGCCCATACCGCCCATGGCTAGGACCGGCCCTGCCAGAAAATTTTTACATTGAAAGACGGCACATATAGATGGTATAAATATGCTTAAGTAATGCAGAAAGAACATGGATAGACATATTAGCGACATTAAAAGATGAAAGTGGGCCCGAGGGCCGGGGGTCTGAAGAGGAGGGTGCAACGGAGTGTGGAGTTGGGGCTGGTCTTAATCTGGAAGTGCAGGTGTTCAGCCACGGGGAAGGTGTCACCCGATGTGGAGTGTAGGAGGGAGTTTTTGTGCGCGATGGTGAGTCCTCCTCCTGGGTAGTTGGGGTGGTCCTTGCTCTGGATCTTGTACCTGTCCAGGAAGGCAATGGCGATGTCAGGGGGCAAGGAGGCGTTGGTCCAGGTTTCTGTAAAGAAGGCAACGTTGGGTGAGAGTGTGTCCAGATGTTTCCAGATCTCTACGGTGTGTCGGTTAATGGAATGCACATTGAGGAGGATGCATCTTAGGGCGTTGGTGGTGTTGGCTGCAGTGGCAGCAGGAGAACTGGCCATGGGTTGTGTCGGGCGTGGACAGCTGGCAGTTGATGTTTGTTCCGGGATTGAGTGCGAGGAGGGTGGCTGAGTTATAGCATTGGATGGTTGGAGATCAAGGGTCCCTGCCGTTGGACGCGGTCGGGTCGGGGACGGGCACAGATGGGCTTGACTTTGGCATACCTGCGGCTGCCATGAAATAGGAGAGTGCGGAGGGAGTTGCGACTGGGACGCGGGAGTGGGAACCGGCAGGGGAGAGGGGCCGAGGGGGAAGGAGCGGTGGGCTGAAACTGGCTAAAGCGCAAAAGAAACAAAAAAAACTAAATACGGGGGCAGTAAGCCAATAATAACTCAAGAAACAACCACAACAAAAATGAGCAGAAAAGCAGAACAGGCACAGCAGGAGGAGCGGAGGCAGCACAGAGTGGGCACAAGCCAGACCTGGGCAGCCTTGAACACCTCACAGGAGGAGGTAATCGGCTTCGGCAGTGAACGTGCAGACAGTGGAAGCGCAGGGAGAAGAGCAGTTCTCAGACCAGGAGGTCAGAGGAAACATTATATCAATCAATCAATAAATCAATCAATCAATCAATCAAGGGATTGAAAAGCGCACTACCCACCCCTGAGGGTCTCAAGGTGCTGGGGGGTGGAGGGGGGGCGGAGTTTTGCTGGACTGTTTTGTTAGAGAGAGGACTGGTGATCTGAAAAGTGTATGAGCACTAGTAGTGGGAGCAGGATGCTGGTGATAGACCATAGATACAGCTGCCCTCTGTGTCTAATATGCCCCCTTGACTGTGCCCCGGCCTGCATCAAAGGTAGGGAAAGGGAATCCCCGCCCCTGGACAAAAAAAGGGCACAAAAGCTGCCAAATTTATCACTGCGACTCAGGCGGGGCTGGGAGACATCATTGACAACACTCAATGCTCTGCGGCCACAGCCCCAGCGACCAGTAGTTAGTAACTATTAAAACATGGGCATGGCATTGTCAAAATATTCACTTGCTTTCTTAAGTCTATGTCTGTGTTTGGTTTTTCATAATATTCTCCGATACACTTATATTACCTACAAAGGATATGAATTTTTGAAATAAGGAGCGCATACAATCTTAGTTTTCTCCGTACAGCTGAAAAAAACAACAGTTGCAGAAACATACTAGCCCTTTTTTATTTCTAAATAAAGGATAGCCGAGCCTTTTCCCAATCTCGTGTAATTGCACCCAGTGTATTCGCTTTCCTCTGCAAATGTGCCTCCTTTGCCCACCCAATGAGCCTACATCACCAGTTATTTGCTTTAAACTGTGTAACTCCACAGCCAAAGCGAGTAGTTTTTGGTTTAGTCTGTAAGTACAATTGCTGTCATCCCTTCTGTCATTAGCTAAATTGATTGACATAGTTGGTCCACGGATGAGGATCGGGAAAAGTGACAACCAAAACGGACGACTTGCAAACTGATTCCTGCTTTGCAGTTCCTTTTCTGACACCTCTATATTGATGAACGAGCATTCCAACCGTGTAACTGGCTGCCATTGGTATAAAGAAAAGCGCCGTAATGTACCTGAACACAAAAACACACCAAAGTGACTTTGTAGATCCTGACTTTTTTGATAAACTCTTTGCTATTTTTGATTCACTGAGCAACTTGCTTTGTCTAATTAGTAAAAATAGAAATCAGCTATCACGAATTGCATATCTTTCATGGTAACCGGGAAACTTTTTAGGGTGAACAGTTCATATACGAATATAGTCCAAATACCCTAAATGACATCATATACTGAAATGACTCCATCCTTTTGAATTGTGTGTGCTAAAAGCATTTTGACTTAAATGTACATTTAATTTTCTGCTTTACATTGATCTAAATGATGAATGGGGTTATTGCATTTTACTTTGTTTAATTTGTCTTTCGTGCCATTTGCTACACAGTTGGTTCAAATAAAGGCTGATTTGCATATGGCTGGGTCGAAGCAGACTAAGTTGGAATGGTGGGCGAAAAACGATGGTTTGGGATGCGTCCTGAGTGATTGCCAGTAGTTGATATTAATTTACGTAGTGCACCCATCAATTAGTTGTTGCAGTATTTGAGGGTCCACCTTGGGATATTGTGGTTGCCTTGATCTTGCCGTGAAAGTTGGAAAGAACTTTAACGCCACACCAGTTTCAAAAGTCACCTGCCACCACTGTCCACCACACATAAGGGCATATTATCTAGTTGTGCGTTATATAACGCACATCGCACATTTCCATATCGCCAGCTATCGCCGGATTTTTTCGCTGTGTTAGCGCGTAATTATCAATGCACAACACTTTTTCGACCGAGACCACGCCCACACACCTTTGGGCGTGATATGTATACCTCACTTCCCTCAATATACTGTTGTGTCTTATCCGGCACACACGAGGGACGCTTTTTTTGGACGTACCCGTCCTCCCACCCAGTGACTTCCGAGTTGGTTCGATTTTTGGGCACACATATGTGCTCTGTTCAGCTCCTGTCCTAAATAACATGGATGTTGAGAGTTGATTTTATATATTTTGATTACAGTTCTACCCAACGGTAACCAAGAGTTACGTGCCTTTACCCCGCCGTGCCTCTTAGTGAAATTGGTCTTTTTAAACGTGAGTTTTTGAATTTACCCTTTTTTGTGAACTCACTGGTTGTTTCGTTTTCTCACTCGTCTACCGGGTCGGTGCTTACTTTTAGACCACATATCACAGTTCGTCATTACGTATTCTTTTGTTACCACATACCACGTCGGTAGGAGCCACACACTTTTGTCTATCACTAGCGCCAACTTTTTGCTTGATGCACGTTTTCCACACCCAATAGCGGCATATTGTGTTCACACAATAATTGTGTGATTTGATTCTCAAACTTCACTGCACTTCGTACAAACTATAGAGGTTGCCTAAGTTTCAATGTGTCCCTTATGTAGTGATGTTAGCACTCTAGTCAACGCACGCCTCACGCACCCCTACATCCGCAGGCCAGGTGTGGCCTGCGGGGCTGAATAAAGGGAGGGCGTGCGCTCGGGCACGTCACTTCCGACTGGCACTGTGTGTCTGGCTAAGTCGTTAACGCTGCGCGTGTCCACCCCTGCGCAAGCGACAGACCCCCAAACTGGCCACACACACTGCCACACCACATTGGCGACGAGCGGAGGGGGCCCAACCCTCGCCCGTACACCTCAGATCCAGCGGAGCGGTCTGCTCTCTACCACGGTGCCTACCGCGTATGACCCGGCTGCTGCACCTAATCTTCAGGAGCCGGCGTGCTCCTCCCTGTTGGTTTCCCACCTGCTGGGCAGTGACCCTCCTCTCCCCTGCTGCCCTGTGGAAGGAGCGTGTGTCACCGTTGGCCGCCACCGCGCCTTCGGACTGCATACCGCAACAGGTTGCCATCCGCCACGCATATCGCGTGGTACGCGAGTCCGCCGCACCCTGCCATTCCTCACGCTTCTCGCGTGAGAAGCGGGTAAAACGCCAGCAGAAGCCCACGCATCCCGCATGCAACATGTTTTCCGGCCTGCTGAGGCCTGGGGAAGCCTGGTGACGCCTGGAGGAGACTCTACTGGCGCTGGTGGCCTGGAAAAGAACTCCGGAGCGGCCCGACCCTCCTACCCCTGACCAACCACGGGGCACGGGGCACCGACGGAAGACTCCGCATAAGGAGGACAAGCTGAGCACCTCCCTGCACAGGTACACGCGCTGCTGCGGCAGAACTGGAGGCCCTACCCTCACCTTAATTGGGAGTCGCCGCCATGGGGGATGGAGATGCTGCGGCGCCTGTCATCAATATTCCCTTCCAGCACACTGCAGCCGGGGTACTGCCACCTTTCAGCGAGGCGGTTGACCCAGCGATGGCCTCACCTCGATGGAAGATTTGGCTGGAAAGGTTAGAAAATTATTTCGTGGTCACAAGGGAGACGGATGACGCAGTGAAAAGGTCCCTACTCCTCCACTACGCATCAAGACCAAGACTGTCAAAGTAGAACGCGCAGACGCTGTGCGGCCCCGGACACGTGGCCAGGCACCGAAAGGACACCGGAGAACCTCGCCTCAGGCCCGCTGCGGATACTGCGGACATGAACCCCATGCGGCAAAGGACTGCCCGGCCCAGGGACAAACCTGTGTGAACTGTGGGATCCCAAACCACTTCGTGTCAGTCTGCCGCAGGAAGAACCAGTCCAGGAATCCCAAGAAGCCATGGACGTCCACAAAAGCCGCCCGCCAGTTGTCGCTAACTGATCCGCCCCTGGAGAAGACAGAGAAACACTTACCCACGATCTACGACGATTCGGACTCGGAAGACAAGGAAGCATACGTCGTTTCTTTTGCCCGGGAACTGAAGCAGAGACGACGGCCACAACTGACATGCGTGGTGCAAATGGGACAAAATGAGGTAAAAGCCATTATCGACACGGGTGTCACCGTCAACGTTATGGGACTGCAACAGTTTAACAAGCTACGCCCTCGGCCCGAGGTCCTACGGTCCAAAACAAGAATCTTCGCCTATGGAGCGGATACACCGCTACCTCTCAAGGACCTCTCAAGGGAAAAATTGTGATACCCATCCGAGCGGATGAAGCGGAAATAATGGCAACAGTCCACATAATTGACCGGGAAGCCGACACCCTGCTCAGAAGCCACACTGCGGAAGACTTAAAACTGATAGCTTTCGCTAACCGTATCCGAGCCCACCAGGTGGAGGAACTGCTAGAGTGCTTCCCTGAATTGTTCAGAGGATTAGGCTGTATAAAGTGCGACCCCATCAAACTCCATATTGACAAATCTGTCGCCCCTACTGCCCTACGCCACCGCCGGATACCGTTCCACCTCCGCCCATTGGTGGAGAAAGAACTCGAAAAACTTGAGAACCTTGGTGTTATTGAAAAGGTAACGGGGCCCACCCCATGGGCTTCACCCATGGTCATAGTCGAGAAGCCCAAGCAGCCAGGCGAGATTCGCCTGTGTATCGACATGCGGTTGCCAAACACCGCTATCCGGAGGGAAAGACACCTAACGCCCACGATGGACGACATAGTGGCCGATGTAAACGGCTCGAGATGGTTCTCGAAAATCGATCTCAATGCAGGATACCATCAATTACCCCTTGCAGAGGAGAGCCGCTTCATCACAACATTCAGTACTCATCTTGGCCTCCGGCGATACAAACGCCTCAATTTTGGAATATCCTCGGCGGCTGAGGTGTTCCAAAATACAATCAGAGAACTTCTGTCGGGATTGCCGGGGGTAATTAATGTCAGTGACGACATTCTAATCCACTCCGCCACCGCATCCGAACATTAAAAGCACCTTCGAGATGTATTGAAGAGGCTGAGTACACATGGAGCGACACTCCACAAAGATAAATGCCAATTCTTTCAATCTTCAATTGAATTCTTTGGTTATGTTTTTAACCAAGAAGGAATTCAAATCGACCCGAGAAAATCCAAGTACATCAAGGATGCTCCAGCGCCAAAATCACCAACGGAGGTGAGGAGTTTTCTCGGGATGGCCACCTACTGTGGCCGGTTCATACCAGGCCTACCCACCCGCAGTGAACCCCTACGAGCGCTAACGAAAACGGACGCCAAGTGGCAGTGGGGCCCGAAGGAAAATGAAGCCTTCCAGGGGATTAAGGATGCCCTCCTGGAGAATGCAACACTATCCTACTTCGACCCCGCCAAAAGGACCGAGGTGATTGTTGACACCAGCCCGGTGGGTCGGGGAGCAGTCCTGGCTCAGGAACACGAGCCCGGCCAATGGACAGCACTAGCTTTTGCCAGGAAGGCCTTGACCCCAACCGAGACCAGATACGCCCAAATCGAGCGGGAGGCCCTGGCAATCAAGTGGGCATGCAGTCATTTTCACCTATACCTCCAAGGACACTCATTCGTCATGGTTACTGACCATCAACCCCAAGTACCCCTCTTCAAGGGCACCGCCCCGCACCCACCGCCACGCATTGAGAGATGGGTGATTCAGCTTCAATCATATGGCATGGAAGTGGTGTATCGACCAGGAGCAAAAAATCCGGCTGACTACCTATCGCGCCACCCGCTACCTCAAGAGCCGGCGTCCACTGATGATGACTGCAAGGAATACGCTCAATGGGTAGCACTCACGTCCTGCCCCCAATGCATGACCATTGCTGAAATTAAGGAAGCGGCCGTTGATGATAACCCGTACATGAGATCACTGCAAGCCATTCAAGAAGGATCCTGGGTTAACTACCTACACCCTCCTACCACCTGGACAGCAGCAGATAAAGAGGCCCTCACGAAGTTCTGGCACGTCCGCCACGAACTCAGCACCACGGAGGAAGGTGTGCTGCTAAGGGGAACACGTCTGGTGATACCACAGTGCCTCAAGTACCGAGCCACGCAACTGGCTCACGGTGGTCACCAAGGCACCACAAAGATGAAGGCCCGCATGCGAGAGAAAGTGTGGTTCCCTGAACTGGAAGCCATGGTGGAGGATTATGTGAAGAACTGCATGTCCTGCCAACTGACGAGTGAACCCGAGAGACCAGCCCCGATAATCACGGACAAAGCGTGCACAACCCCGTGGACCAAAGTCAGTTTGGATTTCGGGAGCTTCCCGGGAGAAGGACACACATTGGTGGCTATCGACTCGTACTCAAAATACCCGCTAGTCGAGAGAGTCAACTCCACGGCATTCACGCATGTGGGGCCAGCCCTAGAAAAACTGTTCTCCATGTTTGGCTACCCGGAGGAGATAAAAAGCGATAATGGACCACCATTCCAGGGGGCGGAGTTCGCCACATTCCTGAAGACCCGAGGTATCACACACCGGCGCATCACACCCCAGTGGCCGCAAGCCAACGGGGAGGCAGAAAGATTCATGCGGACCCTCAACAAGATGTTCCGGATAGCGGTGGTAGAGCAGGCCGATCTTGAACAAAGGCTACATGACTTCCTAAGGGAGTACCGAGGAACTCCTCATTGCACCACCCGGAGGATCCCGTGGGCCCTCATGTTCCAAGGCCAACGCCGAGACCTACTTCCCGTCTCCCCGGAGGCGGTGCCGGTTTCGGAGAACATGGATGAGGCTCAGGAACGGAGACGATGAAACAACCAGCGAGCTAGCCAGCGCCGGAGAGCGACACCACGGCGACTGTGCCAAGGAGCTCAAGTAGTCATACGAAATAGACGCCCTGGAGGGAAGTTCCAGACTTTCTACGAACCAGGCCCATGGACCGTAACTGCCATGAAAGGGACCATGGTGACCGCTAGAAAGGAGGGGGAGCAAGTGTCAAGAAACACCTCCTGCTTCAAAGTGATATCTCCTGGACCGAGGACAAACACAGAAATTGCGGATGGAACCAGTGAATCACCCAGGGCCATGACACAAGAGAATGAAGGCAACTCCTCAGCAGGGACTCGAGAGGTGGTGCCTGAGTCAGAGCGTGGATCCTCAACTATGTCCACACCCACCAGGGACACACCCCGCAACAGAGAAGGCGGCAGAAACAACATACCGAGGTACACCCTGCTGCCCAACCCACCCCCAAGTCAGAAGTTAAAAGACTATGCCTGTCAGCTGAGACCCTGAAGTCGTCACCAAGAGACACGCAAGTACAGAGCACCGTATTAAAGTTGTTTGTATGCACTGGGCATCAAATGTGTGGACATTGTGGAAAAGTTTATATAGTTGGATAGGGATGTAGTGCTGTTAGCACTCTAGTCAACGCACGCCTCACGCACCCCTACATCCGCAGGCCAGGCGTGGCCTGCGGGGCTAAATAAATGGAGGGCGTGCGCTCGGGCACGTCACTTCCGACTGGCACTGTGTGTCTGGCTAAGTCGTTGCCGCTGCGCGTGTCCACCCCTTCGCAAGCGACTGACCCCCAAACTGGCCACACACCCTGCCACACCACACCTTACACCGCGAGTCTCGGTCCCTTTTCTCTTTATCAGTATTATTGGGCTTTCTGACTGGACCCATGATCATAATGCGCTTTGGGTTTACTATACCCATACGCCTGTTTAACCCACAGTAGCCACGGGCCGTGGTGATGCACCCCTCTCTTGTTTCATGTTGCCTGCAATATAAGATGTATCAGAATCGTAGTATATGGTTACATTTTATTACCCGTCCTTTTCTTCCTGCATACCATTTTCTGCAGTTTCAGATTTATTCTTGATTATCACGCACCATTTACCTTGGTTTGATGTGTTGAGTTAGACGCTTTCTCGTTTGGATTACCACGTACCATCTACCTTGTTGGATGACTTTAATCAGACGCTTACACGTTTTATGCTGGAGGTAAGCAGTCTCTGACCCTTTGGGGCATACACTGTCTTAACAATCACAGGATTTCTGTATGCACCCACTTAATTCAAGACTTGAATTAGAGCTATATACCGCTGTTTTATTTCCCTATTTAGAGTCTCCGAACACAGATGAGACATCATTGTCATCGGTCCTGGGCCCTGATGGGTCGGAATTAACACCGATAGAGCAGTGAGAAATCTTGATTTTACTAGCCATGTATTCAACATGTCTGATTTCTAAGGAGTCACAGTCTCCTCAGTTTTGGTGATTTATGGGGGTCTCTAATCTGTATCTTACAGACCTTTCAAATTGTACTCGTCTGTTACAGGTATGACCCTTAGGGTGTTTGTAAATATCCCTCTATTACCTTCACCCCCACCCGCTCTCCTTTTTTCTGATTTCCATCACCACATCACTATCTTTATCACCTCTTAATATTTACTTTTATCAGGTACCCGGATGGAGATTAGCTTTCGCACACGGGGAATTCTTTACTCATTATTGTCCACTTTCTTACTTTCCTTGTTCCTTCTTCCTTCCTTTTTCCCCTCTTAATCCTTTATATTCTATGGGGCGTTTTTCTATCAGGAACACCACACAACACTATAGGTTTCATTTTCTTTTTTCTTTTATCTGCACTTTTTATTTCTCATCCATTATTTAGATCCCACGGCACTCATATGTGTACCATCACTTTGGACTCCTTTAATTAGAGAACCATCTATTAAGAATTATTGTATGTCATATAGTACAAAGGTGCTTTTTATGTATCCCCACCCAGCCCTGAAGAGTCGTGGGCAGACTGTGCCATATACGACAAAACACATGTCGGCTGGTTCTCAGGTATCTCAACAATAAAAGACACTACATCAACGCTGGATCGATTGTGCTATATACTGTTTAATTACACTCTGGACTAACCTTTGTCTCTACTAGGACTGTTAACAACGATTGCATTATTTACATTTACCATCTGAGTGTGCATGGGCATCTAGGGCCCGATGTAGGTAAAACGCATTTTCCGATTTTAAAATACCGAATCGTACCGAATCGGTATTTTGAAATCGGAAAATGATATGTAGATAAAAAAAATCGGAAAAATACCGAATCAGTAGTAATCGGTATTGTGAATCAATACGTACCGAATCGGCATTTACCGAATCGGAATTTACCGATTCGGCTACTACCGATTCGGCAAATACCGATTCGGTAATCGCAATACACCCCCATGGGCCAAAAGGCCCATAGGAACGCATTGTAAATACCGATTCGGTATTTACCGAATCGGTAGTAGCCGATTCGGTAAAATCCGAATCGGTAAATACCGAATCGGTAAAGGCCGATTCGGCAAGCAAGTAAAACTGAAACCAAATACATCAGCCAATGAGGTGGAACCACCCTCCCCCACCCTAGCAGGGAGTGGCTACCCAGGCAGGTGCAACTCATTAGAATTTTCTGGAGAGGCAGCCTGAGCTGAGCATTCACAGTGAGCAGCAGTGGTAGCAGTATCCAGATCTTTGTGAAACATGGCAAGCAGCTCTGAGAGCCAGTAGGCAGAGCGCAAGAGGAAGGCCAAATTCAGCACCATGGAGCTGCAAGTGTTGGTGGAGGAGGTGGTGAGGGTACACAGGCAGCTGTTTGGGAGGCTGTCCCTCACTGTCCCTGAGAGCACTAAGAGGAGGCTGTGGAGTGAAATAGGGGAAAGAGTAAACGGTGTTGGTGTCACCCCCAGGAGCCTGGACGACCTCAAGAAGAGGTTCTACGACATCCGCAGCCTCACAAAGAGGAAACTGGCAGAGCTGCAGAAGCAGGCAGGACTTACTGGTGGAGGCAGGAACCCGGCGCCACCCCTCACTGACCTGGAGGAACTTGTGGCGACTACCATTGAGAGGGAGAGTATGGTGGGAGTCGGGGACCTGGATAGCTCATCCAGAGCTACAGCTAAAGGTAAGAAGCATGCGCATCTTGACACACCCTACCAGACACCTCCCCTTTAGACCCAATGCACAGCCAAACCCCAGCCCAGTACTGCTACCAACAGACATGAGAAATGCATCATGGTAAATGTAGTCAGCAGAAGTAGCCAACAATGCCAGTGCAGGAGCTTAATGAAAAGAACTGTAAAACTGAATCAAAGTATTTGAAATGATATGTGCAATGCTTTAATTGTAGTGACTGTAATACATCAGCACTCAGTTTACAAATGCTTCTTTATACCTAGGGGCACCATCAGGCGGGGGAGCAGGAGCTACTCAAGCACCAGCACCAGCACCATCTGCCAGTGCGGTGGCAGGGCCAAGCACCAGTCTACCAGCACAGGAGGAGGAGGAGGAGAACAGCAGTGCCCTGGGAAATGAGGAAGACACTGGACATGCCCTCACATTTCCACACTCCCCCCGACTGTCTGTAACGCCCCCATTGCAGTACTCCCCGGATAACTCTCCACCACAGAGCCACCCTGCACCTGCCACATCTCCTGCCAGGAGTATCATTGTTGCTCCATTAAACCCCATGGAGGGAGCAGCGGGTCAGGGTCCAGCAAACAACCCAGTTACACCTGTGGCACCCCAGCCCACACAGCAGGGCAGCAGCAATCCCTGGAGGCCACGAACATCCAGCAGTGCACTTCCAGCACGGGAGGGCAGCGTGTTTCAAGGGCTGGAGGGCAGTATGGTCAAGATCCAGAGGATGCAGGCAAAATCAATCTTGGCCTGCCAGCGCCAGTTGCGGGTGCATAACCTGCAGATGGGGGAGATGGCACAGGGGTTCAAGACATTTGTTGAAAGCAAGAAGGACATTGCAACAGGTCTTGGGCGAATGACCACTGCCATCACCCAGCTCTGTACAAAAATGGATGAACACGAGCTCTCTCGCCGCAGGGATGCCCGCGTGCAGAATAGGGCTATCAACCGCCTTGCTGCTGCTACCGCCCAGCTATGCCAACGTGGGGCAAACATGGAGGCCAGCCTCACCCAGAACACGGCAGAGGTGACTAGGGGCATGGCCCGCAGTACCACTGCCATGGAGGCACTTATCATATCGAACACTGTTGTTAATCCAGCCCTGGACCTGGGCGAGGCTGGGGACAGCAGCAGCCCGGCCAGCGCAGTGTCTGAGCCGCGCCGGAGCAGCAGGCGCTCAGCTGAGGCTGCTGGACATACAGAAGGGGGTGAGGCACATCCTAGTGGGGCTGCTTAGCGCAGCAAGAAATAAGACTGCCAGGGCGGGTGAGGCAACCCGGACAATTGACATTTACCCACATATTGTTTATCTTTTCTTTTGTTGCACATCAGTGCAGTAACGTTGTTGCAACATTATTAAATATTTCTTTTTCTAACATCCATTGACCTGTCTGTGCATCTGTACTCACTCAGAAATAGTTTTCTGTAATCTCCTCACGTCTGTATCTGCCATCACTTGGCGTAGACACCCCAGCAGGTTGTGTTTGTGGCACAGCAACGTCGTCGTCATGGTCCTCGTAGTCTGACAACTCCACCTCAGTGCCCTTCTTCACCGCAAGGTTGTGCAACATTGCACAGACAGCTATGATCTTGCAGCAGGTGATGGGGGTATACTGCCTTGCACCTCCACTCTTGTGCAAGCATCTGAATCTGCTTTTCCAGATGCCAAAGGTCCGTTCAACTACATTCCTTGTGCTTTTGTGGGCCCGGTTATACCTCCTTTGGCTGGGTGTAGAGGGGTTGAGGTAGGGGGTGAGTATGAATGAGCGGAGGGCATATGCACTGTCGCCTAGAAGGAAAAGGGGTAACATTACTCACGTGCATACATGTATTTTACTTAGCTACTTTGTGTTATGGGGGTCTGATGATGTGTCTCACCTAGGAGGTATCCTTCACCAAATTCGACAGCCGTCAGCCGTGCATAGATGCCGCTCTGTTGAAAAATGTAGGAGTCGTGGGTACTCCCTGGGAATTTTGCTACCAGGTCTGTGATGGTGCACTTCGCATTGCAGATCACCTGAACATTGATGGTGTGCGTAGACTTCCTATTGCGGTATATGTATTCTGTGTCAGCAGGGTGGCAAATCGGAATGTGCGTGCCATCTATACAGCCGATGATTTGGGGAAATTGTGCCATCTGGTAAAAGTCTGCTTTTGTTTGTACCAGTTCTGAGTGGGTTGCAGGGAAAGAGATGTATTGGTCCATCCTCTGTATCATGGCGTCAAGGAATTTGTGGAAAAACCTTGACAGGCTGCTCTGGGTCACCCCTCCTACCGCAGCTACTCCACTTTGATAGCTGCCAGACGCAAGCAGGTGTAGGCTGCATAGCACCTGCATGTGCGCTGGGATGGCGTGTGCCCTTGGGGTGGGGTGGTCCAACAGTGGTTTGAGGTCCCTGATGAGCTCCAGAATGGTGTCTGAGTCCAGCCTGTACCTCTGTAGGATCTCTGCCTCTGTGAGCATGAACAGGGTGATCCTCTGTCTGTAGACCTGTTCCTCTCTTTGCCATTCCCTCTCTCCTTCCTGCTGTAGCCGTAGCCGCCTTGCAATGACATAAAAAGCCGCCATCCTGCAAGTTGCAATGCATTTTGGGTCTATTTTTATAGGTTGAAGTTGGTTACCACCTGATTGTAATCCATGGTAAATACCGATTTTGAAATACCGAATTTGAGGCAAAATCGGTATTTCTATGCTTCCCTACATCTCAATCGGAGTTTTGCCCTGTCCGAATCGGTCATTTACCGAATCGGTAACTCTACCGATTCGGTAGTTTATCCGATTCGGAATAATTTCCGATTCGGTGTCTCTACCGATTCGATACATGGACCGAATCGGTATTTTTACCGATTCGGTGTCACTACCGAATCGGTACATGTACCGATTCGGTATTTTTATCGAATCGGTATGTTACCGATTCGGTATTTTTATCGAATCGGTATGTTACCGATTCTTTCTTTTACCGATTCGGGGTATTTCCGATTCGGATTACTTCCGATTCGGTAACTATTCCGATTCGGTATATATACCGATTTGGACGATTTTCATCGCCCTACATCTCGATGGCTGGATACCGATCGGTAAGGGCCGAAAATCGGTATTTTCGGCTGTTACCGATCGGTAACGGCCTACCTACATCGGGCCCCTAGTCTTTTTGAATTTTTGGTACTGACTGGTGTGAGTACCCTTTTGGGGGGTTATAGGGCTTATCCCCTCACCCCTTTGAACCTCACATAATTGGAAAACCCACTTTGAATGACCTGCGTTACTCTTAAGCTGTGCGCCACCTTCTAAAAACCCTTACTTTGATTTACATTTTAACCGTGTAACTGGCTGCCATTGGTATAAAGAAAAGAGCCGTAATGTACCTGAACACAAAAACGCACCAAAGTGCCTTTGTGGATCCTGACATTTTTGATAAACTCTGCTATTTTTGATTCACTGAGCACCTTGCTTTGTCTAATTAGTAAACATAGAAATCAGTTATCATGAATTGCATATCTTTCATGGTAACAGAGAAACTTTTTAGAGTGAACAGTTCATATACGAATACAATCCAAATACCCTAAATGACAACATATACTGAAATGACTCCATCCTTTTGAATTGTGTGCGCTAAAAGCATTTTGACTTAAATGTACATTTAATTTTCTGCTTTACATTGATCTAAATGATGAATGGGGTTATTGCATTTTACTTTGTTTAATTTGTCTTTCGTGCCATTTGCTACACAGTTGATTCAAAGGTGGATTTGCATATGGCTGGGTCGAAGAAGACTAAGGTGGAATGGTGGGCGAATAACCTTCGCACTTGCCCCCACCACCCCTTTATGTGCCAATACACCATCATACTGCGCTCCCCTCCTGCCAACCCCAAAATAACCAAGACACACATATTCTCTCTTGTTGTGGTCATTTGTTGGCCGCAGTTTTTATTTTGGGATACAAAGAAAAATTAGACATCATTTTTTTGTGTTTGCTGTTTCAGTCTCTTCGGCCCTTGCGGGTCGTTCCTTTGCTTGCCTTTGGTTGGATTTGGGCTCCCCTTGAGCGGGGGAGAGAGGTAGCATCAGTCCCCGGAGTTAGGCCCTTACTCGCTACCTTCTGGTTCCGATTGTGCCCTGCCATCCGGCAGGGGCTGGGCTGCGAGCACCGTCTCCGTTTTGCTACCCCCCTTTCTCCGGTAAGCCACCTCACCCAGCCGTGCGGCATCTGAAGGTGAGTGGTGTTACCCTCTGCCCTTTTGGCCAGCTCTCCCAGCCGTGAGGCACCCCAAGGTTAGTGGTCTTTTCCTGGCACACCGCCCTCCGGTGTGCATGATTACCAACCCTAATCCGCGTAGTTCTCCGCCATGCTGAACGGGAGGCTCCCGTCTCCATTCGGCTCCCCCTCTGACTACGCCCTGTACTCCCTACTTGCACCCGGTCAGCACCATAGCACCGCAGAGGTTACTCCAGAACAGGCCCATTCCTGCGCCCGACAGGTGGACGTCGTCTTTCGTGAATAGCTCGGGACGGTCGGTGTGGATGAGGCCATGTCTGACGAATGCCAGGCCATTTACCCTGCAGAACTTACTCACTGCCAGGTTCAGTTTCTTAAGGGAATTGTCCACTGCTTTCTGTGATTCTGCCCCGCGCCAAACTTGGTGGCCGATTACCTCAGACCACACGATCGCTGACCCCCGGAACGACCTAGCTGCCTCTGTCAGGTCTCTCTGCATGCTGTGGAGGAGTGCCCGGCTCCCTAGCTGTGCCAGGTCGTTGCCGCCCAGGTGTATTATCAGGACGTCCGGGTGCCAGGCTGCGTCCGCCCTCAGCTCCTTGAGTATCGCTGTGAGCTGTTCCCATTTCATTCCCGGCCTGCTGAACCACCGGATGCATGTGTCCGCTGGTGCACCTTTCGCTTTACATCCCCCGTCCCGCCACCAGCTCTGCATCCGGGAGACAAATGAGTGTCCCACCACCCATACCAGGCGCGGTCTCCGTCCTGTTAAAGGAAGGAAACAGTGTCACTTGTTGTGCTGGCCTGCTCCTGGTCCACTTGGCCCTGGCCATAGTAACTGTGGTCTCACATATCTCTTGTAGGCCGGTGACCTCCATCGGCCTACTTCCTTGATGCCTGCTTCGGGCATCCCGAGCATTGCCGCCGTCGTGGCCGCCCCTATCCAGGATGAGTGGGACCCGAAGGCCGCTGGGTGCAGCCCTGCTTTACCCAGCGCGCTGCGCATGACGGATGTGAATTGGAACCTGCTCAGCTGAGTGCCGTCCCTGTGCCTAAATAAGGGGCCTTCCCCTGCCGGGCGTACTGCCATGAAGGCCATTAAGCAGCAAGCCCCGCAGCAGCCATGATCTTTGATGCACTGTAGTCTAATCTTGACCCTTTCCCTGCTTGGTCGGTTTTTGACCATCTTAGCAGTATCTCCACTCCGTTAGCTATGGACGTTACGTCCTTCGCCTGTAGGCATCTCTCTGCTGTTCCCCACTTTGTAGGGGCTACCAACTCGCTGATGCGGAAGGCCCCAAAGAAGGCAGTGACGAAGGCCGCCCGGAACAGCGCTAGCTCGAATTGGTCGGAGACTACTCCCCCTAGGGCACCAAAAAGCACTCTTAGTCGTGTGAAGTCAATGGGGTGCCTTGCGTCCTTCCTCGGGCCTTCCTTCCTTTTCCACCCTTCATTGCTGCTTTGATGTAATGGGATGCCACAGGGTTTTGGCCGGTCTCTATCCTTGCGAAATGCGCCACGGCGGCTAAGTGGGCCTGGGCCCATGACCTGGATTTTCCTACCCGGAACGCCCATTGTATGAAATGTTCTGCTGCCCTGCGTGTTGCGCCCATGTCCTCTATGGATGTGATCCCGCCCACCTTCATGACTGTCTCCAGGTACTTCTTGTACCTCCTGGCCGCTTCGGGCGTGAGTGCCTGCTGTACCAATTCCCTCAGGTCTGCCCTGCCAGCTTCCAAAGGTGCTCCGGAAACGGGGTCATGTACCGCTCCGCCCTGGGCGCCAGCTTCCTGACCCTCGCTGTCTGTTGCCTGGATAGAGCGTCTGCCACCTCGTTCTCCACCCCTGCGATGTGGCGTGCCCGCACCTCCATGTTTCCTTCCAGCTGTAATGCAACCAACCTACGCATTAGCCGCAGTGTGTCCGGGCACCTGGCAGACCCCTTATTAATTGCCTGCACCACCCCCTTGTTGTCGGACCATAAGGTTAATTTCAAGTTCTGAAGTTGTTCGGACCATACCGTCATCGCTACTATTATGGGGAATAGCTCCAGGAATGTGATGTTCTTGGTGATGCCCTGCCTGTGCCAACTACTGGGCCATGGTTCTGCGCACCACCTGTCCCCCAGGATAGCCCCAAAGCCTGTGCTGCCTGATGCGTCCATGTATAGCTCTATCTGTTGGTTGTTCAACCATCCCTCCCGCCAAATGAGCGTGCCGGTAAAGTCCCTCAGGAAGGAGTCCCACATCCCCAAGTCCTTTCGGACGTCCGTGTTCAACCTGACGTGGTGGTGTTTTTTGGCGAGGCCCGTGTCAGCTGTGTCAATCGCCTGGCGAATACCTTGCCCGCTGGTATAACTCTTGTTGCGAAATTCAGTTTGCCTATTAGCCCCTGTAGCTCCCTCAGTGTTGCCTTCTCCCGGCCGCATAAGTCCCTGATCTCCTTCCTGAAGTCTGCTACCTTATCAGCCGGGAGCCTGGAAGTTGCAATCGAGTCCAGCTCTATCCCTAAGAAGGTGATGGTGGTGGCTGGCCCTTCAGTTTTTTCCTTGGATAGGGGGATCCCTAGCTCTTCGGCTAAACCTATGAATGCCGCCAATGTGCTCGCGCACTCGGTGGATTCTGCTGGGCCCATAAATAGAAAGTCATCCGAGTAGTGGAGCTTGCCCCCAGCCGGGTGTCTATCGTGCAGGGCCCACTCCACAAAGGTGCTGAAGATCTCAAAGTAGGCGCAAGATATTGAACACCCCATGGGCATGGCTTTGTCCACGTAGGTGTCCCCTTCCCACCTGAAACCTAGGAGGTGGAAGCTATCTGGGTGCACTGGCAGTAAGCGGAAAGCAGACTCAATGTCTGCTTTTGCCATCAGGGTCCCCCTCCCTGTCGCCGGCACTACATCTATGGTGTCATCAACTGTGGCGTAGCTCACAGAGCAGATGTCTGAGCTGATGCCGTCGTTTACTGATGCTCCCTTCGGGAATAAGAGGTGGTGGATGAGGCGGTATTGCCCTTCCTCTTTTTTGGTAAATATCCCTAGCGGGGAGATAACCAGCCCTTCTGTCAGCTCTGATGGGAGGGGGCCCTCTATCCTACCTAGTCTCTTCTCCTTCTCAATCTTCTTGGTGACTACCCCAGGTTGCATTGTTGTGGATTTCAGGTTCGTCTTGCAGCCCGCTGGGAGGGGTCCCTGGAAAGGGATGGGAAAGCCTTCACTAAAACCGCGCACTAAAATTGCTGCGTCTACCTTCCTGTGGTACCTGTTAGCCAGCCTGGTCAGTTCCACTGTTCTGATGGGGGACCTTGCTATCGCGCACATCTGGAGCCCCGTCATGTCCCCCGGGGCCCCGGTGCCCCTCCTCATTTTTTTCTGTCCTTTCTTTCGCCTTTCTGCTCCTTTCGGCGTCGGCATCCCGCCGCCGGGTTCCCTCCCCTGCATTTGGTGCATGTGTGTTGGAATCTGCATGCTGCCCCATATGTGCATTTGTTTGTTTCGAATTTCCAGCAAATTGCGGGTGTCCCGGAGTGGGGCGTGTTTACCCGTGCCAAACTGCCTGTGCATCTGAAATGGTTTGCCCCTCCCCCTGTGGGCGTGCCCGCAAAAGGACTGCTTGCTCCTGCCGTGCCAAGTCTTGGCCTCCTTAGGAACCATCATTTTATGTATGAAGCCAGATACATCCTCTTCATTCCACTCCATTTCTGGGTGGGTCTGCATTTTTAATCCAAAACCTTTGTCGTATTCTAGCCACGCCTCGCCCGGAAACTGCCTTTGCGTGCTGTGTATGCTCACTTCATACAGCCATAGGTCCGCTGCGCAGCGCGGGAATTTTTCTACAATCATGCATGCCATAATTCTAAATGCGTCCAGCCAGTTGTCGAAGTTCCTTTCCTTCCGCTCCCTGCGTCTTTCTTTCCTGTCCTCTTCTTTCTTGTCACATGTGGTTAGATCCAACCCCTCTAACTGTATCTCCAATAGCGAGAATATGTCTATGAACTCCTTCCTCCATATTCTTTCCTTCACCGCTAGTGGTATCAGGCTAGCCAGCCCCGTGGCTCTGGTGGTTATCGGGGCAGGCCCTGGGGTTGGTCGCGCATACCCCTCTGCAGCCGAGATAGGTTGGTTGCCGATGTCCCTTGCCCCCCATGCTGCCATTGGTGACTCCCCTATTGCCCTGTGTTGTGGTGCCCCTTGGCCATTCAGGGCCGCCCTGTGTGCCCACCCTGGGTCGATTAGGTGCCATGGTAGCCCTGACGAATCTTCCTCATCATCTGTGACCTCCTCCACCTCTGTAGCCCTTTGGCCTGGCTGCCTACCCCCCACTGCAGCGCCCTGCGAGTTTGCATTCATCAACATTGGTGTCTTGCCTTAATACATTCCGCTACTATCGCGCTCAAATGCTCACCCGCTGCTGGTGTGTCCACAATCCCCTTGTCCAGTCCCGCCGCCGCCGTGTAAGGCCTAGGAGGCCGGGCCGTCTTCGGGGCTGCTTTCTTGTGTGCCGCCCCTTCTGCGAGCTTGGCTGGGAGCTTCCTTTGCCTCTTGCCTGGTGGTGGCTGGCTGCTGGGCCCTTCTCCCCCGTTGTTCAAAAGGTGTGGGTCCAACCAGCTCCTCCCGTGCACAGCCGGCGCTTCCCTGACACTTCGCAGTAGGTCGTCGAGGTCCTCCTGTTGCCGCTTTCCTTTTCCCCTTTTAGCCATTTTGCTTCCCTTTGCTCCTCGCTGCTTGCCTGGGCCTGCTTGCTGGCTGCTCGGCCCTGCCTTGGCCTGCTTGCACTTCCTGTGGTGCTGGGCAGGTGCTGCCTCTTTGCTCCTCGCCGCTAGCTGACTGCTCGACCATGCCTGGGCCTGTTTGTGCTTGGCGCTGCTGTGCTCAATTGTGGGGTGCTGCCGCTACTCCATGCCCCAAACTGAACCCTTCTGGCGGGGTGCTGCCGCCGAACTATGCACCAAGCGTGCCGTGCTTCTTGCTTTGGTAGCGCGCTATGAAACGACTGCCTCGTACCCTGCCCGAGCTTTGTCGTGCCTCCCCACGCTCGGCTGTGCTCAGTGCGGCGCTTTCGGACCACAGCTATCACAGCTGCTTCTCTACAGCTGGTGCGTTACTGACTGAGCTGTCTGGGGAAATGTCCTCCAGTGCGTCGCGGCCAGTCCCGCACCCGGTCTGTACTCGCTCTGCCCCACGGCGCTCCCGGATACAAAGCTCTGGGGATTGTTTCCTGTCCCAATCGGGTGCCCTCCGCCGAGTTCCTCCGGCTGCCCTGGGGGATTCGCCGCCCTGCCGTGTGGACTCCGGCTTCTCTTGCTGCGTTTCGTTCGCCCGGGCAGCTCACCTTGTACTCCGGCTGATACGTGAGGTGTTCCCCTGATCCTCGTCCTCATGCCTGAATGCTCGTCAGGGGGGAGATACCGAGGATTTGCCACTTAGCCGGGTGGGCTCCGACGCTGTTCCTGCTGCTCCTCTCGCCGAAGGTTCCCTTTTTGCTCCGGCGGACCCCCTGGGCCCTTTTCCCGGTCCTCTGTCCGTGCACCTGTTTGGGGTTCTCCGGATGCCGACTTCTTGCTCTGCCGTGTACCTGGCTGGGCCTCGGCGTCCCGGCCGCCGATTTCGAGCCTCCGGCGTGCCTCTTCCAGAGCCTGGTCCTCGCTCAGCTCCTGCTCTCCGCTCCCAATGCTCCGCCTCAGGTACAATTTCTGAATTTCCGGTTCTTCTGCTGCTCAGCCGTGGACATGGCGCTCACCTGGGGGAGCAGCCTTATATCCCCCCTGACCCTATGCCCCTCCGCTTGCACCCTCCCTATTGGGGTGTTCGTAACATGCTCCCCCCTCCTATTGGCCCGGCTGGCCCACCTATTGCCTGAGGGGGGGGGGGGATCCTTCATGCTATTTCCCGCCCTGTACCGGTAGCGCGCCAAAATCTGGCGCGCTACCTGGACTGTCCTTGTGGGGGGAGGAGAGGGCATGGCGACCGTTATGGCGCCGGCTCTCGAGCTCCCCCCTTCGTGGTGGCAGCCTCTGCTCTAAACAATGGTTTGGGATGCGTCCTGAGTGATTGCCAGTATTTGATATTAATTTAAGTAGTGCAACCATTAATTAGTTGTTGCAGTATTTGAGGGTCCACCTTGGGATCTTGTGGTTGCCTTGCTCTTGCCGTGAAAGTTGGAAAGAACTTTAACGCCACACCAGTTTCAAAAGTCACCAGCCACCACTGTCCACCACACTAAAGGGCATATTATCTAGATGTGCGTTATATAGCGCACATCGCACATTTCCATATCGCCGGCTATCGCCGGATTTTTTCGATATGGAACATTAGCGCATGAAAACAAGCGTTGTTTTCACGCGCTGTGTGCCTTGATAATATGGGGGTGTGGATTCAGCGTTATGATCCACACCCCCATGTTATCAATGCCTTAACACCTGGTCAGAGCAGGCGTTGGGAGACCTGCGATAAACGAGTTTATCGCAGGTCTTCTTCTCACAAAGCCTGCCTTGGTAATACGGTGTTCCCACCTCCAACCACATTTTACATGTGGTTGGACGTGGGACGTCCCACTTTGCATGTCATTAGCGATGTTTCTCGCTGACATGCAAAGTTGGCTTGAGGCAGGCATTAGCATGCCCTTGTTAATAGGGCGCTGGAAGTATCGCCGCTTTCTCGGCACAATTCGCCGAAAAAGCGGCGATACTTCAGCTTGCTAATATGCCCCTATATTCTTTTTCCTGCAAACTTTCCTCCAGGTAACAAAAGGTATATCTACTACGTGACAACTACCAAAAACTCCCAACCAACGAACACCACTCCCTGAATTGGGTTTGCTGTTTACTCCCTTTCAAAGACATAATTCCTACACCATTTTATACATAGTACCTCCCACACATTTCAGCGACCACAGTGATGTATAATGCAGGGAGACAATAGTTGTAGAAGCACTTTCATCAAACTGACTTAGATCACAAGCACTTCTCCGGTCCAGAACGTCTGTCTCTATTGACCGTGAAGGATACAGCCCATATTTTTGACTCTCGATAGCCCTGCTGTCAAGGAGACAGGGCACATTGTATTTACTTTAAATGCCTTAGCATAACGGGGCTCGAACATACATACTGACGTCAAGCAGGACAGATACACTCCTCCAAGGAACATCACGGAGGATCAGAGAGAGGTCACTCACTCGTGGCTGTCAGATAAACAGTTTCTAAAGTGCAGTGATGTTTGTGGGTAGAAGCAGAGATATAATCATTAATATCCAAATAGATCGTCGATATATTTATTTGATGTATTCGAAAGGTATTCTTTCATTTTTGGTGAAAAGCATTTCTACTTTTTCTTTCAATTTGAACACGTTCTTTTCTTGTGTCGGCCAATGGTCGAAGCAGACACTGTGTCGAACGCCCGCACCGCGTCGGAATGTCCGCCGTGGTAAATGGGTTAATAACTGATAAAAATTACAAAATATAACATACACACTTCTAATCTATATGTACATTGAGTTGGGTTAAGTAAAGTAAACTAATAAAAGTATTAGAAGAAATTAGAAGAAGCTAAGAGCCTAAGCCACGCACATAAATTGTACCCATTTGCATGGATGCATTGAAAAAATATTAAAATAAGCACATTCAATAAATAATAATTTCGGCAAACCTTTAATAATAACATTCTAAAAATTTGGCTCAAATCTTACTGAAATCGTTTCTGTGAGAGAAAGTGCCAATGTGCCATTATTTCTGAGGATAATTTTGATAACTAAATCGTCGTTCCTGTGTTGCTTTTTTTTTTTGTTGCTTTTTTTCACGTTGATTTGCTTTTTTGTACGTTATAGTTCTTTTTTGAAGCATGGTGTGTCACGTCTATCAGGTGCTGAGCAGTTTGAACGGCAATTAAATACCATGGTGCTTGACTGGAATTCAGTTTCCCTGACAAATTATTTCATGTGAGTGATCTTGTCCCACCTCTCTGAAAAACGATTTTACAATAGAGTAATGTGTAAATACGAGTTATTTGCTTTCATGCATTCCTAATGAAGATTGAGCTCTTAAATGCTGCCTTTAGGCATGCCTTCTTATAATTTCACCCACTGTGACGCGTACCACTGCAAGAAGCCACAAATAGGGACATAAAAAAGATATCAACTTCAGACTATCGAATGCCACAATATTTCCAAGATAAGTATATATAAGCAAACGTGGTGCCCTATTCTTAACTTCATTTCTACATACCTAGAAAAAAAAAATATTTATATTGACATAATAGAAGGCAACATTGCTGAAATAGATTAGTCGTCTGTACGGTACCTTAATATGATGGAATAAACCCTTTTTGATTTTTATTTCTCAATGTAGTGCAAATTGCAATCTCATTCTTCATTACGCAATATATATTATATATACATGTATATTTATATATTTTTATATATATAGATGCATATATATATATACACACGTATATACATTTTTTTCATTGAAAAAAACAAAGGTTACAGGTACGTTAAGTAGCCTTATAAATTCACTGTAAATACCAAAGGTTACATGGATGTTCAGGTTTCGCTCATACAAAACCAGTGAAATGCAGCAGATATAGTTACCTGAGCTAACTATAACTTAAGCCACCGCAGTGCACTGCTTATGACCTTGCATATTACATCACTGATGACATCATCAAGTGACTGTGAATGTTTTTTTAGAGTTTCTGGGTGTTAAACATATATACTAACCTACTACAAAAGTTTAATTAGTATACTACGTGCACGACTACTGAGTGATAGTACTTCTAACATATTATGTGAGTGGCTGTGTGACTGTATGTATCCTTGCGTGTATGGGTATGCGCGATGCTGTATGGGTGCATAACTGAGTCTGTGAATAGCTGTCTGGGTGAATGAGATGGTATGTTTGTGGCTGTATTGGTGAGTCAGCGGCTGTGTCAGCAGCTGTATGAGTGAGTAAGTGGGAGTGTGAGTGGCTCTAAGGGTGGGCAACTAGGTGTGTAATGACTGCATGGGTGACTTAGTGGGTGTCTGAAGGGCTGTATGAGTGAGTGACTGAGTGTGTGAGTAGCTGCATGGGCGAGTGAGTGGCAGTTTGAGTGGGTGTTTGGTTAAGTGAGTCAGTGTGTGAGTAGCAGTATTGGAGAGAGAGCAGCTGTGATTGGCTGTATGAGTGAGTGAGTGGATGTGTGAGTGCTTGTATTGATTTGTGAATGGGGTATGTAAGTGATTGTGTAGTTGGGTGAGTGAGTGCCTGTAGGGGTGAGTAGGAGGCTGTGTTGAGAGGCTGTATGGGTGAGTGAGTGGGTGTGTTTGGGGCTGTGTAGGTGAATAAGTGGGTGTGTAAGTAGCTGTATGGGTGAGTGTGTGGCTCTGTGAGTCACTGTATGGGTGAGTGATTGGTTGTTATTAGGAGCTTTATGGCTGAGAAAATTATTGTGTGAGTGACTGTATAAGTGAGTGAGTGGGTGTGTGAGTGGCTCTATGAAGAAGTGAGTGGATGTCTGAGTACTGGTAAGGCCTGAAATTGGTATGTGAGTGGTTGTCTGGGTGTGTGAATGGGCATACGAGAGGCTGTTTGGTATATGAGTGTTTCTGTGGCTAATGGCATCAGTGATATCAGCTGTGATGCCATTTAGGATGTCATCAGTGATATCACTGTCTATGTCATGAGAGATGTAATGTGTGAGGTCATAGACAGTCCATTGCAGTGGCTTAAGCTATTGTTAGCTCAGGTAATTGTAGCTGCTGAATTTCACTGGTTTTGTAAGAGTGAAATCTGAGCCTAACTATAATATCCATGTAACCTTTGTTTTTTACTGAATTTTTAAAGGTTTTTTTAATTCTATTTTCAAACTATAACCTACCTGTAACCTTTGATTTTTTTCAGTAAATTTATATGTTTTTTTAAATTCTATTTCCTAACTATTACGTGCCTGTAAACTTTGGTTTTTCAAGTGCATTTCTATTGTTTTTTTAACCGGCAGTTGCGTTAGCAGAGTGGTGAAGTAAGGGGGCGGGTCCTCCAACCAGCTTTTAGGAATACTGATTTGTTGGACATTCTGGAGGTAACAGGAGGGCTTATGGGCCCCAAGAACCCTAATCATCCACAATGACTTTATCCCCCAACCAGTAGTGAACCATGAGGCCATTTTCAGAGTGATGGAGAAAATGGGCATGTCCTCTGAAGACCTCTCAGTAATTCCGCTGTGTAGGATTTACTGGACAGGAGTGCTAGTTTGCCCCCAAAGTCACTCTAGAGCCAAGGGGACTTCATCCCCAAACCATTACTGCGCCAGGAGGTGCGTTTGCAGAGTAGTGGAGAAAGGTGTCATGGCCTCCAAAGTCCTCTCAGAAATCGCGCTCTGTGGGACTTACTGTAGGTAACAGGAGGGCTTGCTGACCCCCAAGGACCCTCTATAGCCAAGGGGACTTCATCCCCAACCAGCACTGTATCAGAAGGCTCGCTTGCAGAGCGATGGAGAAAGGAGGCATGGCCTTCAAAGTCCTCTCAGCAATCACACTGTCTGGGACTTACATGAGGTAACAGGAGGGATTATTGGCACCCAGTACCCTCAGCATCCATGGTGATGTCATGCCCCAACCAGCAGTGCACCAGGAGATGCTTTTGCAGAGTGATGGAGAAAGGAGGCATGGCCTTCGAAGTCCTTTCATCAATCCCGCTCTGTGGGACTTACTGGAGGCAACAGGAGGGCTTGTTGCCCCACAAGGACCCCCTATAGCCAATGGGACTTCATCACCAACCAGCAGTGCACTAGGAGGCATGTTTGCAGAGTAGTGGAGAAAGATAGCATGGCCTCCGAAGTCCTCTCAGCAATTCCGCTGTTTGGGATTTACTAGAGGTAACAGGAGGGCTAGTTGTCCCCGCAGCCAAGGAGACTTCATCCACCAACCAGTTGTGCGCCAGGAGGAGCATTTGCAGAGTGGTTGACAAAGGGGGTGGGCCTCCGGTGACTTGCCGGTCTTTTAAAAAAAAATTGTATTTATTCCGGTGTGTAGTCGCGTGGCCCCCCTTCTCTGGGCAAATTTAATCCCAGGGACTAATCCACCTGGCCAGTCCTATTTTGAATTGGGAGGGGGGAGTGCTGCCCCACTCCCTGGGCTGATTTCAGCCCCGGGACCCCATCCGCCACCTTCTTGTAAATATTTATTTCACAAATTTATTGGATGGGGGCCCCGGGTCCAGGCCTTTTCTTTTTTTTACATTATTAAATAATGGGAGGGGGCCTGTGGGGACCCCCTCCTGGGCCGATTTCGGCTCCAGGGACTCCATCCCCACGGTCCTGCCTCTAGTGTGGGTGCCCTGGCCCCAACCAGTGCACCCACTGAGCAATGATTAAGACAGCAGTGCCTGCCAGGTCCCTACCTCCTGTGGGAGCCGCCAACATGCAGCTCCCTCTGTGTCAAAGCAATTGTGTTCGGCTTTGAGCATGCTCTTGCTTCCTAAAAGTGGAGCACAGTTTGCCATGGCTCGGCAGGAGCTGTAAGGCTCCTGCTGAGCTATCTCCCGGGGTACCCCGGGAGATAGCAGGAGCCGGCCCTGGGGCTGTCCCCAGGGCCATCTTGGCTCTAGGAGGCCCCCTCCTTTCATATTATTGGTCCCTGGGAGGTGGCAGTCTTCAGGGCTCTGGGAGGGTAAGAACCCCCCCCCCACATTTAACTTGACTTAAACCCCGAGGAGATAGTGGTCCCTGGGGTTTGGGGGGGTTTAAGAGACCCACCCATTATTCAAGAAATAAGACCCCGGGAGGTAGGGAAGGCTATAAAGGCCTCCCTTGCATTTTTTTGTAAAAGAGGACCTTGGAGATGTGTCCCCCCTCCTCCTATTTTATTATGCCCCGGGACAATGCCCACATGGGGGCCAATTAGAAACGAAGCGTGGGAATCACCTGTCCTGAAGTTAAAAACAAAAAGTGATAAAAAGGGGCAGTGTATGGATAATCTGCACCTCTAGGTACCCATGGGGGGACACAATGGAGCCCCCCTTGGACTCAGCAGTTTCCCTGCTTGGTCCGGCTTGGGCAGGGAAACTTGTGTTTGCTCCCACCTGGCTGGAGCATTCTCGAAACTTCTGCCAAACGGGAGCAAACACAACGTCTGCTCCCAGCTGGCAGGAGCTTTAAAAATGGTCACGCCAGCTGGGAGCAGACTTGAGGTCTTTCTATTTCCCTGCCTGCACTGATGCAGGCAGTGAAACAGATCAAAAAATTGATCCCATATGGAGGGAGCAGCATAAATAGATGTACCCTATAGGAGGGAGCAATGCCGGTTCCCATAGCATGCAAGGTGCTGGCTAGGGCTGCAGGGGCCCTGGAGCTCCCGCTGTGGCCCAAATTCGTGTGTGGTGGGTGCCCTGGATGGGCATCAGGGCACCCACCTTTACTAAATGATTACCCCAGGGCATGGTGTCCCCGGGCCGAATGTGTCTCAGGGAGGGAAGCCAGGTGGACCCCTCTCCATGACAATAAAACACAGCCTGGGGATTGGATACCCAGGGCCTTTTTAAGGCTCCAAGAAGGAGGATGTGCGGTCCCTTCTCTTTAGTTAATACATTGGGCCACTGGGGATGGGGTCTATGAAGCTTATGGAGGGAGGCAGGGCCCAAATCCGAACACAAACCTGTCCTGGCAAATCTGCCGGACAGGCCATGTGGGGGGTTGCTAGCAAGAAGCAACACACCATCCGAATTAGCACTGCTGCCGGTTTTGTTACAGGGGGCTGATATTGCAGCACTGCTGCAGACCCGGCCCCCAGTAACAAAACCGGCCCCCCACCAGTTGAAAAAACAGCCCTTGCCCTTCCGGCCCACCAGGAAAATGCTCAGTGCCCGCTACTGCCAGTCCAACCCTGCAGGGAGCGGGTCTTGTGCCCCATCCCCATAAATATCATACATGGCCCTTGGGGAAGGGGTCCTCAGGGCCAAAATATGCTCAGAGAGGAGGACCACGTAGCCCCACTCCCCTTCAAATATCAATATGTGGCCCTGGAAGATGGGTTCCCCATGGTCTAGTGAGGATTAGGGCCGCTGCCACGGGCCCCTACCGTTTAAAAATAAATAAATCCCGTGGGATGCCATGTCATAACTGATGTCATTTGAGATGTCATTAGTGATGTTAGAAATTATGTCATAGAACATGTCATGCTGTGGGGTCATAGGCAGTACATTGTGTTGTGGGAATGCAAGTTACAGTTAGCTCTGCTAACTATAGCTGGTAAATGTTTGTGTTTTTTTTTAGTTCAACACGTTTATGCTGTAGCTGACATACATACCTAACTAAAACATTACTTTAACCTTTCTTTTTTTTCCAGTAAAGATAGATAGATAGATAGATAGATAGATAGATAGATAGATAGATAGATAGATAGATAGATAGATAGATAGATAGATAGATAGATAGATAGATAGATAGATGTAAGGCGATATTTTGGAGTTGATATTTCTGTACATCGGTGTGAAACACTCAATATTTCAGTAGTACTCCCCACTGGGCAGCCTGCACCTTTGTTTTATTTGCGACTAGGTTGTTCTTCATTTTTATTTGAATGGTTTTGCAACAATCATTATTCCCTTGCTAGGGATTTCTACACATCTGTGCACTGTTGATAGCTGTTAGTTATAACTGTATTGTTTATTGTTCATTTAGTTAAAACCATTACAATTAAGAAATGCAATGATTTCCGAAACAATATATGAGCAGTGACACAATAAATAATTAAAATAGCAATGAAGGACACAAACAAAGAACCGGTTCTGTGAAAAAAAATGTAAACCATAATCAATCATCTGATGGGTTTTTAAAATATCAACTCTATTGTATAATAAGAAGAAGCAATACTGCATGATAACTGTTCTCCTTTTTAAAATTATTTGCATAATTCTCTTCAATATATCCATAGAGGACAGTATTATTTTCTGCTGTTCATTGCAGTCGCGGCTTGTGCAGGTAAGCACGGTGGGGCAAGTGGAAATGACAAACTACAGAATAGGGAAAATAAATAAATAAATAAAACCACTTACCTTGCGCTTGCGGAGTCAGCAATGAGGAGAGCGCAAGGTAAGTGGTCTTATTTATTTATTTTCCCTATTATGTCATTTGTCACTTCCAAACCCCATCCACTCCCCCCCCCCCCCCCCCCCCGGTCACCGCCTTGCCAAACTCTGCTTACCTGCACGAACCGCCACTGGTTGATTGCCCAGTTCCCTATGGAATGCACGTTCACCCTGACTCTTCTAGCCCATTTGTGAAGAAGGCATGTATGTCTAGTGCTGAATTTAGAAAAAAAATAAGTGACAGCACCTAAAGTTTTGCTTAGAAGGCCGTGGCTGCCGCTGCCAAATGCTGTGGGTAATAAATACTAAACCTGTCCAGCCTTCAATCCATCTCATGCCTCGTTCATCCACCATCCTATATGTCCTACTCTTTTAACTCACTCGTGAAGATTTTTTAACCCTTGTTGTCTCTTTGTAACTCTTTTTCTCTTTTTCCATCTTTCCCCCTTTTCTGCCTTACTCTGTCTGGTTCTGGGTTAAAGCCTGTTCATGGAAAATAACAGCCCAGGTCCCCAAAAATGAATGCCTGAGGGCCCCACTGTTAGACTTGGCTCTTCTGGTAGGGTCACCCCTAAACTTTTTGCTTTTTGAATGTGAATTGGTGGTAGTGATTTTTGGTTTCTGCGCACTTTCACTGTGTCCCAGTGGAAAGTGTGTGCGCACTCTGAGTGTGTGGAGTAAGGTTGGCCTGCCCTCCAATAGGAATGCATGGGGAATGTGTGTGTCCCTGGTAGTTCCTGATGCGGGAGGTGTGCAGGCTCGAATTTGGTATGTGCGGACTCGTGCGATTGAATGCTGCGCAATGATATGTGCGGCATGAATGTGTCTAGTATGGAAGTGCCACTTCTAGAAGTGTGCCTGTCTGTGCAGTGAATGTGCTGGCTTGTAATTGGCTGGAGTTGGCTGGTGTGCCAGGCTCCGTGGGTATGCCCCGGTGGTGAGTGTTGAGATTAGCATGTGTGATGTGAGGGAGTGGTGCACCTGGGACCTGAATAGGGCTGGGCTTTCCCCTAACAATGCTGGCTCCGCCCCCTGTGGTGCAACTGATGACCCTAGCCTGCCTGGTGAATGGAAAGGGTAGCTGAGGTAAACAAAGTACTCCAAAACCAGCTGTGACTGGTTTTTCCCCCACCCTGCACCCTGAGACAAAGGAATTCACTGTATAACAAGCATTTACAATGCAATGGTTTCGCCTTTGTTAAAGTTAGAGCTATTGGCATTGCTCTTGACATTATTTTTATTTATGTATTTTTTAACATAAATAAATGGCATTGTCATTTACAATGCCACTAGCTTTATCTCTCGCAAATGACACACACAGAGCCCCCCCCACACACACAGCCACACAAAGCTCCCCACACACACAGCCGCACAAAGCTCCCCACACACACAGCCGCACAAAGCTCCCCACACACACAGCCACACAAAGCTCCCCACACACACAGCCACACAAAGCTCCCCACACACACAGCCACACAAACCTCCCCACACACACAGCCACACAGAGCCCTCCACACACACCCACATGGCACAAGCAGGCAACAGGGGCACACTGAGGCACAAGCAGGCAACAGGGGCACACGGACGCACAAGCAGGCAACAGGGGCACACTGAGGCACAAGCAGGCAACAGGGGCACACGGAGGCACAAGCAGGCAACAGGGGCACACGGAGGCACAAGCAGGCAACAGGGGCACAAGCAGGCAACAAGGGCACACGGAGGCACAAGCAGGCAACAGGGGCACACGGAGGCACAAGCAGGCAACAGGGGCGCACAAGCAGGCAACAGGGGCACGAAAACTGAGGCACAAGCAGGCGACAGGGGCACACGGAGGCACAAGCAGGCAACAGGGGCACACGGAGGCACAAGCAGGCAACAGGGGCGCACAAGCAGGCAACAGGGGCACGAAAACTGAGGCACAAACAGGCGACAGGGGCACACGGAGGCACAAGCAGGCAACAGGGGCACACGGAGGCACAAGCAGGCAACAGGGTCAGGAAAACAAGCACAAGCAGGCAAAAGGGTCACAAGCAGGAATTGTAATTTAGACGGGGCTGAAGTGGAGAACGGTCAGTAGGGAAGTAGTGTGGCTGGTGCAGTGGTACCAAGTGGTACCAATTATTCTGCAATTGACACTTGCTTTATTCCCACCTTTCTGTTTACAGACTACACTCCGAGCTACTGTAGTGGCAGTATCCTCTGAGCTCGTGTCGCAGAGCTGCCAGGTGGCGCAATGTATATTCAAGAGCACGTATGGGCCCCTATGTATAATATAGTCTCGGCGTGAAAGCAGCAAAATACAAAAAATATGTATGATTACAGCTTTACAGATGAACAGCAGTAAAGATGCATGATTAGAAATAGTGAGTTTAAACTACTAGTGTGAACTTTTTGGGTGTGTTCCTGCCTAATCAAATATATGAAGAATGCTACCTTTTTTTACTGGATCTGTACTATAAATGTATTAAAATGTGTTTTATTGGAATACAAATAGCTTAATTAAATCCCTCCTTCAGAAACAAAAAGAGTAGCTTTGGGTTCAAAAAGAAGGTTGTGTGCTAAAGGTCACACTGTGTGACAGAGCTTGGGTATAGTAGTCGTTTTACAAAGTGCACTTAAGCCGAAGCTGGTTTAGCATTTACTGTATTTTTGTAGGGACCTTGTATGTAGGAGACCTGTTTGTACCTTAGTAAATATGGGCCAAAGCTTTAACGACTCACTCATCGAAACAGTTTGCTAATCCTGCCACTATTTAATTAAATTCCAGAAAAAATATGTAATGCGTTTTTAAAGACCACTTGCTGATGGCAGCTGCGTCCTTTGCCATGGTGGTCCCCTGTCATGCTCCATAAATGGCACATGCCATCCAGGTTACTTTGGAGGGTGGCACAGGGGCACAGCGTGGCGATCTCTTTCACGCAGAGGGACGGTTTCAAGACCTCAACAAAGAGAGGCATTCGCCCCTCCATGCCCCCTGCCCCCTGCGGGGGGCGTGTCACAACTAGCAGGCCTGGCGTGCACCAAGCACATCTGTCACTTGTGAGGAAATAAATGGCTCTCCGTGTGGCCAATGGGCTGGCAGTGACTCAGGAGGTCAGCCAACCATGGCAGCCCACCAGCACCTGCCGCCATTTACGCGACACCCCGGCCAGCACGCACAAAGCCAGGCCGCACTCTCTGAACCCGGATCACCAAGGGGTGACCTAAGGCACACAAAACATCCCCCCCAAGGAAGGTTGGCATTTGGAACCCTCCACCCAGCCTTTGTTACAGCGTGGCCCTACACCAATGTCTGCCAAAAAACACCTGCATTACCATAATGTCTGTGCGGGTTCAATGTGCTAAATTACATTAACGCATCTCTCTCCTGCATACATACACAGAACCGTCTGCTTCAGAAACGTGTTTCTAAAACTCCCGTCAAAGTTTTATCTCTCTACTTTGGTTTCCAGTTGATTTTCCCATACTACAAACGGGCTGCGTTAAACCTCTTTACTTCAGGTGTGTATCTTGTGTACAATATGTGATCTCTTTACTCGCTCTCTGATTAACCTGTAGCAGTTAGAATCAAGGAAAGGCGAACTCCCCGTTTCATCCTTCCGAGGTCGATACCCCAACCATCATGCAAACGGGTGATAGTAACACCTGTTATGTACAGCGCCTATTGGTGGCAAAAAGTGCAACATTAAGCGCTGTAAATAATATTTCATGCTGGCTCCTACTCAGCCCCCAGGTGCCTTCCGTCAACCTCAAAAATTGAGCCCCATCAGGACCACGGATCACCTCTTTCCTAAAGATGCTTTGCACAGCTGTGCACAGGAAGGCTCAAACAACAGGCAGAATTTTTGGCTGTCTTCCTTGGAGGAGTCTTCTTTGGGGAACAGAGTAAATAAAAGACCATGGCGGGGATATTAACCTTGTCTTAAAACATAAAAAATTAGCCTGGTCTTAAAACATAGCCCGAGTCCAGTGCCCCTGGGCGCTGCCCCCAACTGCTGCTCTATGAAAGAGGACAATGCTCCTCTGCCTTCAGCCTTTGCAATGAAAGTCTGACGCGAACGTCCAAGATTCAACGTGGCAGCGCTGTTTTGCCTCAGATATAACTGGCGCCAACGGCCCCTCTGGCACGGCCCGACAGCCCCACCTGGCTGCAGCCACCTCAGTGTTTTTAATCACCAAGGGCATCAGCTGGCGATAGGTCTCAGAACCCCCGCCTGCCACGTGCACCCGTTTGTCCTTCACGAAACCTGCGCGCGCCACCTCAGTGCTGCGGCCTCCAGAGCTGCACAGGAACCCGGAAGAGAGGCCCCGCAGCGGGGACTCCTGGTGTTGATCCTGGGTGTGCTCTAAATGTGCTTCCGCCTCAAGACCGAGACACATACTAGATTGTGACATCGCACATTCACGGACCCGTGACTATTTCCCATAGTACAGCTCTACCATCCCTCAGAACTAATTATACATAAACTGCGATAGTAACTGGAAATATTGATTTATGCTAGAACGCTTCTTGAAGTTACTAAGGATATACGAACATAAAGTCGTATCTTTTCATAAAATGAATAACTCTGCTTGGACAATATTTTATTGTGAGACACAAGTGCTGCACGAATTAAGCATTAACAACCTCCCCCCCCCCCCATGACTCCTTACCTAAATGAGAACCCATCCTATACCAGCCAAAAACTCCAGGTCCCAGATTGCATGAATTAAAAAAAAAGATAAAATGCCTAAGGTTGTAAAGGTCTGCTGGCAAGGTGCAGTAAGTCCCAGGGAAGCTTGAAGGTGTCCGGAGAGGTGCAAGAAAGTCAGCGGCCACACATCCCAGGACTTCGAGGGGCAGGAGGTGGGCAGCGGAGCGGCAGCCAAGAACCCGGTGCGGATGAGGGACACGGAGCCGCGGTGCCACCGGGAGGGGAACTGAAAGTGAAATAGGCGACCGCGTGTGATGTCACCGCTGCTCATATAAAGCGCTCCAATACCTTCGGTCGAGATAGCCTATATAAAACTGAAAATATATAGCAAGCATTGGCAAAGCCAGGTCCCGCCTATGTAAGAGCTGTTGGCTTTGTCAATGTGTTGAAGCCTATTACACACCAGCCTGGCTGCGGTTCAGCATGGGAATGTAATTACCATATTGATTTGCACTTCACTCCGATCTGAGGCGGGCTGGGCTGTCGGGAGGGCGGTGTGACCTGCGGCAGGCAGCGTCGAGAGCCTGATTAGGACCTACGGGGTCCTGCTATGCACTTTGCCGCGCTTCGCGGTGCCTTGGACGGGTGAAATCCCGACTCCCTGCCAAGTCTCACGCTTCCCGCGTGAGACGCGATCGGCCCGGTCGGGTCTTGTAGAGCGGATGGCCCCCCTGGTCTACAGGACCCACTCGGGGGGGAACCACCGACCTCAGGGCTATCCAGGGGGAGGGAAGGCCCAAGGACCCAGCGCCGCCTCAGTCACGCGGGCGGGGGCTTCGTTTGCAGCCTGCTGGACCCGACCGCTAAAGGATTCCAGCGGGAGGGGCTGGAGCGCTCTCGCAGCGCGGAGCTGCAGGCAGGCAGAGAGACACAGAGCGGTGCGAGTCAGCGGGAAGGGGCGGCTCGCACCGCGGGGGATATCAACAATACCTTGGCACTTGCAGGCAGGCTGGCAACCCCAAAACCAAGGGGGGAAACAAACGTTGCGGGCCCCGAGCCCGATGATAGTCTCGGTGGCGGCTTTTCTCCGGGGACAGATGCGACACGGGGCAGGAGAGACGTAGAAGTGCCGGCAATGCCGGACCAGACACGGGGGCGTTCCCGGCGTCGCGTGACGTCGGCAAAAGCCAAAGAATGTCGGGAACGCCCCCGTGTCTGGTCCGGCATTGACGGACAGGCCCCTCGTCCAATGGCAAGGCTCCGTTTACGGAGCCAGCCAATCAAGGACGAGGGCCGAACAAAAGCCACACTACAGTTCTCAACAGGATTTCGCCTGCGCGGAAAAGCTGCGCAGAGCGCAGCTTCCGCTAGGCGAAACCTAAAAAGGGGCTGTGTCCCCTTACAAAATGTTCTTGTTCCCAACTCGAATCTGCCAGGGGCGTGCTGCTGCTGGGGCCCAGGGGAGGGCTTGCCTCCCTGGGCCCTGCCCAGCCCCTGGATGCCTGGAGGACTTCTTCCTGGGACCCTGCTGCTTTCTGGGATGGCTCTTGTGACCCTTTGGCGCTGTTTTGCCCTTTAGGGGCTGGATTGCTGTGCCTTTGGCGCCTGGGGTGCTTTCCCTGCATCTGGCCCGTGTGTTTTTGCTCATGTTTATGGCAGGAGCCCACCCTGCTTTGTCGTCCCATTCGGAGGGAGCCTGCCCCCTCAGTTGCGCTCGTTGTCCTTGTTGTTTGCAGAACGGGTGCCCATCCCGTGGTTGTGTGCCTTGGCAAGTGCCCACCTCGCTGCTACATTTTTTGCCTACCGAGGGTGCCCACCCCTCGTATTCTGCTCAAGGGATGCCGCCACCGTCCGCGGCCCACCTGACTGTGGGCGGGGCCACCGGACGGAAGTGGCGCGGCAACCCGGAAGTGACGCCATGAGAGAGAGGAGGTCGGGAGCGCACCCCACCTCCTCAAGCCCCCGGGAAGAAGAGAGGAACGTCCTCCCTCGGCCCGGGGCTCCCGTGGAGTAGGGAGAGCCCCGGGGCCGCCAACAGCAAGGAGCCCAAGTTTTGCGGGGCTCCCGTGTCCTGGAGGGAGCCCAGACAGAGGAAGTCCAGCGGCGCCATGAGAGAGGAGAGAGAGAGAGACGACCGGCAGCGTCAAGAGCCCCGGCAGACCACCATGAAGAGACTGTGTCCCCCCTGCCGCATATAGCGAGGAGCCCGGTAAGTGAGGGCTGGGCATGGGGGAGCACGGCCACATTAGTTCTCGAGCGGCCCCCGCCTGCTAGGGGGACACTCCAACGAAGGGGCACACAATTAGTTGAATGGTCCAGAAGGACCCCATGGACATGGCCGCATTTCACCCCCGCTCCTGGAGGGGGGGTGCAGGGTCCGTTTTTAGAATCCGAGCGGCCCTATGTGCTGAGTGGGCCGCTCCACCGGTAAAGTGGGCACCTTGCTGTTAAGAGGGGCCCACTCCTTTGCTGATCTCTGGAGTCCGAGTGGCGCCCCCATTTTCCGCCCCATCTCCTCCCGAGCCTGAGAGTATCCCAGGGGGCACAGCCATTTTCTAAAAGACCCCAGTGGGGGTCCAGAGGCTCAGTTTGGCGCAGTCTTTGTCCTAAGGGGCTAGCGAGAGCCACTGATGCAGTTTTGTCCTCAGCTGCCCAACACTTCGTAGGCAGCTGCTCTGTTTAGGTTCTTCTTTCTAGGGACTTGCTCTGTTTGACTTATGAGTGAGGCACACTTCTTCATCCCTACCCTGGCCTTCCCCAGCTGCGTAGCTCTTAGTGCCAGCTGCAGCGTTTAGGCCCTGTCCCTGTCTTCAGCTGTCCAGCAAGTAGTGGGCAGCTGCTACGTTTAGGTTTTTGGCGCAGTGGCACAACCTGGACATTGTTGTGAGTTATGTGATTCTTAGGGTGCTAGGAAATGTACTGTGTGTTGTATGTTTTGCACACCCTGTGTTCTGGTACCTCTGAATGTGTTTTTATGCATTATGTACAAAGTTGCTTTCCTTACACCGCTGAATGTATGTTTATGCATCATGTGTTTTCTTCTCCTACACCTCTGAATGTTGTGATGCATCATGTGTAATGTTCTCGTGTTTATACCCCTAAATGTATAGTGATACTTAGGTGGTTGTTCTTCCTAGTACAGGTGTTGCTAGGGAGGTCCTGGTTCCCTGCGTGACATTCTCCTAAGGTGGTTAGGGTTGCGTATGTGGTACTTACCTCCTACCAGTAGTTATTGGTTGTGTGCTCTGTTTCATTTTTGTCCTACAGTGATTATTATTCTAAACCTAAAAGCGCATATTCCTGACAGTGGTCCATGTGGCCCTGTCCTGTACATATCCCCTGTAAGTTCTGCCCGTGCCTCTGGCACATTGTAAAGTGTGTGTTTACTATCTAATGTGTTTTGTAATACAAATGCTATTTTTACATATACCTTGTGTGGAGTTCCTTTTGTGGGGGGCCTGGGATGTTGTTGCTGGTGGGTGCGTGCGCAAATACTTAACTTACATTGCCTCCGGAGTAAGCCTTACTGCTCGTGTCATGCTACCAAGGGGGTGAGCAGGGGTTATCTTGGCGTGTAACTTCCTTGCCCTGACTAGAGTGGTGGTTTATGCCTGACTTTGGCGCAAGCCTCAGCCAACCAGAAATCCCATTTCTAACACTGGAAGGCAAACGGAAGGATAAGGATTTGTGTTTGCGCAGTACCACAGCGACAACTGGCTCCACTACAAAACTCTGCATTTTAGATAGTCACACGGATGGGGATTATGCTTCTAAATGTCATTTCTTTGGAAATGTGTTTCTAGTGCAGTGTGAAGTTTCTGGATTCACCAGTGGGTGGGATCCAGTGGAACTAGCATAAGTGTGTCCAGTGCATGTGTTCCCCGTCCTGTTCCCAGGGTAATGGTACCTGTGTCACGTGGTGGTCAGGTTGAGAAATCAGGGGCGGTAGAAACAGTCTTACCAGTCTGGGGGGGTTGTGTGTGGATGAATAGTGTGTTGCACTGGACGTGGGTGTGAGTTCTCTAGGATGGGGAGCTGCCCCTAAACTTTTTGCTTTTTGAATGTGAATTGGTGGTAGTGATTTTTGGTTTCTGCGCACTTTCAACACTAGCTCCAAATACACGTCTGGTCATGGCTGTGACTGCTCGCTCCTGTTGGGGTTTGCGAGTTGTCTGTGTAGAGCCAGGGCTGTTGGTTTGATTGTGGAAATGTGGCTGGGAATGTGATGGCAATCTAGGCGATGGTGGGTAGTATATCTGTGCAAGTGTCTTCCTGCTTGTCACTAATGTGATGTGGGGGGAGATGAGAATGGAAAGATGTACATGTGTTGTGTGCTGGACCAAGCTGGTATGCGATCTGTCGGCCATTCCTTTTTATGTACCTCTTGGTGAGCAGTGCACTACATTGGACATTACTCAGTCCTTCGTTAGTTTCTTCTCCCAAGTCGACAGCCTCCATGCCCGGCTTTAGAAATGGCTCCATTATAGCTAGCATGATAGGAAAGCACAGTCAAGGCAAGAATAACACACACAAAATAAGATGAAAATGTCTGCATTTAAACGCTTTTTGGAGACCACATATGCGACTTTTTGGGAGACTTAAAGTGCGCATTTAAAGGATGAAACATGGTTTATTTTGAAAATCAATGAATACGCAGTTTGACAGAAACGAAAGGACCTTGCTTGAGCCATGCGGGCGGCTTCTGTTACTTTTGCCTTCACGCTCTTCAAGACCAGCAGGCCATTTTGTTGACAGCCCTCGTGTTGCAAAAGCTCTAGGTCGAAATAAGGCCACGCTGTGTGACGCAGAAGCAGCATGCGTGAGCCCCGTGCCCTGCACCCAGCCGCGTCCATTTATTTTCTCATTCGCCGTCCCATCCCCTTGACAGGCTGGATCGATAAAGGGTCAATAACGCAGCACATCCCTCTTCATCCAATCTCACTCTCGCTCGTTCTGACACGCCCTCCGCCTCGAGTGCCCTTTGCCTGTCTCACGCCTAGGACCTTTTTTTGTCAATAAATTATCACTGCTCAATTAAGTCGCACATCACAACATCCCCCCAGCTCCGTGGACACCTTTGCTCCTTTGAAATAGGCATCAAAGTCCGAACACAGCAAAAAACATACGCAGAGAGCAACCTCGGGGAAAGCAACTGTTTGTAAATTTGTCAAGAATTGTCTAAACATCAGACACATGTAAATGCATATTTGAACATAAGTGCTGTGCTGGATGTCAAAAAGGGGTAGCCTTGGGTAGCAACTAATACCAGTTGTTTGTCCTTTAGTAGCCCTGAAGCTGGCACGGCTTCCAGCATCTCAGGGTTCATGAAAGTTGCAGCTGGAAAAGAGAGAAAGTGGGGCTCTAGGAGTTCTGGTGACTTTTCTTATTTTCAACACCCCGCCTTTCTAACCCCTAGGATGATGCTAAAGTGCTAAGGGTTCGACAAAGGGTGAGCTCTATAATCTCATAAGGGGTAAAAGGGTGAGTAATGTCATCAGGGGTCAAAGAGGGTGTGATATCACTTCCACTTCCCCAGATGTTCTGATGACTCGATGTCCATTATCCAGTGTCATGAATTGTGTCCTAAATTTGAATTTGAACTCCAGAGAGAACAGTGTCTCTTAACCCTCCTCACTCTACTGTGAAAAAATAGAGAAATCCTAGACAACACATAACAGAGGAACGGATGGGGAGAAATGCCGAAAAAATATGTCAAATTAAGGATTTGCTTAGGGCACTGGCCCATTGAAATACACACTAGAGCATAGGTCCTAGTTGAATACGCCACAAATTAAATCCTCACTGACTTTCCAGCATTTACTCAACCACGTGTCTTCACACCTCATTGCAGTGAATGGTTATCTGTCTGAAAATAGGGTGTGTCCATTTTAACTTTATGATTCCCTACATTGTGGGTTTTTCTACTGTGCATCTGCCCTCCCACCCCTATTATGTCTGCTCCACTAAGGAATTAGTAGCAGGCTTGGATGCTTTGTAAGTTTTTGCCAGGCATTCCTCATCCTGGTTAACCCTTAGTTCCGTGACCCTTATCCTGACACTGTGCGGTGTATTCAACATTATTCATTCATAGTGGTGTAGTGTCCCTCCAAGTCGTGCATGTGATAACGCAAAAACATACACCCAGGTTCATTTTTTTACATTTTTACATTTGTAGAACCAACAAACATTTTCCCAGATCAGCACTTTCAGAAATGCTGTTTGTGTGAAAGATCCGCAAGGACATGGTGCATCCAAGACGATCACAATTTCGAAGCCCCAAATAAAATGCATATGCCAACTAAAAGAAAGCTCAGCTTGGAGGCAAGAAGCGATCTTCCGTAGTTCAGCTCTTCTGACAATAATAGCTAGAACAACATTTTTCTAACTCTTCCAGAACCCATCAGCTCTTAAATTAACCAACAATAATGCCTAGGCTCCACTATCGGAAAAACATATCATCTTTGTTTGACCATAAGGTAGTCATATTTGGTTACAGCATTGGCTCCTCACCACAGAATCGACAATTGCCCTTCTCTGGGGAAGTCAGGATTCATGATCAACAAATGGATATACAAAGAACAGTCAATTCAGATCAGGTTGTCAGTAGGACCTATGTTGCATTCAATAGTTGAAATTGCTGCTTCTCACTCAAGACCCCTCTCTGCCCTAAGTGACTGTTAAGCTGTTTTCTGAGCCTTTATATTTAATATCCTCACATTACCAGTTGTTAAAACCTGTATTAGACCCAGAAGGTCTGGCTGTAACAAGCTAGTTTATGCCAACAGCTTGCATAGTCCTGTGTGATGTAGTGAAGACTTTGGGCTGATCATAGACCACGTATGTAAATATATATATATATATATGTTATTTCTATAGCGCAAACCTAATCAAAAGACTGCAGACCATGTACAGATAATCTTCTGAGCCCTTCGAACAGCTGAAGGATTGCTACCCATCTAGAAATCCTTTATGACCTTAGATTAGAAAGAGTTGACAGCGGCGTCACAGCCCTGTTGCCGGACCTGCCAATATCATTTAACACCTTCAGCCAAGCTGTATTGATTGGGTGTGACAAGGTGATGGGAACGACAGGCAAAAAATCACCGACTCGATCCAGTCTCAGATGTCTCTCTGTTCTCAATCAATTGTTCTTCCTTCTCTTTCATCTAAGGTGGAGTCAGTGGATTGAAGGGTGCTCCAGGGATGTTCACTGTGTTCCATCTTCGGATTTGCATAAATATTTTAATTGGTGTTCACAAGCACAGTAAAAGGTCAAAATCCAAGTTAATAAGCTACAGTCAAGCTGTGAAAAAGTAGAAAAACAAATATTATTGACCCTAGCCTCCTCACTCTAACCCTAGTCCTTTTTGTAGGGTTTCTATTCCACTGGTTCCCCTGATCCATTCAATGAAGTGTTATTTATAAATGTGTTCCAAGAACGCTCAGGTGCTTCTAGGGGACCACCACATGCCAGGTAATTATAGACACTTTCTGTGGTCCTCATCCCTGTCTCTTCCCCATCCCTGCCAGCTGTTCTCTGCCTTTCTCCTTTCTCATTGTCTCTTTCGCTTCATCTCACCCAGCTCCTTGTTCCTGTGCCTCTTGCTCTTCGCCCTCTGCCTCTACTTCTCTCCCTCCCTTTTACCATTTTCTTTTTTTTTTAAATAATTCTTTTCATTTCAAAAACAACACATCCGTTACCATCACCACGATTGCAAAATATTATCTTTTCACTTCTCTTCGTAACATTTTGACATTCTTAGCAACCAGGAAGTTCCCCATTCCGAGATAATTCCAGCGTTTCCCCCCATCTTTAATCAATTTCCTACTGTCGTTCCTCCCACCCCATCTGTGGCATTGGGGCAGTAATTGGGTTACCTCTGAAATCGTTCCATTTCTTCCACACCTTCCCCCATTTTTGTGGGCTTCCTCTATTAGTATAGACCACCTTCTCCGCCACCATACACCATATCCCCTTTTACCATTCCCCCCACCCCTTCTGCCTCCTAATGCCTCCTCCTACTTAACCTCTCTCAACTCATTCTGGATCGGACTGGGACAAAAAATAGACTGGGGCACCGAAATAAAAGTGGCCCCAGTTAGCGATTCATGCAGCTAATGAAATTGCCCCACATTTAGAAATCAGAACAGTTCTGATTTAGTAAAGACACTGTGCAGCTGTTTTGTAAGGTATGGGAGGCAGCATTAGTGTGTGCTTTCTGTAGACAATGTATCTTTTAATACCAGGGCAATCAACAGTAAAAACCAGCCCATCAGACCTTATAACAAGGCCACAAGCAGCAAAAAACCGGCTCACATGCTGACCATTCAGACCGGCCAGTCAGAAACTGACTGATTGCCCTACAGTCCAGTTGACCCTGAACTCACTCTCTCCACAGAGTGTTCAGGTTCACCATGTTTGGGTGTACGAAGCTAATGCGTTCCTGTTTTTTTCTTTGCATTGCATTAATTGTAGGCGTACATGTGTACTTGAAAATGTAAAAGTAAAAGAGTAGATAACCCCCGCACTGCGCCCCATTCGTGCGTATGTACCCATATGCTTGGGACCTTCGATGGTCCTCCGAATAAGTAAGCCAACACTGTTTTATTCTCTTAGTGGCAATGTTGGCCGCATTTTTATTATCATACATGCATATTCATACGTCATATGGCATTTGTCATACAGCACTATTTTATGACTTGTCATGCATGGTCATAAATCATCCGCTTGCCTTTTGCGGATCACTTCGTTGTCCCTTTGGACTGGCGGTTCGTTCGTTCTCTCTTTTGGGTTGTCTCCGCGCTTCCTCTGCTTGGGGGTAGCTTCCTTCCTGGAGTTAGGACCCGTGGAGAAGTGTGGCTCAGGGGTTAGAGGCAGCAGACCCGGAAGCTGAGATCGGTCCTGGACCAGGGTTCAATTCCCCGCCTTGGCGGGTCTTGGGCTCAAAAATTCCACCGACTCGATAATTCTCGTTCTGGTGCCTACTCGACTCATGGGTTCACACTCTGCGACTCTGGGCAATAGCTTGCTTAATCTCCACTACGGCCCCTCGTGGCGGGATGCCTGGCTTTCACCTTGTGGATACCCTGCTGGGATTATCTCACAGGGGAATACCAGGACGGGTTCCCAAGGCAAGCGCCTTGATGCCTGCGGGTGATACGTGCGCTATATAAATCGCAATACATTTACATTTACTCGCCACCATGTTGGTCTCTGTTGTGCCATGCCAGCCGGCGGGGGCTCGGCGGCGAGTGCCGTCTCCGTTGCTACCCCCTTCTCCTTGGTTGACCCCTCACCCTGCCGTTTCGCATCCCAGTGTGAGGGTGCCAATTCTTACACATCGCCCATTGGTGTGTCTCCGTAGCAAGTATTATCTCAAATTTTCCGCCCATTCCCAGCCCTTGTTCCAGCACTGCAACATTTGCTGTTCCTTTGGTGTGGGTGGGTGGGAAAAGATCCTTTCGCCGTGCTGCCACTGTCCCCGGGTGCAAGATGCCAACTGGACCGGGGTGCGGTGTTCTTATGCCCCCCAACTTAGCATATCTGGCTAGCCGGTCTTCCTCCCCATTGGGAGGTTTACCCCTCGCCCCAGCCCCATTGGCCGCTGGGCGAGGTGCCTACCTGGCGAGGCTAGCGGGGGGCCGCAAGGATGTGTGACATGGACTTTCCCGCTTTGGGGGGCGCCGCCCTGAACCGGTTTTCCTTCCAGGGGCCTGGCGTGGGTTAAGGCGCCGGCCCACGAGCCCCCTGCGGGGCTGGCCTCTGCGATAACCCCGCATTGCACCCCATTCATGCGTATGTACCCATATGCTTTGGACCGTCGATGGTCCTCCGAATAAGTAAGCCAACACTGTTTTATTCTCTTAGTGGCAATGTTGGCCACAGTTTTCTTATCATACATGCATATTCATACGTCATATGGCATTTGTCATACAGCACTATTTTATGACTTGTCATGCATGGTCATAAATCATTCGCTTGCCTTTTGCGGATCACTTAGTTGTCCCTTTGGACTGGCAGTTTGTTTGTTCTCTCTTTTGGGTTGTCTCCGAACTTCCTCTGCTCGGGGGTAGTTTCCTTCCCGGAGTTAGGACCTTACTCGCCACCATGTTGGTCTCTGTTTTGCCCTGCCAGCTGGCGGGGGCTGGGCGGTGAGTGCTGTCTCCGTTGCTACCCCCTTCTCCTTGTTTGACCCTTCACCCTGCCGTTCGGCATCCCATTGTGAGGGTCCCAATTCTTACACACTGTCCGTTGGTGTGTCTCCGTAGCAAGTATTATCTCCTTATTTACACCACGCCTTATAGACTTACGTCTTCCTGCGGCTCCCCCCTTTGTGTCCGAGACAGGGCGCTTCTCTTTATTTGCAACCCGCCAGTGCCATCGCACCCCACAGGTTGTTCCACAACGCCTCTAACCCAACATCAGACAGGTGGACTCCGTCCCTTGCATAGAGCTTGGGGCGGCCCGGGTGGATGAGCCCGTGCCTTACACTTCCCATACCGTTGACCCTGCAGAATTTGCTTGCTGCTATGTTCAGCTTCCTCCTGGAATTTTCGACTGCTCTTCTTGACTCTGCCCCACACCATACCTGTCTGCTGATGAGCTCCGACCATATGACAGCTGTACTCTTAAACGCTGTGGCTGTCTCTGTGAGGTCTCTCTGGATTAAATGGAGGAGCGCCTTCCTTCCCCTGCTCACCAGGTCATTCTCCCCTAAGTGGATGATCACCACATTGGGTAGCCAGGGTGTGTCTGCCTGTACTCTCTCCAGCATCGCCGGTAGCTGGTCCCATCTCATCCCCGGCCTGCTCAACCACCGGATGCATGTGTCCACTGGCCTATCTTTCCGCTTGCAGCCGGCTTGCTGCCACCAGGCCTGTAACCTCGCCATGAACGAATGCCACCACCAGCACCAGCCGTGGTCTCCTACCTGCTGGAGTAACATTTACAATAGTCAGTTTGCTGCCGAGGTGATGCCCCCGGGCCTGTCGATGATCAATTGATTTTTTATATCAGGTGGGGCCGGACATATGCCTGGAATGCGCGGGATTGCCACCTACCCACGGCTTTCATTCTTTCCTCTGACATCCCGTGCTTAGCTGCTGACGTGGCCGCCCCAATTCTGAAAGAGTGGAACCCGAAGGAGGCGGGTGTGAGACCTGCTTTGCTCAACGCTAGGCACATTACTGTTGTGAATTGGAATCTGCTCAAAAGGCTGCCATCCCTGTGTCTGAAGAGGGGCTCCTCCCCTACATGTCTAGTTGCCATGAAGGCCTGTAGGCAGCATACTGCGCAATACCTTGGCTCCTCTATGCAGTGCAGCCAGATGGTGCTCCCCGCCCCAGCCTGGTTGGTCTTCGAGCGCCGTAGCTGAATCTCAATCTGGACCCTTTGCGGCGTTATGTCTCTGGCTTGTAGGCAGTCTTCAGCGGCCCCACCCCTGCGCAGTGCCACCAGTTCGCTGATGCGGAAGGCACCGAAGAAAGCGATGGCAAAGGCTGCTATAAACAGGCTGAGCTCGAATGCATCCCTCGTGACGCCTCCCAATGCTTCTAATAGGAGAGCCAGTTTGGAAACATCTATTGACCGTCTGCTGTCCTTTCTCTTGCCCTTGGCGTGCGTCCAACCTTTGATGGCTGCCTTGATGTAGTGAGATGGCGTTGGGTCGTGCCCTGCAGCTAACTTTATGAAGTGTGTCACTGCTGCTAGGTGTGCCTGGGCCCAGGACCTTGATTTGCTACTGTTGTATGCCCACAGGATGAACCTTTCCACCGCCGTGCCTGTTGCCCTGGCATCCTCTAGGTTTCGGATACCCCCTATTTGCATTACTGTGCCCACATACTTCCTATATCTCTTTGCTGTTTCGGGTGCGAGGGCCGGGTTCACCAATTCTGCGAGGTCTACTCCGCTAGGTCCCACAGGTGCCCCGGGATAGGGGTCATGTCCTGATCTGCCCTGGGTGCCAGCTGCCTGAATCTGTCCATCTGTGTTCTTAAAAGGGCATCTGCCAGCTCGTTCTTCACTCCTGGTATGTGCCGTGCCCTCAGGTCTATGTTGCCTTCCAACTGTAATTTAACCAGATGGCGCATTAGTGTCAGTATCTCTGGGCAACTGGCCGCCCCTTTGTTGATAGATTGTACCACCCACTTGTTGTCGGACCAGATTGTGAGCTTCATGTTGCGCAGCTGGTGTTTCCAGATCACCAGGGCCACCACGATGGGAAATAGCTCGAGGAATGTTATGTTTTCTGTTTTGCCTGAACTCTGCCTGGCGCCTGGCCATTGCCCCCTGCACCACTTGCTGCCCAGGATGGCCCCAAAACCATGGCTCCCGGACGCATCTGTGAAAAGCGCAATCTGCCTGCATGTCACCCATCCTTCCCTCCAGAGGAGGATCCCGTTAAAGTTCCTCAGAAATGAGTCCCACATCTGCAGGTCCTGTTTCAGGCCCGCTCCTAATCTAACATGGTGGTGTTTGCTTGTCATGCCTGATGTCAAATGGGTCAGTCACCTAGCGAACACTCTGCCTGCCGGGATCTCCCTTGCAGCAAAAGTGAGCTTACCAATCGGCCCCTGGAGCTCTCTGAGTGTCGCTTTTTCTTTTCCGCATAGGTTCTTGATATCCTCCCTGAACTCTGTCACCTTTCCTTCTGACAACTTGGAAGTGCCTGCAATAGAGTCCAGCTCTATCCCTAGGAAAGTGATTGTTGTTGCCGGGCCCCCAGTCTTCTCTGCCGCTAGCGGGATCCCTAACTCCTTAGCCAAAGCTTGGAGTGCGGCTAATGCCCGTCCGCATATGTCAGTAGCGGTCAGGCCTGTGAAGAGGAAGTCATCCAGGTAATGGAGCTTCCCCCCTTCCTTGTGCCTGGCGTGTAGGGCTCATTCCAGGAACGTGCTGAACATCTCAAAATAAGCACAAGACACTGAACAACTCATGGGCAAGGCTTTGTCAAAGTAGAGCTCCCCCCCACTGAAAACTCAGGAGGTGGAAACTGGAAGGGTGGACTGGGAGTGGGCGGATTCTATGTCTGCTTTAGCCATAAGGGCTCTGTGGCCAGATGCTCGTACTAGGTCGATGGCGACGTCCACTGTGGCGTAACCCACTGAGCAAGCCTCGGGGCTAATCCCGTCGTTAATGTTTGACCCTTCGGGGAATGACAGATGGTGAATCAATCGAAAACTGACCTGGATCCTTTTTTGGTACCACCCCCAGTGGAGAGACCACTAGCCCCGCCCGCAATAGGGGAGGCAAGAAGCCTTCTATTCTGCCCAGTGCTTTCTCTTGTTCCAACTTCTTGGAGACTACCTCAGGGTGTTAGAGGGCCGATTTTCAATTCTTCGCCCCACCTCGCGGCGGGGTGCCCTCGAAGGGGATAACAAACCCCTCCTCAAATCCTTTCACTAATGTCTCGGCGTCAGCTTTGAAGTGGTACATGTTTGCAAGCCTGCGTAGTCGTGCTGTGTTGATGGGGGACCTGGCTAGGCTGCATTGATAGAACTCTCCTGGACTCCCCCCTTCCTCGATCGTCCCCTCACTGCTTCTCCCCTTTCTCTTTTTTGTCTCTTCCTTGGTCGCTTTTCGCTTTCACCCCACTGTTAGGTGTCCGCCCCCACAACTGGAGCAAGCGTGCAGGAACTTGCACGACAATCCCCATGAACATTCGTTAGCTTCATATTTCCAGCATATGGCTGGCCCTCCCCACGGTGACGAGGCCTTCCATGTGTTGTGCGCTCTGCCTTTCTGGAAAGTCCTACTCTTTCCCTTGTGATGAGGGGAACGAAAGGGCTGCTGGCTCCTCCCTGCCCAGTGCCTGGTTTCCTTAGCAATCATCATCTTGTAGATGAACCCCGACACATCTTTCTCGTTCCATTCCATCTCTGGATGGGTCTGCATCTTTAAACGGAAGCTCCTATCATACTGCAGCCAAGCGTCACCGGGGAACTGCCTCTGTGCATTGTGTATGTTGGCCTCATAGAGCCAAAGGTCTGCGGCGCAGAGCTGGAATTTTTCCACAATTATGCAGGCCATGATCCTAAAGGCATCTAACCAATTGTCAAAGCTCCTCTCTTTCCTTTCCTTCCGCCTTTCTCTCCTATCTTCCTCTTTCTTATCACAAGCTGTCAGGGCTAGCCCATCAAGTTGGATCTCTAACAAAGTAAAATTGTCTATAAACTCCTACTTCCAAATTCTCTCCTTGACTGACAGAGGTATCAAACTGGCTAGTCCCGTGGCTCTAGTTGTTAAGGACGCGGGGCCGGGGGAGGGCCGTGCATAGGGGTCTTGCACCAGGAGGGCGGGTGGCAGGCCGCCGACTGGGCCGCCCCAGCCTGTTACTGGTGACCCTAAGCCCCCTTGCCTTGTTGGAGCGCTCTGTCCCCTCAGCTGCGCTTGCCGCACCCACCCAGGGTCTTTCAAGTGCCACGGAAGGCCTGCACATTCCTCGTCCTCTGGGTCGCTAGCGCCCCCTTCCCCTTGCACGTTCATCCCCTGCAGGATGAGGGGCATCATGGCTTTTATGCATTCTTGCACGATCGTACCAATATGCTCACCGCTCGTTGCTGCCGTCTCTATTCCTCATCCTGGCCCTTCCGTCCTCGGCTTGCCTGCCGGCGTGGGGGCTTTCTTTCCCAGCTGCGTCTTCTTCGCCGCTGCTTCTGTCCCCTTCAGCTTCGCTGGGATTCTTCTCTGCCGCTTCTGCGTTGGCTCCTTGGCTTCTGCTGCAGGTCGTTTGCTCAGGACCTCCTCCGGCGCCCTTGCCCAGGTGTGCCTGCAGCCATTCTGTTCCATGCAACTCGGAGGCCGCTCGGATCTGTTTCAACAGCTCCCCCAGCTCCCTCTTAATGGCCATGTTGCTGGGTGCTACCTCTTGTTTGGAAGTGCTCGGCCGCTCGGTGGAATCGCTCTCGGATAGCCTTCGGCCTGTTCCCGCTCGTTGTCATCCCGGACTCGGGCCCCAGCACGGCCTTGCTCGGTCTTCTGTCTGGTATCGCCATTGATGGTCTGGTTGCTCAGCAGCGCTTCGCCTCCACTTCTGGTCGTCTTCCTGGACAAGATCCTTTTGCCGTGCTGCCGCTGTCCCTGGGTCCAAGATGCCAACTGGACCGAGGTGTGGTTTTCTTATGCCCCCAACTTAGCATCTCTGGCTAGCCGGCGTTTTTCCCCCTTGGGGGGTTTACCCCTCGCCCCAGCCCCATTGCCCGCTGGGCGAGGCGCCTACCTGGCGAGGCTAGCGGGAGCCACAAGGATGTGCGACACGGACTTTCCCGCTTCTGGGGGCGCCGCTCCGAACTGGTTTTCCTTCCAGGGGCCTGGTGTGGGTTAAGGTGCCAGCCCTCGATCCCCCTGCAGGGGCGGCCTCTGCGAAAGCGAATTAAATGCAGGACAAGAAGAGGAATTTACACCGCGAATGGTTCTTTTCGCTGCTAAAATACCTTGGCATACTAACCTCGTTATAACAAACGGTACTGGTTCGTGTAATTACAAACAATTTAGGTCAAGGCCTACGGTGAGAGGAATGTACAGCATAAGGCAACGATTTATGTTAAAAAGGTAAAGTAAAATGTAAAGGTTAAGGGGGCGTGTCTGCGGTAAGGTTAAGGGGGGTTCTGCGATGGGTCGACAACCCATTGATAAAAAATATAACAAAGAGAAAGGTTGTAGGTAAATTTTACGATAAAGGGGATTAAGTGGGGGAAAAATCTGAAATTAACCTTAAAATTCACAAAAAAATGTGCACGATTCAGGCAAAAAGTAATGTAAAATAAATAGACGGCTGAGATTAATCTCTCATAACCTTCTAAATCCTCCCCATATCTCTTCAACCATCTCTCTTAGGAGCAGGGTTGGATTGGGATTAAAAATCGGCCTGGGCCCGCTAAAAAAAGTGGCACACATTTGCATATTGCCTTTCCGCAAAACACTGTTTCGGCGCAATCTTATCAAAAATTGGGTGGGAGGAGGGGGGTAAAAAAAATGCACGGATTAGTTTACACTGGTGAAACAGCTGAAAACAAGCGAGCCCACTTTTGCTCAGGCGTCCTGCCCCAATCAATATTCATATATTAAAGGGCCAGCCCAGCTAGAGGTAAGGGACAGACACCTCAGCCCGTTGATAAAAGGAAGGTAATGGACTCCCACCTACCTCTAGAAAGGCCACTCAGGCACCCACTGGCCTGGGCCACTGGCGGCATCGAAAATTGCATAAACTGCCCAAATCGGCCCCCCAGGCTGCTCAAAAAAGCAGCCCACAGCTGGAATTCGATACCGTCCCCTCGGGCATTGCTTGAGTGCCCGCTTTACCAATCCGACGCTGCTTAGGTGCATATTTACAAGCCCCAATCACCAGAGGAATGTCACTTTAAACAACGTTCCTGTGGCGATAGGAGCTTCACCTTTTTTACAAGGCGGCCTTAAGCCACTTAACGTTACTCAGCACTGCTTTGTAAATAAGGCACCCTTTCACGCTATACTTAGCATGAAAGGGGTGGCAATCGTTGTTACCGTGGGCGTTTCACCGCAACACCCATTGATTTTGATGCTGCCCCCTATTTACAAGGGTGGCGTAAATAGGAGACAGCACCATAATTAAGACAAGGGAAAACCTGGTCTTAACATGCCGAAAAGAGGAGAAATGCTTTATTTCTCTTCTTTTTTGCTGTTTCATAGAAACAGCAAATTGCCATGAATGATTGTTTATGTGCAGGAAGGTGTCACTCCCTGCACATAAACAATCATTAAAAAAATGACGATTTGCAAATTCTATGTGTGCTGCACAATGCAGCACATATAGAATGTGCAAATCGCCATTCCGGATTGTTTATGTGCAGGAAGAGACACCTTCCTGCACATAAACAATCATTCCCTCAATGCAGGCGCGCTTGTACTATGGTGCAAGGGTGCCTGCATTGGGGCTAGGCAGCATAATTTAGCACCAGCGCAGGGAGAAATGCAGGGGTGTGCTGAAATATTGTAAATATGGCGCATCACTGTGATTCTAAAGTGACGAGCACGGCATTAGCACTTTTTGAGTTAATCCGCTCTCCACCACTTGCTTTTAAATATGCACATTAGTCCCGCTTTTCTGCCGATGGCCTATTGCTTAGCTTCGTGCTTCCTTACTTTTGTTTAATTTCATATAAATATATATGTATATATAAACAAATACATCCGGCGCTCGTGTTTTACCATGAATCACGGGTCACTCCCGAGCAGGTGCTCAAAACGCGAAGGTACGCGTGTTCAAAATCAATGGCTCACACTCCATTTCCTCGTTACGAAAACAAAGTTCAGCACTCCCGGGGGTACAGGCGGATGTTTCTTTATTTCACCATTAGTTGCAGACAGATGCGTTTCGGACGTGAGTCCTTCGTCAGTGTTTACTTTGCGCGCTGTCAAGCGGCTACCTAAATGCATCATTCTGACACGCCCAACATGTTAATCAAATGGGTGTCGAGATCGCATGTATGCCTCTGTGAAAGGTGCGGCCATCTTGTAACGCCTAAAAATATGCGGTAGGTGCAATTTCAACCTTTTATCCGTGAATCGGCCTGGTGGCCGCAAAGCTGGTGTAACTTTCTTATAAAGCCGTGAATCGGCATATCACCAGCTACCTACGCTTGCTCCATGCGATTTCGAATAAATCCCATAATTTGTACATTCATCATAGGCATGTCCTAATGATAATTCCATTACATTATTCCAGCAGCATTCAATCAATTGGAGTACAGACGCCCATACCAATTTGGAAAACTCTAAAAATTCTTCAACTAACGCACCCTTAACACCTGTAGTAGTCACCCCACCACATGTCCCAATAAAAGACTCATCTACCACTGATCTAGTGGGCAATATGGAACACTTAATCAGATCAGATCACTTATATTGCCATTAGCAGAGAGGCTGAAAAAAATAGCCCAACAATTGGGAAACTTGGAACAAGCTATCGGGGAAATCAAAGGGGCTACTAAGGACCTATTAAAGTTCGTACCAGCGCCCCCAACTTCTATTTTAGCCCCAAATACCATAATCCAAAAAGAAATTAAAGCTATTAATTCGGCTAAAACAAAACCGCCAAAATTAATCCCTCCTAAAACAACAAGGCCAAATATCAATAAAGACAAGGAGGTTCAAGTAGGTGGAAAATCTAATCTCCCACAAAATGCCCCAAAACTAAATGGTCAAGAAAACGCTGCGAAGGTAATTCCATCCAAGAGGCTTATAGCCTCAGGAAGCAGTTCTGTACGTGGTAGTTCTCACTGGAGTGCCACCTCTGGAGGAGGGTAGTACAGAAGCTCACTACCAATTGAGAAATAAAGTCATATTTTGGCTAAGACAGAATGGTCCACTACCACCAAATATAAATGGCAAAATTCTACATGTTAGGCACCTTCCCTGGTTGGGACAAAGAATAAAGGATATAAAGGGAGATATTATAATAATACATTTTAGAGATAACAGAGCAGTTAGGCATATTGTAAATTTGTTTCCCCAAAATGGCAGCAATGTAATCACTGCACATGATTTGACATACTTTTATCCTAGAGGATCAGTGGCCCCTGTAACCAATGTTAGGCCCCTGTTTCAATCTCAGAGCAGCCACACCGGGCCCCCATTTCGAAACCAGAATGATTGTTTTAGGCCTCCATCTCAAAATCTGGATGGCTGCTCTAGATTCTTTTCTCAACAGCAATTTGATTATCCTATCCCCGTTTACAACCGCTACGCGATTTTTTCGGGAATGGAGGGAGTCGACTGACTCGATCCTGGAAGTACAGCTAATGTTGCTGTTGGCAGCTTACAAGAAGTGTCTTCGATGACCATAGAACCATCTTCCAATGGTATCCCATATGTCCCGTTCCCAAAACAAATTTGTTTGCAGGATACAGCGACTGACCCTGAGGCCAAATCCGCGGGTCAGAATCATCCTTGCTCAGCTTCCATCTCTGAACAGGACTTAATTTTTAAAAACATTAACAGGCTGTTACTAGATAATGAGGGATATAAAGGGGTTGAGAAAAAACCTTGTATCACAGCTCTATTCTGGAATGTGACAGGGCAACGGTCCAAAGTGACTAATGACAAATGGACGGATTTCATTCCTAAATTTGACATTATAGCACTACAGGAGACGTGGTCATGTGACGTGATACATATGGCGGGTTTTAAAACCTATTTTTCACCTGCCCAACCATCCACCTCAGGCAGAGCGAAAGGAGGTTTAACAATTTATGTTGCAAATCTCCTCAATACAATCGAAGTAGTGCCCATAAGACTAGATCCAAATTTTCAGATTCTTCGGTTATGCCTCAACAACAGGCATAGCTTCCTCGTAGTTAATTTTTATAATAATTTGCCAGATGTTGAGGCATTGAATGTGGGATCCCTGATCCGCTCTGTATTATTAACGTGCAAAAGAAAGGCAACCAAGGAAGAGGTAATTATCTGGGGGGGGGGGGGGGGGGGGATTTCAATCTGGGACCATGCCTTTTTGGTAGAAACGACATTTGTGGTATCCTAGATGAATTTGGAAATCCCATCACACATTTCAGGCATTTCACCTTAGGTAACCTTCTCAATGAAACATAGTTTGAGCTAGACTTAGTTCTAGCAAACAACCTGAACAAGGCAGACTTGTCACCTGCCCCTACATTTCATGGGAGGGGACATCAAAAAGTCATAGACTATATTTTAGTCTCAAATGGAGAAATGACCGTAGACGCAGTGTTTACCACACACACAATTGCACTAAGTGATCATTGTCCAATTAGTATCTCTATGTCATTGTCCCAGAAGGCAACGAGTGGCTTTAGTTCCACCTTAGCACAAAATAACTTGGCTTTAAGCAGATTAAATGGTTACGCATTGAAATGGGGTAAAGTAGACCCTATAGAAATAACAAAGTTAGTGGTAGTTAGGGCCTTCTCTTCCCTCACAAAATGTCTTGCCTCAGACGCAACAGACCAAGAAATCGTTGCCAATTTTGAGATAATCATAAAAATGATTAATGAGGCTTTGTGGGTTGAATTAAAACATAAATCCACACAGAAAAAGGGCTGGTTTAACCTTGACTGTACGGTTGCCTATTCCAACTTAAAAACTGCTTTGAGGAAGTCAGTTAGGATCCCACAAGAGGTAATAAATTTAAGGAAGCTATACAACTCTGCACTGAAAATATGGAAAAGAGAATTAACCCCTTCGCTGCGGCGGCTATTCTGCCGCAGCGCTAAGGGGGTAGGGCGGCCACGTGGGGGTCACGTGCTTGTGACGGAACCACTCCGTCACGGCACGCGGGTGAGCTGTGCTTGTGATGGAACGGTTCCGTCACGAACGCACCCGCTCAATGGAACGCGCCGTGCAGGCGCGAAATCAGCGCCGCGCAGGCGCGCCGAGCGGGCCATGACGGAACCGTTCCGTCACAAGCACAGCTCACCCGTGGCTTGTGACGGAGCGGTTCCGTCACAAGCACACAAGGGGTTAAAAAACCAACTATGGGACCAACTGCACAAAAGCTGCACTCATAAGAACTCGGCTGCCTTCTGGCAAGTGGTGAAGTCTCCGTTTTTACCTGATAATACTAACCTCCCAAAGTTAGAGGTAGCAATAGATGAGAAGGATTGGGTACTTCATTTTTCTAAGATTTTTTCTCTCAGTCCGGAGCCTTTAAATCCCCAGGACCCAAAATCCAACGACTCAGTTAGCCCTTACCCCATTTATCTACAATTTTCAACAAAGCAAATTGCACGGGCTCTGAAAGCTAGTAAAAATGGGAAGGCACCGGGTCCAGATGGTGTTCCCATCGACCTGTTTAAAGCCCAAATGGACCTCTGGACCCCCCTTCTAACTAGAGTCCTGAATGCAACTTGCAATGTTGGTCTACTGGAATCTTGGTCGTGGTCCGTGCCAGTTCCCATTTTTAAAAAAGGGGACCGGGGGTCGGTTACCTGCTATCGCCCAATCTCTCTCTTAGACTCCCTTGGTAAGGTAGCTGGTCGAGTCATTTTAGAACTATTGCAAGATTGGGCAGATGACGGCAGAATCATCTCAGACCTACAGTACGGGTTTCGCCAAGGCTTGGGGACCATTGAACAGGCCTTAAATCTTTCACTCCTGATTGACAAGTATGTTTCCATCAAAGGAGGAGACCTGTACATGGTCTATGTGGATTTATCGTCCGCATTCGATTGTGTCTCCCATTCCAAACTTTGGTCATTACTGATCGACATGGGGGCACCATTGAATGAAGCAAAGTTTTGGAGAGAACTTTACTCAAATGCCACAGCAAAAGTGCGCTATGGGGTGGGGGGGGAGCTGACGGCGGAGTTCCCAGTAGAAAGAGGGGTGAGACAAGGGTGTGTCCTTGCACCCTTTCTCTTTACATTATACATAAATGGGTTGGAAAGAGAGATGTTGAAGGGGTGCCAGGATCTCCCAATGGTAAACAATCGTCCAATTCCCGCACTCCTTTATGCTGATGACACCGTCATATTAGCTTGCACCCCCCTTGAACTTCAAAAGAACCTGGCCAGATAATCCACATTTATGGCAGGTCTGGACCTGAAAATAAACGTCAGTAAAACCTTTGTTATGAGGGCAGGTTCAGGTCACAAAAACAAAATGAGAGGCATCTACCTTAATAAGGAAAAATAGCGACAACAGATAAATACTCTTACTTGGGCATAACAATAGACCATAAACTTTCCTGGAAACCAGCTGTGGAAACACGCAACTGCTTTTTTTAAGAACTACAGCAGCCTTGGATAATTTTGCCAGAAAGTTGGGAAAGAGAGCTCCCCCAGAAATCATTATGATCTATAAAGCTAAATGCCTATCTGTGGCTTTGTATGGGGCTGGCCTTTGGGGATTTGTGGCCACGGACAGTATTCCGAGGGTTGAAAACTCCTTTTTGAGGTTCCTTCTCGCAGTACCTGGTAGTGCGGGTACTTTTGCTTGCCACACTGAGTTGGGTCTCGCATATGTGATGGACTTAGCTAAAACTGAACCTCTGTTATTATGGCGCAGGATTTGGACTTCAGATAAAGCAACCTTTACTCAATCTATTCTTTCCGATTGCCTAACCATGGACAATGCTAATAACTCTAGGTGGTTGGGGTATATAGCGAGGTTTTTTCGTGATTTGGGATGGGACCAATATTATCTAAACCCCTCCTCAATTCGCGAGGTTCCGAGGAAGGTCTTAAAAAAGAAATGCCTGGCTCATCTTGAGGACTTGAGACTGATGAGCGAGGTCACTAAACCTTCCGTCATTCACAGTTTGCTTATACAATCGGTACCCACCATACAGCCGTATCTCACCTACAACACCACGAGTTATGAGCGTTATCTCCTGGTAAGGTTTAGGATGAATTTCTTCCACAGAATGGTTGCATTTCCTACCAGAAATAACTGGGCCAAAGAGCTGTCGCCCTGTCCTTGTGATGATACATCTTCTCAATCTACCTTGCACACCATTCTTTTCTGCAAATGTTATTGTGAACTCAGGAAAAAATCGCTTATACCTCTTTTAAGGCACACTGGTTTTAGACAATGTCGCCCAGTCTTGCTTTTTTTACAGCTGCTACAGGGAGAGCAGTTGGTTTTTATAGTGGTTAGCTTTCTTAAATGTCTTGTTCGACATCGTATGAATTTAGACAGTACATTGCATAACAGTCAATTTTGAAATCTAATATTGCAATAAGCAATGCCACATTTTTAAACGTACTCATTCTGCTGGTTGTTAATCGTCTTACATTTTAACCTGTAAATATTGTACTTTTTTAAATTGTATCATATACGATTATTTAATTGTATATTTTTGTGTATATATGTATGTTTATTTTTGTATGCTTTTATGATTTGCAACCAAAATCGAAATAAAGCAAGATTGATGATAATGATTGTGTCACTACCTGCTCAAAGGCTACAAATATTTTTTGGGGAAAATAGTTGTTAGTTTTTATTTTGATTTAGCTTAGTAGTTCATAGTATTTAGGACTTTACCTGTTAGAAAGGAGTGTTTAATATAGGGGTATGCCACTGTTATGATATTCGCCATGTATGGTGTATATCTGTATGAATGGTGGAGGATACGGTTTAAAAGTGCAATCCATCATCCATGTTTGTCAGTGGGTTAGTCTAAGGATTTTATTATCTGTTGCACACTATTATTCTCCTGTCTTTATAGTTATTATTGTGCAGGAGGAAGAGTTCTTCAATATGTATTGTAGTGATGTTTTCTGAAATGTGTATTTTTTGGTATCTTCTAGGAACTTGAAGCAGCATATTTTTTTTTAATTGTTCCTGTGGTTTCTTGGGAGCTAGTGCTCAGATCTTGCAAACATGCCTTGCTTCTATCTCTGTTACATTTGGGGGAGTGATCTATAATGTTAATAAAAATATTGTAATTGTAATTGCATTGTGCCCCCCCTATAATGGAAAGGGGCGACCACTCGGTCCCCCCGAACGTATGGTGGAGTACCCCGATCCCCCCGGGAAGCCATTTTGGGCGGGAGGCGAGTCTCGGCTGGTATGCCCGAAGCGGCGTAGCCGGGGCGCGCCTTTTCCCGCCCAAGAGGGGGTTGTCCTAGACACTAACACCGCTAGCCACGCCCTGGAGGCGGATTGGAGGTGGGTCCACGCCCGCCCGAAGAAGGATAAAAGGAGCGACAAGCCAAGGAAGCATCCTCTTGTTCCTGTGCTCTGAAGCTGCACCTCCCCGTTGCACGTGAGCTCGAGACGGAACGAAGAGCCATTTTTGAAAATGTAATCTTGTGTTTCTTCTTTCAGTGAGTTCGGAGCTTCCTGGCCTAGGACCTTGAGGAGTATACGTGGACGATGCCTAGCAAGAAGGTCGGAAAGAGGGTCGGGACCGATCAGATGCTCCGTATGCTGATGAAGGACATGGCAGATATGAAAAAGCAGATGGCGTTAATGAATGGTGCGGGGGGACCTAAGAGAGTCATCGGACCAGCATTGCCGGGAGTGGTCCCTAACGGGAGAGGTAGAAGGGCCAAGAGGGGAGCGTCGGGTGGGGAGGCCCCGGTTCCTGAAGCACCCCCTACGCACCCGGTCACCCCGATCGAGGCCCCGACTCCGGTCCCGAACGAGGGGCAACCAATCCCTGTGGTAGTCACTCCTGTGAACGGGGAGGATATGCCTCCTGAGCTGGCTGCCCAGTTGGCGGCATGGTTAGGTAAAGAGAACGAGGGGGCCACGGCTGATGAAGCCAGGGCGATAATGAAGCAGTTGCGGCAATCGAAAGATGCTGCGAAGGCACCGTGTCCTTTTGTTTCCCCGCAGGCTCCCGTGGAACAACCAGTATCGGGCGTTGGTTCGGCAGGAACTACGGTCACAGTGGCCGGTTCAGGTAAGCAGCCATTGCCAATTGCGGGGGAGGGATCGGTACCTTCAAGGAGGGAAAAAGTTGTTCAGCATATCCCGATTGAGGTAAAAGAAAGGATATGGGCTGATAAATATGTGAACATGTTTTCCTTGTTGACCGATCACTATGAGATTGAGCATGTAAAAAATCAAAAAGAGTTTCTGCATCCTAGTGTATGGCGCGCCAAGATGGCCGGTTTCAGAGTTGATGAATCGATAAGCAATTGGGGCAGAGCATTTGGAATGTTCACTGCAATTATGGGGGAACGTAGGCCCGAATTATTGGTGGAATTAGCCGTGTATCAGACACGTATCATGGAATTTTATGAAACATATGGTGGCAATCAATGGTTTTGTTACGATAGCATATTTCGTTAAGTCCAAGGAGCACGACTCATCCCTGACGTGGGATTGTTTCGACTCCATTTCCTGGCAAAAAATGGAGAAGTCAGGCACGGCGAAGCCGCCATCTTTAGGGGGAAACATGGTCGAGTTTTCCCGCCATTCGTCTGGGGCGCCCTTTCGGGCGGGATCAAGCAATGATCAGCACACAAGGAATAATGGCAACTCAGGTAAAAAGGGGGTCTGCTGGAGCTTTAACAGAGGCAAATGTACTAGGCCACAGGGATCTTGCAAGTTTAGGCATGAATGTGCAGGGTGCGGGCAGTCCTCGCACCCCGAGACCATGTGCAGAGCCAAAACTGGTGATACCGGAAGTAGAGGGGGCGCCAAACAGGTCTGAAATAGTCCGAGGGGCGCCTCTCCCTACCTCGATTGATATCATGGCACTGATTCCTTGGCTGAACGAATATCCGGATCATATCTCCGCTGGGGTGTTGCGAGATGGTTTTTCGTATGGTTTCCGCATCCCGGTGGGGGATTTTCAGGGTAAAGCACAATGTAGGAACCAACTGTCGGTTCTACAGAATACTGCGGTGGTACAAGCAAAGATTGGGAAGGAGGTGACCCGAGGTCGGGTTGCCGGACCATATGACATGCCGCCAGTTGCTAATTTTGTTTGTTCGCCTCTGGGAGTGGTCCCCAAAAAGGACCCAGGGGAATTCAGGTTGATACATAATTTGTCAGCTCCAAGGGGTCTTTCGGTGAACGATGCGATTGACCCGGGAGTTTGTTCGGTGCGGTACGCATCTTTTGATGAGGCTGTCGCCATGTTGAATCGCCTGGGGCCCGGAGCGCCAAATCAGACATTGAGTCGGCGTTCCGGTTGCTCCCGGTACACCCAGATGATCAGCGCCTCCTTGGTTTCATGTTTCAGGGACGCTATTACATGGATAAATGTATGCCAATGGGTTGCTCCATCTCTTGTGCATATTTTGAGAAATTCAGTAGTTTTTTGCAATGGGCGTTCACAAGAACAACAGGGTTTACACATGTTATGCATTATCTTGATGACTTTCTATTTCTGGGGGCAGCCGGGGACATAGAATGTGCACAGGCTTTGAATGAATTTTGTGATCTCATGACTCGCTTTGGCGTGCCATTGGCACCAGGTAAGACAGTGGGCCCGGCAACTTCGCTCGAGTTTCTTGGAATAGAGCTCGACTCCGAAGAGGGGTGCTTCCGTTTGCCTAAGGAAAAGGTAACGAAATTTAAGGCATCGCTTGAAACATGTATTAGCGAGACGAAGGTAAATTTGCATCAGTTGCAGCAGGCTGTGGGTCAGCTGAATTTTGCCCTTAGAGTGATACCGATGGCTCGCCCCTTTTCCCGCTCTATTGCTCAAGCCATGGTTGGCCTTAAGGAAGGGCACCACCGCACAAGGCTCTCGGCAGAGGTCCGCCAGGACATGCGCATATGGTTGGCATTCCTGGCGGATTTCAACGGTCGTGTCGTGTGGAACAAACCAGCGGTCTCCTCCGTGGAGCTGGGGTTGTGGACTGACTCGGCAGGGAGTGTGGGCTTTGGCGCCATCTTGGGCAATCATTGGTCAGCACGAACCTGGCCGGCATGGTGGCACGAGAGTGGGCTGACAGGTAACATTGGGTTTCTCGAACTGTTCCCTATTCTGGTGGCCTTAAAAACATGGCCTGAGGAGTTTCGTGATCGCTCTGTGGTGTTCTGGTCTGACAATATGACCGTGGTCGAGTGTATCAATAGTCAGGCAGCACGCTGCAAATGGATCTTGAGACTGTTGAAGGAAATTGTCCTGCTGTGTATGAGACTAAACGTTCACTTTAGGGCGAGACATGTGCCAGGGGTGTTAAATCAGGCAGCTGATGCGCTTTCTCGTTCCCGTATGCAGGCCTTCTGGGGTTTTCTGCCCTCAGCGGACCCGGTGGCGGCACCTTTTCCCGAAGCTCTCTGGTCTCTCGGTGCCCCGGACTACAAGACCTCGTGGGAGAGAGTTTAGCACCCAGGACAAGGAAGGCTTATGAAGGGGCGTTCCGTTCTTATTTGTCCTTTTTGGGTTCAGCTAGGGGGGAGCTTTGGGGCCAAGAGGAGTATGTCCTGAACTTTTTGTTATCATTACATCAGGCAGGCAAATCAGTGGCTACGGCCAATAGGCACGGGCCGCCATTTCTTTCATGGCACGGGCCCATGGCATACAGGACCCCACGGCGTCTTTCTTGGTACAGAAGGCGCTGCGTGGGTGGCAACGCCGTGAGGGTTGCAGAGTGGATGAGAGGCACCCGATAGGTCTGGAAAGGTTGGCCCTGTTACTGTCCGTACTCCCTGCGACATGTTCATCTCAATCAGAGACAGTGCTATTCCGGGCCGCTTTTGCATTAGCGTTCCATGGGGCTATGCGGGTAAGCGAGCTGGTAGCGAGGAACAAGCAGGATACGGGGGGAGGTCTGTGCCGGGAGCACATTCAAATTAAGGGGGAGACAATGGTAGTCTCATTTGCCAGGTCCAAGACCGATCAAAAAGCGATCGGGGACAGCGTAGTGGTTCAGCGGATTCCGGGATCTCCCATGTGCCCGGTAGCATGCGTTGAGGAGTATTTGGCGCAGAGGGCGGCATCATGGGGGGGAAGCTTGCTGAGGCACGCCGACGCCACCCCACTGACTAGGTTTCAGTTCCAGCGGGTGCTAACGATGGCGATCGCAGCGGCGGGCTTGAACCCTGCGAGTTTGGGACCCATTCCTTCCGGATAGAGGCTGCTACAGAGGCTACAGCCAGGGGTCTGAGTGTGGAAAAAGTGAAACAGTTGGGGCGTTGGTCCTCGAATTGTTATAAAAGGTATGTGCGGTTGCACATGTTGTGAAGCCTGTGTCATGCACTCACGCTTCTTGTTTTTGTTTGGTTTACAGTGTCGCGAGCTTACGAGGCGGGGCGGACTGTGCAGTCGACCCGACACCTGGGAACCAGCGGTCAAAGATCACCGGCTGAGGAAAGAGTGGTGTGGGTCGTGGGCCACTCATACGTGAGGCGTGCCGCAGACGTATTCAAAGCAGGTGACATGATTCACATGGCTGGGGAATACGGGTACAGGGTGACCTTCTACGGAAGGGGCGGGCTCTGTATTGACCAGTTCCAAAGTTTTATGGAGGGTTTGTTAGGGCGGACAAGGTCACCGCCATCTGTAATCATAGTGCATCTTGGGGGCAATGATTTGGTGACCACTGGTCGATGAGTACTTCTCGAGTTGATACTATCCACAGTGAGTTGGTTGGCGAGAAGGGTTCCGGGGTGCACGATTGCATGGTCCCATATGATTCCACGGAAGGTGTGGCGGGGGGCTAATTCTGTGTCTGCTATAAATCATTCAGTGAAGAAGGTGAATAACAAAATTGGTAGATTGTTCCGTACGAGTACATTGCATTCTATTCCGCATGGATGTATCAAGGGGGACCATATGTACCTAGAGGATGGAGTCCATTTGTCCCGGGTGGGGAATACTTTACTCATAGGAGACCTCGTAGCTTGGTTAAAGAGTTTGCAGGCATGACCTTTAAGTAGGAGTTTTTGTGGGGGGTCCGGATAGTCGGTCAACTATCCGGTCATGATCGGTGAGCAGGAATTAGAAGATCCCTAGAGGTGGGGCGTCACCCATTATGGATGGGAGCGCCCGGGGGGAGGCGGCCAGTGGCCCCTCAAACGGGGAGGCGGTCCCCTCTAAGGATGGGGACGCCGAAAGGGAAGGCGGCCATAGGCCCCTCCCTGGGGAGGAGGGGCTAGGGCCCCTCCTGGGAATTTCCCGGGGCCAGGACATCTGCGACGGCAGATGTGGTAAGTTGTGTGGGGTGGGAGGGGGGTCTACGCTACCTTCTAGACACCTCACACGAGTCCTCGGACGACCACTAAGATGGCGTCGAGTTAACAGGGGGCCCCCGCTAAGACAAGGGAAATTGGAAGTTGGCACAGAGGTACAGTCCTCTGTGCGACCGCCCCTCACAAGTGAGGGGGAGTTCTGGTATTGGGGATCTGACACCAGTTACGACCTTGCCGTTGGCCCGTAATGTTAGGATGTACAATTTCAATTTTGAGTAATGCATTTGCAGGATGTTTAGTATCGGCTAGGAGAACCTTTGTATTAGAGATGTGTTAAGGTCAGCCAAGAACATCGTAATGTGTAAATGAAATTGTACATGATATGAAACTGTTGTTTTAATGTTTTTATTTTGTTTCATATTTTAATAAATACGGCCGGGAGGGTAACTCCCTTCCGCCTTCCAAAAGTTCAGAACCGTTTCCGTCTTCCCATCCTTGGGGATTGTGTTGAGAGGGGGTGGCGGGTATCTCAGCCATATGGAAAGGGGCGACCACTCGGTCCCCCCGAACGTATGGTGGAGTACCCCGATCCCCCCCGGAAGCCATTTTGGGCGGGAGGCGAGTCTCGGCTGGTATGCCCGAAGCGGCGTAGCCGGGGCGCGCCTTTTCCCGCCCAAGAGGGGGTTGTCCTAGACACTAACACCGCTAGCCACGCCCTGGAGGCGGATTGGAGGTGGGTCCACGCCCGCCCGAAGAAGGATAAAAGGAGCGACAAGCCAAGGAAGCATCCTCTTGTTCCTGTGCTCTGAAGCTGCACCTCCCCGTTGCACGTGAGCTCGAGACGGAACGAAGAGCCATTTTTGACCCACCCACCAGCCCCTGATGACTGCGATTTGTTGGAATAAAGTCGAGTGTCGTGATATTGTTTTCTTACAGGTTGTTTTGAGTAAAAGTTGGTAATTTGGTGTGTAATAAAGTTGATAATTTTTCCTTTTCAGCATGTTTTATTCAGCAAAGTAGTTGCACCGGATGCTCGGTAGAGATTAAACTTTGAATTGCTAAGTATAAATTTTTTTTTTTTTTTTTCTCCACTTTAGTCTTAGATTGTCGTATTTATTTTGGTCGGGCGGTAAGGTCATGATCGGTGAGCAGGAATTAGAAGATCCCTAGAGGTGGGGCGTCACCCATTATGGATGGGAGCGCCCGGGGGGAGGCGGCCAGTGGCCCCTCAAATGGGGAGGCGGTCCCCTCTAAGGATGGGGACGCCGAAAGGGAAGGCGGCCATAGGCCCCTCCCTGGGGAGGAGGGGCTAGGGCCCCTCCTGGGAATTTCCCGGGGCCAGGACATCTGCGACGGCAGATGTGGTAAGTTGTGTGGGGTGGGAGGGGTGTCTACGCTACCTTCTAGACACCTCACACGAGTCCTCGGACGACCACTAAGATGGCGTCGAGTTAACAGGGGGCCCCCGCTAAGACAAGGGAAATTGGAAGTTGGCACAGAGGTACAGTCCTCTGTGCGACCGCCCCTCACAAGTGAGGGGGAGTTCTGGTATTGGGGATCTGACACCGGTTACGACCTTGCCGTTGGCCCGTAATGTTAGGATGTACAATTTCAATTTTGAGTAATGCATTTGCAGGATGTTTAGTATCGGCTAGGAGAACCTTTGTATTAGAGATGTGTTAAGGTCAGCCAAGAACATCGTAATGTGTAAATGAAATTGTACATGATATGAAACTGTTATTTTAACGTTTTTATTTTGTTTCATATTTTAATAAATACGGCCGGGAGGGTAACTCCCTCCCGCCTTCCAAAAGTTCAGAACCGTTTCCGTCTTCCCATCCTTGGGGATTGTGTTGAGAGGGGGTGGCGGGTATCTCAGCCATATGAGCATTAGAATCATATTGGTACATTTCCAATTTATATTCTCTGTGCTTGTGTTCTCCTGGGTGTATGTGTATCCCATGTGCGATAGAAATTGTTTGACTTTCTGGGAGGTGATGTAAGTGACTCTTTGTGACATTTTATATTGTTATTGTTAATTGTCAATTGTTAAGCGTGTTATCACCATCAGGTCTCTAAGCGCTGTCAGAGAGATCCAGCCTTTGCCTGCAGCGGTTTAGATTAGGTCCCAAGCCTCCGCAAAAAGTACTGTTTTTAATTTCTTCCTGAACCGGAGGAGGGCGTGTTCCTTACGTATATTCTCTGGCAGTTGGTTCCATATGTGGGGAATGGATGAGGAGAATGCTCCTCCTCCTTTTGAGGACAAGTTAAATCGGGGGCAAGCTAGGAGGCTGGCCTCAGAGGACCATAGCGTCGTGCTGAGATTGTATTTGGCAAGGCGGCCCTTGATGTAACTAGGACCTTGGCAATAGATGGCCTTATGTGCAATGCAGAGGCCTTTGAACTTTGCTCTCTGTCCCACCGGGAGCCAATGCAAATGTTTTAGGAGGGGTGACGCATGGGCTGAGAATGTTAGAGTTATAAATCTATTACTTTGTATTAAAATACATTGCTATATAGCATTGCCATTTTAATGCATTTTTACATTTAAAATTACATATCTGCTGTCCTTTTACAGTGGTGTCATTTTTCTTTGGTTTCAGTTTCATTTACAGGAGATGTGGTTCAGGTGGGGCGTGTTTCCCTGTTAGGTGCAAAATGTTTGTTTTAGTTATATGTTTAAAATACAGTATTGCTTAGTTTTGGGGGTCTTTGGATGCTACTTCCATTTTCAATGTTTAGGGGTTGTTGTTAGCTTAATATTTGACTACAATTACTTACTTTCAGAGCGTCTTTGTTGAGTTTTAGTTAGGTCTTAGTTAAGTTTTGCCTTTTAGAAGTAGTGTTGTTGGTCAGCAGAACAGCGTTCTCTTAGTAATCTTTAATTTGCACCAACAGTTAAGAGATATAAATAGAAATATGGATTTTAACTGTTACATTACATGTAAAATCTTCATTTTGGCTACAACATGACCATAAAAGTACAAACAGTTAGAAAATACAGTACATGATATCATAAAAAGCTTAACACAATAGGCACACATTTTATCATCAAGGGGAAGCGAGTAATAACCTTCTTGGTATGTTACATGGTAATTACTGTACTTAGTATCAAGTATCCAAAGTTCTTGATTTCCGCCATCAATTAAAAACAATAAGTTAAGAACCAATACCATCAAATGACCATCAACACTGTGAAAGATAATCAAGCTGAAAACCAGCTAATATAACATTGAGCTCTTCCTTTTGATTGCCCATTTTAAAAACAAACACATTTTAACACAATTCGAGGGGCAGTCCAGTGTTTGCAGGTATTCCAGCGCAGCCAGAAACATCCAAACACCTCGCCTCCTAACAATGGGCAGCAGGTATATCTTGGTATATTCCTGATAATATTTACAAAAGAATACAAAGTGCAACAAGCTTTTGGTGAGGTCTCATCACAAGGACATATTACAATAACTCAGAAGCAATCTCATGAAATCTAAGGGGAATCGTGTGAGTAGCATTCTCTCCCACTAGGGGTTGAACCAACCTAAATGTGGTGCCATTCTCGGGGTCACGAATATGTAGGCGTACTCTCTGATTCTAATTTTAGAAGACGCACATGATTTTTTAGCAACTTGTCTGTCCTGATAAAGTAGAGACTTAACCCAGGCCATGTCCTGCTTCAGCATCCTTTCAGGCTGAGAGAAAAGTGGCAACTCTCCCAGGTCGTGCAACCCAGACCTCAAATATTGTATCCAGGGGAAGGCCATGACTCTATCACACCCTAAACAATCCTGCACACTTTCTCTGTTAAAACTGGCATGCAGGTTTGTTTAAATGGAAAACCACAACCACTGTGAGGATAAGTTGATTGGGTCCTCTGCATATTCCATCCCCAACTGGTGAGGAATATATGTGCAGCAGGTTGGAGGAACCATCCAAAGTCTCCTTAACACATTATTTTGCACTCTTTGCAGGGGTTTGGGGTTTATATATCCCCACAGAACCACACCATATATTAAGATGGGAAGGCACTTTCCCCTATAAATTTCCAAAAAGTGGGACCACAGGCTTTTCCAAATGTGGCGTGCTAGATTAAAAACAAACTCAAATGAGCCCATGAATTTTCACCTTACAGCGGAAATGCGAGGTCCCCGTTGAATCAAAAAGTTCTTCCAAATAAGGGAATTGAGGGGTAAGGCCCCCAGAGTGCCCCTTGTCTTTGTTTGCCCTGGTCTGCACATCATCGTAAATGTTTTAGAGTGGTTTGTTGCCAGACCTAAGGAGCCCGTAAAAGAAACAAATTCATCCACTAATATCTCTAGACCATAGGGTGTTCTGGCCAACAAAAACACATTGCCAATGTATAATAGGACAAGGACATTCTTCCCAACCACCACCTGCGCATCTGCATCTCTGGCAGACAAAACAGAGCCCAGGCCGTTAATATATAGAAGAAATAGCATAGGGGCCAAGACGCATCCCTGGTGCATCCCATGTCCAACTTTAAATTTCTGTGTTCTCTCTCCTGAGGGGCCATATTGAACCGATGCCGGGAGATCATAATCAAGAGCTCTGAAAAATAAAACTAGGCCACCATTAACCCTCAGGTCTGTCAGGATCTCCCAGAGCCTTGATCTTACCACACTATCAAACTTGCAGAACCGATCCATGAAGGCTAGGCAAATGGAGTCCTGCTTAGCAATGGTATACTTACTTATCAGCAAGTGAAGATTGAAGCATTGTTCCATTGTGCCCAGCCCTTCCTGGAATCCGTACTGCGCCTCCAACAGAATGCCAGCTTCCCCCACCCAGTCCAGAAGTCTACCCAGAGCCACTCTACTCTCTAGCTTAACTGCCAAATCCAGCAGTGAAATTGGACAACAGCATTCGGGTGAATGCGGGCTGCCCTTTTTAAAAACAGGGATGATAACAGGTGAACGCAAGGATTGCGGTAAACCAGTCTTACAAAACACATTTAAACTGTTACGTAGCAGAGGAGTCCAAATGTCAAGATTTGCTTTATATAAATCCATTTGCACCCCATTAAGACCTGATGCCTTCATACATGTGCTTTTTAAGAGTCTCCCTGACTTCTTCAACAGTAAAATCCACTAGCAACAGGACGTCTACCCCATTGTCACCCCCATTCTCCCATAAGGAGCCATAAACTCATTTAAAATGATCTACCCATGCTTGCTCATTAATAGTGGTCATAACTGTATTCAAATGGACCTCCTTGCTTTAATATTCCTTACTGCAGCTCAGAAAGTTCTAGAATCTTTCACCCTACATGCCTTTTCTAACTCCAGGATTCATCTTGTAGTTGGTTATGCTTAGCTCTTCACAAATCTCTGTAAGCCGGCCTACAATGACGCACATTCTGCCCATCCCTCGGAACTCCCTTCAGGACCTCATGCAAAAACCTAGAGTATTTTCTACATGTTTCGTCAAACCAGACAGAATCATCTGGCCTGCGTCTGCTATGTTTCATTATCATGCCTCTTGTCAACAGACACAAATCTTCAAAATGAGAAGACACACAGCATGCGGGCGTTCTGCAATGTCAAGGCAGGCGAGTACCAGGGGAAGATAATCGAAATATATTGTTAATATCAGCATTTCTCCATACCAGGCGTTGCCCTTGTGTTTTGGTGTCTAGGGGCTGCGTAGGCAAATTTGCGGACCCTCCTCCCCCTCGCTGATATACCTAGTTCAAGACAAAACGGGTTATGATCGCTAAACTGACTTAGGTCAATTTTAGCCTCCAAAATATACACACAAAAATCCAGGTCAATAAAAATGTAGGGGCATATTATCAAGAAGGGCGTTAGAATTATTGCTGCTTTAGCGGCAGGAAACTGCAGCCAAAGGGGCGATAATGGGATTGATAATATGCTGTTGAAAATTCCCATAAAAGCCCATGTTCACACCAGAACATGGGTTTCTATGGGAATTCACAAGGGCATATTATCAAGCCCATTATAGTCGCTTTAGCGGTAGTTTCCTGCCGCTAAAGCGGCGATAATTGTAACACAGTTTCTTGATAATATGCCCGGTAGTCAATCACAGAAGAACTCTCCTCCTTCTCAAATGTCATTTTAGTTCCATATAGCGGGTCAAAGCCCTCCATAACATTAAAATAATTACACAATTTAATAAGATGAAACATATCCTGTCCCCCTTGCTTCTATCTGAATTGTTGCAACCTGTACATGCGCTATCAAACACATATTGAAGATTCTCTTTTTTAGGCAGACCCAGTTTTACGTTAAAATCACCCCTAGAATGATGTTATAACCTTGTCGCAAGGGGGCCAAAAACTCCTTCAGACTAGTATAATTGGATTAACACTTTATCAACAGGAAGCACAGATACTGTACAATCTAAAGTAATTTTAAACTATGCTGTTGGCTCAGCTTTGACTTGACCCGCAACTGAACATTCTGCAGGGACTGAATACGACTGATATTATGTCGCTTTCTTCTAGATGTAGTGTTTTGCTGCAAAATGTACCTGTTTTTTCTTGCACTTTTTAAAGGGTTAAGCCCATATTTATCGAGGTTTTGCAATGCCCTTGTGCAACGCAAGGGGACGCAAGGTTGAAGTAAAACCTGAATGAGATTTATCAAGTCACGTAAGGCCCACTTGTTTGGCTCTGCGTAGCTCGATAGAGCTATAGTAATGTATGGCCGCGTAAATCTCTGCCTTGTATTACTCTGTGGCAGGAAGACATGCTATGGGTGGAGTGTGGGTGTTCCCACACACCTACCCATGCATTCTGACACATTCCCAGAATTCCCAACACTGGCAGACCTGGGTATGTGCCAGAGTTGTACGCCTCCTCACAAGAGACACAACAAGGATATCCAGAATTGAACACCTCCTCTGAGAAGTGCAACAAGGATATCCAGAGCCTGGGTACCCTCACAGGTGCCAATAAGTGCTATACAAATCTAATGATTGATTAACTGTGTAGAAATATCTCTATTTCTCCTTGTTGCTTCCACTTTCTAATTGTGCTGCATTTTTTGGACAGTTTTGTGAAGGTTTAATTTTTTTACAATTGGCTCTTTAATTGGTGAACGGTAATTAAAGTTTATGTATGAGGCTTATTTATACCTATTTGTAGAGTATCATTATTTTTAAGTGTATATAATATACATTTAGTAGTTAATAATGTTTCATTTATCTTACATTATTATCTTATTTCTATTTTGTTGTATAGTAACTAAAGATGTGTTGTGAGTAAGTATGTTTTGAATTTTTTTTATATTTCATTATTGTTCGTATATTAAGTATACATTATTAATATATTTTAATTGTGTTGGGGGACTTTATGGGTTTTGAAATTCAATTATAAATGATTTGTTAAATATAATTTTTTCATTATTATACCACTATCATTGTAGTCGATAATCTTAGTTCCAATATTTGTGTTACTTTCTACATTTTTTATGACATTACTTGACAGTATCTTGTAGCTAGATATTTCTGTTTTTGTAAGATATTTTTACAGTGATATTTTTGTCATTGATAAGTGTGTTTTTCTTTGTTTTGTATAGGAGGGACAGTATTTATGTCAATGATATTTCTTCTGGTGATATGTTCTTATTTCAATATTGCGGATGCTGATATTGTCTCATATTACCCCCTGGGCAGCTGGTGCTGTCTGCTTGGTGGGTGACAAACATCAAGTTTCTCGAGTAGGGTCCTTTCGCCCCATATTTTGGGGAAGTGGAGCCTTGGATGCAGTATGCAGAAGGGGCGTGGTCACTTTGGCATAACGTAAACTGATGGGGCCCCTTGCACACTGTGAATAGGACCACTCAATCCTAGATAATCTTTCGCTTTGGATGGAATGCCTCTCCTCCCCCCAGAAGGGTTGGGGGCCTGAATATTTGAGAGCTCCCCCGCAGCACAGGGGCTGCAGGTGCCAGTGTTATGGCCCTGCACAGTCACCCAGAAAACATTAGAGGGCAAGACTAAGACTGTCTATTTCTCTATGATACTTACCCTCCAGCTACTCTCTTATACAAGCGAAGATGGAATAATAGCTGGTCAAATCCACCAACAGCCAGGCCTATGAAAATGGTGAAAGCATACAAAATAATGTAATAGCAAGATTGAGCTCTGCAAATGACAAAACAAATAAAGAGAAATTAGCAAATGGAGCATCAAAAGCTAATAATGACTGCAGATCAATTATAATAAGGCATAGGTCAGAAAGCAAACCACTAGAAATGATTAAAGTAAAAGAAACAACTGCTCTGAAAATAGCTAGCTTGGAAACCCCAGGAGAATGTCTTTAGCTTGTAAGCAAAGAAAGGGCTAAATCCACCACCCAAATAAAAGATAGGGCCATATCTTTAGGGAGTGGGGGGTGTTTGGGATGTTACACTCCCCAAATAAATGCACATTTGGTTTGGTAGTTAGGTCTAGGGCGCTGATTCAGGTCCTCTATGTCACTCTCAGTTTTTTGTGTAGTGCCCTAACTATAAAAGACAAAACAGTGATCTATGATGTAGAACATAACAGATTGAGAGAGATATATAGCTGGTGCCTGAAATTCTAGATGTGAAACCAGAAAACACAGATTAATTATCAGCTTGCTTGTCTAAATTACATCATGGTAGCCAAGCATCTTTTGTTCACAGTGCCTCCTTTTTCTTTATTATTCCATATGGGAGCACTTTAAAGATACTTGAGTTTAAGGTGTGTACTGTACTATCAGCTCATATATTTAATTTAATAGACTATGATGTTGCTCCATCTATAAAAAGAATCTAGACCACGTTTACGATTCACATGACTACTGACTTGCCTCTTTGTTCACTTGTAACATTGTAGTTGGGGGGCGAGCAGTTAATGTTTTTGAGTTGATGTTTAACAACCATCACTTTGTACTAAAAGTCTGTCTAAGAGGCAATATAGTCTGATGTACTAACGTGAAATGCTTCTTCAAGTTTCAAGAATTACACTTTTTTTAATGTGAAGCAACTGTATCATATTTTTACATTATGTTTGTTGTACAAGTTACATGTCAAATGTTTTCATGGCTTGACTCATGCATGGACACTTAGGACAAAGTCAGAATCTTAGCTCTGCTCTGGTTCAGCTTGCCCTATTAATTTACGGGCAAATCCACCTCTATTTGCAACTCAGGCTTAGTACAGGGGTCCTTCAATGACTTGATAAAATCATTCGTAAAATGTGAGGATTGGAAACATAGAGTAGATGCACTGATTTCACAACTCTACCATTAAGACTTTTCGTTTCATAGACAAACAAGCGTGGGGGCAGTCATGAGTTTCCAGGAGGAATGACCAGGCTCAGGTGGGAAGGGCAGTTGCGTTGCTTCATGAGGGTGTTTGGGGCGTGTGGGTTGGTAGTTGCGTCTTGGGACCCTCAGTCGGGCCTGCTATGTCTCTGTCAGTTTTTCTTTTCGTTCTCATTTCACTAGGAACTTTCAATGTGTCCAGTTTTTGGGAAGGGAACTTAAATATATAGTGACTGATTTACCAAAAAATAGTAAATCTACACCCATATATCTTTATGTTTTATACTCTAAGTTTATCAACAATAGGTTCTTTTCTCCTGGTCAGCAGTAACCGCCCGGGATCTTCTACTTTGCTGTACGCTGAGAGGGTTGTCAGAATATTCCCTCTTCTTATCGTGCCCGAGGCAGTATTTTCGATCGCTTTCTTAGGTCCCTCTTCGAGGTGCTCTTCCGCAACTATGCTTGCTATGCAACGGGTCTTCCTTACTCGCCTCCGGTCGTCTCTTGTGGAAACGGCTTGTCCCCGGGGCACGATAAGAAGAGGGAATATTCTGGCCACCCTCTCAGCCTAGAGCAAAGTAGAAGGTCCCGGGCGGTTACTGCTGACCAGGAGAAAAGAACCTATTGTTGATAAACTTAGAGTATGGAACATAAAGATATATGAAACTCTAATACAAGAGATATAAGGAAAATACTACTGCCAGTTTTTCTCTAAAGCTGGTCCCTATCAAATGGAAGATACAAAAAAAACGCCTTATATACAAGTACTACCCCAAAGGAAGAGGAAGACCCCTGATGAGGTGCAAAACAATCATAAATTGTAGTGGGAAGAAACTAAAGGCGAACATGATTTAAGGTTTTTCTTTGACCTTGGCAACCACCCAGTGCCAGTAGTATAGGAGAGACATATCCATTATTGTCTTGAAAAAGATGGTCAGAAAATTGTAGACAAACCATCAAAACGCGTTGACGCCTGGGATTACATAATCAAGGGATAGAGCTCTCTCCTTAGACATTATAAGAGTGTGTCCTGGATTAGCTTCTTACATTTTATGTCCCGGATATGTACTAAAATGACCATTAGGACTGTCTGTTATATGTTCTCTCCTTTGTCTTTCTCTCGCCTATGATTAGAAGGGGTTTAGGAATCCTTTTTTTAACATAAAATTGTGTATTTTATTGTAAAATTATTTTTATTGAAGTGTATGCAGATGTAGTGTGGAATGTAATTATTATGTACTGTTTTTAACCTGTGTAATATACACACAAATCTTTTTCTAAAGTTGAAAATAAAACATGTTTTTTTTTTATAAACTTACGGATTGATTAGTTATTCTCACTTCTAATATATGGGCTAAAAGAATAACAACCATATATTTTTTGGTTGTGGGATAACATTACGCCAAGGGATCCCTTTCTTTCCATAGTACTAAACTGCAACATGATCTGAGAAAAGAGAGGCTGGAGGAAGGGAACATAACAAACAGCAAGGAGAAGAAGACATACAGCCCTTGTCCTGATGACAAAGGAACTGGAGCAAAATGACTCTTCCGGGTCCATTGTATGCACCCCCAAATCAGGGGAGGAGGTGATGGAACTTCTAGTAGGGACTTCATGTTGCCTGCTGTGAAGAATGATGCTTGATGCTCCAGCCAAATATTGTCCCAAAAATACTGTGGACCAAAATATCGAGGTTAATGAACTCTTTTTTATGATGATATTTGCATATATAATATTGTCTTCTTTAGTATCATTTTGTACTATGGTGTTTTATTTTATTGTTTTATGATTTTAGTTTACTATACATATTATTGTAAAAAGATTTCCTTGAGTAAATAATATTGCTTTATATATATTATATTTATTAAGGGATTTAAACATGTAGTTTATTAGTTTAATAAGTAGAGAGTTTGTTTTAGTTTTCTATAGGATTATTAACAATTGTGCACATGTATAATGTTTATTACAAAATAAATATTATTGATATTCTTTTAGATTAAAAATTCTAGTGATATATTTAATACATGTTTTTGAATGTATAATTTAATTTTAAAACATATGTACATTTTTTATTTATTTTATATTCGCATGTTTTGTATGAATTAAAAGATTTTATGTTATTTAATTTTTGTTACGTTTTTATTCAATATTTATTGTCTATAAATATATTATTATTTTTTAATTTAACAATTTTTTGAAGTTTTTATAATGTTAAGTATAATTATTTAGATATACTTTTATCAACATTTTTTTAAATTTAATGTACATGCTAGGTATGTAAAGTGAATATTTTATGCCCTGTCATTTTTTCCACAACATTTTTGTATTGTGATATTCTGTCATAGAAACATGCTACTCCGAAGTTGATGCTGAGCGACTGTGAATTTTGCCATCTGCAATGTCCTCACATACACCACACATTAGGGAAAGTCCTCTCTGATAAATAAAGCTCTTAGGGCCTGATTACGATGCCAGTCAGACTCTGGACCGGTCGACTAAAAGTCGGCAGTCACGCTGTCCGCATTACGATGCGACCGCCTTCACGCCTTCACAGCAGGTGCAATGTACGTATTTTGCATTGTGACATGTGCCGCAGGCTGCTGTAGATGCCACAATACAAAATATCCACATTTGAAACATCCCTGAACTATGTGGCAGGCACCATGCTGTGCCTGCCACATGGTACAGGAATGTTTAGGGGGGAATCATAGGTGCCCCCCAGGCCCCATAGCGAAGGGCCAGGGGGGAAGGGGGTCCTGCTAGGAGTCCCCAAAGTCACTTTCCGCCTGCCTTTTCATGGTGAATTAATCGCCATGAAATGACAGGCAAAAAAGGACATCCTAATCCCTATGGCAGTGACTGAGCAGGCACCGCCCAATTGTAGGGAATAGTAGTCGATCCACAACACTGACCGTATCCTTGATCCTTCCCCCCGAAAGCCTGGCTCCGACTGCCTGCATCCTAATGCGCCAGTCGGAGCCAATGGGCTGGATGGTGGTGGGACGACCACCGATGGCCTGACAGTGGCTTTCCCACCGCCATTGTAATCAGGCCATCAGTTACCTAAAGAAAAAGTTGGGCTAAGGGACAGTCGAAAGAAGAGATTTAACAATAGTAAGAAGATTTTAACGGTATTATAGGGTAATATTTCAACTATGTAACAATCCACATAGCAGCTAGCTCTCCCATCACTCATTGTCTGTATACTTACATTTGACCCTGAACAGCGCTCCCTGCCTTTTGTTTAGGTATGTGCCATTCAGATACACCATACATACATACATACAGGGCTCGCAGCGAAGATCCAAATCTTGAGGACACAGGCAAGTCAAACTTCAATGAATACATGTTATAAGCGAAGCCAAAAATGTACCACTTGCAAAAAATGTGAATTGATGTAACAAAAAGTAATAAGGACCCACCTTCGGGTATAGACGATGCAGTTGCAAGAGAGATCAAGGAAAGATTAGACTGAAAAGGATCTAATGGGCATGAATGCAGACTGGGCCAAGTAAAAGCAAGTTTGTTGCAGGGACCCAACTGAGAGAAAACTCTGAACTGAGGAGGATCTGACAAACAAGTAGAGTTGTGAATGACTCTTGAAAACCAGTACATTGCTCCAAAAGAATACAAATGGAAAGAAGCCTAGAACCTGAAAATACAGGCCTGATTACAAGTAGAAAAAAATGATGTGGCCCATTGCTCACAACACCACCGGCTTTAAGCTAGCCTTGCTGAAGAAGGGTGATGCTCTGAAACCGGTCCCAGGATGCTTGTTTCCGGTCTAGGGAGTACCTGGCTTGGCAGTTTGGGCTGGATTGTTCTTAACAAGGAACAGTGTCAAGACTGATTTGCATATGACTGGGTCCAAACTGGGTTGGTGTGGTGTGCAAAAGAATGATGGATTTCACCCAGGTCCTTGTGACTGGGAGTGAATGATTGTATTGTCCAGCATTCCGTCCATCAATTGTTTCTTTTGCATATGTTGCCCTAAGTGGGAAGGGTATGCCCAGCCGTGGGTCCCGTGCTCACTGCACCACTGGCTTCAAGCATGCCTGGCTGAAGAAGGGTGATGACTGAAACCAGGCCCAGGAGGCTTGTTTCCAGTCCAAGGAGTACCTGGCTTTGCAGTTCAGGCTGGACTGCTCCTAACAAAGAACAGGGTCAAGATTGATTCGCATATGGCTGGGTCCATAATGGGGTAGTGTTGTGAGCAAAAGAATGATGGATTTAACCCAGATCCTTGTGACTGGGGGTGACTGATTGTACGGTCCAGCATTCCGTCCATCAATTGTTTATTTTGCATATGATTACAAGTAAAGGCATTATTTATCACCCCTGATAAATAGCAAAATACCACGGGTATGTTACTTATCAGGTGCTATAAATAACACCTCTTATGAGTTTATTTGGAATAAGATGCAGATGTTGGTGTTTAACGCACCAAATTTGCATGGCAGGATAAATACCTCATATCTTCTTCTATTAAATTTCGGTAGGATTGACCTTCTGAAATGTAACAAATGTTGGGTTATATAACCCATTCGATAATAATCTGATGAGTTAAATAAAACCAAACTCGTATTTCCTGCACCCGCATAAATATGAGTTTATGCACTGGACAGAACTTAATTAGCCACTCCATTTTAGGCCCTAAATAGAACAGAATGGCTACCAGACAGCCATGGGTTTGAAAGGGAGGATCTGGCCTTTTAAGGGAAAAAAACACTATTCTGTCATGGAATTGTGTAGACAGTCTTCATAAATAGAGCGACCTGGCATTGATGGACTATTTGAAGAAACACAAAATTCTGGCATTACAAAAAACATGGACTTGAGTGCTTAATTTGTAAACAAATAGGTATCGGGCCAAATGTTTTGTGGAGAAGCCACCAGCCTCTGATATCCAAGGCCAGGGCTGCTGAATACTAAATCTACATATTCTTGATAACACCTACTGCCCCTTTAATTCACCAACACACACTCCCTGCCCCTTTATCTCACTTTTCAGCTTCTTTTTTTATCCCCACTACTGTTTTCCAGCATTCTCTTGCTCTTCTTCCCACTTTTGTGCTTGGTTTCCCTCTCTTGCTTTTTCAAACAGATTTTATTGGGGTTTGGTGCACATATAATGCATCATATTGCCACATTCAGTGCAGTCAATCAAGTAATTGTTATCTGAGTTACAATTCCCCATTTCCTTCATCATTACAATTGTTCCCTCTCTCTTGTTCTTGGTCAAAGTCTGATGAGGTAAAGTAGATGCATGGACTCCAAAAATAAGTGCCAGGGGGCCCCACCTGCCACTACCTGCTCAAATTAAGCACTGATGGACAGCATCCCTTTGGGGCATCCAAGGTAGGAGAAACAGAAAATATGATAAAGAAAGCGCAAAGGCCTCCTTACAGCCTGCTGTATGGAAAACTGAAAAAGGGTATAAAAACTGTGGCAGTTTGCACAATGACTTCCAAATATGCAATATCACCTTGTTCAATAACTCAATATTGAGAATAATGAATGTGTATACTCAGCAGAGAAGGAAGGCAGGATATTGCAAATGATTGGATTGCATCAGTGATGCCAGGACATGTTCTGCAGAAACAGAACCATTCATCCTCGTCTGTGGTGATTTTCACAGCAAGATGAGAGATTGGGGAAATGACTGAGAAATTACACTAGAACTGAAATGCTCAAGGGGCAGACCCTCCCTGCAGCATGATTTCATAAAATGGATGAAGGAGGAAAATGTATGAAATCCTTCTGAGCAAGAGAAGGCCTAATGTCAGCTAGAAATTCCTATGAGTTCAATGCCCTTCAGCGTCACACCTGCAATGCACGGGGTGCCTTAACAGCTATGGACTCTGTCTTTTTAAGAGCGGAGGATTGGCATGAATAGAAGAAAGGTGGCATTCCCTGGAAACGCAGAAGTGACCATAATGCACTCCACTTGAACATTAAAGGGAATTTGATGAACCAGGCTTTTGAAATATGTGAGCTAGAGACCTCTCTGGAATTTATTGCAAAAGTAAGCATTTGCTGGCACCATGCCTTGGACTCCAAATAGGATGAATGGAGCAATGCGATGGAAATGGAAGACTTTGTACAACAGGGTGATGAATAGAACACTTACATTAAGCTCAGCCACTTGCAATCATTCTGGCTGCATCCTGATCCATTGCTTTTCACCCAACATGCCACCTCAGTTTAGACCCAGCCATATGCAAATCAGTCTTGAACCTACTCCTCATGGGACCAGTCCAGCCCAAACTGCTATCCAGGTCTTCCCTGAACCGAGAAAAAAGCAACCTAGGACTTGTTTTGGTTCTAAGCTATACCTGGCTGTTCAGCCAGGTATAGCTTGGATCCAGTGGCAAAGTGATTCCTGGGCCATGTCTGGGCATACCTGGCACACTGAAGGTGCCAAATGCAAAAATAATAAGGTGATGCATGGAATACTTGAATTCATTTCAGCCACTGGCACTGGCTCAGGCCGCATCCCATTCATCATTTTTTGCCCCCCACGTCACCTCAGTTTGGACCCAGCCATAAAATAAATCAGTCTTGACTCTCATCCTAATGGGGTCAGTCCAGTCTGAACAACCAGGTCAGGTCCTCCTTGAACCAGAGCAAAAGCAACCTATGACTGGTTTTGCCCTAGTTAGGGCCCTTCAACCAGGTATAGCTCGGCTCCTGTGGCACAGTGAGTCCGGAACCGAAGTCTGGGCATACCCAGTGCACTGCGGCATCCGATGCAAAAACAGCAAGATGATAGATGGAATGCTTGAATTAATATCAGCCACTGGTGATCATTTGGGTTCACATTCCAATACATTATTTTTTTGCCCACCATCCCATATTTTGGACCCAGTCATATGCAACTCAGTCTTGACCCTGCTCCTTATGGGAACAGTTCAACCCAAACTGCCATACCAGGTCCTCCTTGAACCAAATCACAGGTAAACCAGGACAGGGTTCACCATTGTTATGGGCTCATCATCCAGGTGTAGCTTGGTTCCAGTGGCATAATAAGCTTGGGACCCACGTCTAGGCATTGCTGGCATACTTGCCCCTGGGACCACAGCTCCTCTTAAGCAAACTTTGTTTTACATTTACAAAGAGGAATGGCATAACATATCAGTTTTGTTTGCAAAACAGTGATAAATAGCAAACCGGTTTGGCCTACAACGCGCCCCTTCCAAAAAAAACGGAATCAGTATCGCTTTTTTAAACACATTTAACAATTCTGAACCAATTTTTCTAATCGCTAAATAAATTAGGTACATATGGACAAGGGTATGAGCATTCACAAATGCTCTGATTTTTTGATTCAGAGGGCTTGCAAATGTTGAAACACTTTGTACATCTGGCCCTTTGTTCCAGTGATCAGCAATTAATTGGGCTGTATGGCAGAAGGGGAATGACTGTTTGTTTCATAATTCCAATAAAAACGATGGTACTGAGTGCCATTTATTCACATACGAGCTCTTTCCCATGCACTGGCACATTGCTATTAATTCTACTGTTCCTTCCATCTGGGACATACCATGGCTTTGATTACCCTAGAGCTTTGTTAACAAGCCAGATGCATGATTGGATATTTGATCTATCCATCTGGGGAATGTAATGGTTTCCGTCGACCTCGAGCTTTGGTATTCACCAAGAGGCAGGATTGGATATTTGGTCTATCCATCTGGGAAATTGCATTGTAATTGGAATTACTTTTATATATTCCTTACTACCCCTGACGAGGTGTTGAAGTGCTTTTCAGAGATTAGCACGCTACTCCGCAGCCCAAAAAGGATTAGTGGTGAATTTGTATAGTGAGATAAGAAATTAAATTGAGCTGTGGACATGTGAGTTTGTTATTTGGATTAAAAAAGGATAGTGGAGGGATAGAAGAGGGAAGGGTTTCCATCTATATAGTGCTTCCTACCCCTGATAAGGTGTCAAAGCACTTTTTGGCAGGTAGCACAGTACTCCGGAACCCAAACAGGATTAGTGGGGAATTAGTATTGGGAAATAATAAATTAAGTTGAGTGGTGGGCATGTGAGACTGTTAGTTGGATTGAAAAGGATAGTAGAGGGATAGAAGAGGGAAGTGTCTAGAAAGTGTTTTTGGGAAATCATTGGCAATGAACCAGAGGCATGATGGTATATTTGGTCTATTCATCCGGAATATGTGATGATGCTCGTCGCTGTGGGGCTTTGGAGTCCATTCAGAAGCAAGATTAGATATTGAGTCTAATATACCCTTATAGATCTTACATTAAATTTCAGAAGCAGTAAGGTTCTGGTCAGGTTCCCTGACAGGTCAACCCCATAAACAAGGACAGACATGAGGAATGATAGGCCTGGTAGTGATAACGAATACCTGTAAGTTATCTTTGCATTTTTCGCGAATCCAGGGAAGTCATAAGTCAGTTTGGGCTTGCACCAGCTTTATACATTTTCCCCATTTACTTCACTTGTTACCTCTTTCTCTTAGGATTCTCTCACTTACTCTTAAATTTCTTTCTACTGTTATCCAATTAGCCACGCTCCTAGGGGCATAGCTTGGTTAGTAAGATTGGGGTCGGGGGGGGGAAAGTTTCAGATTTTATGGCAATCAGGCTAGCATACAATGTTTAAATACATTCTAGGACAAGCATGGTGCATGAGAGTGGCCTAGGGAGAAGTGGAAAGGGAGAGCAACGAGGATTGGTAAGAATACTAAGAAAAAAAATACAGGGCCTCAATTATGGGATTTTGGCCATATGGAGCTGCCCTACAGCAAAAGAAAAAGGAAGGAATGCACTTCATCTATTAGATACGGCTCAGTCCTGTCCTTTTCCCATGTGCCGGTGCACAATGGGCTGCTGTACGCAAAGCAGACACCTTTGCACCATAGTGCAAGGGTGCCTGCATTGCAGGGAGGATTATTATGTGCAGAATGGGACACCGTTCTGAACAATAACAATCACAAGAGGCTTTTTTCTCTTTCTATGTGTGCTGCAGATTGCAGCACACATAGAAAGAGGAAAAACGAGGAGAAAAAAAAATGTTTCTCCTTGTTGTGTCTCCCTTTCGCCTCCCCTGGGGAGGTGTACATTTTTGGCACTGCCTCAGAATTATGATTACTTGTAAATCTGGGGCAGTGTCAAAAAGCCATGGATGTTGTTGGGAATGCCTGCAGCAATGCCCATGGAACACCTCTTTCACGTTGTTTTCTGCGAGAAAGGGGCACATATTTATAACGCCATGAAAAGCCACGTACAGTTGCCTTTATGTGGCCTTATAAACATGTCAATGGCAAATTGCGTTACCAAAACGTCCAAATATGGACGTTCCGACGGCGCAAAATAGGCAATATTTTTGAAACCTTTCAAAACAGAGTGAGAGAGTCTGTGTGCGTTTTCGCCTGTGTGTGTAAAAATTCCTGCTGAAATCTGACTGACATCTCATACCCGTCTGAAAGCACCTGTAGCTGACTATTTATCAGAAAATACAGTTGTTAGGGGGTGTGACACCATAAACACACCCCTGAGGCTACGCCTCTCTCCTCCCTCACCCCCCACTGGAAACCTTTCGTTTTCCCAATACTTCGCTATTAACCACTGATTCACTGAATTCCCCACTGTAAATTCACCCTCAAAGCATACTTCCGCCCACCGCCCCCACCAACGCCATGGCCCAATCTTTATTGTTATCAGTATATTTGCATAATTATTACTACTATTTCGCATTAAAACACAAAGGGGCAGATTTATGATAACTGGCGCATCCCCAGGGATGCGCCAGTTATTTAGCGCCGCTGCTCCGCCACCCATGGTGCGCCGCATTTACAATGCGGGCGCACCATGGGGCAAAAATGGCACAGATGCGTGACGCATCTGTGCCGTAAAGGTGGCGCATTGCTGGAGTTGCGTCTCCAGCAAGGCTCGGGGGTGCCCCATCTTTACAATGCTGCGTCAAAACCTACGCCTGCTTCAAGCAGGCGCAGGGTTTTGACGCAGTATTGGCCTGAAAGTGACTGAGTGCAATCTTACAGATTTCACTCAGCCACTTTTGCGAGGCGCACCTGCCCCGAAACGCCCACCCTGCGCCGGAACGCCCACAAATGGCGCAGGGCTTTACAACATGACGCATCTGCCTAGATGCATCACGTTGTAAATGGGTCGTAGGGATTCGCCACGTTTACGCCGCAGTTGCGTGACGCAAACGTGGTGCATTCCCAACATAAATCTGCCCCATAATACATTACATATACCAAAGTACTTTACGTTTACATTACATAGGGAAACTGCTAATCAATATGGCCAGTTGTTCCCCGAAGTAAACAGTCAATAAACTTTTCAATGTCGTTCTCAAAACTTTGTAGCAGGTCTTGCAGTCCTGCTACAATTGTCAGCAGGTAACCCGCCGCCATCTGGTTTCCCAAATTATTCTCTGGAATCCTTTAGTAGAATAGGCCAGTGTGTTGTATGCCCTTTTAAAAAATGTAGAGTTGAAAGGTTTGAATTCCTCTTTCCGGATTACGTCTGTTTCATGTCAACATGACCTTCTCGTCTGCGCGCCTTTCCGACTTACCCATTGACAGGCATTCTTGAATGACCAATCCCCCAAGGGCACAAATCCTATATGTCACGCCTCCCTGGTATTTACCCACCAGCATGATATTTAAACAGCTCTGCGATAGTGTCCCTCCCTATTAATAAATTCAAAACGAATCCCGAATTCTTTGAGGTCCCCTTGGGATTCGGCTGAGAGGTTGGGGCGGGTCCAAGCATGATTTGCTTATTGTTGCAGTCTGGCAGTAATGGAACAGACCGGCTGAAAACAATGGAATGGAATGAATCAAGAGTAATGATCTGTGATTCAGTGGCACCAGGACATTTCAACCCATCATTTTTCGGGTCAGTTTCATTCTGTTGCCCGAAAGTGTTACAGCTGTGCCCACATATAGGCCTTCAGTTTGCTGATCCACAGTGACGCGAGTAGCACCTCAACTATAAAAGTGATCCGCAGCTGAGAGCCTATTTTGTCCCACGGTCTAGCAATTCCACATGGACTGTTCTATTTCAGCAGGGCCTACACTGATTTGCATATGGTTCATTGTAGCTTGTAAATGGCAGCAGTGAACAAAAAAATAATGGACTGGAATACATCCAGAATAATGCAACGTGGTTCGAGTTGTTTCAAGCATTTCCCTCCATAAATGTTGTTCTGCCCACTTTTGTGTATCTTACTTTTACCTCTACGCTGTTTAAACGAAAGGGCACAACACCTGTACAGTGGGCACACATACTGAGCTTTGCTCCTGATGTGATTTATCTTTCCCTGTATTTTCTGTATTGTTCCCAACTTGTGGGCATATCTTTCATCTATTTACAGATTGCACAGAATACCTCCACCGATTCCAGCACATCTGTTATCCAGGCGGGCTGGCATCTTTACAACGGATCCAATACCATGCAGCAGCTTTACGACAAAGTATTTACCACGCAGATAAGTACCATGCAGGTCATTTTTAGGTATCTTACAATGCAGAAATTTACTACTCAGGCAAGTATTTTTTTTAAATGAAACAAATATATATATAGATATATATAAAATATATAAAATATATATATATATCTATATATATATATATATATATATATATATATATATATATATATATATATATATATATATATATATATATATATATATATATTATATTACATACTGGCGGTCACCAGTAGGCAGGTATTGTTAGGACCTATGTTCTATAGGAAATCCGAAACATTCTATTTGGAATAACTTTGGCGCTGTTCGAAGAATCTTCGCAACATTTTCAAAACTCGTGGGGCACTCCGGTTTTCTCCTATCCTGAAAGTTTGGGGGTGATTCGTCATGCGGGGGCCGAAAAAAGGGGGGTCCCAAAACATGTTTTCCCCATGCAATTTCTATAGGAACCTTTAATCGCAGCTACAGCCCGAACTGCTGAACGGAATTACAACAAATTTGGCAAAGAGGTAGTCCTTGGTTCACACTTGTGCCTTCTGGTTAAATGGTGTAAATCTGTTCTGTAGTTTTTTAGATATTTAAGGAAAAAAATACATATATATCTGGGCGGAGCCTAACAACACATCTCATCGTGAGATCTGATTGGCTGTCAGCACTTCATCCAAGAAGTGTTAGCAGCCATCTTGGGACCATTATACATGATAGCACCTCATTAAAAAGCATTGCAAATAATAGAAGGTGTTTAGTTACATCATAAATCATTTGTCGATGGTACCATACTCAATTCAGGAATTGTGGTGTGTTCTACGGTGATTTTACCATGTGAAAAAACCTTTTGCTGGGATATCATGAATCATGTTTGAGAAAAAACTATTTTCTCATGCTTTTCCCACAGAGGTTTGGAAGGTTATCTATAAGCTAAACTGAGAACATATTTTCTGTAAATTCACATTATCTTTCTCTGTCATGTGAGAATGACGACTGACATTCTCAGTCAAACATGTACATCCAACAAGGGCAGAGACTGTCAATTGATTCCTTTGTGTTCTACTGCAGCTTCCCAGTGAGTTCTAAAGAAAAACTAGAGTGCTAACAACCTTACTTATGACAAAAGTATGGCACACCTGAAGCCATGCTGATTGGAATAAAGTGGTAACTCTTAAAACATTTAATTTAAAAAGGAACAAAATGAGGCGTTCATTTTGCCATGGAAAGTATGATTAGTGCCACAGAAAGACAAATTAGGGCACATTTTGACTTTTCAAATCCTCTTTTATGTCATAAGAAAAATTATAACATGCAGACTGAAACATGCGCTTTGAATACCAGCAGCAGACTTCCTTGGTGAGCAGTAGCTTTACTACAGTGATCTAATGAGCAACTAGAGTGCTAACATTCAGAATTTATGGCAAATGTGTAACATATCTGAATGCCTTCTTGATGGAACCATAGTAAAAAACTGAAAGTATGTCCTACTGAGGAGACTGTAGTAAATGAGGAAATTATGAAACTTCATAACAAATAAGTCTCCCAAGATGGCCGCCAGAGACAAAGGTGCCTAAATGGAGCTTCGAAACGTGTCAGGCAAATCCATTACGGAGCTGCATCTGCAAGCGGATCCCCGTCCTTACCTACACATAAATCAAGCTGATGCTCGTGTGTTACTTAAAGGTGAACAACTTTTGGAGCGACAATTAAATATGCGGCCGTCTAGCCGCGGAGTATGCACCACCCCATAATTCTTGGGGGTCACGAAAGTGAAAAAGCAGCCGTATACAGGATCGAGGACGGGCCCACTTGCGGGGTCCATACAGGACATGATTGTGTGCTCTCTGCACTACACTTCCCATAATAAACAGTCTCATCTGAACCTCCCATTGGTGGGTGTGTCATATGGAAAATGGTGAAGTGGGTCAGCGATTGCACACACCGCTTCTGTTAAAGCCTCTGAAGAGAAGCATATGGAGCTTCGAAGCGCATCAGGCAAATCCATTACGGAGCAGCATCTGCAAGCGTATCCTCGTCCTTACCTACACATAAATCAATCTGCCGGTCGTGTTCTACTTAAAGTTGGACAACTTTTGGAGCGACAATTAAATACACGGCCGTCCAGCCACGGAGTATGCACCACCCCGTAATTCTTGGGGGTCACGAAAGTGAAACAGCAGCCGTATACAGGATCAAGGACGGGCCCACTTGCGGGGTCCATACAGGACGTTACAAATGGGGGTGGGGTTGCACACTACTCACACACCGGCAGTGTCGCCCCTAAGTACTCTGGTCAATGTAGTAAAGTGTTCGAAATGCATCATCTTTCGATCTTCTGCTATCTTCGCTGTCTTCGCCATCCCTGGACACGTGTTTCGGGGTATTACCCCTCATCAGCAGGGATAGGCCGTGTACTGGGGTTGCCGATGGCTGCCAATATCTGCCAGGTATAGTACCACTCAGGCGCATAGGTGCGGGATCCCAGGCTCGTCAGCCCGCTGCTCAAGGGAACTTTAAAGTTACAAATGGGGGTGGGGTCGCACACTACTCACACACCGGCGGTGTCGCCCCTAAGGACTCTGGTCAATGTAGTAAAGTGTTCGCAATGCATCTTCTTTTGATCTTCTGCTATCTTCGCTGTCTTCGCCATCCCTGGACACGTGTTTCGGGGTATTACCCCTCATCAGCAGGGATAGGCCGTGTACTGGGGTTGCCGATGGCTGCCAATATCTGCCAGGTATAGTACCACTCAGGCGCGTAGGTGCGGGATCCCAGGCTCGTCAGCCCGCTGCTCAAGGGAACTTTAAAGTTACAAATGGGGGTGGGGTCGCACACTACTCACACACCGGCGGTGTCGCCCCTAAGGACTCTGGGCAATGTAGTAAAGTGTTCGCAATGCATCATCTTTTGATCTTCTGCTATCTTCGCTGTCTTCGCCATCCCTGGACACGTGTTTCGGGGTATTACCCCTCATCAGCAGGGATAGGCCGTGTACTGGGGTTGCCGATGGCTGCCAATATCTGCCAGGTATAGTACCACTCAGGCGCGTAGGTGCGGGATCCCAGGCTCATCAGCCCGCTGCTCAAGGGAGCTTTAAAGTTACAAATGGGGGTGGGGTCACACACTACTCACACACCGGCGGTGTCGCCCCTAAGGACTCTGGTCAATGTAGTAAAGTGTTTGCAATGCATCATCTTTCGATCTTCTGCTATCTTCGCTGTCTTCGCCATCCCTGGACACGTGTTTCGGGGTATTACCCCTCATCAGCAGGGATAGGCCGTGTACTGGGGTTGCCGATGGCTGCCAATATCTGCCAGGTATAGTACCACTCAGGCGCGTAGGTGCGGGATCCCAGGCTCGTCAGCCCGCTGCTCAAGGGAGCTTTAAAGTTACAAATGGGGGTGGGGTCGCACACTACTCACACACCGGCGGTGTCGCCCCTAAGGACTCTGGTCAATGTAGTAAAGTGTTCGCAATGCATCATATTTCGATCTTCTGCTATCTTCGCCATCCCTGGACACGTGTTTTGGGGTATTACTCCTCATCAGCAGGGATAGGCCGTGTACTGGGGCTGCCGATGGCTGCCAATATCTGCCAGGTATAGTACCACTCAGGCGCGTAGGTGTGGGATCCCAGGCTCGTCAGCCTGCTGCTCAAAGGAGCTTTAAAGTTACAAATGGGGGTGGGGTCGCACATTACTCACACACCGGCGGTGTCGCCCCTAAGGACTCTGGTCAATGTAGTAAAGTGTTCGCAATGCATCATATTTCGATCTTCTGCTATCTTCGCTGTCTTCGCCATCCCTGGACACGTGTTTCGGGGTATTACCCCTCATCAGCAGGGATAGGCCGTGTACTGGGGTTGCCAATGGCTGCCAATATCTGCCAGGTATAGTACCACTCAGGCGCGTAAGTGCGGGATCCCAGGCTCGTCAGCCCGCTGCTCAAGGGAGCTTTAAAGTTACAAATGGGGGTGGGGTCGCACACTACTCACAAACCGGCGGTGTCGCCCCTAAGGACTCTGGTCAATGTAATAAAGTGTTCGCAATGCATCATCTTTCGATCTTCTGCTATCTTCGCTGTCTTCGCCATCCCTGGACACGTGTTTCGGGGTATTACCCCTCATCAGTAGGGATAGGCCGTGTACTGGGGTTGCCGATGGCTGCCAACATCTGCGAGGTATAGTACCACTCAGGCGCGTAGGTGCGGGATCCCAGGCTCATCAGCCCGCTGCTCAAGGGAGCTTTAAAGTTACAAATGGGGGTGGGGTCGCACACTACTCACACACCGGCGGTGTCGCCCCTAAGGACTCTGGTCAATGTAGTAAAGTGTTCGCAATGCATCATCTTTCGATCTTCTGCTATCTTTGCTGTCTTCGTCATCCCTGGACAAGTGTTTCGGGGTATTACCCCTCATCAGCAGGGATAGGCCGTGTACTGGGGTTGCCGATGGCTGCCAATATCTGCCAGGTATAGTACCACTCAGGTGCGTAGGTGCGGGATCCCAGGCTTGTCAGCCCGCTGCTCAAGGGAGCTCTAAAGTTACAAATGGGGGTGGGGTCGCACACTACTCACACACCGGCGGTGTCGCCCCTAAGGACTCTGGTCAATGTAGTAAAGTGTTCGCAATGCATCATCTTTCGATCTTGAGCTGTTGGCTGACGAGCCTGGGACCCCGCACCTGCGCGCCTGAGTGGTACTAAACCTGGCAATATTTGGCAGCCACCGGCAACCCCAGAAGATAAGAAGATGGCCTAATCCCTGCTGATGAGGGGTAAATACCCCGAAACACGTGTACAGGGATGGCGAAGAAAGGGAAGATAGCAGAGAATCGAAAGAAGATGCATTGCGGAACACGAGAATACGAACTACACTGACCACAGTCCTTAGGGGCGATCCCGCTGGTGCGTGAGTGGTGTGCGACCCCACCCCTATTTGTAATGTTTAAAGCTCCCTTGAGCTGTTGGCTGACGAGCCTGGGACCCCGCACCTGCGCGCCTGAGTGGTACTAAACCTGGCAATATATGGCAGCCACCGGCAACCCCAGAAGATAAAAAGATGGCCTAATCCCTGCTGATGAGGGGTAAATACCCCGAAACACGTGTACAGGGATGGCGAAGAAAGGGAAGATAGCAGAGAATCGAAAGAAGATGCATCGCGGAACACGAGAATATGAACTACACTGACCACAGTCCTTAGGGGCGATCCCTCTGGTGCGTGAGTGGTGTGCGACCCCACCCCTATTTGTAATGTTAAAAGCTCCCATGAGCTGTTGGCTGACGAGCCTGGGACCCCGCACCTGCGCGCCTGAGTGGTACTAAACCTGGCAATATTTGGCAGCCACCGGCAACCCCAGAAGATAAGAAGATGGCCTAATCCCTGCTGATGAGGGGTAAATACCCCGAAACACGTGTACAGGGATGGCGAAGAAAGGGAAGATAGCAGAGAATCGAAAGAAGATGCATCGCGGAACACGAGAATACGAACTACACTGACCACAGTCCTTAGGGGCGATCCCGCTGGTGCGTGAGTGGTGTGCGACCCCACCCCTATTTGTAATGTTTAAAGCTCCCTTGAGCTGTTGGCTGACGAGCCTGGGACCCCGCACCTGCGCGCCTGAGTGGTACTAAACTTGGCAATATTTGGCAGCCACCGGCAACCCCAGAAGATAAGAAGATGGCCTAATCCCTGCTGATGAGGGGTAAATACCCCGAAACACGTGTACAGGGATGGCGAAGAAAGGGAAGATAGCAGAGAATCGAAAGAAGATGCATCGCGGAACACGAGAATACGAACTACACTGACCACAGTCCTCAGGGGCGATCCTGCTGGTGCGTGAGTGGTGTGCGACCCCACCCCTATTTGTAATGTTTAAAGCTCCCTTGAGCTGTTGGCTGACGAGCCTGGGACCCCACACCTGCGCGCCTGAGTGGTACTAAACCTGGCAATATTTGACAGCCACCGGCAACCCCTGAAGATAAGAAGATGACCTAATCCCTGCTGATGAGGGGTAAATACCCCGAAACACGTGTACAGGGATGGCGAAGAAAGGGAAGATAGCAGAGAATCGAAAGAAGATGCATTGCGGAACACGAGAATACGAACTACACTGACCACAGTCCTTAGGGGCGATCCCGCTGGTGCGTGAGTGGTGTGCGACCCCCCCCCTATTTGTAATGTTTAAAGCTCCCTTGAGCTGTTGGCTGACGAGCCTGGGACCCCGCACCTGCGCGCCTGAGTGGTACTAAACCTGGCAATATTTGGCAGCCACCGGCAACCCCAGAAGATAAGAAGATGGCCTAATCCCTGCTGATGAGGGGTAAATACCCCGAAACACGTGTACAGGGATGGCGAAGAAAGGGAAGATAGCAGAGAATCGAAAGAAGATGCATTGCGGAACACGAGAATACGAACTACACTGACCACAGTCCTTAGGGGCGATCCCGCTGGTGCGTGAGTGGTGTGCGACCCCACCCCTATTTGTAATGTTTAAAGCTCCCTTGAGCTGTTGGCTGACGAGCCTGGGACCCCGCACCTGCGCGCCTGAGTGGTACTAAACCTGGCAATATATGGCAGCCACCGGCAACCCCAGAAGATAAAAAGATGGCCTAATCCCTGCTGATGAGGGGTAAATACCCCGAAACACGTGTACAGGGATGGCGAAGAAAGGGAAGATAGCAGAGAATCGAAAGAAGATGCATCGCGGAACACGAGAATATGAACTACACTGACCACAGTCCTTAGGGGCGATCCCTCTGGTGCGTGAGTGGTGTGCGACCCCACCCCTATTTGTAATGTTAAAAGCTCCCATGAGCTGTTGGCTGACGAGCCTGGGACCCCGCACCTGCGCGCCTGAGTGGTACTAAACCTGGCAATATTTGGCAGCCACCGGCAACCCCAGAAGATAAGAAGATGGCCTAATCCCTGCTGATGAGGGGTAAATACCCCGAAACACGTGTACAGGGATGGCGAAGAAAGGGAAGATAGCAGAGAATCGAAAGAAGATGCATCGCGGAACACGAGAATACGAACTACACTGACCACAGTCCTTAGGGGCGATCCCGCTGGTGCGTGAGTGGTGTGCGACCCCACCCCTATTTGTAATGTTTAAAGCTCCCTTGAGCTGTTGGCTGACGAGCCTGGGACCCCGCACCTGCGCGCCTGAGTGGTACTAAACTTGGCAATATTTGGCAGCCACCGGCAACCCCAGAAGATAAGAAGATGGCCTAATCCCTGCTGATGAGGGGTAAATACCCCGAAACACGTGTACAGGGATGGCGAAGAAAGGGAAGATAGCAGAGAATCGAAAGAAGATGCATCGCGGAACACGAGAATACGAACTACACTGACCACAGTCCTCAGGGGCGATCCTGCTGGTGCGTGAGTGGTGTGCGACCCCACCCCTATTTGTAATGTTTAAAGCTCCCTTGAGCTGTTGGCTGACGAGCCTGGGACCCCACACCTGCGCGCCTGAGTGGTACTAAACCTGGCAATATTTGACAGCCACCGGCAACCCCTGAAGATAAGAAGATGACCTAATCCCTGCTGATGAGGGGTAAATACCCCGAAACACGTGTACAGGGATGGCGAAGAAAGGGAAGATAGCAGAGAATCGAAAGAAGATGCATTGCGGAACACGAGAATACGAACTACACTGACCACAGTCCTTAGGGGCGATCCCGCTGGTGCGTGAGTGGTGTGCGACCCCCCCCCTATTTGTAATGTTTAAAGCTCCCTTGAGCTGTTGGCTGACGAGCCTGGGACCCCGCACCTGCGCGCCTGAGTGGTACTAAACCTGGCAATATTTGGCAGCCACCGGCAACCCCAGAAGATAAGAAGATGGCCTAATCCCTGCTGATGAGGGGTAAATACCCCGAAACACGTGTACAGGGATGGCGAAGAAAGGGAAGATAGCAGAGACTCGAAAGAAGATGCATCGCGGAACACGAGAATACGAACTACACTGACCACAGTCCTTAGGGGCGATCCCGCTGGTGCGTGAGTGGTGTGCGACCCCACCCCTATTTGTAATGTTTAAAGCTCCCTTGAGCTGTTGGCTGACGAGCCTGGGACCCCGCACCTGCGCGCCTGAGTGGTACTAAACCTGGCAATATTTGGCAGCCACCGGCAACCCCAGAAGATAAGAAGATGGCCTAATCCCTGCTGATGAGGAGTAAATACCCCGAAACACGTGTACAGGGATGGCGAAGAAAGGGAAGATAGCAGAGAATCGAAAGAAGATGCATCGCGGAACACGAAAATATGAACTACACTGACCACAGTCCTTAGGGGCGATCCCGCTGGTGCGTGAGTGGTGTGCGACCCCACCCCTATTTCCATACAGGACGTGATTGTGTGCTCTCCGCACTACACTTCCAATAATACACAGTCTCATCTGAGCCTCCCATTGGTGGGTGTGTCATATGGAAAATGATGAAGTTGGGTCAGCGATTGCGCACACCGCTTCTGTTAAAGCCTCTGAAGAGAAGCATATGGAGCTTCGAAACGCCTCAGTCAAATCCATTATGGAGCGGCATCTGCAAGCGGATCCCCGTCCTTACCTACACATAAATCAAGCTGCTGGTCGTGTGCTACTTAAAGATGGACATCTTTTGGAGCAACAATTAAATACGCGGCTGTCCAGCCGCGGAGTATGAACCACCAGGTAATTCTTGGGGGTCACGAAAGCGAAACAGCAGCCGTATACAGGATCAAGGACAGGCCCACTTGCGGGGTCCATACAGGACATGATTGTGTGCTCTCCGCACTACCCTTCCCATAATACACAGTCTCATCTAAGCCCCCCATTGGTGGGTGTGTCATATGGAAAATGGTGAAGTGGGTCAGCGATTGCGCACACCGCTTCCGTTAAAGCCTCTGAAGAGAAGCATATGGAGCTTCAAAACGTGTCAGGCAAATCCATTACGGAGCGGCATCTGCAAGCGGATCCCCATCCTTGCCTACACATAAAACAAGCTGCTGGTCGTGTGCTACTTAAAGGTGGACAATTTTTGGAGAGACAATTAAATACGCAGCCGTCCAGCCGCGGAGTATGCACCACCCCATAATTCTTGGGGGTACGAAGGTGAAACAGCAGCCATATACAGGATCAAGGACGGGCCTACTTGCGGGGTCCATACAGGATGTGATTGTGTGCTCTCCGCACTACACTTCCCATAATACACAGTCTCATCTGAGCCTCCCATTGGTGGGTGTGTCATATGGAAAATGGTGAAGTGGGTCAGCGATTGCGCACACCACTTCCGTTAAAGCCTCTGAAGAGAAGCATATGGAGCTTCGAAACGCGTCAGGCAAATCCATTACGGAGCGGCATCTGCAAGCGAATTCCCGTCCTTACCTACACATAAATTAAGCTGCTGGTCGTGTGCTACTTAACCACATCGCTGCTGTGGTTATTTTTCCCCTGTGCTGAAAATTGCCAATTTGCTGGTGTCATGACGAGCTCAGCTCGTCATCAGCACAGCTCAACTGTGCCTCATGACGAGCTGAGCTCGTCATGAGCATGGAAGGGGTTAAAGGTGAACAACTTTTGGAGCGACAAATATATATATATATATATAAATTGAAGCTCCCTCGTTTGCACCTACTTCACGCACTCAAGGACGGGTGCTTCCGCGGATGGTGCCTTCCGCAATAAATTAATGCTCTAACTCGCCTCGTTTTTTCAAAGAAAAGAGGAAGCACTCTCAGGAGCGGGTTCACAGTTTTTACTACAAAACCCACAGCGACCAGACGCATTTCTATTTACATTGACCATTTTCTTTCAGAATTTGTAATGACATTGAGGTCTTATGTGAAGGATACGAGAGACTTTGTTAAAATCATTGATGCTATGCACTGGCGGGAGGGCGATATAATGATTGTAATGGACATCACAAGCCTATATACATGCATTGCGCATGTAGATGGTATTGAAGCAGTAAAGTACTTCTTGCAAAATAGACCGGTTAAATTTACAACTCATAATGAAATGGTCTTATAATTGCTGGAATTTAGTCTGAACAATAACATCTTTCTGTACCAAGTGCAATACTATCGCCAGGTCTCTGGAACCGCGATGGGCACCTGCTTCGCCCTCAGCTATGCAAATTTATTCATTGGCTGGTGGGAGGAGCGGGTGGCCTGGGCGGAAACCAACCACAACTGGACCAAAAATATTGTTACCTGGCATCGTTACATAGACGATCTCTTTGTGATCTGGAGGGGGTCTATGGAAACAGCCATGGAATATGTAGACAGACTAAATGATAACACTGTACATTTACATTTCATTGCTGAAATGAGTACCTCCACAGTACATTTTCTAGAACTGAAGGTATGCGTAACTGATGGGGATGTCCATACCAAATTGTATCGTAAGCCCACAGCGGGCAATTCTATATTGCACGCACGAAGTAGTCATCCGCCCAAACTGATAAGGAGTATTCCTTTTGGAGAACTTCTAAGGATAAAAAGGAACAACACGAGAGAGGTAGACTACCAAAAAAAAAGCTCAGGAATGCATCAACAGATTTAGAGCAAGAGGCTATGAGGCAAGAGGCTTTGCAAGAAGCCTTGAATGGGGTCAATAAAACACCCAGAGAGCAATTATTTGAAGGAAAGAGTAGGAGTTCTGAAAATGGGAAATTCAGAATGATTAAAACCTTTTCAGAAGATGCAGGGAGTTTAAAGCAAATCTTTAAAAAAACTGGAACCTACTAAAGTTGGATCCAGTGATAGGTTTGGACATTCCTTCACAACCCTTGCTGACTTTCAGGATGGCACCGTCACTGAGGGATACACTTACAAGCAGCTATCAAGGGAAAAAGCCCTCGGTCCAGCTATCTACGAACCTTCAAGGTTTCTTTCCCTGCGGTAAATGCAAGGCATGCTCCAGTCGTAAGAAAGTCTCTTCATACAGAGTTCCAGGTATGGACAAACCCAAAAAGATCAAGAAATTTCTGACTTGCAGTACTCTGTACACGGTATACTGCTTGATATGCCCCTGTGAACTCCAGTATATTGGGAGTACCATCCATGAGACCAAAAAATGAGTCCTTGAACACTGTAGGGCCATACAAAACTGTGATATGACCTATCCGGTAGCCCGTCACTTCCAGCAGAAGCACAAGAGTGATAGGGAACTGCTGAGGTTCTACATATTGGACCATGTCCCAATACACCCAAGGGGGGTGATAGATTAATGACATTGTGAAGACTAGAGTCTCGCTACATCATTGATCTACAAACAAAGCACCCGGATGGCCTTAATACACACGAAGGACTGGTGGTACACTTGGGAAAACAGTAGGTCCAAAAAGTACATCATGGCTCGTGGTAATGTGATGGTCAATGTTAGGATAAGATAATCAAAACTGAATTTTTTAAGAAATGTGATTATATGTTGTATGTATTTATATGGGGGCACATCTCTAGTTTGAGATATAAATGAATTATGTATAGACAGGGCCCATTCAGGGCCTGATAGAAGGGCAGTAACTGCGGAAAGGGAAATTGGTCACAAGCCCATTCAGGGCGTTATTATAACGTAACGTAATTTTGCGATAATTGCACATGACCTTTACGAACTAGCTGAATGAACTGTAATATTGTGTTCGTCTGTAATGATGCCATGCAGGATTGCTGGATGATAATGTATTATTTGGCCATGCTAAGATGGTGCTTATACTTTCCACAGGGATGTCCTCTCTCTATGTCAAACACCACGTGTGTATGTTAAATAAAAATGGCTGCCTCAGACGCTTACTTTACCATCGATAAAGGCAAAACGCCGAAACGCGTCTGGTCGCTGTGGGTTTTGTAATAAAAACTGTGAACTCGCTCCTGAGAGTGCTTCCTCTTTTCTTTGAAAAACGAGGCGAGTTAGAGCTTATATATATATATATATATATATATATATATATATATATATATATATATATATATATGCATGTAGAGAGAGGTAGAGATGCTAGAGATGTAGAGGTAGAGGTGTAGAGGTAGAGAGGTAGTAGAGGTAGAGAGGTAGAGAGTAGTAGAGAGAGAGGTAGAGAGAGGTAGAGAGTAGAGAGTGAGTAATAGAGAGTAGAGAGTGAGTAGTAGAGAGTAGTAGAGAGAGTAGCAGAGTGAGTAGTAGAGAGTGGTAGCGTGAGTAGTAGAGAGTGAGTAGTAGAGAGTAGTACAGAGTGAGTACTAGAGAGTAGTAGAGAGTGAGTAGTAGAGAGTGAGTAGTAGAGTGCGAGTAGAAGGGAGTAGTAGAGAGTGAGTAGCATAGAGAGAGTAGCCGAGAGTGAGTAGTAGAGTGAGTAGAGGTATTAGAGAGAGTTTAGTAGAGAGTGAGTAGTAGAGAGTAGTAGAGAGTGAGTAGTAGAGTGAGTAGTGGAGTGAGTAGTAGAGAGTGATTAGTAGAGAGTAGTAGAGAGAGAGTAGTAGAGAGCAAGAAGTAGGGAGTGAGTAGTAGAGAGAGAATAGCAGAGAGTGAGTAGTAGAGGGTAAGTAGAGAGTAGTAGAGAGTGAGTAGTAGAGAGTGAGTTGTAGATTGAGTAGTAGAGTGAGTAGTAGAGAGTGAGTAGTAGAGTAGTAGAGAGAAAATAGTAGAGAGTGATTAGTAGAGAGTAGTAGAGAGTGAGTAGTGGAGAGTGAGTAGTAGCGAGAGAGTAGTAGAGAGTACGTAGAGAGTAGTAGAGAGAGAGTAGTAGAGAGTGAATAATAGAGAGTGAGTAGTAGAGAGTAGTAGAGTAGTAGAGAGTGAGTAGTAGAGAGTGAGTAGTAGAGAGTAGTGGAGTAGTAGAGAGTGAGTTGTAGAGAATAGTAGAGAGTGGGTAGTAGAGAGAAGTAGAGAGCGAGTAGTAGAGAGCAAGTAGTAGAGAGTGTGTAGTAGAGAGTGAGTAGTAGAGAGTAGTAGAGAGTGAGTAGTAGAGTGAGTAGGGGAGTGAGTAGTAGAGAGTGATTAGTAGAGAGTAGTAGAGAGAGAGTAGTAGAGAGAGTATCAGAGAGCGAGAAGTAGAGAGTGAGTAGTAGTGAGAGAATACTAGAGAGTGAGTAATAGAGGGTAAGTAGAGAGTGAGTAGTAGAGAGTGAATAGTAGATTGAGTAGTAGAGTGAGTAGTAGAGAGGAGTAGAGAGAAAATAGTAGAGAGTGAGTAGTAGAGAGTAGTACAGAGTGAGCAGTAGAGAGCAAGTAGTAGAGAGTGTGTAGTAGAGAGTAGTAGAGGGTGAGTAGTAGAGAGAGTAGTAGGGAGTGAGTAGTGGATAGTGATTAGTAGAGAGTAGTAGAGAGTGAGTAGCAGAGAGTGAGTAGTGGAGAGTGAGTAGTAAAGAGCAAGTAGTAGAGAGTGAGTAGTGGAGAGTGAGTAGTAGAGTAGTAGAGAATGAATGGTAGAGAGTAGTAGAGAGTAGTAGAGTGAGTAGTAGAGGGTAGTAGAGTGTGAGTAGTTGAGAGAGTAGTAGAGAGTAGCAGAGTAGTAGATAGTGAGTAGTAAAGAACGAGTAGAAGAGAGTAGTAGAGTGAGTAGTAGAGAGTGAGTAGTAGAGTAGTAGAGAATGAATGGTAGAGAGTAGTAGAGTGAGTAGTAGAGGGTAGTAGAGTGTGAGTAGTTTAGAGAGTAGTAGAGTAGTAGAGAGTGAGTAGTAGAGAATGAGTAGTAGAGTGAGTAGTAGAGAGTAGTAGAGTGAGAAGTAGAGAGTGAGTAGTAGCGAGAGAGTAGTAGAGAGTGAGTAGTAGAGTAATAGATAGTGAGTGGTAGAGAGTAGTAGAGAGTAGTAGAGTGAGTAGTAGAGAGTAGTAGAGAGAGTGAGTAGTAGAGAGTAGTAGTGAGTGAGTAGTGAAGAGTGAGTATAAGAGAGAGAGTAGTAGAGAGTGAGTAGTAGAGAGTGAATAGTAGAGAGTAGTATAGAGTAGTACAGAAATAGAGAGTGAGTCGTAGAGAGTGAGTAGTAGAGAGTAGTAGAGTAGTAGAGAGTGAGTAGTAGAGTCAGTCAGTGTCAGTCATTTACTGTCAGTCAGTCAGTGTCAGTCAATCAGTGTCAGTCAGTGTCAATCAGTCAGTGTCAGTCAGTCAGTCTCAGTCAGTCAGTGCCAGCTAGAGCTGCTCTGCTGACCTGGTTCTCTGGCTCTAAAGCAGCTCTGCTGACCTGGTTCTCTGGCTCCAAAGCAGCTCTGCTGAACTGGTTCTCTCCCTCTAAAGCAGCTCTGCTGACCTGGTTTCTCTGGCTCTACAGCAGATCTCAACATGGCGGCCCGGTGTTAGAAGGCAGACAACAACGCGGTATAGCGAAAGCGCGATCCCTATCGCCTTACTGCGGAGGAAATTGGCGAACAACGAACCTATTCTGCTTGGGTGACATTAGTGACAAACGGCGCTTTAGAAGTGTTTGGGCGCTATTGCGCGAGTGGCGGTCACCCTAAATCCTGAACACCCATACGGATGCCACACCATCCAGTCTAGGGTGGTCCATTTGGAAAACACCTGTATTGAGTGTCTTTGACCTAAAAACGCCTGAATATCCAGACAGTTGATGTACCACCTAGTTTATGGTGTCCCATTTTTGATCCATTGGACTACCCGTCTATCCCAACACTGGAGGACGTTGGCAGCCCATTAACCTTGGACCATTCGTTGAATAGCCTACGGTAAAAACGTGTGTGCAATCTTCGTCCTGAGGAAGACCCGCAGGTCGAGGCTCCAACTTGCCCATGTACCAAAAGACGGGTCGAAACGTCGACGCCTTTCTTTTCATTTCAGATAGGACCACTTTTGAAAATCATTATACACGCCATTGCTTGACTGTATAAATGTATAAAATACAATAGTAATTAATTGTGGCTCTTTCTGTGAGAACAGCTGAATACCAAGTATCGCTGTATCTGTAAATAAACCCCCCTTTTTTCACGTGTCACTATCTTCTGAGGCTTGCACCCTTTCGTCACCACAATCACGTTCTTTTCTTTCTTTTTTCTTGCACTACTTTAGAAGCTGCGTTGCTCTTCTTTTTACCGTTAAGTTGAAATTGTATATAAATTGTAAAAATGTATATAAAAATAGTGAATTGAAATGGAGTAAATCATTAAAACTCCTGTGTTTTTTCAAAATAAATCCTTGGTTTGTGTCAGGTTTTGTATAAAAAACTATGTGATGTATAGATTACCAGAGTGGTAATTTTGATTAATTCAATTGAGTGGTTAACTTAGGAAGCTCACTAAAGGAATTCATTATTGTACAGATTTTTCTGTTAAGGAATTGTTTGGTTGGGACCATTGTTTTCAATATAACGTCATTTACCCAGGTCCCTGAACCTTATTGGGTTACCCCATTTTCATAATGGCTCTCTAGCTCTGAAGCAGCTCTGCTGACCCAGTTCTATGGCTCTAAAGCAGTTCAGCTGAACTGGTTCTCTCCCTCTAAAGCAGCTCTGCTGACCTGGTTTCTCTGGCTCTACAGCAGGTCTGCTGACCTGGATCTCTGGCTCTAGAGCAGCTCTGCTGACCTAGTTCTTAGGCTATAGAGCAGCTCTGCTGATCTGGTTCTTTGGCTCTAAAACAGCTCTGCTGACCTGCTTCTCTAGCTCTGACGCAGCTCTGCTGACCCAGTTCTATGGCTCTAAAGCAGTTCAGCTGACATGGTTCTATGGCTCTAGAGCAGCTCTGCTGAACGGGTTCTCTCCCTCTAGAGCAGGTCGGCTAACCTGGTTCTCTCCCTCTAAAGCAGCTCTACTGACCTGGTTTCTCAGGCTCTACAGCAGCTCTGCTGACCTGTTTATCTGGTTCTAGAGCAGCTCTGCTGACCTGGTTTCTCTGGCTTTACAGCAGCTCTGCTGACCTGGTTCTATGGCTCTAAAGCAGCTCTGCTGATCTGGTTCTCTGGCTCTACAGCAGCTCTGCTGACCTGCGTCTGTGGCTCTACAACGGCTCTGCTGACCTGGTTCTCTGGCTCTAAAGCAGCTCTGCTGACCTGGTTTCTCTGGCTTTACAGCAGCTCTGCTGACCTGGTGCTATGGCTCTAAAGCAGTTCTGCTGATCTGGTTCTCTGGCTCTACAGCAGCTCTGCTGACCTGCGCCTGTGGCTCTACAACGGCTCTGCTGACCTGGTTCTCTGGCTCTAAAGCAGCTCTGCTGACCTGTTCTAGGCTCTAAAGCAGCTCTGTCCACTCCTACAATCATCCTGACAGATGCATGTCCTTATCTAATCTCTCTGCTGACACATAAGCACTTATAAACTTATCCTGCTGTCAAATACTGGCACTCTAGGTACCCAGTCACTGTCTATGCTCTTGCAGAATGACTCAAGCATTGAGAAAAGCAGTGGTACAGTCAACTGTGCACAATGTATGCGGTCCCTTAACCCTTTGCAGACTACTGAGTCAGTCCTGCAAAAGTCCAGGTAATAGTCATGCTTGTCTGGAATCACACTGTGAGTCTGTGTCCACTCCTACAATCATCCTGAAGAAAGCATTTCCTTATCTAATCTCTCTCCTGAAACATAGGTCCTTATAAACTTATCTTTCTGTCAACTACTAGCATTCTAGGAACCCAGTCACTGTCTATGCACTTGCAGAATGACTCAGGCATTGAGACAAGCAGTGGTATAGTGAAATGTGCACAATGTATGCGGTCCCTTAACCCCTTGCAGACTACTGAGTCAGTCCTGCAAAATTCCAAGAAATAGTCATGCTTGTCTAGAATCACACTGTGAGTCTGTGTCCACTCCTACAATCATCCTGACAGAAGTATGTCCTTATCTAATCACTCTGCTGAAACATAAGTCCTTATAAACTTATCCCGTTGTCAACTACTAGCACTCTAGGAACCCAGTCACTGTCTATGCACATGCAGAATGACTCAGGCATTGAGACAAGCCGTTGGAAGTCAAATGTGCACAATATATGTGTCCCTTAACCCCTTGCAGACTACTTAGTCAGTCCTGCAAAAGTCCAGGTAATAGTTATGCTTGTCTGGAATCACACTGTGAGTCTGTGTCCGCTCCTACAATCATCCTGGCAAAAGTATGTCCTTATCTAATCACTGTGCTGAAACATAAGTCCTTATGCAGAAGCATGTCCTTATCTAATCACTCTGCTGACCCAATTTAATGTTTCTGAAACGGCAAAATGTAGAATATTTATGGACATGACCGCGGCAGCGGCCAGAAGAAGAAAGGAATTTGTAAAACTCCTGCAGCTATTCAAAGCTAACGGCGCCCAGGCTTCGATTGCGCAACAATCAAAGTTAAAAGTTCTTGTCGAAGGAATTTTTTTTCTTTTTACCGATTTAGATGAGGCTCAAACTCTTCTCAATGAGATATCTGCAAGGGCCTAGCTCTGAAGGCTTAGCTCTGAAGGCAGGGGAGTTAAAATGGAAGGAATCTCGATTTAGAACTTGAAGTTGTTATAAAAGTTAGGATTCATTTATCTTATTCTTTCTCCTCACTAATTAAAGTAAAAAAAAAAAAAAAAGAATATCAGAGGTGGGTGCTCTGGGTAACTGAGTCACACCAGGGTGTAAGAAGAGGACACCCGAAGAAGAAGTGGAGGGTGGGATGGGGGCTGCGTGGACAGGAAGGGGGCTCCTGCATCCCTGGGGGAAGTCTGGGTGGAGGGGTGGAAAGCAAAGCATGGGCCATTGCCCATTTCAAAAGCGAGCCGTACTTCTGTTTATTCAGTAGCCCGTTTGCATTGATGGACAGGATTTTACATGAATCAAATCTCATCTCTTTTGACTGTTAATTCTGGTTGGTGCAGACTAGATATAAATTTCTATAAAAAAAGAGATGAGATTTGATTCATGTAAAATCCTGTCCATCAATGCAAACGGGCTACTGAATAAACAGAAGTACGGCTCGCTTTTGAAATGGGCAATGGCCCTGAATCCCCAGGTTGTCTTCTTACAGGAAACACACCTAAAGACCAATTTGCCAAAGTTGTTTTTGCCAAGATACTTCTCGTATGGGTTTTTCTCCTCAGCTGGGGCTGCCCAGAGGGGAGTTGCTATTTATCTCGCAAAGAGTCTTCCTTGGGAAGTCATACAGGTGCAAAAAGACTCTATAGTCAGATGGCTCTGGGTAGCAGTAAAACTGTTGGGGAAAGTATTAAACTTTGTTAATTACTATGGCCCAATATTCGATGACATCTCTGCCCTGACGGAAATCAGTGAAATCTTAAGGGGCACTCCAGGACAAATTGTGATAGGAGGCGATTTTAATTATATACAAGATTTAAAAAGGGATACTTCTAACTAGAGCAAGAAGCAACTAAAGCCAAAAACAAAAGGGGTGCTGGAAGCTTTCATGATAGAATATCAACTGCGGGACTCATGGCGCTCCCTAAATCCCAATACTGAGTCCTACACGTGCTACTCTAATAGATTCCACACTGCCTCTAGAATAGATTTTTTTTTAACTTCCAGGTCTCTTCAAATTGGTAATGCATTGATAGGTTGCAACCCCTTCTCAGACCATGGGAGGATTGAAGTGGAACTGATGCTAGAAGGTACAAAAAGAGAACGCCCCAGGTGGCAGATGGATCGTACCCTTCTACAGAACACGGAGTGGGTAGAGGGCTTAAAAGAATGGATCAAAGAATTTTTCTTAGTTAATAAAGATTCAGCGGAGCCTTTCTCTATATGGGGAGCATTTAAAGCTGCAGCCCGGGGGCAAATGATAGCATTTTCCTGCAACAAGGCAAACGTTCGTAAGGAACAAATTGCCGTCCTTCAAAGTGCCGCTGAGAAAGAACATGCGCTAAAACTTAATCGAATGCCCAATAAATGGGAAGAAGCAAAGTCATTGCTTAGGGATTTCTTCACCCTGGAAGAGATAAATAGCTCGAAGGCCTTTCAGCAAAGGCTCTATGAGGATAGTCAATTGATGGGAAAGCTTTTGGCTAATTCAATTAGAAAAAAACAAGAATCTTCCATTATTCTAAAAATTCAAGATCCTCTGGGAGGAATAGAGACTCGTAGCGAGGGAATTGCGAAAGTATTCCTTGAGCATTACGAGAGAATATACTCCACAGATATTCAGGTGGAGGGAACATTAATCAAGGATTATTTCGAAAGCTTAGATATTCCCAAAATCTCCGATTTTAGGAGGAATCAATTAAGCAGTGAAATAAGCATACTGGAAATTCAAAATAGTATAAAAACAACAGCAGGAGCAAAAGTATCAGGCGTGGACGGGTTCCCGATTGAATTTTATAAGGTATTTTTAAAGGAACTGGAGGGTCCCTTGAAAAATGTATTTAACTATATCAGAAGAGGTGGCAAGGTTCCCTCTGAGTTTAAAGAATCTACAATTATCAGCTTTGTTAAAAAAGATAAGAATCCAGAGGAGGCAAATTCTTACAGACCAATCAGTCTACTGAATTCGGACTATAAGGTGTTTATGAAAATCTGGGCCCAAAGATTTGTGTCTGCAGCACAGGAAGTAATCCATCAAGATCAGACAGGGTTTATAGCCGGTAGATCAATGGCAGCGAACACAGAATATTTGATACAGGCTTTAGATTTTTTTAATATTAATTCAACTCCTACATGTATCTTGATGATCGATGCAGAAAAAGCATTTGATTTAGTTAACTGGTCAGCGTTATTTTTTTCCTTGGGTTGTTTTGGATTTCCGGCCCAGATTATTAGTATGCTACAGAACATTTATGAAGGGGCAACAGCTCAGGTTATAGTCAACACCAGGCAAGCAGGGAAGATTAAAATAAATCGCGGGACTAGGCAAGGTTGCCCTCTATCTCCCCTGCTTTTTACCTTTTTCATTGAACCGCCGGTGATAAAAATAAGGAACAATGAAGCAATAATACCCCCTATTGTCGGAATGTCAAAATTAAAATTATTTGCCGATGATATTGTTTTGTATTTAGCTCCAGAAAAAGAAAATATTCTACATCTTATGAAAGAGCTTAAGGACTACGAAAAGATTGGGGGGTATAAGATCAATGAGAAGAAAACGGAAGTTCTTATTTTAAATTCCAATCTAGATTTTCTTCCATCAAACCTCCAGTCTCAAGCAGAAAAACGGGATCCAATAAGATATCTAGGAATTTATGTGACTAGAGACTATCAAGATCTTTTTGGGTTGAATTATATTAAGATGAAGAACAAAATTAAGAACATGCTGGAACAGTGGGATTCCTTGCCCCTGACTTTGATCGGTAGAGTTGCTTTGATTAAGATGAACATACTCCCCTTGGTTTTATTCCTTTTTAGTAATATTCCAATAAAAGTCAACATGGCCTATTTCAAGGAACTCGATTCTATGATGAGTAGATTTATCTGGAATAAAAAAGCCTCAAGAGTTAAGCTCTCGGTGGTACAACTTTCTGTAAAGCAGGGCGGGCTGGCTCTCCCCTATTTTAAAACATATTACGAAGCAGCCCTTTTCGATATAGTGGCAGGACTATTAAGGACCAGACCGTCTAGAGACAATTTCTTTCTTGATAAAATGCTTGAGGAAGCAGGCTCTCAAATTTTTTTCTTTTTAAAAACTGTAAAGCTGCCCAAGAAAACAAGATATAAGACACTACTAGTGTACTCCTCAAGATTACGACTTTTGTATAAAAAATGCGGCTCAGATGGTACCAGTTTTTTGAAATTACTGGAATGTGGTAAAATGGGACTCAAGATTTCTCAGAACCATCTGCTACAATGGGAATTAGCTGGTTTTTGTGAAATTAGACATTTACTCTCCCAACACAAGGTAATTAGCTGGCAAACAGTTGTAGATAGAGCATATCCTAGGCGGCTTATGTTTTTTGATTATTTACAACTGGTTTATCTGATAAGAAAAGAGATAGGGGGCTCTGATACTCCACCCAATGCCTTGTTAGCAGCCTTATACCGGGAAAAACATAAGGGTATAGTATACTGGTACAAAAGGCTACTTCCTCCAGGACCTCCTCAGGCAATTCTTAAACATCTAGACAAAATAAGCCTCACGACACAATGCGTTTTGTCAGAAAAAGACTGGGAAGTAATATGTCAGCAAGGATATAAAACTCTCCGGGCAGCCAATTTTAAACGAATGTCCTTTCTCTCCCGCTGGATGGTATATTACACCCCGGAGGCCTTGCAGAGAATATTCCCTGGCTACGAGAATAAATGCTTTAGATGCAAAACAAATGGTCAGGGCGGCTGGCATCATGTGTTTTTCTCTTGTCCAAAGCTAGAATCTTTTTGGAAGGGGATTTTTACTGACATGGAATTGGCAACAGGTAAAACACTGCTACCTGAAGCAGAAGTGGCCCTTTTTGGCATTTGTAAAGATAGGTTTAATAACTCAGAAGAAGCATTTATTTTTATTTCTACTACTGTAGCACGGTCCATGATTTTACAAAATTGGAAATCTGAGGTAATCCCATGTCAGTTAAAATGGGTCAATAAAATGAAAAGAACATGTTCATTTGAGAGAGCTTATGCTGGCAGGGTGGGTGCGATCAAAAGATTTGAAAAGTATTGGAAATATTTTGAGAAGTTGAAATTTATAAAAGGAAATTGATATTTCACTAGCTGCTATCGCACTTTTTGCACTTTATTCGGATATTTTGCAATTTATTGCAGCAGCACTTTAACAATTGTAATAATAACTTTGCTGCTTTTTTATGGGTTTTGCCATACTAATATTTGATGAACCATTCAGCAGCACTGATGTATATTTTTGCACTGTCACTTTAGAATTAGATTTTTTTTATATAGGATATTTCTGTACTTGAATTAATAGGGCTATAGGAACTAGAGTAGAAATTTGAATGTCCTTTTCTTAGCCCTCCATGTAATTTGTTAATTGTGCGTGTTCGGGCACTAGCACTTTAATATTGCTATAGCACTTTTGAAATTACAAATTAGCAGCTCATTGCACTTTTCTTCTGCTCTTATATTTGATAAATTATAAAATAATTTAGTTAATTTTGATTAATACTTCATTAGTGGTAGTTTATCGTTTAACTTTCTATGATTCTGCTTTTTGTACTTTATAGAAGGGTAAAGATACCCTCGGGGTGTTAAAATGCTTTGTTTGTGTACAATGTAATAAGGAATTTGACGTATTGGATTAATTGCTTTCCTTTTACCACTTTGCACTAGCACTTTAAGATTGACTTAATTTATTCGATAGAAGTAATGTATAGGTCTGGTTTGTCTCATGTTTATTGTATGAAAAATTGTATCTAAAGTCGAAAAATCAAATGTACTAATATCACCCTACTGTCTTGTTTAATAAAAAAAATAAAAAAATAATCACTCTGCTGAAACATAAGTGCTTATAAACTTATCCTGCTGTCAATTACTAGCACTCTAGGAACCCAGTCACTGTCAATGCACTTGCAGAATGACTCAGGCATTGAGACAAGCCGTGGTAGGTCAAATGTGCACAATATATGTGTCCCTTAACCCCTTGCAGACTACTTAGTCAGTCCTGCAAAAGTCCAGGTAACAGATATGCTTGTCTGGAATCACACTGTGAGTCTTTGTCCACTCCTACAATCATCCTGGCAAAAGTATGTCCTTATCTAATCACTGTGCTGAAACATAAGTCCTTATAAACTTATCCTGCTGTCAACTACTAGCACTCTAGGAACCCAGTCACTGTCTATGCACTTGCAGAATGACTCAGGCATTGAGACAAGCCGTGGTAAGTCAAATGTGCACAATTTATGCGGTCCCTTAACCCCTTGCACGCTACTTAGTCCTGCAAAAGTCCAGTTAAATGTACTGCATGTCTGGAATCACACTGGGAGTCTGTGTCCACTCCTGCAATCATCCTGACAGAAGCATGTCCTTATCTAATCACTCTGCTGAAACATAAGTGCTTATAAACTTATCCTGCTGTGAACTACTAGCACTCTCGGAACCCAGTCACTGTCTATGCACTTTCAGAATGACTCAGGCATTGAGACAATACCTAACCACTTATAAATTAACTGAACACTCTGTTTGGAGCACTGCCGTCATTCTAGTTACTATTGATGTTCTTATAGAATGACCTAGGCACTAACACAAGTACACATACAATATTCTGTGCACAACCCCTACAAACCTCTAAGCAGATTCATACTATCGGTACCCTCACCTAAATACTGAAGTAGTACTCATGCAGCCTAGGATACCTCCTGTCAGTCTCATGCAGTTTGTCAATCAGACATCTAGCACTATGTTCTCATTGTATCACTCTGCCAATACTTAAACACATATGGGGCAGATTTACAAGCCCCCTGCCCCACCAGTATGTCACTTTTTGTAATGTAGTGATGGAGCTTGGGACTTCTCCATATTTACAAGGAGAGGAAAAGCCACCCTGCAGCAATTTGCGTTGAAGGGGCGTTCCATGGGTGTTGCTGTGTCTGTTCCCACACAACACCCATGGAGTAACACATTTCAAGACTTACGAGAAAGTGTAAATCTGTAGATACTTGTGAAAGGTGCGCCACCCTAGAGGTGGTGTAGCGAGGCACAACAAGAGAAATGTTTTCATTTCTCCTAGTTTTTTCCTCTTTCAATGCATGCTGCATATCACAGTACACATTTAAGGAGGAAAATGCCTTTAGTGATCGTTTTTGTGCAGGAAGTAGTCCCTTCCTGCACAAAAACAATCTCCCCACGACACAGTTATCCTTGCACCATGGCGCAAGGGTGCTTGCGTCACTGCATGGCTGCAGTTTGTGTGCTAGTGCAGAGGGAGCACAGAATTGAGACATATTGATGTAAATATGTCACATCCCTGTGCTTCAGAAGTGCCGCAGCGTGGTGCAGCTAAAGGGCTTGCAGTGTCACCTTGCAGCACTTCCTCATAGATCTGCCCCTATAAATTCACCATACAGTACTAATGCATTCTTTCAGCCAATCGTGCTCTACACATACATTCAACCAAACTTTCAGACATTACCATGCATGTAGTTCTTTTTTGAAACCAGATATGGTAGTTCTGAACTTTTTTTTTCTTCGTTTTTTGTTTTCTATTTTTTTTTGTAGTTTTTTAACAATTTTGTACCTTTTTTTGGTGTTTTTTCAAAATTGAACAAAAAAGGAACTAAGTGAACAGTTAGCTTTTGTAATTCAACATCATCCCAAAAAAAATAAAAAAAATAAAATTGCATTTATGGTTCAGTTGAGCTGCACAAATAGCGTCCACTGACTGTTCACCATCATAGATGATGGTTTTGCACTTAGTGCAGTGCTGCTGCAGAGAAGCACATTCTCGGTGAATGTCTACTGGTAGTGCTGAAGTGGACGCTCCGGAGGTGCTAGCAATGCCTGGCGGTGGATTTTTTTCTGCACGCCTCATTACTTCTCGTGCTAGATTCTTTAGGTGAATGGCCCGCAGATGTTTATACATACACGCTGTTCCACAGGAGTATTTCTTGTCACTTCCTTGCGACAGGACCCTGTCACACAGCAAGCATGTGACTTTTCTTGCGTTGACCTTTTTTTCTCCGGCAGGAAAGGTGAAAAATTTCCATACCACTGATTCAGGCCTCTGCTTGGGTGGATCTTCCTCCAAGATATCTTCATCTGAAGAATGATGAGGAGCTTGCGAACCAGATGCCATTTCTCCAATGCAATTTTTAAAAAACACCCAAAAAATACCAAAACCAGCTCTGGATGGAGAAGAGATGTCTCTCATCAACTTCTGCAAACAGAAAATTTAAAATGGGTGGGGTCCGTCAATAGTTACAGTGGGAAATGTTATGAACCAATCAAATCTTTGGGACCCGCGCACCGTGTGCTCACGAAGCGCACACCCGACGCGACTTCACGAAAATATATTTAAAAATAATATGTTTATTACAAGTAGAAATATGTTATTTTTATGAATACCTTAGATAATCTTTTGTCCTAATATGTACATAAAACATTTCACGGGAATCGCGCACCCAGCGCGCCCCAGCACGTATATGAAGTCACGTGGGGCCCGCCACCGCGCAAGTGTCGTGTACCGTAATACGCATGTGTCACGAATGCAAGTCAACAACGTCTCCTCGGCGTGCTTCAACATCCTACGCATGCTACGGAAGATCTTCTGGTGGATCCCCACCGAGACCAGGAAGGCCGTCACCCAGGCCCTCGTCACCAGCCGACTGGACTACGGCAACGCCCTCTACGCCGGTACCACCGCCAAGCTCCAGAAGAGACTCCAGCGGATCCAGAACGCCTCAGCCAGACTCATCCTCGACATCCCACGAACCAGCCACATCACCGGACATCTGAGAGACCTTCACTGGCTCCCCGTCAACAAAAGAATCACCTTCCGCCTCCTCACCCACACACACAAAGCTCTACACGACCAAGGCCCGAGCTACCTCAACAGCCGGATCAACTTCTCCGCTCCCAAACGCCACCTCCGATCAGCCAACCACGCCCTCGCCGCCGTCCCCCGCATCCGAAGAGCGACTACAGGAGGAAGGTCCTTCTCCTACCTGGCCGCCAAGACCTGGAACTCCCTCCCTCCCGACCTGCGCCTGACCCAAGACCACCTCTCCTTCAGGAAGAAGCTGAAGACCTGGCTGTTCGAGCAGTAGCGGCACCCCACCCCCCCCCCAGCGCCTTGAGACCCTACGGGTATGTAGCGCGCTATATAAGTGTCACTGATTGATTGATTGATTGAATGCGTGGGAGCAGGAGACGCGGACCGCTCACATACCAGTCACGCACACCACGTAACATTGTACGTATATGACGTAACTGGAAAAAACACGCACTCGTCGCTCACCATACGTGGATCCTTCACAACTTTTCCAAAATGGCAGCTAGAATACGCGGACCCGCCGCATTAGGTACACTTTGGGTGCGCAACTCCCCCAAAAAATTTGAAACAAAAATTTACAAAGAAAATTATATAAATATATTAAAATACAAAAAAACCAAAATAATTTAAAATATTTCAGTTTTAAATATTTTTTTGTTTTTTCAATTTTCAGAAAAATATATAATGTTGTTTAATAAATAAAATATTTATAAATTAACAGTTAAAAAACTGTCGAAATTCAGTACAGAAAAATAGATATAACTACTATTGCACTTAAAAAGGAGCATTTAAAAATCCTTTGAAATTCCCTGACAAAACCATAGGATTCAGAGATGTTATAGTTAGAAATTAGCATGTGAAAAACCTTTGAAATTCACTTAAAAAACCATAGGTTTCATGAGTGTTATAGTTAGCTGGACATTTCACTCGTACAAAACTATAAAAATTCCTCTGCTATAGTTAGTTGTGCTAACTATAACTCGCACGCCAGCAATGCACTGCTGATGATGTCACCTATTACATCATTCATTACATGGTCAGTGACATCACTGATGACATCTCAAATGACATCACTGATGACATCATCCATGTGACAATCTGATACCTCATCACACACTAGTATAACCTTTGATCCCTCACTGTAAAATACAGAGTACCATATTTGAAAGCATTGACACACACATACCAGTTACTACAATCGCACTCACTGATTCCTAAGTCTACACACACAGCTGTCTATTAACCCACAGATTCACTTATACATGCAGTCACTGATCAATGGTAACACTATCAAATGTACTCATACACCTATGTAGACATTGACACATCAGCAGTCATCCTAGTCGGTTATGCAGTGATGCTACTCACTCATGAAAAGAACCAATCACACTTACATTTACTCACCTACACAGTTATACACACAACACCTGATTTATACATACACATAGTAAATTATGATTACTATGTATTAAAAATCAATACTACAAATATACACTCCTTCATACAGTTACTCTCACAATCACTGACTCTTACATATACTTATTTATATACACCATCTCTCATTCACAATGCCTTTTATTTTTCTACTTTATTGGAGATGTACCACTGACACATATATTCACTTACCAACATACAAATAAACACACTCAGGCACCCAAATAACTGTTTCCATAAACACTCCTAAACCCATATACCTAGACAATCAACCACTCACACATCTATGCATAGAGTTACAACTCCCCCACCAAACCACAGATACACTCAGTCTCGCTTACAAATACTCAGCCAAATAATCAATAACTAATATAGGCACTCATGTAGTTAGTGACCAATTGATGCAGCAGGTTATACAACAACAGAGACAGCGATACACACATTCACATAGTTTGATTACTAACCCATATATTTAGTGAGACACATTTAATTACTCACTTAAACAAACAGTAAGACAGCTATTAAATCCTCCATCCAGACAGTTATATAACCACTCAATCTTCAATACAGATTGGTATATAAAAAGGAAAATGAAATGAAAAAGACCATTTATATAGCGCAATAGCTACCCTCAGGCGTCCTAGCGCTGCAGACATCTCGCTTATTCCGCCACAGTTAAGGGCTATTTGGGTTTTTTAAAAAGCCAGGTTTTTAGGTGTTTACGGAAGACAAGCAACTTGGGCTCTGATCTGAGTTGGAGAGGGAGGGAGTTCCAGAGCTTGGCCGAGTTGTGGGAGAATGAACAGCCTCCACATCTGGCTCTTTTGAACCTAGGTATTGCGGCCAGGAAGGAAGAGCCCGATCTGAGCTGTCTGGATGGGTGATAGGCGATTATAAGAGGTTGGTTAATGGCAGCACCTGTCCCCCAGAAGGATCGGTGTGCGATGCACATTGCTTTAAATTGAATTATTTCCCTGATTGGGAGCCGATGGAGATCCTTGAGTCTGAGTTGACAGGGAGGCGACGGGGGATATGGAGGAGGGTTCTGGCTGCACAGTTTTCAATAATTTGCAGTTTGTTTAAGGTGGTCTGAGGTGTCCCTAGATACAGGGTGTTTCCAAAGTTGAGACAGGACAAGATGAAACCCTGGACCATTGTCTGTCTTGCGTGAAAGGGTAGCAAGGGAAGGACTTTGCGCAAAACTCTTAGCAAGCCAAAGCAGGTGGCCGAAAGTTTGGCTGCCTGACAGTTAAACTTAAGGGACTTATCAAGCCAGATGCCCAGGCTTTTGATTGTGTCTTCAGGTGCAGGGGCCGGTCCTAGGCAAGGGGGCCAGAGTGGATCAATGGTTTGTTGATGGAACTGCCCAGGAGCAGAAGCTCCGCTTTGTCACCATTCAATTTGAGGCAGGAAGATGTCATCCACTCGTGTACTGCTTCCATGCAGTTCTTGAGGCCGTTAGGGGTGTTTTGTTGGGGGTTGAGAGCCACCACTAGCTGAGTATCATCCTCATAGGTGATGATTTTTACTCCGAGGGGGCAGAGGATCTCAGCCAGGGGGCTCATGCATATATTAAATAGTGTAGGGCTCAGGGAGGAGCCCTGCGGTACGCTGCAGCCAAGGGGCTGGCTGGGAGAGGTGTAGTCGCCCTCAAAGACCTGGAAGGAGTGATTGAACAGGAAAGATTTGAACCAGGTGATTGCCGTACTCGAGATTCCCTTGCTGCTGATTCAGTGCAGTAAGATGTTGTGGCTCACAGTGTCGAAGGCGGCACTTAGATCAAGGAGGATGATGGCAGCGGAGCCTCCATTGTCTAGGATCTTCCTCTCCTCCTCCGTTACGGCAACCAGGGCGGTTTCGGTCCTGTGGAGGGGGCGGAAACCGGTCTGGGTGGAGTCAAAGAGGTTGTTGAACTCTAGATACTCTGTTAGCACCGCGTTCGCGTGTTTTTCAAGGATTTTACTTAGCCAGGGCAGCAAAGAGATCGGTTGGTAGTTGGCATGGTGGTTTAGATCTAGATATTTTTTTTTAGAAGGGCTTTAACCATGGCTTGCTTCCATGGGAGAGGGACAATGCCGGTGGATAGGGAGGTATTGAGTTGTTCCAGAATGGTGGGTAAAATATGATTAGTGACTGAGAGTAATGTGCGTGGTGGGGCAGGGTCAATAGGGGAGCCGGATTTTACCTGACGCATGATGGACTCTAAGGAGGTAGGGTCTTAAGGGGGGAAGTGGTCAAGTGTGGTGGGAGGCTGAGGCTCAGGTTCAGGAGGTTTCTTTGTCTCGGTCAGGGGTTGGTGAAAAGAAGTATAGATAGTTTCAATTTTGCGACTAAAAAAGTCAGCCAAGTTGTCACAATGGGTTTCTTGGTGGGAGTCTTGGTGTTTTTCTGGTAGCTGAAGTAGGGTTTTTGCGATGCAATATATTTCATTGGGCTTGGAGGCTGCTTCGGTGTTTTTTTCCTCAAAAAAAGATGCCTGCGTGCATTTAATGCTGGTTTGTACTTTTTAATCGCCGCTCTGTAGTCGTAGTCAGTTTTTCTAGAGGGAGATTAGTCAATGCGCCATTTCCTTTCCAACTTTTTACAGGTGCGCTTCAAATCCCTTAGTTCTGGGGAGTAGCAAGGGGCAGTCTTGTTGCTGCGTTTGGATACAGTAGGTTTGATAGGGAGAACGGAGTTGAGTGAATCCATGTGTTATAGTTCTCATTAGCCAGAATGTGGTCAGAGATACTGGGCGGTCTGGAGATTTCAAGACCTGCCCCCCACTCGGCTAGGGGGAGTTTCAACCAGTTACGGCCTTTGCGAGTTCCTGGAGGTATAGGGAGGTGTGTGTCAGGGGTGCACCAAGATAGGGGGATAAGGAAGTGGTCAGTCCAAGGAAGGGAGGGTGCCCCTACTTGAAGATCTGGGCAGTTGGAAAAGATGGGGTCGAGGAGATGGCCCTTGATATGGGTCAGGTCGGGCACTAGCCGTTTTAGCTGCAGAGCTGAAAGGCTAGTGATCACTTCTCAGGCGTTGGGATCTGTAGAGTCATCAAAATGATATATATAATAGATATTTAAATTTCAGACAAAACAACATTCACTGGATGATGTCATCAGTGATGTCATCAGTGATGTCATTTGAGATGTCATCAGTGATGTCATCAGTGATGTCACACGCACGTCGCGGCCGGCGCTACTTCCATGGGACTACTTTTTTTTCTCGTAAATGTTTTAAATAACGTATATTTGTTTTATTTATATAGCCTATGTCCATCTGCGCACCCTGACAATTTCAACGATGTATCAGATGTGTGGTTTGGGGCTATGGTTCCCGAGTTACCCGCCTCAAGGGTTCAAAGTTCTTCCTTTGTAATAGTAGTATAGATATATACATATATTTATACACACACATGTGTGTGTGTGTAAGTTTCAAGGGGTAAGGGTAAGTAGTAGTAAACAAAGCGGGAAATTATGCAGTCTAACTAGGGCAGTCGATCTCAAATCTGGGGAAACAGGTTCAAGTCTCGGCAATGATGCTCAACATCCTGTGATTCTGGGCAAATCATTTAATCTTCCTGTGCCTGACAAAAATAGAATGTGCCCTTGTGTAACGCAACTGGTGCTTATGTAAAGCGCTCTGATATCTTCGGGTCAAGTTTCCAGTATATAAAACTACGAAGAAAAAAAATTGTTTTAGGATTCAGGGATGAGGATGGATTAGGGGTATTAAGGGGTTTTTACATTTAGGAGATGGAGGCACCGCTCTCTTCGTCATTCTGAGCACGGGGTATCGACGGAGAGAGCGGTGCCCCATCCTGAGCTGTAACCAGGTTGAGGTGGAGTTCTTTGCCCAGCAAAAGCGGGTAAATTCACCTTTCGGAGCAGTTGGACCATGAATACATCTGGTTTTTGAATCCTTTTTTGTTTATTCACTTGAGCACTGTAGCAGCAGCATCAGTATAGTCCCTAGAGAAAGCCGACTCAGGGGCATCTTAGGCTGAAAGTGTACCACTACTTTCCACCATACCACTGCAACTTAAATGCATGTCGCTGGTGCACTGTTTTTAATCCTGGCAGAGGGTGCTCCTGAATAAAACATATATTTTGCGTTCCCTTAGCTAGTTTTACTTGCACTTCTTGCACATGTTGTATTTCCTTTGTGCTGAGCCATCTCTCACACTATCTGTTGCTCATCACATGTGGATTTAGAATATCCCTAGAAAATAAATATTTAAAACATCCCTGAGCTCCTCCCTCTCAGAGAGGGGGTTGTAGCCCTCAAAGGAACTGGGTTTTTCCTTTGAGAAGAGAATCTCATATGATGAAGCCTGTCACCTCTGGTGAGTGAGGGATTTCATCCTGAAAAGGGAGCTTTCCACAACTACGTCTGTGTGTTATAGTCTTTGGTTTACTAATCTCGTATTCACCAATATTTTGCACAAAATAGACTCAAGGATTCTCTATCTGTTTTTTGTCTGGCATTTTTGGGGGTTATGATCCTTCACAGGTCTTTAAACTTCTCTAGGACCCTTCTGCTTGAAATTTGTTGTTGTGTTACTATTTCTAACACCTGCAGGGAGGTTTCAGGTTGGTTCCTTGTAGAAGGGAGCATGTCATCTGGAAGAAAGGCACTACTTGGGTGGGACAGCACATCTGGATATCCTTAAGAGCACACGATCCACACAGAAGACACACCAATGATCATAGAAATCAGTAGACACCCCTCCCTGGTTCCCTGCGGTAAAGGGGGATGCTACCTGAAACTATTTGATACCGTTTTTTTTAAACATACATTATTATTACTAACTTATATGCAGTTTTCCTGCTTTTGAAAACAGAACATTTGAATTGGACACCTTTGCCTCTATTTATCTTTTACTTTACAGCAGCTAGCTACTTATAGTCTACTCCGCTGCGGAAGGAACTAATGTTAATGACTTGAAACCAGATTAACAGACAAAGGCAGCAGGCATGGGCCTCTAACGAGTGTAGTCAAGGCAGAAGGGCAACAGTAAGACACACAGACGGTATGTTGTGGCAGAAGTCTTATACTAGCAATTATTAGCCCCGACCTGCTCCATTGTCTTCAGTGGAGCTCTCAGCATTCCAATGTTCTTATAGATTTTAGCCTCTGAATCCTCAAGAACCTGCTTGTTAAGTGCACATCTATTTGAAGTCTGGCATTTGGCCGCAGCACACTTGTATGTTCTCCTCTCTCTTTGTTCTTGCTTTACAATATCAAACATCCTACTTAACTACAGCTTCTCTCCTACAAGCCAGAATAAAAGGAGTGTTTGCTTCCACTGTGCTTTATATCTCACTGCTTTCTGCGCCTCTGCTGGTATCTTCTCCTTATCCCTGTATCTCTGCAATTGTATAATCATTTCAGTCAGCATGCCTGGTGATTGCCTTGCATTAGTAATCTTTGTCCTCTTTCATTTGTATGCCTCACTATACTTCCATATTAAAGCCTCTGTATTTTCAGTATCTGCTCAGGTTATTCCCATGGTTAATCAAACAAACAGGGAATTAATTTGTCTTGGGCTGTATTTGAGGTCACACAGCTCAGCAGTCTGCTTTGCAGTCGACCGTCAGCCAAAGCCTCTTGATTTTACAAAAACATTATATGTGTAATACACTTAATTATCGGGACTTTCAGACAGGCATTCCTCTTCATTTATTGGCCTGTAGCTGTTTTACACACATTTTACTTCCACCCGCTATAGCATATTCAGTGGATCAGCCCTCTGCAGCCATGTGATAACTTCAATAAGAGAGATTACATTATGCCCTTTCGTAAGGAGCATGTCCAAGCTGATTATGATGTGACTTTCCGCCGTGACAACTGTAGTGGGAATTCCCCCTACTCTAAGTTGGTGGTATCGAAGGAAAGGAGGTAAAGACCTACCGTTTTCCTACTTCTCCCTTCTTTTTCCATTTTGTATGCCAGTGTCCAGGTCCCTCCTTTGCTTCACTGACTCCACCACAAAGCCAATCAACTCCATTGCCAAGATCTATGATAAGCTATTTTAAAATGTTTCCTATGTATCATGTATTGACAATTGTTGTGCTTGTCTGCATTGCTCTGATGTGCAATATTTTCCTTAGGTGTAATGCAGTAGTGTTCATTTTCCTACAAATAAAGGTAAATTGAACACATCTGTAGTGACACATAAAAAAATATATTAGTTATGTGGTGCTTGGGGTGTTGTGTTTAAGTTGCCTGTAGGTGTGTATTTAATAGTGTGTGTATGTTGTATGAGTGACATACAATGTGTCAGTCTCGTCTGAGTCGAATGGTGCTATGCATTTCATTATCAATCATTGCACCATTCGATTCAGCTGAAACTGACACAGTCTAACAGCCGATCCACCACCTAAGAAATGACCTAAGGAATCGGGTGTAAGAAAACAAGATGTAGAGTTCAAAAGAAGTAATGACAACACTAGTACATTATCCAGTAAGATGATTTTGCAAACTAAGATAAATGACTTGGAGAACTAGAAGATATTTATTTTAAGAGCCCTGAAGAACCACGTGTTGGCAGGCTGTTTGTGGCTAATTATGGTATTGGAGGTTGCTTGCTGTATTGTAAGAATGAAAGAAATCTTGAGAAAAGACATGAGAAGAAGTCACTGTTGTATGTTGATTCTCAGTGTGTACTGTTGTTTATATATTGAAAATACGATACTGGTGGGGACCAGTAACTGAGATTACCAGCGCCAGGAGTTATTCTTATTACCCGAAGTTAATTGTTATATATATATATATATATATATATATATATATATATATATATATATATATATATATATATATATATATATATATATATATATATATATATATATATATATATATATATATATATATATATATATATATATATATATATATATATATATACATATATATATATATATATATATTACCTACTGGCGGTTGCCAGTAGGTAGTTATAGTTAGGATTATTTTCAATGCAAAATCTCAACATTCTATTGGGAATAACTTTGGGGCTGGTTGAGGAATCTGCCTGAAAATGTCCTCAAATTTGCCTCGCGGCGCTCCGGTCCTTCCCTGAAAGTTTGGGGGGATTCGTCAAGCGGGGGCCAAGATAAAAGGGGGGTCCCAAACGTGTTTTCCCCATGTTAATTTCCATAGGGCGGTAGACCTCACTTTTAGCCCGAACGGCTGAATGGATTTCCACCAAACTTGGCAAAATTGTAGGGACTGGTAGCCCGATGTGCCTTTGCTATGTCTCAAGATATGTGCTCCAGTGGTTTTTGAGTAATTTAGGTTAAAAAAATATATATATCTATGGCCGCGCCCCAGTAGGCACCCCGGGGAGCGCACCGGGCGCGCTACGCAACTTGTGCGTGGAAAGCTGATTGGCTCTCGGGTGTCTGTAAACATTCGAAACAGTCCGGAGCGGCCGCCATCTTGTTTCTCGGTAAGATCGAGACACAAGAGGTGGCAAAAACAAAGGGGGAAATGACTATAAGGAGGCAGAGTAGACCCCCTCTGACACCCTAGGTTTGATGTAGGGGCTATAAAAGGGCTCCGCGGGAGAAAAAATAAAAACACATTTTTTTTCGATTTTCACGGGGGGAGCGCCCGGTACGCGCACTGGGGAGCGGACCGGGGAGCGTAGCATGGAGAAAACCCAGTTTATTCACTGCGTCACCTCTACGACCCTTTCTTGCGTCAATACGCCCCTTTTGCATACATTACACCTGACGTAGGTATAATGTGGCGCAGGGGTTTACAAAGTGACGCATCTACCTAGATGCGTCACTTTGTAAATATAACTTAATAAGGTGCATGTTTTACGCTGCTGATGCGTCACAAAAAGTGACGTACCGGTGGCGTAAAAGTACTAAGTGACGCATCTACCTAGATGCGTCACTTTGTAAATATGACTCAATAAGGGGCATTTTTAACAGCACTGGTGCGTCACAAAAAGTGACGTACCGGTGGCATAAAAGTGACGCATGGCCTCATAAATGAGGCCTTCAGTCTTCTACTCATGCGTCATATTAAATATATGACGTAGTATGTCGCAAGTACTTACAGATACGTCAGTATTTCAGACGTATCTGTAAGCGCAAAAGTGATGCATTGCTGGAGTGTGTCACAAAAATGATGCAACTCCAGCAATGCATCCTTTCACATGGGGCCACGCCCATGTGAAAGGGCCTGCATCAGTCTTACGCCTGCTGTGAAACAGGCGCAAGATTTGGACGCAACAGTGTCATAAAAGTGACGCAGTGATATCTCATAGATTTCACTGCGTCACCTCTACGACCCTTTCTTGCGTCAATACGTCCCTTTTGCATACATTACACCTGACGTAGGTATAATGTGGCACATGGGTTTACAAAGTGACGCATCTACCTAGATGCGTCACTTTGTAAATATGACTCAATAAGGTGCATTTTTTACAGCACAGGTGCGTCACAAAAAGTGACGTACCAGTGGCGTAAAAGTGACGCATGGCCTCATAAATGAGGCCTTCAGTCTTCTACTCATGCGTCATATTAAATATATGACGCATTATGTCGCAAGTACTTACAGATACGTCAGTATTTCGGATGTATCTGTAAGCGCAAAAGTGATGCATTGCTGGAGTGCGTCACAAAAATGATGCAACTCCAGCAATGCATCTTTTCTTACCCTTCCACACCCCTGTTATTTTCTACATTTTCTTTGAATATCTACATTCCCCATGTTCACTCTCCTCATCTGTAAGCGCAAAAGTGATGCATTGCTGGAGTGCGTTACAAAAATGATGCAATTCCAGCAATGCATCCTTTCACATGGGGCCAGGCCCATGTGAAAGGGCCTGCATCAGTCTTACGCCTGATGTGAAACAGGCGCAAGATTTGGACGCAACAGCGTCATAAAAGTGACGCAAAGATATCTCATAGATTTCACTGCGTCACCTCTACGACCCAATCTTGCGTCAATACATCCCTTGAGCATACATTACACCTGACGTAGGTATAATGTGGCGCAGGGGTTTACAAAGTGACGCATCTACCTAGATGCGTCACTTTGTAAATATGACTCAATAAGGTGCATTTTTAACAGCACTGGTGCGTCACAAAAAGTGACGTACCGGTGGCGTAAAAGTGACGCATGGCCTCATAAATGAGGCCTTCAGTGTTCTACTCATGCATCATATTAAATATATGACGTATTATGTCGCAAGTACTTACAGATACGTCAATTTTTCAGATGTATCTGTAAGCGTAAAAGTGATGCATTGCTGGAGTGCGTCACAAAAATGAAGCAACTCCAGCAATGCATCTTTTCTTACCCTTCCACACCCCTGTTCCTTTTCTACATTTTCTTTGAATATCTACGTTCCCCGTGTTCACTCGCCTTCTCCTTACTTTCCTTCCCAACACTCACCTTCTTTCAGTCCCCCTACTTCACTTCCTTTCTCCTCTCATACCTTTCTGTTCTTTCTTACTCATTTTCCTTTCCATTATCAATGCACTCCACTTCACTTACTCTTTTTCATTTTTTTAAGAATATAGCTCTTTGATGAGAATTGGAGGTAGTTCTGAAATGAACTTTTTTTTTCTTCTTTTTTCTTTTTTTAGAACAAAAACAAAAACAGGGAATGGAAACTGCTCAACAGGAGCAAAAAAAATAAAAAATTAGGGCTGGGAATGACAGCGATAGTTCTCCAATGATCGAACCATGAGCAGAACACTTTGCTCCCCAAAGCAAAGTAGCTGATCACAGTATCTGCATTTAAGGACGCCTTTGTTAAATGCAGCTGAATGTGCGGAACCAGCTCTTGTGATCTCCCCCTCACCGATGTTGTTGGTCCTCCGGTTGATGTAGAGGCCCCATTACTGGGAACCTCTTGTGCCAGAGCCCTGACACTTTCCCGGGCAAAATTCTGGGGGTGCCTCCTCTCCACATGGCGAATCATTGTGGAGTTCCCAAAAGAATATTTTTTAGTGGGGTCACCCAGTGACAGGACTGTGTGACAGATCCTGCACTCCACTTTTGGAGCATTTACTTTCTTCTGGTCATCAGGTATGGAAAAAAACTTCCAGATGAAATGTTCTTTCACCTTCGGCTGAGGAAGCTCTTCATCAAGGAATTCATTGGAGTCATCTTCACTGCTGGATGGTCTGGTAGCCATGATAATCCAATATATCCAACAAAGAACCGAGAGCAAAAAGGCAGGTCTTTCAGTCACAAAAGTGAAAGAAGAAGTGAAGGAAATGGGTGGGGATTTCATTCTTTGTAAAAAAAAACTGTTAGCAACCAATGAAAAGTGTTATTTTAAGGTCACATGACTTGACGTGCTTACGCTGCGCGCACCGAATCGCTTCCAGGGGCGCTAACGCGGCACGAACGTAGGCGCTTCCGGGGGCACATAGGCGGCGCGAACGAAGGCGCTTCCGGGGACGCTTACGCGGCGCGCCTAAGTGACGTTTTGATAGTTTTACGGAAATGCAAAATCATTTTCATTTCCTTATTCAAAAAAACTGCTTTTATATGAATGGTACTAAATGTCTTGCGTTATTCTTTACTTTTCATTCATATTTTTTTTCACGAACGCAAGTAGCGCTCTGGGTGCGCTTTCCGGAGAGCTTACCGGTGCGCGCACCCAGAGCGCCCCAGGAAAAAATGATTAAAAAAAATATATTATTATAAAAAATAAAAAATAATAATTAATACTTACACAAAACAGCAAATTTATAAAAAATCGTAGGTTAGAAACTCGATAAAGAAAGGAATTAGCTTTTAAAAAACCTTTGAAATTCACTGAAAAAAACCATAGGTTTCACACCAGTTATAGTTAGCTGGAAATTTTACTGACTTAAAACCATTGAAATTCCCACGTTATAGTTAGTTGGATCACTATAACTTGCGCGCCTGCAATGCGCTGCTGATGACGTCACATATTACATTACTCATGACATGGTCAGTGACATATATTTTACTTAAAGTCTTGGATACACAGTAGTTGGCCTGTGATATATCCAGGAACTTGTGGTATTATGTTTTTTAGAACTGTTCATGTAGGTTCCTCTGATCTGGTGCTAGCTTCCCTGAGGTCATATAATACATTTCTGACTTCTGTTTCTGTAACATTTGAGGGATGATTACGTTCTCTAACATTTTCAACAGTTTTGTTTTAGTCGTAACCCTTCCATAACATGCATAGGAATAATATGTTGTATATTTCGAATGCATTTTCTCACTCCTTATACTTTCTTTTCAGAAAGTAGAGCTCATGTGAGTCAATAACCGTTTTCCTTTCTGAGATTTGATGTATGTATTTGGGGTTTTGCAGCATTTTATGTGTGGGTTTTAAAATTATATATTAATTAATTATTTTAAACAACTATATTTTTAAGTATCATTCTCATTTAAAGGTGCATTGCATTTTCTAATTTATGTGTATGGATTTCATGTTGTTGCATTTTGTAGAGATGTTTGTTGAGGATTTTGTTTTTTGTTGGAAGGTTATGGTTTAGGTAATTGATTTATTTCTGCTGAAAAAAGTATATTTCTTAGCATTATATGTTTGTAAATTATTCATGCATTTTTTAGGCTTTTTAATTTTAGTTTAATGTTCAAACTCTAGATCTTTTTACTTGGTTTTACACTAAGTTATATTTTGTTGAGTTTGACTCTCTAAAATTATAGTACTCCTTATTTCTTCTTGTAATTTTTGGTTTTGTCCTGTTTTTGTGTACCATACTAAGGAAATATACATAGAAAGTTTATCATAATTTTTTATTTTACATTACAAGATTTTTGGTTGGCATAATGCAGGGTCTTGTTATGACCCTGGCAGCCACACCACCAGCCGCCTCACTGGCAGTCAGAGACACGTCACCAAGTTGGCAGTACCCTGACTTCCGCATTATTAGGCGGTTGGACCACCAAAAAGCGACAGCGGTTCCAGGACAACCAGGGTCATAACTAGGCCCTCTGTTATTAGTCATTTATTTAGTCATTTATTTTTTTTACTCACTTTTTAGAATTGTTTTTTTTTTTTGGAGGTGGATTTTTCATTTCCTTTTTGCATAATCCAGCAGAGTGGCACTTTCTTGAAATGTTGGGTTTTTGCTATAAATTATTGCACATTGTTGTGTCCTTTTCTAATTGTCATTCAATTAGCAAAGTGTTGGTATTGGGCAGTTTGTTTTAAGTTTATTTTCATTAGGTGGTTTGTTTGATGTTAATTTTTTTAATGTTTAGTCCTTATATGCTGAGCACTAATGAGTGTTTATGTGTTAATGTTATACATACATATGTATTTGAAGTCATGCTTAAATAAAATGTATTTATGTATAGTTCATGTTTAAATCAATAATTGCTTTTAATAGCTGTGTACGTTGCTTTTATTTTACATTTTATTTTTAAATGTTGATTTAATGTCATTTTAATATTATTTTTGTTTACGTGTTTTATTTTCAGCCTGGTATACTTTTTTATAAAACTTAGAAATATTTTGTTTAGATATAAAATAATTATAAATATATAGTTTATTGTGTTGTGTTATACTTTGCTGTTTTCAAAATATTAATTTGGGGTATTTTAATGTAACTTATTTTCTTAATTGTTACGATAATTTAGTTGTCAATAAATACATTTTTGATATTTGTGAAGTGATGTATCTAGTTAACGTGATAATCATATTGTGTATGTCTTTATTTTTTATTACAATATTTAAGTATTTTAGATACTTTTTTTAAAGGCAATATTTTTGCAGTCAATATTTGTGTAGTGTTGCTTAAGTATAGGGTTGTAATATTTGGGTAATCAATATTTATTTGGTGATATTTGTGTAGTTTGAAACTGATTTCCTCAATATGCTGTCATACAACCTTGCCAGAAGACAGATTAACAGTACCCATGCTCCCCTACACTACAACTACAGATGTCTGAGTTGATTGAAAGCAACAAGAACTTCTCAGTGAGAAGTGGAAGAGTTGTGAAGAGAAGTAAGCAGAATCCATACCGAAACAATTCTAGAAAAAGGAGAAAAATGGAGCACAAATAGACCCAAAAATATAAAAAATTAGAGGATGATAGCACCACCTACAAAAATAGCCCAAAGTGTGTCAAGTACCCAAAGTACCACACCATGTGTCTACTATGCCCGACTCACTGGTTTGGGATAATTCCTTTGGAAACACAAGACAGAAACTATCTTGGACAGCGGCCGCCGGCACTGGTAAACACAGTGATGCGGGAGGGGTGGTGGGAAGTCAACAGATGACAGAATATGTATAATTAAATAAATAAATAAATAAATAACACCTCTTCGTTCATCTATCAGCTCCCACCTGCCCCGCCGTGCCCGTGCTACCGTCCTTACCTGTGTCGGCTGCCACTTATCTTGGATGTAGCACAAGAAAGTCTAAGTCCTTCCCATCTGTCTACCAGGATGAACAGCATTCTTCCATCACTGAAGCATGCAGCACTGGGGCAAAGAAGAACTTAGAATACCCCACAGGGAATGGCACTATTCCAGCCTGCTCAGAATTATGAGCTGCCTGTGCAGGCTGCCCAGCATCAGCTGAAGACCATACTTGGGTAGTGAAGATCAATTCTGTGATAGACTAAAATGCATAATGTACCTTCCTCAAATTAATGTTATCATTCACTGTTCCTTTTGCTTCTTCTCTGCTTACTGTGTGCCTCCTTTTTATTTTGAAAGATGTGCTACTTTCTATTTCCTAAAGATGTTGATATCTATTCAAGCGGATCAAACGTTACTAAACATGTGGTCATGTGTTGGCGAGCAATAGAAGTCTCTTCGAAAAGCTGACTGGGCACCTTTTAGTTATTCATTGCTGTATTGGGTTTTAACTTGTGCTAATGAAGTGATACCTTTGCCCAGACACTCTTACTGTGTAAAAATGACAAAAGAATGAAGTAACCTTATCACAAAACATGCTGCATTGCGCCACATAATTTGCCTTTTCTTGCTACATAATTCAGTCGACCATGACTCAATGTGGTTCGCACTTGTGACATAATTCCATTCTAGTTTGTATCAGCTATACCCGTATACCCGGCACAGGTAAGAGTGGTGGGGCGGTGGGGGGGGGGCAGGGCGGAGTGGGGGTCTGGGAAGTCGACAAATGATGGGATAAGTAAAATGAAATAGAAAAATAAATAAGACCACTTACCTTGGGTGGGTATCACCGACTTGGCGATGCGACAACCACGATGCCCCACCATGCCACTAATCTTACCTGCAAAAACAACAAGTGATGGACCGAATGCGGATCAATGTCACACATTCCCCCAGTCAAAAGATCTGGGCCCAAATCCATCGTTTTTTTGCACTCCATACCACCCTGGGTTAGACAATGGCGATATGCAAATCAGCTCTGACCCTGTTGCCCCATGGGAACAGTCCAGTCCGAACTACAAAAGCCATGTCCTTCCCAGAACGGAATCAAGCATCCGAGGACCGGACCGGTTTCGAGGTAACACCTCTCATCAGCCCGGCTAGCTTGACTCCAAGTGGTGTGGAGTGCCTGGGACCCACGTCTGGGCATCCCCAGCGCACTTAGGGCGGCAATTGCAAAAACAACAAGTGATGGACCGAATGTGGATCAATGTCACACATTCCCCCAGTCAAAAGATCTGGGCCCAAATCCATCGTTTTTTTGCACTCCATACCACCCTGGGTTAGACAATGGTGATATGCAAATCAGCTCTGACCCTGTTGCCCCATGGGAACAGTCCAGTCCGAACTACAAAAGCCATGTCCTTCCCAGAACGGAATCAAGCATCCGAGGACCGGACCGGTTTCGAGGTAACACCTCTCATCAGCCCGGCTAGCTTGACTCCAAGTGGTGTGGAGTGCCTGGGACCCACGTCTGGGCATCCCCAGCGCACTTAGGGCGGCAATTGCAAAAACAACAAGTGATGGACCGAATGTGGATCAATGTCACACATTCCCCCAGTCAAAAGATCTGGGCCCAAATCCATCGTTTTTTTGCACTCCATACCACCCTGGGTTAGACAATGGCAATATGCAAATCAGCTCTGACCCTGTTGCCCCATGGGAACAGTCCAGTCCGAACTACAAAAGCCATGTCCTTCCCAGAACGGAATCAAGCATCCGAGGACCGGACCGGTTTCGAGGTAACACCTCTCATCAGCCCGGCTAGCTTGACTCCAAGTGGTGTGGAGTGCCTGGGACCCACGTCTGGGCATCCCCAGCGCACTTAGGGCGGCAATTGCAAAAACAACAAGTGATGGACCGAATGTGGATCAATGTCACACATTCCCCCAGTCAAAAGATCTGGGCCCAAATCCATCGTTTTTTTGCACTCCATACCACCCTGGGTTAGACAATGGCGATATGCAAATCAGCTCTGACCCTGTTGCCCCATGGGAACAGTCCAGTCCGAACTACAAAAGCCATGTCCTTCCCAGAACGGAATCAAGCATCCGAGGACCGGACCGGTTTCGAGGTAACACCTCTCATCAGCCCGGCTAGCTTGACTCCAAGTGGTGTGGAGTGCCTGGGACCCACGTCTGGGCATCCCCAGCGCACTTAGGGCGGCAATTGCAAAAACAACAAGTGATGGACCGAATGTGGATCAATGTCACACATTCCCCCAGTCAAAAGATCTGGGCCCAAATCCATCATTTTTTTGCACTCCATACCACCCTGGGTTAGACAATGGCGATATGCAAATCAGCTCTGACCCTGTTGCCCCATGGGAACAGTCCAGTCTGAACTACAAAAGCCATGTCCTTCCCAGAACGGAATCAAGCATCCGAGGACCGGACCGGTTTCGAGGTAACACCTCTCATCAGCCCGGCTAGCTTGACTCCAAGTGGTGTGGAGTGCCTGGGACCCACGTCTGGGCATCCCCAGCGCACTTAGGGCGGCAATTGCAAAAACAACAAGTGATGGACCGAATGTGGATCAATGTCACACATTCCCCCAGTCAAAAGATCTGGGCCCAAATCCATCGTTTTTTTGCACTCCATACCACCCTGGGTTAGACAATGGCGATATGCAAATCAGCTCTGACCCTGTTGCCCCATGGGAACAGTCCAGTCCGAACTACAAAAGCCATGTCCTTCCCAGAACGGAATCAAGCATCCGAGGACCGGACCGGTTTCGAGGTAACACCTCTCATCAGCCCGGCTAGCTTGACTCCAAGTGGTGTGGAGTGCCTGGGACCCACGTCTGGGCATCCCCAGCGCACTTAGGGCGGCAATTGCAAAAACAACAAGTGATGGACCGAATGTGGATCAATGTCACACATTCCCCCAGTCAAAAGATCTGGGCCCAAATCCATCGTTTTTTTGCACTCCATACCACCCTGGGTTAGACAATGGCGATATGCAAATCAGCTCTGACCCTGTTGCCCCATGGGAACAGTCCAGTCCGAACTACAAAAGCCATGTCCTTCCCAGAACGGAATCAAGCATCCGAGGACCGGACCGGTTTCGAGGTAACACCTCTCATCAGCCCGGCTAGCTTGACTCCAAGTGGTGTGGAGTGCCTGGGACCCACGTCTGGGCATCCCCAGCGCACTTAGGGCGGCAATTGCAAAAACAACAAGTGATGGACCGAATGTGGATCAATGTCACACATTCCCCCAGTCAAAAGATCTGGGCCCAAATCCATCGTTTTTTTGCACTCCATACCACCCTGGGTTAGACAATGGCGATATGCAAATCAGCTCTGACCCTGTTGCCCCATGGGAACAGTCCAGTCCGAACTACAAAAGCCATGTCTTTCCCAGAACGGAATCAAGCATCCGAGGACCGGACCGGTTTTGAGGTAACACCTCTCATCAGCCCGGCTAGCTTGACTCCAAGTGGTGTGGAGTGCCTGGGACCCACGTCTGGGCATCCCCAGCGCACTTAGGGCAGCAATTGCAAAAACAACAAGTGATGGACCGAATGTGGATCAATGTCACACATTCCCCCAGTCAAAAGATCTGGGCCCAAATCCATCATTTTTTTGCACTCCATACCACCCTGGGTTAGACAATGGCGATATACAAATCAGCTCTGACCCTGTTGCCCCATGGGAACAGTCCAGTCCGAACTACAAAAGCCATGTCCTTCCCAGAACGGAATCAAGCATCCGAGGACCGGACCGGTTTCGAGGTAACACCTCTCATCAGCCCGGCTAGCTTGATTCCAAGTGGTGTGGAGTGCCTGGGACCCACGTCTGGGCATCCCCAGCGCACTTAGGGCGGCAATTGCAAAAACAACAAGTGATGGACCGAATGTGGATCAATGTCACACATTCCCCCAGTTAAAAGATCTGGGCCCAAATCCATCGTTTTTTTGCACTCCATACCACCCTGGGTTAGACAATGGCGATATGCAAATCAGCTCTGACCCTGTTGCCCCATGGGAACAGTCCAGTCCGAACTACAAAAGCCATGTCCTTCCCAGAACGGAATCAAGCATCCGAGGACCGGACCGGTTTCGAGGTAACACCTCTCATCAGCCCGGCTAGCTTGACTCCAAGTGGTGTGGAGTGCCTGGGACCCACGTCTGGGCATCCCCAGCGCACTTAGGGCGGCAATTGCAAAAACAACAAATGATGTCTAACCCAGGGTGGTGTGGAGTGCAAAAAAACGATGGATTTGGGCCCAGATCTTTTCACTGGGATGAATGTGTGACATTGATCCACATTCGGTCCATCACCTGTTTTGTTTGCAATACCGCCATAAGTGCGCTGGGGATGCTCAGACGTGGGTCCCAGGCACTCCACACCACTAGAGTCAAGCTAGCCGGGCTGATGAGAGGTGTTACCTCGAAACCGGTCCGGTCCACGGATGCTTGATTCCGTTCTGGGAAGGACATGGCTTTTGTAGTTCGGACTGGACTGTTCCCCTGGGGCACAGGGTCAGAGCTGATTTGCATATCGCCATTGTCTAACCCAGGGTGGTGTGGAGTGCAAAAAAAGATGGATTTGGGCCCAGATCTTTTCACTGGGATGAATGTGTGACATTGATCCACATTCGGTCCATCACCTGTTTTGTTTGCAATACCGCCATAAGTGCGCTGGGGATGTTCAGACGTGGGTCCCAGGCACTCCACACCACTGGAGTCAAGCTAGCCGGGCTGATGAGAGGTGTTACCTCGAAACCGGTCCGGTCCTCGGATGCTTGATTCCGTTCTGGGAAGGACATGGCTTTTGTAGTTCGGACTGGACTGTTCCCCTGGGGCACAGGGTCAGAGCTGATTTGCATATCGCCATTGTCTAACCCAGGGTTGTGTGGAGTGCAAAAAAACGATGGATTTGGGCCCAGATCTTTTCACTGGGATGAATGTGTGACATTGATCCACATTCGGTCCATCACTTGTTTTGTTTGCAATACCGCCATAAGTGCGCTGGGGATGCTCAGACGTGGGTCCCAGGCACTCCACACCACTGGAGTCAAGCTAGCCGGGCTGATGAGAGGTGTTACCTCGAAACCGGTCCGGTCCTCGGATGCTTGATTCCGTTCTGGGAAGGACATGGCTTTTGTAGTTCGGACTGGACTGTTCCCCTGGGGCACAGGGTCAGAGCTGATTTGCATATCGCCATTGTCTAACCCAGGGTGGTGTGGAGTGCAAAAAAACGATGGATTTGGGCCCAGATCTTTTCACTGGGATGAATGTGTGACATTGATCCACATTCGGTCCATCACCTGTTTTGTTTGCAATACCGCCATAAGTGCGCTGGGGATGCTCAGACGTGGGTCCCAGGCACTCCACACCACTGGAGTCAAGCTAGCCGGGCTGATGAGAGGTGTTACCACGAAACCGGTCCGGTCCTCGGATGCTTGATTCCGTTCTGGGAAGGACATGGCTTTTGTAGTTCGGACTGGACTGTTCCCCTGGGGCACAGGGTCAGAGCTGATTTGCATATCGCCATTGTCTAACCCAGGGTGGTGTGGAGTGCAAAAAAACGATGGATTTGGGCCCAGATCTTTTCACTGGGATGAATGTGTGACATTGATCCACATTCGGTCCATCACCTGTTTTGTTTGCAATACCGCCATAAGTGCGCTGGGGATGCTCAGACGTGGGTCCTAGGCACTCCACACCACTGGAGTCAAGCTAGCCGGGCTGATGAGAGGTGTTACCTCGAAACCGGTCCGGTCCTCGGATGCTTGATTCCGTTCTGGGAAGGACATGGCTTTTGTAGTTCGGACTGGACTGTTCCCCTGGGGCACAGGGTCAGAGCTGATTTGCATATCGCCATTGTCTAACCCAGGGTGGTGTGGAGTGCAAAAAAACGATGGATTTGGGCCCAGATCTTTTCACTGGGATGAATGTGTGACATTGATCCACATTCGGTCCATCACCTGTTTTGTTTGCAATACCGCCATAAGTGCGCTGGGGATGCTCAGACGTGGGTCCCAGGCACTCCACACCACTGGAGTCAAGCTAGCCGGGCTGATGAGAGGTGTTACCTCGAAACCGGTCCGGTCCTCGGATGCTTGATTCCGTTCTGGGAAGGACATGGCTTTTGTAGTTCGGACTGGACTGTTCCCCTGGGGCACAGGGTCAGAGCTGATTTGCATACCGCCATTGTCTAACCCAGGGTGGTGTGGAGTGCAAAAAAACGATGGATTTGGGCTCAGATCTTTTCACTGGGATGAATGTGTGACATTGATCCACATTCGGTCCATCACCTGTTTTGTTTGCAATACCGCCATAAGTGCGCTGGGGATGCTCAGACGTGGGTCCCAGGCACTCCACACCACTGGAGTCAAGCTAGCCGGGCTGATGAGAGGTGTTACCTCGAAACCGGTCCGGTCCTCGGATGCTTGATTCCGTTCTGGGAAGGACATGGCTTTTGTAGTTCGGACTGGACTGTTCCCCTGGGGCACAGGGTCAGAGCTGATTTGCATATCGCCATTGTCTAACCCAGGGTGGTGTGGAGTGCAAAAAAACGATGGATTTGGGCCCAGATCTTTTCACTGGGATGAATGTGTGACATTGATCCACATTCGGTCCATCACCTGTTTTGTTTGCAATCTTACCTGTGCCAGCTGCCACTGGCTTGAATCCTGTTTCTATTTTTTCTATTCTTGAAAAACAGCTAACTTTAAATTTAGTTTTTCTTATTTTATGTTTGTGCTCAGCAAGAATCACCTTGGCTACCCAACTCGAGAACTGGATGAATTGAGTATGTGTATATAAACATATGCACACATATATTTATTTATAACAAAGCCAAACCTCCCATAGTTTTTCAAAAACACAACAACATAGTTTTTCAAAAGCACAACAACAATTTAGAACCTGTTATGACAGTTAATAGAATTCCTTGACACCCAGAAGGCGTTTTCAAACTTTGCAGTTCTCTGATGCATTAAACTGAAATGGAATGCATAATTTAAAAAATAAGTATTGATTTACATAGCATGTAGAACAGAGCAATTGTTAGCCCAATAAATGAGATACAGAGGAGTTGGGAGTTGATACAGAAATCATGTATCCCCTAGCCGCACTGGAAACCTAGAGGCATATTTACGAGGGCTTTGAAAGAATAATTTCTTCCTGTCACAAACAGGCCCACACTAAGCGAACAATTGATTTGGTATTGGGATTATATCTAATTACTGCGATCAGTTTAAATCTTTTAAAACTACGTTTTCAGAGCCATACACAAAACTTCAAGAACAATTTATGGGATTTCAATTTTTATTCAGCATCTTTGAGATTAACAGCATTATCTAGTAAAACCAATCATGAATTAATTATCTAGGCATGCATCTAATGTTGGGTAACACACTCTGAGAATAGCTTTTTTCTGCGATAAGAATGAACTTTACAAACTGTGCAATCAGGCAGGGTGAGTGTCACAGTTCGTTCTTGCACCACTAACGCTGACCTCGCTTGTTCCGATATTCTACGTTCCAGGGCATGGAACTACAATTCCCATCATGCCCGGGACGTCAGCGACGTGATACGCATCCGCGTACAACCAGGAAATAAAGAAGGAATAGCGGGACCCGGCACTGCCGAATATTCTTGCCTCTGGCTGGTGATACTAAGGACTACGGATTCGGGTAAGTGCTATCCAGGCGTGCACTGCCTCCTTTGTACCCCGTGTTTGCTGGGTACTTGTGTTCTGCTGATTTGGCTCTGGGAGAAGAACGCGTAAGGTAACGCTCTTCTCCGTGCATTGCTGGTCCTCATACCAGAACTGGTTTTCGTCTCCTGAGAGCGGGAGCGTCTTCATTTGATATTACTGGAACGGAACTGGCTTTCTAAGAATTGTGTTTTGGCTTCAATACCGGCAATTATCGTGTGGAGTAACACGAGACTGTGGGTGTATTTTGTTGTGATTGTTACTTGGATTGGGGGTCCAAGCTAGGACTCGCCAATCGCCCATTGGAGTACAGAACTTTGTGTCAAGCCTTTGAAACGTAATAAGAATTCTCTGAGAGGAGAACATTGCAAGTATATAGAGACGCTAAGGAGAATTACCGTTTCCTGCTGTCCTTGCCTGCTTTCTTTTCTCTGCAACCTGTTCTTTTTGTTTCTACACAGAAGTGAGATTTACAGGGGATTTACAGGGGATCACAGTCCTAAGAATATCACATAAAGTATGTTGGTAGGTTATGACTCATATTACCTAACGTTCTTCTGCCACGATTGGCATGTTCCCTAATGGTTGTTGTCTCTTCCTAGAGGTCTGAAATCTCCTGGGGTCTCCTTATCTCTTCTTACTTACATGGCTACAGTATTTTCCTTTTCAGGTAGGAAATGTTTTAGCTGTATTTAGCGGTATAGGAAGAGAATTCCCTTGGCCTATGCTTAGCCTTGTAGTATGTGTACTGAGTATGTCTCCCTCCCCGCTGTCCCCTTCCTTTCCCTCCCTCGCTTGACTATCCTGGTGATCTGTATTTTCAACCTCAGACACGGGGGACGTCAGGAGGTGGAACCCATTTATCTTCAGCACAATCCCGAAGACACTGGAAGACTGAGCCTGACAGAGAGTTCCCAGAGAGACAAGTAATGATAGCTTGCTGACATGTTCTCACCCCAAATTCGTTAAAGATGGATTTTAATAAGGCTTTCATCTCTTCTAACAGTTGAGGACAAGTGGATACAATATGCATATTAAATTAAATATAAAAAACACATAACCTACAGCTGTTTGTGGGCCAATTTAGTTCCCATGTAGGGATTCCATACCTTGTGGGGTATCTCCCAATGTGTAGCAACAAACATCTGTCTCTTAAAGATGATTTTAAATGGGTTATGAGATACGGTTGTGGTTCTAATTTAGTAAATGAGTTAATAACTGACCAGGAGTGTCTCTTTTTAGCGAACTTTTCCTTATTCAGAAGAATCAATACAAAATTAGTTGATCAATTTATTTTCTGTCTAAACACCCCTTTGCACCTGGCTACATCTTCAAAGGGTGGAGACTTAAAATTGTTTAGACTCTCCATTAAATGGACTCTCCAGCCCTAAGCGTGCTTTTACCTCATTATCTCCTGCAAACATTGGATCGCAAGAGTGCCCTGGCCTGACCAGAAAAAAGAATACAACACATTTTAAAAAGCAGATTGTCTTACCAGAGTTTGTCTTTGCTGGATTATTTTTTGGGCCACTTTTATAGATTGGCTGTATTATACTTCCCTGCCATGATTCAGGGACTTTTCTTGTTTTAATAACGTCATTAAACAAAGTTGTTAAAATCTCTGACCAAAGATCTACCTTTGCCTTAAAAATGGAATTCAGGATTCCGTTGGGGCCTGGCGACCATTCGATCCAATCCTGCTTTTTACCATTTTTACTTGTTCTATTTGCCATGTCCCATTGACTTGTGGCTCGACTTCAATGTGATACTGATGTTTCCTGTGTGTTCCACCCTCTTCACTGTTCAACGGGTTTGACTTATGATGAACGATGTTATTGCTAACAGTTATGACTGAAGAGGCCCCATATAGTTTAAAAATAAAAGAAGCCCAGTATGATTTGGGGATATTAGCACTGTTCGCTCTTTTACTACAGTTTTCAAGATTATTTATTATGCCCCAGAATACTTTCAAATATTTCGTTTTGCAGGCAAAGTGCAGTTTAGTCTATATTCCTGCATAATACGTATGTTTGGCTTTCCATATTTTATTTTTATATGAACTTCTCAGCCATTTTAGTTTGCGAAATTCCAAAGTTTTTAGGGCTCCATTCGTTTTTCTGTAAGTGGCCCTTATTACTTTATTAAGTTCTCTTTTTTGATGAAGTAACCTATGTGTATACCATCTTGATCTTTTAGGCCTTGTAATGGACCCTCTTGATGTGCTTGAAGAAGGAAAGCGATACAAACGGGGAACACAAAGACAGGGCCAAATATTTACCATTGACTTCCCTTGTCTTTTCTCAGTTAGTGCCTTAGCAACTGCAGGTTCTATAAATTTCCATCTGGTTTCCCGAGTCCCACTCTAGCCTTTTCAGGCTGAAAGTCATTGACCCGGTTACCATAGATCTTGCATCGGGCAAGTGAGCAGCCGATAATACTAGAGAGATTTGTTTGTGGATTATGGTCACTTTCTATCCTGGGGATAACTTGATAATCAAGAAAAGAGGATGCCGGCTCCTTTTAAATAATGGAGTAATCAATAACGGAGAGTTGACCTGACTTTTTGAATGTAGGTACGCTCTTATTGGAATTTTGTGTGTCTTCCTGTAATAACATAAGATTATATTTGGTGAGCTGAGAACGACATATCTGTGTTAGCTCTCTGCTTGGTTTATTAGCACAGTCTTTGGAGAGCAGGTGCATATTAAAGTGTCCTGAGATGATTAGCAAGGTGGCTGGATATTCGTGAATCAAGATTTTGACTTCTTCCCAGAGTGTGGTAAACTAGGATGTTTTGACTGTGGTTTTTGTACTTAAATAAACATTTATAAATATTATTGCTTGTTTGAAATCTATTTTAATACACAGAAGCCACGCTAGCTGAAAGTCAATTCCGTAGCGTTTGATATCCAGGTTCAATGACACATAAGTAGATAAGCCACTTCTTGCACGATCAAAGGCAGACGAGCGGGATGGGAAATTCGAATACTCATAATATCCAATAAGAGGTTCTTTATTAATATTCCATGTTTCCTGAAACATTAAAACATCAACAGCCCTTAAAAAGGTTACTGTTTCCTGGTCTCTATTAAGATTTTGAGGCTGTTGGTGTTTCAAGAGCAAATATTACAAGATTTTATTTTGTTGGGTTAACTTTTTAAGCATCATTCGTGCACTCTAGTGTTCGCTTTTGCGAGAATTTTTGGAAGCCAGGCCCAGTCATCACTAAGGGCTGTGTTTTTCTTTAGCTCCTCACAAACTCGAGTACCCGAGTTGCAGCTTGTAACTTTGATCCCAGATGACAGAGCCAATTTAAATGGTGGGCCTATGGCTCCTTTTAAAACCCTGGCTTTACCTCCTGATATTACGGCTGTCATGGAATTTATTGTAGCAGGGCTTTTTATCGTTTGCTTCGGAATCAATAAACTTGGATATTGATTTTCGTTGCATTTCTGCAATCCAGTGCCCCATTTCTCAAATTGTGAACTGTTTTCTAGAATTTTAAAAACGGTCTCATCACAGTGCCAAGTTGTAAAAGACACCTCTTTAGAAGGAATATTAGGATCGTGTTTTAATTCAACCTAATCTAAATCGGTTATATGTTGTTACCACGAATTCCGTTGCAACGCATGCCTTTTCCACGCATGCGTTACCACGGAATTCGTTTTCCCCTCATCTTCTTTGCCACGTCGTTCTTACGTCATAAAGAGGAAGCGGAAGTTTATTCAGCTTCCTCTCTTATGACACTGTTTTCTTCGGCACGGCGGGATCGTTTTTTTTTGGGGGGGGAGACCCCCCCAAACCCCCTTTTTAATCCTTCGTTTTTTTTTTGTTCGTGGTAAATACGATCGTTGAAGGCATACGCGTTGGAAAGACGTTTACGTGGTAAGTGCCTCGTTGTAAACGTTACGCGTAGTACTGCCTTCGTTGTTAATGATGTTTCCCATCTAAATCTTCAGATGTTAAGTCCTTAAGCTCTGGGATTGAGTTCAACAATATCAGAATATTGCAACGATTCAGAATGTCATGAGGGCCCCTTGAAGTGTACCATGGGGTAAATATTAATTTCATTGAGGAGACAGGATACTTGTTATGACTTCCCCTTTTTTATGTTACCACTGGTCTCAGCTGACAACTGCATGCCTTGAGTGTTCCTATCTCCAATTCCACTGTCTTCCACATCAGGTGGACCTGCATGATTACTGGATTGTGAATATACCGGAAACTTTATGTTGATTGGGATATTTTCCAGTAAGACAACATTGTTGACACGCTTCCCTCTTACCACATTTTGCACTGCACTCTGCCGGTCACAACTTCCTCTTTGTGCCAAACCTTGTCCTAGCACTTGTGAGCTAAATCAGCGGAAGAAGATGACGCAGCAAGTCCATTTGGGCATGAGGTTAGCACAGCCATTGTTTTGCACCGACGAGATTCCAAAAATTAAAAAATGTGATACATTTCTTTTGAGTTAGGACTAGCAAGCAGGCTGGCATTTGTAGATTTCTTTAGTTTCTTTGTTTTGTTGTGGGCTTTTCTTAATCTTTTCCGCGCTCTTTTGGTTAGCCCTTCTTGGATTATATTAGAGGTTGGGGCCAGGTTAGAGGTAGCTTGGGAAGTTTGGTACTGATGATTGCTCAATGGGTTGGATTCCTTTCATCAAATCCTGAAGTTTCTGTGGGATGCTTTGTATACTCTCATCCCTTGCTGATTGATTTTCACTTTCTTTCTCCTTCCTTATAGATAAGAGTGTGTTCTGTTGCTGGCCTTTACGGCTGTAAAAGCCTTTTATATTTTTATAGATTTTCTTCTGATCCCGATTTTTTCCTGTAAATTCATAGTTTTGCTTGGTGTTCCCACTATTAAAGCTTTAGTGTCTGGATGGCGACCGTGATCTTGCTCAATTAAGCCTGCTTGGTCTTTAACAATTGTATCCAACATTGTCTTGACTTTTGCCACCATAGACCTTACTGTAATTGGTAGCTCTGAAATGTGTTGGTTCATATGAGCACAGGGACATGAGATCAGTTGGTTATCTTTATCAGATTGTGCCTTAACTACCAGGTTTGATAGGTGGAGTAGCTTGGTATCTATCCCGGCTACATAAAGAGCCAAAGTGTTTAGTAAGTCCACTTGGATGTTCAATTTCACTGAGTGGAAATTAAGCGCATTGGTCATGGTGTCCATTGTGTTAAGCAGACTACCTCATATTCCATTTTCGGGCTCTTTTAGTTTCTACTCAGGAGTACGAGCGCCATCCCGAATATTTTCATCATATTTAGCTAATAGTGATAAGTCTGCGGAATTGAGAGGATTGATAAAAGAGTCGGCTTGCTCTATCTTGCTTTGTTCTTTCAAAGTAAGCGTATTCTCTATAGAAAGTTTCTTCAGGCCATGGTATGTTTGTGGTCATTAATAACGATACTGGTTATCAAAGTTAGACTAAAAGGATCCATTTTATTTGCATCCCTACAGATCTTTGGCCTTGCAGAGGCTTTGGGTATCATATTTTGGCAACCACTGACAATGTCTGTATTGGACAGGACAAGAGAGGGTATCAGAATAGAAGAAGACATAAAAACCTCATCACTTGAATTTTGGTCAGGGCCAGATGATATATTAATCACTAAGTTGTTCAAATTTTGACTAATGACCTGATGTATTCGAGAAGCTGTACCTACATTAGAAGCTGTCACAGACTTTATCTTCAGATCAGATGATGATGAAAGATAGGGACTTATTGCACATTCCTGACAACGGGATGTATTTATTTGCTGAGGTCCACCTATTTGTGCACTGTGAGCATGAACCTGAGCTTTTACCACAAGTGGGCCATTGATTTTTGCTGTTGCCATTGGTAGGACCACACTGTCAAGTGTAGGTACAATACAGGGACTATTGTCAACTGGTGAGCGGTGACTGTCCACTTCCTTGTTCTCTGAGAAAAATAGGTCATTATCAAGCGTACACCACAGGTTTGGGTCTTAAACCTTGCATTATTGCAACTTTGTTCATAGCTGTTGGAGCTCCCTCTGCTCCACAGGCTATAGTCCCGTTTCCAGGGTCTTTGTTTACGTTTTTAGTTTTTCTTTTTTTTTTTAAATATCCTGTAATGGTTCGTTAGCTAATCCCACTACGACTTCTTGAATATTGAGCATCTTTAATAGAAGCTAAAGCTAGTGCTGCTAAATTGTCTGACTCTGTTTCTGTATCTCCTGTTGGAATACTTAGACTGTTAATTAGAGTTCCTTCTCCATTCTCTCCATTCTCACCATTCTTTCTGCGCTGCTTTATTTGAGGTCGGGGCAATGTCCCACGCAACCGGCCTGACTGCATTACGTTAACTACTCAGAGGATTTTATGGATTGCAAGGGGATTCCAACTAGACCAGTAAAGCTAAGAGCAAGGGTATTTCCACTCCACTTCCTTCACTTTAGAGTCCCCTTTCCTTCCAGTTCTTCCTCTGCTTCTCCACACCAACTCCTCAGCTTCAGTATACTGATCTTAAAGAGCTGCAAATTATAACGGGTGAACCTTTTGAAGATTTAAAGAATTGTTTTTTTTTCCTGAATCAGACCAATTGCCCAGAGATTTCGAGCTATAAGGCTCTTCAAGGCTCTTCAAGATGGTGCTATGGCAAGGGGAATCTGTGCCGCTTGTACCGTGCTTTTAAATGCAGAGCTGGAGGCAAATAGAGGCAAATGGTGGCTACCAACAGCCACAACCCATTAAATCCACTCAAGGTTGAAAACAAGCCGATCTTCATTCCCCCCAATGCCCTCCACAACGGCTCCAACACCTCTATGCTAACAGCACCCTACTGGGGATTCGGGGTACAGACGCTCAGACTAGCTCTGATGGACTGCCATTTGTTTTAGATTAAGGGCTGAGAGAGGCTGAGGGAGGCAGGAAGCGGGCAGTAATATTAATATGTCAATTAGTATATAAATTTTCATGGGAGTGGACTGATCATTCTGAACGCATAAGCCACACTGGCCTAACACCAGCCACCTCCACGTGGACAGAAGGGACTGTGGCTCTAACCACCACCTGCTCACCCGCTGAGTCGATAAGCTGTATGTCACCTTGCCATGGAACTCAGCGCCAGAGCCGGCAGAGCAGCGCCGCACTACCACTTCCCTTCTCCCGGGGTCGATTTCTCCTTGGATTCTCCGCGGATTACACCAGCATGCCACAACCTGCCTCCACCTCTGCCTCAGTCAGTTATTTCCCCGGGGCTCTGAGCTCCGGTCGCTGCCTCCGCTACCTCCGCCTTCATCACACGTGCGCATGTAGATACGCCTTCGTCACACCTGGGAAAATAAATAAAACTACTTACCTTGCACTAGCCACATCGCTGAGTCGGCAGTACAGCAAGCGCAAGGTAAGTGGTTTTATCACTTCTTTTATTTAATTTTACCTGTCCCGTCACCTGTTGACTACCCCACCACCTGGCCACGACTCACCACCCTTACCTGTGCCAACTGCCACTGCTAATGAATGAGCTTTAAAGGCCTAAATAAGCACTCCCTTGAGACCTCCTCATCAGTATATTCCATTTTGTATATAAAAGAAATGACATAATGAATTATAACTTCATGCGTTTCACAGAGTTGTTTGAATGTCAATATTTCAAAATGGTCCCTTGTCTAGAAAGCAGTCGCCTTGCTCAGTTAGTTGGATTATATTTTCCAGTTCAAAAGTTGAGTAGGGCTGCTGAAATGTATATCCAAGTAGCTTCTCGGTGAGCATGAATAATGGATTACCAAATGGGGTTGGGTTGATTAGAATACATATATGCTTTGATGAAGTGCATTAGTAACTCTATGATAAACTCTATAGAGAGCATAAATCTTTGGTAGAGGCCAACTGAGTGCACACTGTAAATTGGGGGATTTGATGACCCTCTAAAAGAGATAAAAGTGAGCTAAAATTTCCTGCCAGAAAGTGATAAAAAGCAAAATATAACACATTTATTTACATTGCAAAATGCCAACCACAAGCATCGGCTAACATCCACTTATGAAATAAAAGTAAGGGCTCAGGAAAATTCTGAAACACATTATAATAAAATTATTTACCGTGTAAGAATAAAGGACCTGAGATCGCCCAACATCGATTCAGTACTGGGACCAACGGACCTCCTGTCGGCGGTTCCAACCCAGCAATTTGGATGCAACCGAACACTGTTCAGTCACTCTTCTATTCTTTACAATGGGAGTATGCATTCTGATCCGAATGCATCCTCTCATTGTAAAGAGAATAGGTGCAGTTCATCCCCGCACAACGTGGCAGGCACCTCAAGGTGCCTGCCACAAGGTGCAGGGATCAACATCGGGACATCATAGGTGCACCCTCAGCCTCTAACTGGAGGCTGTGCACCCATGGAGACCCTGTTGGAGTCCTCCCAAAGTCGACTTCCGAAAGCCTTTCCGTGCCGGCACAGAAAGGCTGTCGGAATCTGACCTGGTAATTCCTTGAAAGGAAAGAGCTGCCCTTGGGATTACTGAAGGCTTCCTGTATGGCAGACGGGCTCTCCGAGCCCATCGGAAGCCATACGGAAATCTAGTTTGGATTCCTTTCCGACTGACTCCATCCAAATGGGTCAGTCTGAAATGAATACGAACAGCAGATTACGATGCTATAGAAAGGGGTCCAATCGAGGGTCAGAGCCATTTACTACAGCATCGTAATCGGTGCCTTAGAGTTTGATATATGATAATGTCATTTAGATTGGGTACTTTGGCAACTTTTGAGCAGCATCCTTGCACTTGTCCCCTGGTTACCCATGGGGTCAAACTGGTCTAGTGCTGAACCTGAAAAACCGAATCAGCGATAAAGATTCTCAAGGATTTAAATATAGTGCCTATTGATATTTTCGAAATCTTTCCAAACTTTTCCACTGCAGCCGAGCTACCTTTGTTGGACAACTGTTATAAATTGAGGGACCTATTTACAAGCAGTTTATGTTGTGTTTCCACCACGGAACATGGTACATGCGTGACACAAACATTAAGTTAGATTTATGAAACCATGCAAGGCCACTTTGCAAGGCCTTGAGTGGCTGCATAAGTCTAGAGTAAAGCAACGCAGCGCAAATCCTGCCCTTGCCTTACTCTGTGCAAGGGAGGCGTTCCATGAGTGTTGTGTTGGTGTTCCCCTGCAACTCCCATGGTTTTTAACACATTCACAGACTTACTAGAACTGGTAGACCTGGAAATGCGCCAAAATATACTCCTTCCTAGTAGAGGTATAACAAGGAGAACTATCTTTATTTTTACTTGATGATTCCTCTTTCTGTGTGCTGCAGACTTCTTTACCTCCTCTTTCAATGTGTGCTGTATTCTGCAGCACACATAGAAAGAGGAAAATGGCTCAGGAGATTGTTTTTGTACAGGCAGGTGCCCCTTCCTATACAAAAATAATTGCCCTTACAACTCAGGCACTCTTGCACCATGTTGCAAGAGGGCCAGTGCTGGCACTAGGCAGCCACAAGGGCACCAGCAAAGTGGAAAAGGAGGAACGCTCTGTATTGCCTTAACCCCTTGAGTGCTTATGACAGAACCATGTCGTCATGAGTCACGTGCGGCGGGTGCTCATGACGGCGTGGTTCCGTCATGCCGCTGCGGCTCCCCCGCGCAACACTAATTTCCCGCCTGTGCGGGCGAATTAATGAGCTGGCGGGGTCATGACGGAACCATGCCATCATGAGCACACACCGCCCGTGACTCATGACGGCGTGGAGATGTCATGAGCACCGAAGCACTGAGCTCAACCCCTAGCCCCGCGGACCGTGGCGGAATTCGCGACGCAGCGAATGGGTAAATATGGCTCAAGGTGACTTGTTGCGATACACTACGTGACTTGGCCATAAATATGGCCCATAGGGAATGACTCCCAGTTTAAGAGACAAGAAGCCTTTGTTATTGTACAATTTATCGACGTATTGCATTGCTAGGCACTGGACGCAGACTGTTTGCTAAATTTTTATTAATAGAGCTTAGAAATTGGGTTCAGAAGGAAAGCTGATTCAGCACATCAAATGACACATCAGAGAAATGTGTTTCATGATACAAGACATTACAGCATTCGCATTACTGGCAAAATTAGTGATGTGCTGGAGAGGGCAAAGTCTTTTTGTCTGCAAGGTTGAGTAGATCAAAATCCACTCTAGTCGAAGCTAATATAGTTAGAAATACATCAGTCTCTGCTTTCTCTGATAACTGAACCCTGGGTGATAATTAAATTGGTGCAAGCAAACACATACAAAAATAAGAACTGGATATGGGCTGAAGCAGGAATGCATGCGTATTTGTTTATTTTATTTAGTCTCTAGCAGGTATTGCAACCGCGCATCAGCTGCATGGGCAGAAATGGCAGGCCTGATAAAGAAATTAGACATTTTCATATGATGGTCGCTTTCATAATTTGATTTGAAGGAGGAAAGGTCTTAAATTGAGTAATATTTCATGTTTTATATTTTTTCCAGGGTGGACCTCAATATATTTTTGGGGTGTTTGTTGCAAGATTGATCTCACAATCTTTTTAAGCACTGTAGGTTTCTGTAGTGTTATTATCTTTACTTTCAGGATTTGTACAAATTCTTCAGGAATACTAATAATGTGCAGATTATTGATACCAGGCCTGTTCTGCAGCCATTCAGCCGCTTCCACTGCAACTTTATTGATTTTTTCGTTCCAATGTATTTGCTTATCAATCTCATCCAGCCTAATTTCTGTAGGACGCATGCTGCTATCCATAATATCTATTTGTTCCTAGAGCGCTCTATGCAATTCTTTAAGTTCCTGAATGGCTTATCTTTCTACAGAAAGTTTTTATGTTTATTTCACATTACGTGATACATTTTGATCAATTTGTGATTCAATTGCTTGATACAATTTGATCAATCGTCACGTGTGATACTGAAGCATCACTATCCTTGGAGTGACATTTTTCATTAGTAGTTTTGTGTTTCTTCTTTTTTTTCTATCTCTTTTCTATCTTCTGTATCTATCTTGCATATAAGAAACTTCTCTCGAGAGTGTGTTTGTTACTGTCCATGGAGTTCTTCTTCCGTTCACGTCTTTCTATTTTACTCTTTTTAGCATCTTCACATTTCTGTAATTGCTTTGTACAGTGTTGAAGTTATGAACTGTTGCCTATTTTTGTGTCCTCATCTTTGGCCTAGAGCCTCGTGGACTTTCATCTGCAGCTATCTGATTGTTGGCTTTCTGTTCGTGCACTTTAGAACATTCATTGTCTGAGCTTTTGGGATTTTCTGTTTCAGAGCTAGGATCCGTTTCCAACATTGTTGCGGTTTTGTGGGTTGATACATTAGAACCACTATTATAATTAGGGCTCCCGGTTTTATGGTATCTATTTTCTTTTAACATTTCCATCTGTATTTATACATATTTATTTTTCACCCAATTTATTGGTATTTATCCACATTTAGTTTGTGCTTTGGGAGCAAATGGAGTTGTAAAAAGGTACATTTCCGCATTTATTTCACTGATAACACCACTTTTACTTGATGCCTGTCACATTTAACAAAGTAGGCATGCAAAAATAACAAAACACTGCACCCACAGGTAAATATTAGCATTACATACACATTTATGCATCGCTATGCCTATAATAATGGACATCTCATCCCATTTTTTACATCCCTATTCTGTCTATGTGTTCAGCTGTTGGCCTGGAATACACGAAGGACAGCATTGATAGTCACTTACAAGAAGCACAATTTTCAGTATTTTTCTACATTTAAACATAAATACAGACAGGAAACACATTGTTTTCTCTCTACATTTATCTGAACAAATCAGTAAACACAGAAAACTGTGAGCCTTAATTGTAATAGGGCAATTAAGGTCTAGAAGAGAGTTGTTACACTGTCCCATTTTTGTGTTGGCTACTTTCCTCTCTTGTGAAAAACAATTTTTTTCTGAAGCATAGGTCTGTTCATAGGTTTTCACAGCTGTGAGCACCTTCAGATGTGTGGTTACAGATCCTCCTTGCCAAAAACTAATGGATAAGTTTAAGGGATAAAAGGTCCAGACCATCTCTTCCATTCTGCTTAGCTAAAAGTCATTATGAACAATCACATGAACGTCAACTTTAATCTGAAAGAGGCACACAATTGGAGGGAGGGCACAAAAAGGAACAAAATAGTATAAATGTTAAAAATGCACTCAAACTCCTAGTGTTTGGTTAGAACAGTCACCAGTAGCGATGCAGGTAAGGCGTTGGGGCTTCCCAAAGAAGGGTACGTGGGAAGTGGAGCAGTGACCTCAACTGAAGGGAGAGTAGCACTCGGGGGCATATTATCAAGGGGGTTTATCTCCGCTTTTTTGGCTTTAAAAGCCACGAAAGCGGAGATAAAATGATCTCCCTATTACCTAGCTGTCGCTAACACCAGTTAGCGACAGCTAGTAGGAGATAGCAACCATCTTGGGCCCACTTTGCATGTCAGTGATATTTATCACTAATGACATGCAAAGTGGGCGTGCCAAGATGTTAGCGACTGAAAACAGTCGCTAACATCGCTATCTCCTATTATCAACTTTTGGAGCTATTCGCGCTAAGCCGAATATCTCCAAAAGCTAACACCTGCCCTGAGCGGTTCTTAGCCATGTTATCCAATGGGAGGTGGATATCATGGCTAAGAGCATTAGCTCGGTAATGCATGAATATCGCTGACTTTTCAGCGATATTCATGCATTGCAGCGTTTTTTATCGCATTTGCGATAAACCTTCGTAATACCAAGGTTTATTTGCGGTAAAAATCGCCGCAGCTCAGTGGTAAATTTTTGTCTCTAACCAAGCAATAGCGACAATTATCGCTATTGCTTGCTAATATGCCCCCTGGTGTCATGGCAGTGGGAGTAAAAAAGAAAGAACAAAATATGATTATTGCCACTACAAGGCCAACTTGTGAATGCTTTGCAGATTGTTTGTTTTACTTAGTTTAAATTCTAATTTTGAATTACCTTGGAGGAATATAAAACTGTATTTTTGTTGCACATTACTGGGTGCTGTTTATGTGATGAAATGAAAAGATTTATCTTGAATTTAAAAGGCTGTTGAAATATTCACAGTGCACATATTGTATTTAAATTATTGGTAGATGTCATGGGAAAAGACACATTCATATTAATGCAAGCTGTATAATTCTGGTGAATGTTTGATACATGACAGTTTTACAAAAAGACAGTCCTTGATTTTATTTGAGCACCTGCGAATATGTATTCACAAATTAGAAGGTTATTGCCTTGTCAGAAAAGGCAGAGAGCTTACGTCAAAGGTTGTGTAACTTTATATTACTTTTGTTCCAGTTTTCAGAGATATCAGTGTTCCACTTTAACACAGAGAGTCGAAACATAGCATATTATGAAGGTATCAGTTCAATTGAAAGTGATAGAATATTTAGCAATTAGATACAAAAGATATTCATATTATCTTTACATATCCACTATGAGCCGTAGATGTCAGTGTCAAGCAAAGTGATGAGTCAGAGGGGCAATATCCAGCATTTCTGTTTTCTTTATTACCTCATTTACCTTCCTCAGGTTTATCGTTAACTGACTTATTGCTAATCTGTATGGTTGACTGTGGATACAAAGAAATCTGGAAACACTCAGGGGCATATTATCAACAAATAGCGATATTTATCGCTATCTAGGCTTAGCGGCTATTTTTTTATCGCCGCGCATCACTGGAATTTATCGCTGAGATAACGTGCTATTAGCAACGTTTATCTCAAAAGCGATAAAATTCCAGGCGATGGCGGCAAAATCTGTGAATATCGCTGAGAATACAGCGATATTCAAACATTATTGCTAACAGGGTCTTAGCCATCATTTCCACCTCCCTTTGGATTTATTGGCTAAGAACTGGTCTGAGCAGGTGTTAGTTTTTGGGGATATCCGTGCTTAGCGCGAATATTTCCAATGCGACGCCTGTGTTGGTAATAGGTGATAGCGAGGTTAGCGACTGCCTTCAGTCGCTAACAGGTTGGGAACGCCCACTTTGCATGTCATTAGTGATAAATATCACTGAATTGCAAAGCGGGCCCCAAACCGCTCGCTATCGCCTACAAGCTGTTGCTAACAGCAGTTAGCGACAACTTGCTAATAGGGCGATAGAATTATCGCCACTTAGCTAAAGCGGCGATAATTCCCTATCGCCACCCTTGATAATATGCCCCTCAGTTCTCCCTTTGAATTCAAATTACAAGGTTAGTGTTTTCTGATAGAATGTGATAACCTTTTTACAAAAAAAGGACGTAGCAAATATCCTGATCTGTGGGAACTCTCTCTGACAAAATTAGGAGGTAGTCTGATTTATGTAGTCAATTTATTGAAACTTGACACAAGACCTGGTATTTTACAGAGACAGACATTAGCGCTGGAGGACTACAACTCAGAAAATCTTGCGGAAAATCTGATAAAAAACCAAAATCATATCCTTTTGCCTAAGATGACTGACATACAAAGAATATGGGAAACAATTAAAATGACAAGTCAAGCAAAACAATTATCCTAAATAAACAGCTAAAATAGCAGGCCTATACATCATCTGTAAAATAGCTTTCAGTATAGCTGGAAGTGCTTTTAAAAGAATTAACTTATAAATGGAGGTAGAAAAGTGCTAAGAGTTCTTATAGCTATGGATAGCAAATTACATCCTATGCTGCTTATGGATCACTGTTTTTCCAGTATAAATAATAAAGTCTCAGCTACATTGGTAGTTAATGGTATACAACGTATATGCAATTTACATCACTCAACTCCTCAGTGCCGAAGAAGACTTGAATTTTGACTGACATCACTGTCGGCGTAGCGGACAAGCACTTCATGTTAAACATTTTCCAATGTTAATGTTAATGTTAATCAGCATTTATTGAGCGCTCGTTCGCCCGGAGGCTTCATGGCGCTATAGGAAGGAACAAGGCGCAACAGTCAATTAGTAGAGATGAAGCAGCTCAGTGATGTGCCTGAGAGAAGAGCCAGGTCTTCAGGGAATGTCTAAAGCTGAGGATATTGTTGCTCAGTTTTAGGTGAAGGGGAAGAGAGTTCCAGAAGGCAGCTGCAAGGTGGTCAAAGCAGCTGCCTCCGAGACGCTTCCTCTTGTACGGAGGAACAGTCAGGAGGGATTTATGGGTGGACCGGAGGTTGCAGGAAGGGCTGTATCTTTTAAATAGGTCTCTAATGAATAGGGGGCCAATGTCATGTAAGTAAGGATGGAAAATTCTCCATAAAAAGGAAGATATGGAATTAACTGATCATTTGGGATTTGCTCAAAAAATGTTTTTCTGTTATATGTAAGTGTATCTCACATTTTTCAAGCATCATTTCCCGGGCAACACTTAAAACGTCAAAACATATAACACTAAATTGATTTTTTTTTTTAACCAAAATACGAAATTTGGTTACTGGACATTTAGTCAAGGATGATACTCAAATCTTGACTCAATGTGAAACGAGCATTGCAGTGCCTTCATCACTCCCCCAAAAAATCTATTGGCTGAAAGCAAAAAAAAAATTTTGTCTCAAAAATCTACACTGTCATAGTGGTCATTGACATTTAAGAAAAATACTTAGGGCCTCATTTATGAGAAACAGTCACATTGGCATCAATGCGTCAGCCTCTCTGCTCCTTCCTTGTGACATGATGGATGTGCCATATTTAATTTACGGAGCTCCATGTCACAAGGAAAGACAGATGCGTAAGAAATCTTGACGCAAAACCCACGCATTACTGGAGTAGCGTTGTAAGAATGACGCAAATCCAGCAATCCATGGGGTAGGCCTGTGCCTATGGCACTGCATCACCCTCACGCTTGCAGTTACGCATCTGCCTAGATGCGTCGCTTTGTAAATAGAACACAATGTGGTGCATATTTTACACCACCGCTGCCTTGCAAAAAGTGATGCAACGGCAGCGCAAAAGTGAAGCAGGCCTTCATAATTAAGCCCCTTTGTATGTGGATGTGCTGCTATTGATAGGCCAAAACACTGTCACTCACAGTGAAGTTAGCCAATGACTCAAATGGGCTGACCCATCACTCTATGATGTATGCTGTAGTGGCCAGAAACAAATTTGAATGGCATAGTAACAGATAAATAGATGAAAAGGGCTGGCTGAAAATCCTTATGACTAGACTAAACATGCTATACACATAGTTGGAGTAATGGCTAACGCCAGACCTAAACGAATTTCTTATATTGTGTATTCTGTTTTTTTAACACTTCTGTAATGCAGTTTTCTAAAAAGTAATTGGTCATGAAAAGGAACAACTGTAGGTGCAGGTGCATACTGAGGTATGTAGATGGTGGAACCCAAATTATGTTTGTGCCCAGTTTTAATGGAGGGCAGGAACAAATACATTAAAACCAATGTATATTCAAGCAGGTATAACAACAGAACTAGGCAGTTCTTCTTCAAACGAGAGCTTAATGCAGCAGAGCAATAATGTTCGAAAAAGACATTGAGAAACAGTTGTTGTATCTTCGTCTTTAACATTGAAGATTAAGGACTCGATTACAAGTGACTTCTAAAATGGCAGCCCCTGCAAAAGCTGGTCATAGTAACCAAAACGATGTAGAAGACCTCATATTCTCTGATTTGTGCCCTCTTTGAATATCAGCAGGTCAAACCTGCCCAGATTTAACAGGGAAAAAACGAGGACAATCGGATTTGGATGCGAAAAGAGCCAAATCCCATTTTTAGGGACAAGCGAATAGTTGGCGTAGGGAACAGCCATTACATCGCAGCTGTTACCCCGAATGCCATTACAACGCGTAGTCTTTACTACGCATTTTTTTTACAATGCATGTGCTTGTACCACACATGCCTTTACAATGAATTTGGTTGTAAAGGTATGTATGGTCAAAAGCACATGCATAGTAAAAGAAAAATAGGCGATCCATGTCGGTGTGAGGAAGCAGAGGCTCTTCCGCTTCCACACAGCGACGTGCACCACCCCTCGGATGACCGCAGGTACCACGAGGAGAGAGAGGAACCACGAGGAGAAAGAGGTATGGGGGATTGGGCCTGGCGTGGGTGCTACTATTTTAGGGTAAGAGGAGCCTGGAGGGTTGTGTAGGGGTGGTGGTTTAGGGTAGGAAAAGGATTGGGGGTTGGGGGGTCACACAGGAGTAGTGTTTTAGGGTTTAGGGTAGGGAGATAACTGGCGGTCGGGCAGAGGGTCGTGCAGCGGTAGTTTTATAGGGTGTAGGGTTGGGAGAGGACTGCGGTTTGGGGGGTCATGCAGGGTAGTGTTTTATGTTAGGGAGAGGACGGGGTCAGGGGGACGGTTGTGCAGTGGTAGTGTTTTAAGGTTTAGGGTAGGGAGAGGACTAGGGTTTGGAGGGTCATGCAAGGGCAGTGTTTTGGGGTTTTGGGTAGGGTGAGGACTTGGGTCTGGGGGAGGGTCATGCAGGGGTAGTGTTTTAGGGTTTAGGGTAGAGAGAGTACTGGTGGTAGGGGGGTTGTGCAGGGGTAGCATTTTAGGGTTAAGCGTAGAGAGTGGATTGGGGTCATGCAGGGGTAGTGATTTAGGGTTGGGAATGGTTGGGGTAAGGGGGTCGTGCAAGAGTAGGGGTATAGGAAAGGGCAAGGGCTAGGGGTCGGTGGTTGTGTAGGGGTAGTCCTTTAGTGTTTTGGGTAGGGAATGATTGGGGTAAAGGGGTCGTGCAAGGGTAGGGGTAGAGGAAAGGGTAAGGGCTGGAGGTTGGGTGGTTGTGTAGGGGTAGTGATTTAGTGTTTAGGGTAGGGCAGGGTTTAGATAGCGTGTGCCTTTTCCACGCATGCCTTTGCATTGTAATGGCAGGTGTGGTAAAGGCATATGTGTGATAAAATAATGCGTTGTAGTGGTAGGTCGTTCTAATCTTACTAGAGTAGCAATACTTGTGTTGTAATGGCATGCGTGGGATTAGTATGCATAGTAACGTTATACATTCGTTGGTGCTATTCATAGTACCTGGTGAAATCTGATGCCCGGGTGTTGGGTTTCACCAGTTGAGCTAAAGAGCTCCATTCCCTCTGAGACACTTGTAATCACAACTTTTGTTCTAAATTGTGAAATACAGACACCATTTTAAAGGAATGCAAGTAAATGTCATACTCCAAACGAGTTGTAGGTCAGAATATATAAGGAAAAGGTTCCTTTCTACAAAAATAGCCTGCCGTAAATATTGAATGCAAGAGTCTAATGAAGGTAAGAATATAGAGGCAAGTATAGATGCACTATTCCCCACCCAACTTATACGTAGGTATGTATGCATATATAACTAGAGCTAGAAAGAACAAATTGATTTACCATTTATACAGCATAGGACTAGCTAGTTCCATTCATGCCGAGCTGAAAAATTACAATTGCCTTTTACTACTTCAGGCACAGTATTACAGCTTTTGACAGCTCCGTGTTTTACAGCAGCATTCCAGCTGGTCAGTGTGAGCGTGAGCGTGAGCGGGAGCGGGAGGAGGAAGGAAGAGGACGCCAGCAACCCGCAACCCTACTCCACAGACTTCGGAGGCTTTGCTGACTTCCAAAAAACTGACGAACAGCGGGACCTACCAAGGCGTGGTAGGCGCGGTAGACAGGCAGGCTGGTGGGCGGGAGGCGCTGGCTTGCCGGTTTACCGTCACTCCCGAGACACGGAACCATCGAAGTCTCGGTGCCTTCTCCCGCTTGCTATGTCAGCCTGAAGCCCGAAGCCTCACTTGCTGCATAGCACCTGCTATCAGCGAGGGTGAAAACTGCAGAAAATAAGGCGGAGACACCAGGACCGTGGGCTGCGTGGGCTGCGGGCAGTGTGCGGTGCTGACCCCCTCCGGCTTCAACTGGCTTCAACTGCACCCGCCCGTGGTATTCGGCAGGGGGTGCGGTGGGATAGCCTAGAGCTGCACGGAGCACGGAGTGGCTGCTCAAGTAACGGGAGGCAACGGAGGATACCCCCAGATCCTGCCCTACACTGCTCTACACTGCCCTTCACTTGCCGGAGCTGAACTCTCCCAGTGTCTGCAGTGCCTGCAATCGGTAGGCTGCCATCGCGCTCCTGCCATCTCCTGCACCCAGGTATTGCCACTAGAGGGGAAAATACCAACCTAAGAACTGAGAACTGAGATCTCCCTAAGCACCCCCTGCCCTTCCAACTCATCCACACCTCTCCGCCACGCAGTGACACAGGAGTGAGAGGCTCGGGACTCGAGTCGAGTCAGGAGCTGCTTAAGGAAAAAAGAAAAAACCTAGAGTGGCTGAGGGGCCAAAATAAAAGGGGTGAAACTGCTGCACCGGCGGTGACAGCACACGCTGCAGCTGCAGCAGGGGGCCACTAACCTTCGCCAACTAACCCTCTCGAACTCTTGGGGAACCTCTCCTAAAACCCCTGTCAACCCCCATTAACACCTCTTTACTAATCCGAAAGCAGCCAAGAGAAGAGGGAAAAAGGAGAGGAAAAGAGAGGCAAAAGGAGACATAAGAAGATAACACAAGGAGACCTAAGGCATAAGGAGAGAAGGGAGAGAAGGACACGAAATAGACAAAGGACAAAGGACAAGGGATAAAGAGAAGAGAAGAGAAAAAACGCGAAATGAGGTCTGGGAAGCCAAGGAACAACGTGGCACCTACAAATCCCCCAAAAAGATTAAGAAAAGCTAAGAAGAATCTTAAGAGGGATCTAATGGATATGTGTAATGAAGGTACTGGAAATGGAAATGGAAAGGACAAGGGAACGAACGAATGTGAGGAAGGAGCATCCTCCCTGATATCCCCCCTGCTCACCAGCCCCGGAGGCTCTAAAGCCGGTGACCACACACATAACCCTACCAGCAAAAAACTGAGTTTTCAACCCAAAATTTATACAAAATTCACATTCATTAAAGATCCCAATTCAGTTCTCTACTTAAATAACGCCAGCACTAGCGACTTACCAACACCACTCCAACCAATCACAACAAACAGGTCAAATCCTGTAGAGCAGGGGCTAGAACAAGCGGCGAAGGAGGAAATGAACCTAGCGGATCCCAAAAAGAGGACACACACCTTTGACGAGGGCGCATCCGCAATCAGCGGAGAAATGATCAATGGATCTCTGGGGGTCCTATCATCACAGGCATATGGCAAAAGACAGGAGTGGGTTGATTTAAATGCAGAAAAAACAGCAAAAGGCACAGCGCAAGACCAATCAAAAGAAATTATAACAGCATACCTAAGGGTGAACCCATCCCCCAACCTCCCACCAAACCTCCCATCAAAAGCAAGCCGGGAGATGCGCCCCATATCCCCCATAAGCATTATGAGACAAAATGAAACACAGAATGGCACTGAGGGGGCATACCATGAATGCCCAGCTCCAGCACCACAGTGGAGAACGCAAGGCTTACCAAGAACCCCTGTGGGCTACGGTGGACCAGATAGGTCAACAAACCGGGGGCTCCGGGATCTCCCCTTGAAGGATGACACGCAGATGAGTGAAATCACGCAGAACACAGACCAAACAACACAAAAAGAAACATCAACCGGCAAATATGCAGTGACCATGCCAGCGGACACACAAGTAATGTCACCATCCGGGGATACGAGAGATTCAACAACAATGGCAGACTCTGTCGCAGTAGGGCAATCAACCACCACACTAACACAGGAAACAAGAGATCAGGGCCAGAGCTCATTCCAAGTTAATGACCAATCACACGAGACTCTCGACAAACTTGAGCTGCAAAATGGCGGCACTGAGCATGGCCATGCTCCAATATCTACTGGAATAAAAATCCTGAGTCAATTAACTGCCCCCAACACACAACCCAGCACAGGATTTACAATACCCAGGACAAACGACCATGAAACCTCGTACCTCACCCCGGAGGAGTGGGAAGAACTGGTAGCATCCTACCCCGTGGAATTGAAGCAGGAACTGGCAGGTGAGTCCATCTGCGAAAATCCAGAGATGGTAAGACCAAACGCCAAGGAAGACATCTGGGCATCCCTCCTACACACAATGCAACTAACAGCAAACGCCATCCAATATCAGTCTGATAAGATGAACTTACAACTCTCTGTCCTTAATTCCCTGTCAATATTTGTTGCTAATATTGACGGTAAGTTAGCAGAGCTGAACGGCATGATAAAAAGGGTGCAAGGTGAGACACAATTAATAGGGCCGAACTGCTCTTGCATTGCAATAGTGGACAAATTGGTAACACTTCCAAAAGCGCTGGACAATCTCCTCTCTGATATCAAGGTCACAGTTAAAAACAACTATCCATGTAAGCACGTCGGGAGCAGACAAGAACCTGCATTGTCTTCGCAAGCAGAACCACAATCTCTAAACCAGGAGAACCTAAAGATAACCTTAGACCCACCCCCGCCTAGGAGGAAATTAAATGATAAGACCACATCGGCCAATAACAAACAACAACCTGAAGGAGCTGAAACTCCCCCCACAGAGAGCATAGCGCACTCTGAAAAAACCTGCCAAAAAGATGGAGCATCAACCCCTCCCCAACAAGGAAAAGTGGGAAGAAAACAGAAAAGGAAGGGAAGAAATCAAAAGAAAACAACAGGGGTTATAGCATGGTGCAAGGGCACCTCCAATGAGAATCCAGCTGCAAACCCAATACAACCCAGCCCGATAGGAACTAGAGACACACAAGATAATGAGTGTACCAACACAGAAAACAAAAAGGGAACAGGGAAAAAAGTTGATACATACCCGTCAGTAGAGACAAGGCCTACCAATAGCACCCCTACCGAAAGCGAGACAGCTACACCAAACTTGCCACAAGCATTAAAGAAGATCGGCAAAGAAGAAACGCAAAAGGGGCCCAATCCACAAGTAGCCACTGACCCAACTGACAGGGAAAACTCAGATAGAACCCAACTGTGCGAGCAAAGGCATACCAAAAATTCCCCTCAGATAAGGGAAGTTAAACAACATCGAACAAGCAACCAGTGGGCCACGACAACCAGGGTAATCACCACTAGACAAGAACTGAAGAAAAGCAGCAAAATGATAGACAAAAGCAATGCGGCAGGAACTGAGGAACCTCTGAACCGAGGGGAAGCCACAATCAATAACACCGGCAATATCCAGACATGCGATAGGGGGCAAGTCGGTACAACCATAGAACTGTTTCACCCAGAATATCGATCAAGAGGCCCAATGGATATCCTAAACAGGGGGAACATACTACGGCTACTGAAAACCATAGATAGCCTTAACACCATATCAACAACTGACTTGGAATCAGTAGAATTTTTGGAACCCCTGGAGTACCCCGGAGCAGAATCAACAAAAACTACATGGCTCACTACAGAATTCCCGGAGAGACTTTTAAAAGAAAAAGCAAAGTTCGACTCCTGGGGAATAAAACTACAGCCTTTTTACCAAACAAGATACCCAGATCCTCTACTGTTTGATAGCCAACAAAGGGACAAGACAAAAGAACTGTACGACATTCAACAAAGGGAAAAAACAAAAGAACCATCCACCAAAAAAACTGTCCTAAGAGGAGCTCGAAGCAAAACCCCAGAGAACCTAGTGCTCAGAGACCAGCACGACAACAGAACAATGGGTAACGACAGCCTGCCCTCGCCTAACTGGAGCTGGCTCTCTAGGACCCTAAACGCGAAAGAGTCAAACCATTGACAAAGCAATACAAAACCAACAAACACAATCAGTACCCTAAGCTTATGCTCATGGAATATTAACGGCGTAGGAGATAAATTCTCAGATATGGGCCTAAACACCTACCTGAAAAAGCACACAATTATCTCCTTGCAAGAAACCTGGTCTGATTCTCCCCCAGCGCTGCCGGGATTCAATTTGAATTTCCTACCGTCATCCCAGAGCTCATTGTTTGGCCATAAGAAAGGTGGTCTGGCCACCTACAGCGCGCTATCAACGATAACAAAAGTAGTTCCATTAGTTTACAACTTAGCCGCCCCAAACGCAATACAAGCACTACGCTTGTCGCTCCGTGAGCAAGAAACAAAAGAGATATCATTTTAATAAACCTCTATTTGCATCCCAGGGAGAAAAGGAAGGGAGCACAACAGCTGAAGGAAGAACTCGTAAAACTGCTCAAAATCGAGAACACGAACAACATAATTGTCACAGGGGATTTCAACCTAAATATGCTCAGCCTATCGGCCCAGGAAACCACCGATGAGGAGGATCCGTTTGCCTGGGAGCAAAACCGTCAAGACTGTTCTTCGGGAGGTAGAAGCACAAAAACAGCGTGGAGCCTGCTGGCCAAATTTGAAGAGTTGGGCCTCAGGGCACTTAACGGCAGATTCCCAGGTGACAGACCACAATCCGCAACATTCCACAGTACACTGGCAAGCTCTACAATTGATTTTACATTCCTCTCCCGCAGTTTGTACCACAGGGTAAAAGACTTTCAAATTTGCCCGATGGACTACAGCGACTATCTGCCCCAGGAAACAAAGATAGAAACATCGGAAATACCAAGTCCACCATGCGCCAGCAAACTGGGCTTGGACTTCACAATAAACGAAAGACGGGTAAAGTGCAAAACTAGCGACCCACAAAACCTCTTAGTGCAAGCTAAACAAGCTCTGGCGAAGGCACAATCCATATCTCCAAACCTAATTATACGCTGGGAGGTATTTACAAAAAAAATGAGAGACATAGCTGAAAGAAGTGGGCACACAAAGTCCGATGGCCAGGGCAGCACCGTGACACATAAGAGTCATTATGATTTCAGAAAGGACAGCAGGCTAAAAAGGCTGAAGACTCAGATCAACCACACACTGCGAAGAGTAAAAACAGACCCCACCGCCTGCCAAGCGCTGAGAAAGCTAAAAGGCAACCGCAGGAAACTAATATGGCAACTAAAAAAGGACGCAGATGAGTCCCTTTGGGGAAAACTCCTACATGATGCGAAAACCAACAACAGCGCACAGTTTTGGCAAACGATTAATAGTGTGATTAATGAGCAAAGCCAGGGGATTGACTCCAATGTGACGGAAGAGGCCTGGATAACTTATATCAGCACACACTTTAGTGACACCCAAGAACTGCCAAAAGAAAATAAAGAACACATGCTCCCACACAAAGAAACCCCCAGAAGTAACAGGGATTTACCAATCACAAAGCTACAAATAACCAACAGAATCTCGAAAGGGAGAACAGAGGGAGCCCCTGGCCCAAATGGCATACCACCGATCATATTTAAGCTAGAACCAGAATACTGAGCTATTGCCTTCAAACCTATGTTTGAAAAAATATGGCAGACCTCAATAATTCCACAATCATGGAGGGGGGCAATAATCTCACCAATATTTAAAAAAGGTGACAGAAGAGACCCTAGAAGTTACCGGTTAATAGCCTTACTGGACAACGAGGCAAAGTACTATGCAGGCCTCTTACTTCAGGAGCTGACATCGTGGGCGGAAGAAACATCAGCAATCCCATTCAACCAAACCGGCTTTAGGAAAAACATGGGAACGACTACAAATATTCTAGCCTTGTCACTTCTGATTGACTCAGCGCTAGAGGGAAAACAGCCCCTACATAGGGCCACATGTACTTAGCATTTTTCGGTTGGAAACAGTCAATTGGGCCACTTCTGACTGCAAAAATCCTTTTGCATATAAACAAAACAGAAATTGTGCTTCTGTAACACGTTACCAAGTCAGAGTTTGTTTTTGCAATTTGGTATTTGGAAGTGGGCGTGTTTAGGGCATCTCTTCCAAATACTGAATCTGAATGGCCGAACTGTCAACTGTACTAAATGAAAACAACTCACACGCACCAAAATTAGGGGGCACTCAGCTGTCTAATCTATTTTATGCAGATGATCTGGTGCTAATCAGCCGGACCCCGATTGGCTTACAGCGGCTCCTTGACATTACCTCGCAATACTCCAAAACAAACAAACTCAGCATCAATTACAACAAAACAAACGTCATGTGCCTTAACTCCCACAAAAAGACATCAACATTCAGCTGGTATTGGGACGCAATGAAATTGGAAGTTACAAACAAATACCGTTACCTGGGAGTGATTATAGATCATAGGGGGAGCTTCACACCACAGCGAGAGGCGATAAAAAAGAGAGGCCTAATGACAGCTGTTTCTCTAAGGAATCTGAAAAACAAGATCACTGGTCCAAACTTCACCCCACTACTAAAACTGATCCAAGCAAAACTGATACCATCCATTACATACGGAAGTGAAGCAATGAGAGGCAGGGATGCTGGAACATTAGAAGGAGTAATACCAAGAGCGTTGCGGATGTTGTTTGGCCTCCCGAAGTACACTTCCCCGGCGCAGATCCGACTCGAGTTTGGGTTGGTAAAGGAAGAGCTTGCACGCAAGGGAGCATACCTCAAAAGCTGGTATAAAATCAGTAGGGGAGAGGCAAACACCCTCAACGCACTCCTATGGAGAGACCTACAAAGAAAAGACCACAGCCCAGCAAGGCTTTTTCTGGAGGAGGCAATAACACAACTGGGGGCGCAACAACTGTGGGATCTGCAAGGGAATCTGGCAAGCTTCAAAAAAGCAGTAAATAACACTGCCAGGAAAGAATCTCTCCTAAAAGACAAAGCTTCACTAACGGAGCGAGCACACGGCTGGTTAACTATACAAACGTACAAAAAACTCACACCACAGACATACCTTTTGACCAGTTTTACCAAAAAAATAAAAGAGTCATTCCTAAAACACCGGCTAGGAGTATTGCCCTCAGCAGACCACATGGCCCCTTGGCTACGCCCACCAAAGCCAGCAAAATGCCGCCTGTGCGGGAACCACGATGAAAATATTGAACACCTCATCACAATCTGTAAAGATCTGCAGCAAGACCGCAGGAACCTGTTGAGACCCCTATTCAATAAAAAAGGAATCAGGTCATGTAGACAGGCATCCCTGGCCTGCTTCTCGGGCGATGATGTCCAATTGGCCTGCCGACTAGTAAAATACCTCGAAGCCGTAGAAACCAGAATTAATACAAGGAAAGAACAAACGGACAAAGACAGTGCCCCCTCCATACTCCTAGAAACAAAACATTAAGATTGCATAGAGTCATAACCGGCTAACGAAACTAAACAACTGCGGATCACTAGAAGTTACGAGCACACAGGGAAAAGGATGGGCTTACTTCCATAAGGAATGCGGACCTCAAATAGGCCCTTGAACGGGAAAGGAGGCAAGGACTGACAAAAGGAACCTTCTCCGAGGAAATGCAGAAGTTCCCAGTGGCAGACAAACACTTCATTTTTTTTTTTTTTTTTTTATTTAACAAATTTTAATCCAATTTTTACTATTATCAAAAATGAAGCTCTTGTCTCAAAAATGTTCCTAACTTTTTATTTCTGTCGGTTTTTGTAATGGTTTTTATTAACTGTACAATAAAGTTAAATTCAAATTCAATACAGCTTTTGATTGGTGAAATTCCATCAAAAGTTGTAATACTGTCAGAGCGGCACACCCCTGTGTTTTCCTTAGCACTAGTGCAAAAAATAGCTGCCTCATGCCAACAAAGACACCCTTGAGTCATAGTGCAAGGGTGCCTGCGTTGCAGGGAATGATTTTTTATGTGCAGGAAGGTTGCCTTCCTACTCATAAACAGTCAATAATGACATTCTGCAGCACACATAGAAGTACCAAATCATTATTATTTAATGATTGTTTGTGTGCAGGAAGGGACACCTCCCGACACATAAACGATAATTAATGGCATTTTATTCTTTCTGTGTGTGCTGCAGAATGCAGCAAGCATAGAAAAAGCAAATACAAAGAGAAATAAAAGTATTTGCTGCAGCATTCCAATGGCTACTATTGCATGGCTTTAGTTGTTAGTGCTGTCTCAGATTTATCCATCATTGTAAATCTGTGGCAGCATCAAAAAGCTATGGGTGTTGCGTTGGAATGCCTGCAGCAACAACCATTACACACCCCTTTCACTCACAAAATTGTGGAACCATGTTTACAAAGTAGCATTAAGCCACAAAAAGTGGCATAACACCACTTTGCAAATATAGAACAGGTCATTGATTGCCCCACAGGAACTTCAGTACAAGTGATGTACCTGTGGTGCAATCCCCTTATAGAAAAGCCTCAAAGTCCTTCGCCATTTATACTGCAAAGTCTATACACATAGGATTAGTTTGTGGTAAATTACCATCCAGAGCTTCTGTGCCTGGAATGCTAGAAGGTTTTTGTCATTGAAGGAGAAAATTAAATAAGATGCAAATTATTTAGAATAACAGCTATATGAGCAATGATTAATGTAAAGTTTAAAAATCAAATAACGAATTTTAAATGTGTAAACTTGCACTAGACAGACATAGGTATTCGTACAGGCCACAGAAATGCTTAAATCCAAGTTTTCTTTTAGCTATAAGTGAACTCAACAATGTCGAAATGTGCACAATGGAATTTAGAGAGCTGGCCTTATTGTGAAATGCATTAAAAAAAATGGTCATAGCTGCGGAATGTTCCAGTTTAACAAATGTATGAGATTTTGCTAAGAAATATCTGATTGTGATAACTAGACTTCCTATTTACCCCAAATTTCACATAATGTTTGAATAGAATATTTGCACATTTAAAACAGTACTTTTTGTTTGTGTTAATGAAATGCATTGCCAAACAGTATTTTTGCAAGTTGATGTTTCCTTTCTTTATGATAGTTCATTTCTTATGCGATGAAATATGAACATTAGAAGGTTAAACTGTGTTTCATGTCTATGGGAATGGAGGCCTATGATTCAAGAAGCTCCTTACACAGGATGTTTGTAACAGACTTTGTGATAACATTTTGCAAGCTGCATGTTCTTTAGTAGGAAAGAAAGAGCAGGGGCAGCTCCTCTGCTAAAAAGGGGGGAGTGTCACCCCACCACTTTAAAGCAGTATAAACAAAAAATAAAATGATAATACCAAAATATTATCATCATATTTTTAGTATTGCAGTTGCACTGCAGCCAGCCAGGTTTTTAAGTCGGGGTGGGACAGGCTTCCCTGATGTAGAGGGAGGAGGAGTGGTGGTTACACCATAAGTGTCCTTGACAATTTGTCCGGCCGTATTATACAGCCTGGGTGGAGAACATGCCCAGCCTCTAAGCACCTGTCTGAACACCAAACCACGGGGCTCAGACCAATCACAATGCTGTTGCAAGGCAGCGTTGTACTTGATCAGGCAATTCTAAGAGGCTGTGTTCTTCCTGGTTCCTGCGTTGGAGGAGAAATGGTGGCTGGTGAAGGCGACCCCAGGTAGGTTTTAGTTTCTTTTTTTCTTCCTAACCTACCACCTTCCACCTCCCCATGCCACTGTTGCCGACCAGCCACCACTGAGGAAGTGCTGAACTCACTCTCAGACAAATGCTGTTACCTGATTGTATATAAAGAGAAGAGAGATGCTCGGCATTTTGCAACATTCTTTTAGCCAATTATATTAACGAGTGAGCCTAGCTAAAGACTTGAGGCTTGAAGCTGAGAAGCTGACACCCACACCCATCCCCGTGCCCTTTCCTGACAGTTGAGGCAACAGCTATTGCTTTTCTTCCTATGCCTTATTATTGATGCTCAATTTTGACAGATTGCTACTGTGACTGTATGCTTTTGCTTGCTTTATTGTGACTCGGCTGAGTTTAATGAACTACCCTTAATGGGATGTTGACTGCTTTGATCAGATTTTGAGCTTTATGCTATCTTTATCCCTTTCTTTTCCTTTGACTTCAAACTCTTCATGAGTTATATTGATTCTGGCCCCATTCTGCAAAATAGAGTATTTGTCCTCAATGGAACGTACTTGATGTTTTATATGATGATTTATTCTAACCATATTTTTGATATTTCTGTAAATTTACTTGAATTTATTCACTAATCTGAATAAAAAGAACAAAATGAATCTTACTAAAACTCTTAATGAGAAATTAACTTTTAAAACTAATTTAAACTCCCATCATTGACGGAACCTAAAACTGTCATTGTGATTTAACTTATGATGAATAAATAGCTCCTGGTTCAAAAAACAGTGGTAAAGATGTGTCACCTGAAGCGACTTATACTCAGAAGTCAACTTGGGAACAGGGCTTAACCCTGACATTGATGGTAAGAAAAGGTTGAACCACATTATATTAAGTTTGCCCCATCTCTGTGCTATCATCATATTACAGCTCAGCATGGATGACACTAGCTAATAACTAAAGACTTTCCTATATAAATGGCAAAAGACGTTGTCCATTTCTACCTCAGCATGGATGGCACTGTGCTAATCTTTTGCTTAAAAACTTTGCTAGAAAAGCAGACATTTGAGGTGAGCGGATTTTAGAGTGTTGCTGGTGTTATAGGGTGCTCAATATAGGAGCTGCTCCCCACCTAACCTTGGGAACTACCCGGAGTTCTCTGCTTTGTTTTTGCATAATTTATGTGGCACTCTAAGCCTGAAAGGGCATTGTATTGACTTATGCTGGGTGCTCCCTTGTGTCTGGACAAAGCTAAACCTCTCTGAAGAGATATAATGACAGCAAAACACTTGTCAGGGGTTGCTTGTCTTCATTCCAGGTTGGCTTAGATGGTGTTTTACCAATCCAAAGCTGTAATCCTGTGCCTGGAGTGGTAAAAGGCTTTCGACATTTTACAGCTCAGCATGGATGGTCCTCGCTAATCCTATGCTTAAAGACTTTGCTGTATAAATGGCAAAAGACATAGGGCCACATGTACTTAGCATTTTTCGGTTGGAAACAGTCAATTGGGCCACTTCTGACTGCAAAAATCCTTTTGCATATAAACAAAACAGAAATTGTGCTTCTGTAACACGTTACCAAGTCAGAGTTTGTTTTTGCAATTTGGTATTTGGAAGTGGGCGTGTTTAGGGCATCTCTTCCAAATACTGAATCTGAATGGGACGTATGAAAGCTTTGTGATGGAATTATGGTAGTAAAACATTCATATTATACTGACTCCTTGAAGGAGGTGTTAACCCCTTCTCACATGGGAAGGGATCCCCTACGGTCTCTAGGGGATCCTTTCCCCTTTGAGAATCAAAACCAAATTTTTTTAACAGTAGGCAGTGGTCCCACGGCCATTGTCTACTCTTAAAAAGTGAAAATGCAAAGTTTCATTTTTTCTTTTTAAATGCATCCTATTTTCCTTTAAGGAAAATGGGTTGCATTAAAAAAAAATGTTTTTATTAAAAGCAATCACAGACGTGGTGGTCTGCTGACCTCAGCATGCCACTATCCCTGGGATGGCTGTGATTTCTAATGGGTTGCAAATTGCGACCTACTTCATTAATATGCATGAGGTATGTCTATTTTCGACCCACTAGGAACTGCTAAAGAATCTCAAAAGAGTTTCATACATTAGGAAATCAGTATTCCTATTGTAAGTGCATCTGGCCCTTTGTCCTTTTCTAGCTCTGTGTGGATGACACTATGCTAATAATATGCTTAAAAACTTTAGTAGAAAAACAGACATTTGAGGTGAGCAGGTTTTAGAGTGTCACTGGTGTAGTACAGTGTTTGGCGAACTTAAGCCCTAGCGGGGCAGCACCTGCAGCTCATGCTGCATGTGTCCAAGGCAGGTCACATCACAGTGGTGATGCAGACACTCAACCTAAGTTACTGCAAACCCCTGTTGGGAAAAGGGCGCATAGCAGTTGTTTTCTTTCTTTTGGGTCTTTTTAAACTTGGCCAGCTGCTGCAGTGGTCTGGTAAATAACATTCTTTTTAACAAGCTTATTTACCAAAGAGTGTTAATAGGAGCTCATTGGCAGGCATAGGATCTTATTTGCATTTGAAATGCTATTGCTGCCGTCTCACCCCTTGAGCTATTTAACCAGTTGAGTACAAGAAAGAAAGTAGAAAATGAGGAGCTACATTTTATTTTGACTATGCCAAGTGCTACTATGACACGTGATACCATCAAACATTCCTATTTTCTAAACCAACAGCATGTTGCATTGTGGGGCTTGTAGTTTTTCTTTTTAGCAGGTTTGTTATGGCCTCAAAATAGCATGCAAGTGCTGTTGGTCAAAATGCCATCATTGGCGGAAGGCACTACATGAAGCCACTTTTCAGCTACGTTTACAATTTTTTTTACAAATGCCCACCTCAAAACTGCTTGTTTCACATGTTAATCCGAAAGTAAACTCCGTTCACATATTTTGCGAGGGCTCACTCATAAAAATGCATTAAAATAAGCATTGACAAATCAAATTGTTTTGTCATTTTGGGAATCTTTTTTTACAGAGATTCACAAAACAATAAAGCATCAGTGCAAACTTCCATAACATAAGGGCAGTAGCAGAAGGAACATTATATGAATCCCTCAGACATACAGGACATGTGTAAAATACCTAGCTAACGCACAAAAGATGGAGTAAGAGGCATGTTGTATGATTTCTGTAAATAGACAATAACATATAAAAAGTAGAAAACTGTTTGGAGAAAAAAGAAAAAACCAAACCTCTTGTGGAATTGCCATACAAGCATGTAATCACTTGGGATGATGAACACTCGCCTACCAAGTGTTCAGTGTGTAATGCTTCATCAGTGGGTTACACATCTAACACTGAAAAACATCCAAGAGTATTACAATGATTGTGCAGTTTTTTTGTAATGGGTTCCCTAGATTGGGTGAAGTAATGTCCCTTATGTTAAGTTGACATTGGTGAGGATGTCAGCATTTTTCAGCACGTATAACAGGGCAGGACACTGGTATCTTACTATTCGCCATGAAACAAGCCATTCCCAGTCGCTGCCTTCTACTTTTTTATAGCTGAAGTATGAACCTTTAGCAGCCACTGCCCATGCAGCTAACATCGGTTGGGAGGTGAGGCTGGCGGAGTTTTGACACATGACAACAAGGGAAAATTAAATAAATAATTATTTTCCCCCTTGCCGTTATATGTCAAAATCCCCCTCCCCCCCCCCCCCCCCCCCCCCCCCCCCGGCCCCACTGCTCTTACCTGCACGGGCCACAGCTGAGTTTTAGATTAATATGTATTTTGGATTTGTTCACTTAAGCTCATTAGATTATATCATTGCATTGAGTGGCCTTTGTTACAGTTAGTAAACTACACTTTTTGTGCCCTGACAAGTTAATTAATGATTCACACACAAAGGCACAATAAATCATACAAGTGTGCACATCAATGTACAAGAAACAATATATAAGACAATGAGGGTTATTTGGTGTAAGAATAACACATCATTCATACTTGTAGACATCATGTGTTAAGAGTGAATGGTCAGGAGAAACAGGAAGTTGGGATTAAAAAACGTAAAGTAATGATTGTGGTTGTCTGTACTAACAAAACTTTATTACTTCCCAAAGGTACCCTTCTTCTCAATCTTGAATTAACAACACATCGGAAATAAGATCACAATCAGGATCTAAACCCATGACTTGCAGCTTGCATGCAACTCCTTGACACCATTATATAGATCACTGTGCTATACTAGAGGCCTTGCAAACTATGAAGTGGAAGTAGCAAAATTATATCAGTCCCAAAAGCAGTAGCCCACTTACCTATCCAAATAAAATGCATATCCGTTATCTGAATGGTTCACAATGTGTTTTCAGCAGGGACATTAACCCTCTATGCTACTTTAAGAGTCAGAATTGTGAATGGATGAAATACAGAACTCTCCCAGAAATGTGTCATCCACTCAAGGTATTTTATGGTTATTATGATCCACTCACAATTGCTGAACACACAATAATCCCTCTAGCAGGCGTCTTAACCCTGTAAAATATTTTAAAATGCATCTTTGTGACAAATTAAGGAACCTAGAATAGATTTACGGTGACATATGTCCTCATTGGGGAATAGGAAAGCAGCATAGACCACTGACACCAGGCTTGTGTGAAAAAAGCCACTTAATTGAAACAGTTTCACATCACAAAACAACCTTGGTGTTTTCTGTACAAAACTAAACAATGTTAATCACCTATGTTAAGCTGCCCTCCACCCCACAACAACTTAATTCAGCAATATCGTACTTGCACCATTGCACCAGAGCACGTCAACTCCAAATGAGACCTCCAAAATCCCTTCCTTCTTTCCTACATTTATTAACCACTAAACCAATTAAACGTCCTACCTAACCTTAGACGTCTTGGCTTGTCCAGGCATGAATTTGCCAACCTGCTCCCTTTCAGGATGAACTGAGGCTGACAGCAACAATAAACTTCGGTAAACTCTGGCAACTTTTCTGCCAATAGCCTATGCACCTGCTTCAAAGTGACAACCTTAACAGCCTAATCTCTCCCTCACACACCCGAATGCAACAAAGCTTGCTCAGCCCCAAAAATGCAGGAGAACCAAGAAAAAATAACCCACATAGCCCAGTTATAGGGACAGGAGGGTGGGGCAAAAACGCTACCAGTAGGTGCCAGCCACCGTGTCAATAAGACAAAATGGTGACTGGCACCTCAAATTGGCAGTAGAGATACCCCTTGGACTACATACTTAGCCCAAAAACCACTCAAACACTGAGCAGTCCCCCGATAGCTCCACTTCCCCAAAACACCCGGGGGGCAGACCTCCCTGTGGTCGGCTGCCCACCAGGTCCCCCTTGTCAATTTCTTTGCAGGCAATGTTTTTTTTAAATACATTTATAAATTGACAGTCAGACTGCTTTTCAAGTTCTGCCCCTCGTTACTCCAACCCCTTTCCTCTGCAACACCTTGACCGCCAATTTATGGGCTCCCGAGTAAATTCTTTGCAAATCCAGCACTGAATATAAGCAAATACGAAGGTACGAGGGAAAAGGGAAAGAACAGGGATGGAAGATATGAGGCAAGGAGAAGAAATAACGACAAAATGTCATAAATGGGAGAAGAGGTTGATGAAAGATGGGATAGGAGCAAAGAGAGGGAACAAAGAAAAGGCAGAAAGAAGTGGCAGAGGGGTTAGGAATGAAGAGAAGTAAGAAGAGTGGCAAAATAGCAAGAAGGCGGAGATGAAACTAAGATTGGAAAGAAAAAGGACTGGCAAAGTGGCAAGACATATGAAGAGGGAGAAGAAAGAAGATGTGCGATTATAAGACCATCAGAAGGAGAGGATTGAAAAAAGAGATTCTAAGGGAAAGGCAGTTGTCATGGCCGCTAGGAAGGACCTTGTTATATAAGTGGGACAGCAGTGAAAGAAGATGAGGCGAGGCATACTGTTCTCTGTTCTGTTTTGGGTTAAAAATCTGTAGAAATGCCCTGTGTCTATGGGAAGAGGCGGCCAAATGCCAGGCTGCGACTGACACAAGACTGCTGCCAGGTGAATGCCTCAGTGAGTTGACAACACACTGTTGTTATTATGCGACGTTCTAGAATGTATATATTTGAATCATGCAAGGCGGGCTCAGCCTTCCATCCTTCCCAGGTCGGTAAATTGAGCACTGTTTGTTAGATAATAGTGATATATATTATTTACAGTATTAAGCAATGGAATAACTGTGGTGTATAGTGCGGTAGAAAAACTATTTTTAAGTTACTATTAACGTTTCTCAGCTCACCCTTATCTTTTGGAACTGGACATACATGTGACATACATGTGACATACTTCGTCCTAGCCCTACTGCGCCATCAGAAAAAGGACGGGGTAGCTTTTTATTCTAGCGAAATTAATGGAGAGCATCTGCACGTAATAGAGCTGTAGATTAAAGGTATTTCTTTTAATTTTTTTTTTTATTGATGTTAGACATTTGACTGATGCCCAGGGAAGTTACATCTCAGAAAGTAACTGCAATGTGACCAAAAAGTCTGGCAGGTCAAGTGATGTCGATGTGAGATCACTTTGTCTGATTCCAGGTTGTATGCAAATGAGAGGACCTGAGGTTCTTTGATTTCTGACTTCGTCCCGTATCTAGCCGCCATTTTGTGTCTCGTCACCATTTTGTGTTGCCCTCACTCAGGCCGCACGGCGAACAGGATGTTTTTGCTTTTCCCTGCTGCGTGTCCTTTCAGTTAAAGAATAACTCTACTGCCCTTGTTTATGAAACCGATGTCAGGGTCTGGCCGAGTTCGTTAATCCATGTCTGGGCTGTCTGATCCCCGTCTCGACTGACTTTTTGCCTTCTCCTATTCTTTCCTCACATTAACTTATCCGACTGGCCTTCACTATTCTCTCCTTGTATTCTCTTGTTACAGAGCTATCCTTTGAGGCACACAAATATGTCCTGCCACCTGCAAATTGGATTGTTGTAACCGTTACTGATTAAATTGTGGGGAAGGGTAACACACGGGGTTTGAGAAAGAGGCGTATTTGGGATACTTGATAGCTTGTTTTCCAACTTTTCTCATTGGTCCGTTTTGTGTGTGTAAGGAGTGAATCCTGTAAATGTGTTTCCTATAAAAGATTGTGCGCCACGGATTGAAGTGGCAGTCTCCTCAGAACCCACCTTGTGTGTAAATTCTGGGATAACTGTGCTTGGCAGCAGCTAATAAACCTGGTTTCTACGCTCAACAGAGTGTCTTGTGTCTCTGTTCGACAAGGCAGGTGAACCCGGGGATTCTAAGGCGTGCCCTGCGCCACCAGGCCCATAAGGCCCAGTTGTCCAGACCCTCACAACTCCTCCTTTCTGCCTGGAGCCCAAACAATCCTAAATTCAATGAGGCAATGGGATTCATGTGCAGCGACCATCTAATTCCAGGTCATTCCAGACACTGTGCCTCTGGCCTTCCTGCTGTGTGTCAAAAGAAAAGGGCAGGAATGTGCCCTATCTTTAAGATAAGCTGCATCCCTGGCCTTCTCCACTGCGCAGGCGCACAAACAGCACACCGCCAATGCAGACACCCTTGTGTCATGTTGCAAGGGTGCCTGAGTTGCAGGGATGGTTGTTTTTTTTGCAGGAAGGGACACCTTCCTGCATAAAAGCAATATTTGATTGCATTGTCCTATTTCTATGCATGCTCACACATAGAAAGAGGGAAAAACAAGGAGAAATTAAAGTATTTCTCCTCGTTGCGCCACTCTCCTCGTTAATCTGGGAATGTTTCAGATTCCATGGGTGTTGCATGGGAACACCCACAGCAACACCCATGGAACGCCCCTTTCACGCAGTGTTCTGCCTTAAAGGAGCACATATTTACAAGCAGGGCTCAAGTCAGGGTACCACGTGGTTGGACGGCGTCCCCCCACTTATTTTACCGAGAGTTCAATAACTGGAGCAAATGGAGCCAAACATTCACTCGAGATCGGAGCCCATTCAGAACGCTGCTCATGTGCTGGCTTCTCTGATGCAATCGCATCTAAGGGTTGAGCGAGGGGAGGCAATGAGTCTGATGGTGCAAGCCACCTTTCTTGGCGTCACTTCCTGTCATGACGTCAGCGTCCCCCAACTTCTTTTTTTAGGACTTGTGCCCTGTTTACAAGCCCATGAAAAGCCACTTAAAGTGGCTTTGTGTGGCCTTGAAAATATGCTGTGACACATTGCGCCACGGGAGCATCAAAAAAGTGGCGCTCTGGTGGCGCAAAAGTGCAGCTGGAGCCTCGTAAATGCGGCCCACTATCTTCCGCCCTGGCCATTCCTCCTACAAATCATTGTTTTCAGGTGTGAGTTCAGTGGTCACTAAACACAATCTGGGATGACGCAGTAAGTTTGAAGTCCGTAAACGGGATGCATTAGATTGGGAAACAACACTTACAACGCAACTTTTGCAACGCACTACCTTTACAACAAAACTTTTACAATGCAACATCCATTACAACGCATGCCATTACAACGCAACCATTACAACGCATGTCACTACAACGCATACCACTACAACGCATGTCATTACAACGCAGTCATTACAACGCATACCATTACAATGCATACCTACACTATCCAACACTTACCCTACTGTTGCACCCCCTGGAGTTAGAATAGTAATTTGTACCCCTACACTATCTAATACTTACCCTACTGTTGCACCCCTGGAGTTTGAATAGTAATTTTTACCCCTACACTATCCAACACTTACCCTACTGTTGCACCCCCCTGGAGTTAGAATAGTAATTTTTACCCCTACACTATCCAATACTTACCATACATGCAATGTAATGGTATGCGTTGTAAATGTAGTATGCGTTGTAGTGGAATGTGTTATAAAGGTAGTTTCAAAGAATTCGTTGTAATGGCATGCGTTGTAATGGAATTCGTTGTAATGGATGTTGCGGTGTAAAAAATGCGTTGTAAAGGTATGCGTTGTAAAAGTATGCGTTGTAACGACATACATCCGATTAAATTGGTTATTAGTATTTAAAAGCGCTTAGAAGCTGCAGACTGTGGTAAGAAGCACTATATAAACCAGAGGGTATGGTTGTTGCAGGCATGCAGCACCAACGGTAGACCAGTATTCAAGCACCGCACAACGCGGCCAATGTGCCTCATGTTTGTCCTGCAGCAGTCCCTTGGTTCTAGCCTCCTCCAGGGCTGCCGAATACAGCTGTCCCCACCAATGAACTTTTTCTTCAGTCTCTTGGTTACCATGGTGCTATTAATCACTTTTCCCTGACAGAAGCGGCCATGCCAATGTCCTCATTAAATTCTAACCTCGCTTCTCTCCCCACACCTGTAGGTTTTCGTTGAAGGGTTGTGAAAGAGACACGTACGGCTAAAGGGGAGTTCAGGCTACGGTATCCCGTAGGGACCGTTGTCAAGAGACCGCGGTGTGGTCGAAATTCCGCAAGATGCACTTCAAAAGCTTCAAACCTAATTACTGAAATATGCTATCAGACCAGGTTAATTTAAAAGACTCCATTTTTTTAAACATCACCAGGGGTTGCAAACTTCTGGATTAATGCGTCAATTGAATATAAATATATATGCTATAAAACTGAGTTCAAATTAGGTATGCTCCGATGTTTGAGTCTGCCACAGACAGACTGATAGAGCTGGAGAAATAGCAGGTTGGCACAAAGCAGCGGAAGTGTACAAACCATAGCCTTTTCCGCATAATTGTGAATTTGCCACATAAACCATCATTTGTGTATAATCTGCAGATTTTGAGATTAGCTCAAATAGATCAAAAACGTTGCTAAAAATGTGGCAATATTTGTTCCTGCACAGTGGAAGGCTCTTCGCAAAGGTTAACTGGTCATCTTTCTCTGCTGTATGTGGTTGTTAAACCAGTACTTATGAGGCATAGTCATTGCCCAGGTAGTGTTACGATGTGCTAAAAACTACAAAAGAGTTAAGTAATACTATCACAAAATGTGCAACATTATGCTGCATAATTTGCCTTTTCATGTCCATAATTCGGGCCACCCCTTCCTGATAATTCTAGTGCCCCTGACTATAACCAAAGCCAGCAAATGGGTGTGCCTGGAACGGATGTATAGTATGTCCATTGTATTAATGCTTTCCCTTCCAGAGTTAAAGAGCTTGTGTAAAATATATAGAATCTTACACTCAAAAGAGAACAAACGTACATGTACTGATTTGGAATAAAACGTGCCCTGTTTCCAGACTTCACAGGTCAGTAATGCTTTTAGATCACTCACTTGGGAGGGGGGGCTAGCCGACCATGCCGGGATAACACGGATGCGCACGAGCTCCTCACAGACCACAAACCCTCTGTCGCTGCAAGCCATTGCACACGCCTCGCTCGCCCCTGAGACACACTTTCAGGCTACCATGGGCTCAATGGGGCCCATGGGTGCTCTCAGGATGGCCTGATAGTGGCAATGGATGACGGTCCAGATCGGAAGCAGTGACTGGCACCCATCAAGATAGCGGCCTGCGTAGTAACTGAGGGCTGTGCAGCTGCCTAACAGGCCCCATTGCGGGTATGCCTCACACTCACACCTCCCTGGGTCGCACACCTCCCTGTGTACAAATGGAGTATTTCTGGGCCCTAAACCCCGGTGGGGTTTAGGGTCATGGTGGCCCTGGGCAGGGAGCGTAGTTAGGGGGAGGGAGAGGGGGTCCGGGCGGAGCGAAGCGAGGAGGCCAGTGAAGAGGGGGGGGTCAGGGTGTTTGGAAGTGGAACAGAGCCGGAGTCCGCCAAATCCCTGCCAGGGGCCGCCACGCAAATGTGCATCCATCCTCAGAGGATTATTATATTGAGGATTTATATTGGTGTGGTGGTCCCTGAAGTTTGGTGGCCCTGCGCAGTTGCACAGCTTGCACATGCCTAAGGCCGCCCCTGCGGGCAAAAAGCCTGACAAAACCAAGATGATGGCTCTGCTGGAGTTGTGGAGTCTGCCCCTGAATGGGTGTCCCAGTAAGGAAGCAACCATGACTGCCCTTGTGGAGGGATGGCTCCACTACTCCTGAGGACACTGGGTGCCCTTTCACAGCGTGTTCCACCCGCATGCTGGTTCAAGACACTCTTTCAGCCCATTGACACCACCAAGAGTTGCTTGGGATTGCATGGATAACCTATACACGTGTTTTGACTCTGTGGGGGTGACTGGAGGGCCCCCAGGAGTGTGGGGTTGGCACAGGAATTTGGGGAGCTGGCTGCCGTGGCAGGACTACCCCAAATGGGCTTCTTCTGTTCATTCTCCACAGCTGTGCTTATTAGTGGCTTCAGTTTATTGCCTGCTCTACCCGAGGACAGCCGCTCATGTTCTTGTTGTTGGGGGTCGGGACTGCATTTGTTGATGATCTCCCCCACTGTGCCTATGACTACTGCTCTGGTGTGCACACTTGTTTGTTATGGCCTATAGTTCCCATCTACAGCTGGTGTGACTGGTGCCAGGTGTGATGAGGCTACTTCAGTCCCCTGGAGCCATGAGGTCCTGGTTGGTGGCTGACACAGCAGTTGCCTAAGACCTCCCTGACTGCTGTTGGGGCCCCACCTGCGGTTTCTACTCATGTAGCACCACTGCTGGGCGGTTGTAACTGACTGGCCTTTATCTCTGGGCCCTATGGTGGCTCTCTTTGATCTGCCTTCGTTCTTTGTGTGTTTGGGGCTTACAAGGGTTGCATACAACGGTCCAACGACGATGCATCAATGAGTGCCTCCCAAAAAGTAGGGTGCGAGTGGTGGTGACACTTCACATAGTGACAGTAAATTTGATAAACTCCTGGCTGTGATTGATGCCTCTGGGGAATTTCTGGAGGGGAAGATAGATTCCATTGCAGTGGAACTCACCCTCATCCGAGAGGACTCCAGGAAACTATCTGAGAGGGTCATTAAATTGGAGGTCACTGTGCAGACATTGGCACCAGCAGTTCAATTCACGGATCTCTGCGTACGGAATTGGAAGCCCAAACACGGGGATTGGCTGGTCGGCTGGAAGCCCAGAAGGGGAGGGCTTTCCTGAACAATATCAGAGTTGTGGGTCTCCCTGAGTGAATCGCGGGTGACTCCATGCTGATCTTTCTGGAAGATTGGCATCAGGAGGTGATGGCTACACAGAGGGCATATCTAAATTCTATGCCTTGGTCACCGGATGCCTGTGCTGTCGCCTTGTCTGGAGCCCCACCTCATTCTATGATGGCCCTCTTTCTGAACTTTTGTGACAGAGGCCATCTGCAGCAGCCCTGTGCTCATGGCCCCTTTGTGTTGTAAAATGCCAATGTGTCTTTATACCCTGACTTCACCCTCCACGTCCAGCCCAGGGGGAATCGTTCAATGCTGTTAAGAGTAAACTGTGAGAACTGGGCCTGGTCTACTCATTGCTGTTTCTGGCCCAACTGAGAGTCCAGATGGAGGATCAGGTGCACATTGTCACTGAACAAGCTGCGGCATGGGATTGGTTGGAGTTGTATGGCAAAGGAACTGTTCGAATGCAAATTGACAGAACAATGGCAACCATCATGCCCACGGCGGTGAAGATCTTGCCATAAGGGAGTGAATTAGCCTACTTAGTCGCAGGCGGCCCTGGAACAGACAAGGAAGGTGGAGACTGATGCATCTCTCGGGGCTAACAATGACTCCGCACAGCATGCTTCCCCGACCAGTCAAAGTTCTACCACTGACTCAAAGGACTCAGAAGTGATAGGCCTGAAGAACATACTTCCAGGTGTTACCCTGGGCATGGCTGAGGATCTTGTTTGATGATTGACTCAATGGCGATAGCCAAGGATGAAACTGTTATCTTGACTGTGCTTTGGTAGTGTGGTAGCTACAGTTCCTATAACATTGCCGATTACTCCAGTTTTATAATCTTTGTGGGCTGGGGGGGAGCAGTGGGGGTGGGGGGTGCTTGCGCAATCTACCCCGTCATATTGGTTTGCCTTCGCCTTTTCCCTTTCTCCATTTTTGACTGGCCGCCCCTCTCTCCTGAATATAACACTCCATTACAAAACCAGTTGGTCCCATTGTTGAGCCTTAGATGGATCATTGGAGAGCCTTGTGTTACTCATTGTTTGGGTAGGATGTTTGTATATCACAGTCCTGAGTGGGGGGCATTTGGGGTTTGTTGTTCAGGTTTGTTTATTCATTTTCTGTAGTGTTTTTTCTTAGTGGGGTATATATGGCAGCGGAAGTGGTGTTGTGCGATTGGTGTGTGTGGCCCAAACAAACTGGTAGGTGCTGAAAGGGGAACCCTGTGCTGAATGGTAGACCAGATTAGATTGATCACATGGAATGTCTGGATCCTCTCCTCCCCCTCTGAATGTTATAATATGCTGGCTTGCTTGAGGCGTAAAGGGGTGCAGATTCTGTTTTAGGAGGAGATACATCTTACAGAACATGAGGTCCAGACCCTCCGTTGGCGATGGAGGGGTCAGATATAAAACATTTCTCAATCTGCTTTTGCATGAAGAGCCCTCGTTTGAATCAGGCCTGGGGTGCCCTTTCATTTACTTGCAGCAGTTATTGACCCAGAGGGTAGACATGTGTTGGTGCTGGGTCAAATGGCCGGTTGAGATGAAGCCCTGCTGAATGTTTATGCCATGAATGCTGACCAGTCTATGTTTATGACTAGCTTGGCCCCTCTCCTTCCTTTGATGCTTCCCTATTTGTGGATAGAGAGGGATTACTTTAATTGTGCAGCGGACCTAGGCTTGAATAGATTGGGCCCGCTTGAGTACTGCACCAGCGCATAGGCTGACGAAGGCTGCCAGCGCCTGGGCTACACAATGGGGCCTTATAGATTGCTGGATGGCGCTGAACTCGGAGGCCTGAGTGTATTCCTATCACTCTGGTTTACATGACTTAGAGGTATGGCTAGTTAGAGTTCATAGCTGTGAGATGATGTATAGTACAGTGGTAGACATAGAGTAATTGGTTAGAACATATTCCGGCCATTCCCCCTTGCTGTGATCCTTTAAATGGTCCTCACTTAGACTGCATGTCCCCTCCTGGTGCTTAGACCCCATAATGCTGGAGGATCAGGCCTTCCAGGCTTCTCTCGGTGAGCAAGTTGCCCACTATTGGCCTGACAACACAGGCTCGGCCTCATCGGTGAGGATGGAGTGGGAGGCTATGAAGATGGTGATTTGAGGATTCAACATTTCTAAAAAAATTGGGGTACACGTTCAGTTGCACTCCGATATTTAGCAGCAGGAAGCAGTACTTCATGGCCTTCCCCGTGAGATAGAGGTAATCCTGGAGGATAAGGGGTGCACTCAGGATGAACGGGAGAAACTGATCGCCCTGGTGGAACACTTGCAGCAATTTAATCATAGGACTTACATTGCCAGGGCCCATACTGAGAGAGGCAAGTCGGGCAGAAGGCTAGCGTGGCTCCTACAGAAAGAGGTGGGAGGGCATACTATTCTCCAGGTGTGTGATGCTTCGTGAAAGGACATCTTTACACAGGAGAGGATTAATGCAGCATTCCTCCATTATTATAGAGATCAATACACCACAAGAACTTGGGTCAGCGAGATGGATATACTGAACTTCATTGCAGACTCCTATTCGGTAGTCCTTTATCCCCAGCAGCCGATCAACTGGATGCAGATGTCACTGAGCAGGAGGTACTGGGTGCAAATAAGGAGATGGAGAAGGGGAAGGTCCACAGGTTGGATGGCCTTCCCATAGAATTCAACAAAGCTAGACCATAGCCTGCCCTCCAAGGACTTTTTGACTAGTATTTTGTTAAAGCTCACTTCTGCTGCCATGGTTCGTGATACAAATGTACTGATTAAAACGGCATGTGACATTTGGGCTTGGGCACTACAGAGGACGCACACTAAATCTCCATACACAAGTGAGCTGACGTTGCTGGTTACCCGTTGTTGGGGGCAGATTCCGGATTAGTCGGGGTTGCACCAGTGGGCAGAGGTGGGGATCACTATAATGTGTGATTTACTTGTGGGGCGGAGACCTGTCCTTTCCTGAATCTGTAGTAGACATATGACCTCCCCATTGGGCACTTTTTCTTCCATGGGGCTCTGGTACATGGGTTGCAGAAGTGGTGAGGCTGTAGCATTGCAGAACCGCTGGAACAAGAGTGCCTGCATTATCTATGTCTCATAACGGGCTGGATGAGGGTGGTCACGTTGCTACGCAGGCCCTGTTGAAGGGGGCGCAACTGAACCTGGCGTGTCTGCAACACCGCTGGAAAGAGGACTTGGGGACACCATTGTCTGACACAGCTTGGAAAAGGGTGCTGGTGATCACCCCCAAGGTGTCCAGGAATGCTTTCTTGAAGTTTATCAATTCTACTCCTTACATAAGGTGTATCTCGCTCCTTGGAATATGCATACCATTTTCCCTGGTGGGCCACCGGCCTGTTCTCAATGCTGTGTGGATGATGCAAGTTTCTTCCACATGGTCTGGACTTGCCCAGCATTGATACTGTACTGGACCACTGTCCTCCAGGACATTTGGCGGGCTACTGATCGGAACTTTGAGCTCACTCCCCAACTGTGTTTATTGAGATTGCATGACCATAGTGCATGAGAGAAGGTGACGGATACATTTACAGATTTGCCTCTTATTTTTGCTCGCAGACATCCGACGATGAGCAGAATTTTAGCCTGAGGCCCTGATGTGTATAGATGGGGGTAGGTGAAATGGGCAGAGTGCAAGAGGGAGGCGATCCGGAAGGAAGAGAATAGGTGTGTATGTAAAGTGCCGATCTTGCCTGCTTGAGAGGCTATAATGGTGGATTTTCCCAGGTTTCACGTTGGTGGGTGAATTCAGGGGCTTCCTCCCCGACTACTGAGATGCTGGAAGCGATCACTGCCCCTGCAGCATCCCCCTGAACTGTTTGAAGGGTGATGGTATGACTGACTCTGGGATCCCTGGTGAGTATAGATGCAACGAAGGGTGTTTGGTGCCCTGGAATGCAGGAATGGGGATGATTTTGCACACTATTTCCATGTTCGGGATCTGTGTACTGGGACCCCCCTGTTGACCCTCTTCTACACTGTTGGTTTGTTGGACACTATGGGATCGATTACCATGTCGGGCAGAAAGCCTCCTCCTGCCAGTCTGATTCTCCTCGCCCGTGTCAGAGCCCTTCTGGCCGACTTGGTCGGTTTACAATCCGTCCGACTGATTACAATGTTCCTGGTTGGAAGGTAAAGCGCGCAGTCAATCCGAATCGGTTCCGACCGGCTCTCAGAGTATCCGTGTTGGTCGGAACCGCATAGTACACCCCTATGGACAGCATTTCTGACCTCAGGATTATAATGCTGATTTCCAACAGCTTTTCCTTGTCGACCTATCTGACATGAAAAGGCTGTCGGAAAATTACTTTGGGGGCCCCTGGCAGGACCCCCTTTATTCTGCAGCCTCTGGTTGGGGGTTGAGGGGGTAGCTAAGGGACCCCTCTGTAAAACCCTGAACTGTGTGGCTAACACCATGGGGTGCCAGCGACAGGGTGCAGGATTTTACACACACATTCAATTTCCCCACAGGAGCCTAGGCAGAAAACAAGCTCCCATAGGAAATAAGGGCAATCCAGCCAAACAGTGTTGCGTCGCATCGTAATTACGCGGGCGAAACGGCCGACCACGAGTCTGTCGGTCCTGATTCCGTGTCGTACCGAAAGTATTCAGCCCCTATGTCACTGGTCGCTTCTATGCAATGTGAATTGGTTTTGCCTATCACTCTGCTCGCCTACATTACTGTACAGTGTTTTGTTTCACTAAATGCAAATAAACATTTAAGGTCTCTCTCCTATGCCTCAGTGGCAGACATTTTGCCCGGTATTACCATGGGGTTTCTTTAAAACCCCTTTCCAAAAAGAAGCATTATGTAAGAGTCTTACTAGGGAGGTTCCCTCAATTTCGAGATAAAGGGGCATATTAGCAAGAACCTCGTTAAAATTATCGCCGTTTTAGCGGCAGGAAACTGCTGCTAAAACGGCGATAATGGGCTTGCTAATATGCGTTATAGAATTCTAATAGAAGCCCAAGTTAGATGTCCTGCACATCTAACCTTGGGCTTCTATTGGAATTCTATAACACATATTAGGAAGCCCATTATCACCGTTTTAGCGGCAGTTTACTGCTGCTAAAACGGCGATAATTCTAATGAGGTTCTTGCTAATATGCCCCAAAATGCTGTAAAAAGAGAGAAAAACTTTGGATCTCCCCTAAGTTCTGACTAAGTACCCTCTTGAAATCACTGCTATTTTATGAACTTTGTGATGAGCTTTAAATTGGCATCAACAAAACATATTTTGGACAAACAATTGATCATTATTTCCACCTTGCATGAACTATGTTTAAAGTTATAGAAATTATTGCTTTTCAATAATCCACAAAGAGCTGCAACATATTCTGGCAGAGATTCTCACCATTAATGACTGTATAAAAACCATTAACAGATGAACGGTGACCTCTTAACAGTTGCAGACTTTCAGAAGGTCAAAACTTTAAATATGCAACAGCCTAAATACGTTTAATTTGCACAGGCACATTTTGTGTTGAAATCTGCTCATGATGTGGCAGATGGTGTGTTTTGCGGAAGATACGGCAAATCCATATTAATGTGAAAAAGCTGCTTCTGTGCAATTTAATATTCTCACTGGTTCTGAAGCTGTAGAGATACTACAAAAACACTTGACTTCACAAAAGACAATCCTGATGGAAAAAACCTGGAGTGAATGAGAAAAAGTTGCTTAGCTGTGGCAATGATTGTCTAGCCTTAGGTTCTCATTATGAGATGACCAGTGAGGGTGAAGGGATGGGAAGAGGGTCATCAGGTGAGGCTTCTGTCTATCAGGGAGAGCATTGTTTGCTCCCACATGCTCCTGGAAGGAGCTGAGTGTGATGCTGCTATTTCTGCCCCTGCAGCAGTGAAAACAAAGAAGGCGCCATATCATGATGGGCTATGGTGACTCTGTGTAGAACCAAACATCTGTTTTTATGAATATATGATAATACACCGCTAACGTTTTCCACGCATGGCAATACCACGCGACTTTTACTTCGCATGTGTCTTTACCACGCAGCATTTGAGCACGCACGATTATACACCGCCATATTTACGTTACAATACTTATAACGTAACCAGCGTCAAAACACGTCTTTCAAAATAGAGATAGGACTTCTATGTTGACGTACACTCCACGTCGTTGTTGAGGCTCTTTCCTTTCACTCCTTTGGCATTGAATAGCGTTTTTTTTAAAAGTTTTCTTCTTTTTTTTTATTCCGCTTTTTTTTGGGGGGGGAGCCCCCCTTTTTTATTGTCCCTTTCTCCTAATGATATACATGCAGGACGAAGGAACGAAGACTAGAAGGAATGAAGCTTGCGTTGCATGGTAAAGACGTTCGTGGAATGCACCCGCGGTGAAAAGACGTTTGCGTGGTAAGTGACCCGTTGTAAACGTAACGCGTGGTAATGCATTCGGAGTACATGATGTTTCCCTGTTTTTATGGACTTGCAGGCCCAGCTTTACAAAGAGTAGACAAAATGCAGGGCAGCAGGAAAGGGTGATGCTCTGAGTTGCATTATCTGAAGAGAGCAGAAAAGCACCATACCTACAATGAAGTGGTGCAGTTCTACTATCTTTCTCGACCGGCACACTTTCAGCAGCCATGCAAAAATGCAGGCACCAATGCATCAGAGTGCAAGCGTCCCTATTTATGGCCAAGTCACACCATGCAGTGCAGCAGGTTACCCTACTGCGCTGCACTGCATGACTGGAAAAGGACAGGAATGTGTTGTAATTAAGGCAATACAGCAGAGTTGTGCCTTTTCCCCTGCACTAGCACCCTTTTGTATGCCTAGCGCCATTGTAGGCACCCTTAAGGGTGACTGCATTGTGAGGAGTTTTTTGTGCAGTAAGGCTTTTCCTTCTTTCTATGTATGCTGTAGAATGCAGCACACACAGAAAGAGGTAAACACGGGGAGAAATGAACATATTTCTCCTCGTTACACCTCACCTGGGGAGGCTTAGGTTTTTAGAGCATTTTCAGGTCTACCACTTCTGGTAAATATGGGAATGTGTTAAAATCCATGGATGTTGCGTGGGAACACTTAAGCAAAGCCCATTGAAACGTATAACTGGCACAGAGTATTGCACAGTGTTGCATTAATCAAGATGTATGAAGCCACCCAGGCCCATGCAAGGTGGCCTTACGTGGCTTCATAAATCTCATTTTTGATTTGCGTCGCTCTTGTACCACTTTGCGTTTTGCAAGAGGCAAAGCAAAGGGCCTCGTAAATGTGCCTCCAAGTTTATAGGCGAAGCCCTCATTGTATGTATGGCGCACAGTACTGCACACATGTAAAAAAGAAAAGCGAAGAGGTATAAAAGTATTTCTACTCTTTATGCCTCCCTCAGGGAGGTAGATGTGTTTGGTGCAAATCCAAGTCAAAAGTTTTTTGTAGCTGTGGATTTGCATCAAACTGCATGGGTGAATAAATGCATGAGAAAAACCCGTGCCTCACCCATGGAATGCAAAGTAACGTAAGGTAGCACATTGCACTGTGTTGCGTTACTTCTGCTTACAAACCCACATAAATCACCATTTGTGTTGATTTGTAAATATCAACTTTGATTTTGTGTTGGATCTGCATTAAAAAAGTAACACGAACCTTGTGTAAAATCTTTTGAAATCTCGGCTGCAGTGTATTAAGCTAGCTTACAGAGACTATTGGGTTAAATGAATTGATATTGAACATTGCAGGCATATAAAAACATGCGTTGCCTCTGCAGTGAGTCAGCAAAACCCATTATGATACGACCCTTGGCGTCTCCAAGATCCCAAACAATTGGAGACCAGAGCCGCCTAGGATTCATCCTCAACTCCTCCCTCTCCATGTCTAAACAGGTCAACGCCGTCTCCTCCTCCTGCTACAACACCCTCCGCATGCTTCGCAGGATCTACAAGTGGATCGTGACCGAAACAAGAAGAACGGTGACACAGGCCCTCGTCAGTAGCAGACTGGACTACGGCAGCGCACTCTACGCAGGAATCCCAGCCAAACACCTATGACGACTACAACGCATCCAAAACGCCTCCGCCCGACTGATCGTCAACGCCCCCAACGGAGCCACATCACCCCCCCCCCACCACCTGAGAGACCTACACTGGCTCCCCGTCGACAAGAGGATCACCTTCAAGCTCCTCACCCACTCACACAAATCACTCCACAACTCCGGACCAGCCTACCTGAACAGCAGACTCAGCTTCTACGCCCCCACCCGCCAGCTCCACTCCGCCAGCCTAGCCCTCGCCGCTGTTCCCCGTATCCAACGAACAACCTCCGGCGGCAGATCCTTCTCCTACCTCGCTGCCAAGACCTGGAACACCCTCCCTACCCACCTCCGGCAGACCCAAGACCTACTCGCCTTCAGAAGAATCCTCAAGACCTGGCTCTTCGAGCAGTAGCGGCACCCCCTCCCCTCAGTGCCTTGAGACCCTCATAGATAAGAAGCACGCTTTACAAGTACTCTGATTGATTGATTGATTCCTGGCACGGAAACACTTGTAATTGTGGGAGGTGTAATTCCACAAAGAGTTATAACTCTGGGTGAAATTGAGCCACTGGCATTAAGGTCCCTATTGTCTCCTACATATCTCTAAGCTACTTTACATATCCACTGGTGTCAGCAGAATCCTGCAATAGTTTAAAGTACAATGTCTTGAGTATCCCAAGCTCTTTCTGACTATATCTATTCTGATTGTCCAAATGAACTTAGTAAAGATAATTAAAAACAGCAGGTCTCTGGCAGAATCCTGAGGGCAGATTTACTACTTCTGGCGCATCTCTGCTATTCAGCAGGGAAGCACCAGAAGAGTTGCGACGCATCTGCCCACTCGTGCGCCACCATTGATGCGCCGCATTTACAATGCGGTGCACCGTGGTAAAGGGATGGGCAGATGCGTGTCGCATTTCCCGGAGAAAGGCGGCGCATTGCTGGAGTTGCATCGCAAGCGCGATGCAGCTCCAGCAAGGCACAGGGTGCCCCTGTCCATAACATGCTGCGTCAATCCTTACGCCTGCTACAAGCAGGCGCACGGTTTTGACGCAGTATGGCTTTAAAAGTGACTGAGTGAAATCTTGTAGCTTTCACTCAGCCACTTTTAGGAGGCGTTCCTGCGTCGAAATGCCCCCCCCCCCCCCCCCTGCGCAGGAAGGCCCACATGTGGCGCACGGCTTTACAACGTGATGCATCGCCCAGATGCGTCACATTATAAATAGCCCGCAGCATGGCGCTGGCTCCGCATCGCCACTGCGTCACAAAAGTGACGCAACGGCGGCAAAAATCTGGCGTAAGGGGGGTCAATTTGCCCCTTAGTTTGGTGGAAGGGTAGATGGGAGCTCATTGTCAGCAATGGAGCCAATATATGAATCTATGACAAAACGCAAGGCTGACAAACTATTCCACGGATAAGTTACTTTTTCTCTAGCATTGATTCTTCAACTGGTTCTGCTTGTTGCAAACCACTGAGGATGGGTGGGAGAGCAGATAGGTTTCAACTTAAGAGCGAAGCATCATATGAGTTCTGGGCTTGGTATTTTTAGGTAGGTGTTGTAAGGGAGGGAGTTAGTGCCCACTATGTATGTGGTTATGTTATGTCGTGTTATGTTATGTGATTTATAAAGTGTTGTACAGAAAGCTTCTTGGCACTGAGAGACACATAACACACGAAGTAGCTAAATAAAACCTAGATGAAGTTACTAGTTAAAAAGACAAATTCTTAGCACCTGAAATAGAGTAAATTAGGGCTCAGTGCGAAAACCAGAGCGTAAAGAATGCCAGAGTTTTGCCACTGCAATTGAGAAAGATAGGTCCACGAAAGTAATTTTTTTACGCTTGGTAAACAGATGTTAAAGGTCATTAGTGGATGCACAGGTCAGCAGAAGATAACTCAGTTGGCGTCATAAGCGATGGGGGGGTTGGTGTAACGCACAGATCGACTCACCATACACTAACTAATCAGTAAGGAGTGTGGTGGAGTCTCACGTGTCGTAACATTGACTAAGTGGGCGGCCTGATCCAATGTGACATGACTCTCATTGTTGTGATCTGTGGGTTTATAATGCTACTGTTTATTCGTTTATTTAACTTGAACCGACAGCTCCTATACTACATACTGTCTATGCATAAGCCATTTATGCAGGCGCATATTGTCATCCACCAAAGTATTGTATACTATTTATTGCAATGAAAACTAATAAAATTGGTTAAAAATTAATAAATAAGGTAGAGAAGTAATTCACATTTGTCATTACTTTAACCCTTTCCCTGCGGCGCGAATCCTGCTGCGGTGCGGGGAATTAATTAGGGGGCGTAACCCCTTGCGTGTTCAGGACGGACCTCGGCCATCCTACGTCATGCTGGGCATGTGCTCAGGACGGCCGGGGTCCGTCCGAACTATGCCCACTAATTAATTCTTCCACACAGGCGGAGAATTTGCGCCACACTGCGGAATCGGCAGCGTTCAGATGACCCCTGGCCGCCCTGGAGACACGCCCAGGGTGACGTAGGACAGCCGGGGGCCATCCTCAGCACACAACCTAGGACTTAATTGGCAACCACTGTAGAGATCTGAGCACCAGGTGCTCTCCTTGCAATCCCCTGGCGCCGCAGGGGGTCTGAGGGGGGCATGATCTTACGAGCTGCAACTGATGAAACAGTATGTCTAGTGATGCCAAATAGAATTAGCATAAACCATTTTCAACTGGATGATGATGCTGCGTGTGTAGTGTGGGGTCAGATAATAGCAGGATCTTTTGGAGAAAGTGCAAATGGTTACGCACCACTATCAAGAACACTTGAATGGTCTGAAGAGTTTCTGTCTACAGTACCCAAAGATTGGGCGACTCCTCCCTGGAGCCACTGTGCCATCCACAAAGACTTACGTACATAAAAGGTGTTGTGTCTCCTTAAGAGGGTCGCAATTAAGCGGAAAACCCACAAAAGGGAGAAAACCTTCTAGGGATACTTGTAAATCTTTCTAGATTGAAGAGGAGGATCAATCATGCCAAGTACCAAGTTCCTCTTGACATCAGGAAGGAGAAAAGAGCGTGCAGAATCCACAGGTAGAATCCAAACCATAGAACTGTGTGAGGAGCATAAATCAGGGACAAAAATTAAAGCAAGGGTCGAAGATCACAATTAAAAATAATGGAACAATTCTTTGTGAAGCAATATTCTACTGGAAGAACCATTTTATGTATGGTTCAAACAGGAACTGAAATCACAGGAACAGGACCTGCTTCATTGTGGATTGCGAACTTCAGTAATGATCCTATTGCCTGACCAACACCATGGGAAGGTCACATTATAAGGTTTGTTCACACCCCTTTTCTGGAATTCATAGCATCTACCTGGTAAAAGGAGAAGCAACCAAGTTTGACCATTTTGGCCCAGTGACATAGCCTGTGATACTACCATCGCCATTATTGCCCCGTGGCACAGACTTCTTGTGGCACTCCCTCTGAGTCACTGTGAGTGCAGAGACCTCAGAGAGGACCAGACCCAACGGACACCGCGCAGCGCATCTCAAAACTCACTGCGTGCAAACATGAAGGTCTTCCTTCCTCTTCAACCCACACATGGCCTCTCGTGTACTCCTGACTCTCGATTCAGACTATTATTTTCGACTTTCCCTGCTGAAAATGCAAGAAGTATCTCTGTTTCAGTTATTATGGGGCTTAAACTCACAAGGAGGTTGACCGTACCCCATCGCATGATGGACGAGGATTTAGTTAATGCCCTGATCCTCTTGCTAGAGGCTTTTTGAGCCCGGTAGGCCTTGGATGAGCTGGGTGTCACCTTTACTCTTAAGAAACATCCCCCTCCCACCAAACTCGCAAAATGCAATTCTTTAAGAGTTCTGATTGGTCTATTCTGACGAGTCAATACATTTCCTGTAGACTGAAAGTAATTTTTGCTGATTGGGAGAAGGCAAACGTGGGTCCCAGAAAGGTGACCATAAGTGCAGGTTTCCAATTATTGCAGCTCAAATGACTGCATGTGGTAAACTGTACAGAGACTCAACTGAAATCTTTTTATATGACAAATTTGAGCCTATGCCTGAGAGACTCTGGGAGTTTCTAAGGATGCCTGAGTTCTAGCAGAAGGTAAGAGAGATTCCTGCCAGCAATGCTTGGGATGCATTCTAAAAATATACTGCTGGGCATGTAGGGCGTGGATGGAAGAGGAGAGTGACAATCCAACACAGAAATATAGCCAGCTTCTCTGTGATATTGGATTGGTGATGGCCAGGCGTGTATCACCAGACTATGAGGAAGTAGATTGCATCCTAAATTCCAAGGCTGATGTACCAATATCCATTGGTGCATGTTGCCAACTGACAGGAAGGCATACGAAAGCAGAAGATGCCAATGCAAATTCATCAAGACGTAGAGCAAATTGAATGTATCTGTGGTCTGCCGCGAGATAGAGGGAAGTTTGGAAGAATACTGGGCTGTTGATGCCAGCGTTTGCAAGTTTGTATAGCGGCATATGTATTTATAGTATTTGTTATATACATTACAACTGTGCCTACCTGGTAGAATTATGCATCTGCCATGATATTAATATTGATGATATTGTGCCAGTCATAGGGAACCAAGACTTGGGTCGACTGCATGGAAATGTACGTCACATCTATTTGCGTTCTTGATGGTGTGTTTTGCTGCTGAAAATTTAAAAAAAGCAGACTTATTTTGAAAAAAACAATTAACTTCTGAAGCAAGCACATGTATGAGTCGTCTCGTGCAATAGTGGTGGTCTGGGCTGATCCCGCCTCTGCAACAGGAGAGACATGTTCTGCAATGAAAATAAGCTCAAGTTTCGGTTCAAGCCTCAGAGAGGACTGTCCAAGCAGCTGCAGCCAGCAGAGGTGGTGAGATGCCACCATGAATCTTTTTCCCTTGTCCTTGACTCTCCTTTTTAAATGGACCGTGTACGTTGAGTACCCCAGCATCGCTGCAATGGTTGCCTAGAATCAAAGTGTAGACAAAAGAGAACTGTTCATCAATAATTAACCCCTTCACTTCAGTCATAACCATTGTCAACTAGGGGCAAGTTCTCGCTGTATCACTGCAGTGGTGATGAGAGCCTGTATTCAGCTGAGAGGTTAGAACAGCTTGGTTCTTGTTTGAGGATGTGAAAAGCCACGTGGGAGGTGCAATGGCTGTACTAGGCCTGATGCTCCTGACCAGGCATGTGGAAACATGATGGTCTGTAGCAGACAGCCTGCACTCCTATCTCCTGATTTAATGAATAAATACCTTACACCATTATGTATTTAAACATATATTCTACAATTTGTCGTATCCCAATGAGACTCTCGTGAATCTAAGCATCTGAATTGAGGAATATCGGCTGGCGTGTGTCGCTTGCACAAATTTTACCCCTGAGCACATCAAGGATTAATTTTGTATTCATGATGCGGTGGTGGGTCTCTTATACAAAGGTTGCATCCTATGGAGAATAAAGGTCGCACTAGTCTCTTTTGAGCCAAGAGCGAACAGTTGTTGTATGTATGTAACACTATATGGCTCCTGTAAGAGAGCTTTAGAACCATAATACATGAGGCAGGGGGCCTGTCGAGCTATGTGACCTTTGGACACTAGGTCACCCTGCCTTAGTAACTAGCTTTCATGTCCCATCGGTTTATTGCACTCTCTCATTAACTGGTTGCAATGCTACGTTAGTTTGTCACACTGCCTTTTTAACTAGCACCACGTGTCATTAGTTTGTTGCGTCGTCTCATTAACTTGTCCCAATGCTTCATGAAAGGTTCAAGCTGGCTCATTTAGTGTTCCTCATGTCAATTTTCAAATCAATTTGCTTCACTCACAGATCACTACATCTCATTACTTGTCATTACCGCTTCATAAATTGGTTGCCCCAAGTGACTTGGTTCCTATAATGTATATCATCAAGTGGTCGCAATCCTCTTTAATTAATCATTGTACACATTCACTGGTCAACCTACCTGATGTACGGATAACTCCACTTCATGTACTTGCCATAGTGCCTCACATACTGCTCACAATCCATTATACTGGTCACCCTTCTTTAAGAACTGTTGTGTTACTTTGTCATCATGTCCTAGTTGTTCATCTAATGTCACCACTATTTCTTGACACCTTTAAACGTCCCAATGTGCTTTTTTACAGTGCAAGAGCCCTTGAAAAGCCAATGGAACATTATCTTGAAGGTTGTATAGTGTTAGCATAACACATATTTTTCTAAAGGGATGGGCCTTTAGGAGTCCCTGAAATAAGAGATAGTGAGGACTGTGATGTCACGTGGAACGGCTCGAGAACGCTGAACCCACACTGCAGTCCGCTCTTGCGGTAGATTTACGCACCAAAACCTGGACATGCAAAGCTCATATCATTTATGAATATCAGCTTCACACACAAACAAAAAAAAGGCAGGAGCACTGCTTTCACAAGCTTAACCACTGAGCCAGATTCATCCTCAAAAGGCAACTGAATACACAAGTGTATTATAAAAAATACAAATACAAAAATAACGAGAGCAAGGAAGGATGGTGACATGTATTGAAATAAAGGCCATATAGGAAACAAAACCTCAGATAATTGCACTGATGAAGTCCCTAAGGGATGAAACGTGTTGGCTGGGTCTGCCTAGAAAAAGTGATGTTTGTGAATTGAATAAAGGATCTTAAGATGACGGACAACGAATTATGATTTGCTTTGAAGTAAAGATAAAAGACTTTGGGGGTCATTACGATGTCGTGCGGATTGCCTCCGCCATGCTGGCGGTAGCTACCGCCGGCCTGGCGGAGGCATTCCGCCCGACACTGTTTCCCAAATTCCCCCTGCCGTATTAGTATGGCGGGGGGGGGGGGGGGGGGGTGCCGCTTTTCTGCCCTGCCGCTTTTCTGCCCCGGACGCCTTGCGACCGCGGCGGAAAGGGCATAACATGGTGGCGGTGTCGAATGGACACCGCCAGCCATATTATGATGCGTGCAAATGGGTTCTTACTTCCTTTCCGTGGCGGCATCGCCGCCACGGAAAGGCAGGCGGTCTTTGCTTTGGGGGGCCCCTGCGTGCCCCCCTGGTGAAGGCCAAGGTGGGGGTACACCTTCATTTGCATGTACAAAGCGGCAGGCACCACACGGTGCCTGGCACTTTGTATATGCAAATGCATAAATGCATTTTTAGCATTGTGGCGGGCGGTGCAGAGTGCACCGCCCGCCACAATGCTAAAAATGAAGGATATGCCCGCCACTTTGGCGGGCACATCCTAATTCGCCCAACGGGACCCCCGCCCTTATGGCGGGCGGTCCAGGATGCCGATAGGGTGGCCTAATGAGGCCCTTTGTGTACACAATTGGAAAAGGAGAAAAAAGAGTGATTACAGCTACAAAATGAGGCCCTTAAAAAAATAAAAACATAAAATAAGGTTATATTGTTGCCATCCCAGGTATGAAAAAAACTTTTGTTGTATCTAGGTTTAGAGAAAGGTGTTGCCAAGGTGCTTTTTTCTAACACTCCTTGAAATCGGGTGAACCAGAAAGGCGGTGGACAGATTTCTGTTATAGTTGCCAAAATATGGAGCTCATAATATTTACTGTAGAAGGATAAAAAGCTGAGTGGATGCTCTGGGATGTGATACTCTGACAAAGAGGTCAACTTCCGATCGCCGCAGGGGGTTGCATTAGTCCCCTGAGCCACCACTTCCAGTGCACAATAATGGTTTGCTGCTTAGATGGATAAAACATATTACCCTATGTGCAAGGCAGAGGCCGATCTTGGTCTTGGCTTGGATCTTATGTCTCATTTACAACTTATGCAGAAGTCACATCAGTATTAAAGACCCTGGAAGTATCAACGCTGCTACTCACCGTTGAGACTACCAGCGCATTACAAGATCACCACTGAGAAATGAGGGCTAACATACATGAATTATTTTTTCTGCGCCAATTTCCTCCTTACAATTCCTCATTTGTACGTCATTTGACCCAATACATGTCTCCTGCTTTGAACAGGCAAAATGTCCAGATCAAAACTTGGGAAATGTCCGATGTGATACTGGCTGGTTCAAGAATTACTCAAGTCACTTGCACCAACCCCACCACTAACAAAACAATGTTTTTGTGTTTTCATTTTACTCAGTAGCAGTTAAAACATGGGGTGTGGAGTAGCATTGTCTGGCTGCAGTCTACACAGAGGGTTATCACTACTGCTTTTCCTTCAAACCACAAAAAGCATTACATAGTCCCATGTTAACCATTGGCTGAAAGTTTTTTTTTTGTTTACAAAGGAGATCCTTTTAAAAGATACCCTGTTTGGATTAAAAAGACCCTGAGTAGTGTGCACCCCTGCCCTCCATCCCCCATAGTAGATTTCTGGTTATTATTGACTTTACATTTGATCTTGTTGCACACAGCAATCACTGGAGCAATGTGACAGGGAATGCGGCCCAGATGTTGAACTCTGTGGTCGGGGTGGAGGGGGGGGGGGGGGGGTACACCAGTTGAACATCGTTACTGCGTTGGAAGACACTCATCTCAAGCCTGTGATGGACTGGCAGTGGTGGCAGCGTATGTTTGTGAATGCTGAACAAGATGTTTTCCCATTTTTGCCTGTCCAGGGATAGTTGCTTACTGGCCTCTCCAGTTTTAAATTGTCTGCCAATGTCGTACAACTGGGTCCTTCATCCACTCAAGTGGGACATTTGCCATGGCCGATTGTTGCAGCACAGGAATCTACTCTGGATCTCCAGAATCCAAGATCTAATGGTACATACAGTAGAGGAAGGAACACACTTGTCATAGAGTGGTGTGAATGTAGGGCTTCTTCCTAAACTCCTTCCTGGGTCGGAGACAGAGAGCCCCTTGTCCCCTTCCTGCTCTACAGTTTCCCAGAAGTGTTACCCCCCAAAGGTTGAGAGCTAGCAGCATGGGAAAGCCTCTCACTCTTTTGTGATTTTTGCTTTGGGTCTCACACAAGAGTACAAGGACTTTGGCTTGACCAGTATAGGAGGAATATGTAAGATCCAAAATTAAGGAAGTGCTTGAAACTGGTGCCGGTGAAAGACCTTTGAAATGCACAAACTCTGTCTGCAAACTTGGTATAAGTGTGGGGCAGAAACCACCAGCATTTATTTACGCCATGATTTCTTGTCTTCCAGTGCCGGGATCCCACTCAAGTGGAGTATTAGACAGTCCTTTCAGCCTCAAGGCTAGGGTCACTGACTGCTAACTCACCTTGCTAGATTCAGGAACGATAACCTGGAACTTCTTCTTCCTGCTAGAAAGATCTGTCTTGAATCTACCTTAAAGAAAGGATCCCACCAACTACTGGGGATAAGTAATGGAGTGTGATAAGCAGATAGTTCACAAAGAGGTGCTATCAAGATATCAAGGTGGTATCAGGTACGTACTGCCTTATCTACCTACGCCTGCTTCAGAGGTCTAACTGACCAATGCTAGTTGCATCTCCTGATATATCTGCTAACATTCAACATTCCAGATCACCTTCATTCTTTCAATGACAATACCACACACCTCCACCATTCATTACAAAATATCATGTTAAATATATATTAAACCAGAGGAGCCCAAATTAAAGGAAAGATAATGAAGGAAACTATACAACTAGATATACATACTAATTGTGACCTATATTACACAATTACTAAATGCATTATCGACTAATGACAAATTTCAGTGAATCACACAGAGCTCATTTTGTTTCTTTTTTGAAAGAGTGTGGCAAAACAGTATGGTGTGATTGGTGTGGTATTCCACCTTTAGCCTATGTCACATAGAACCCTGCCATGTCACTCAGTAGAGTGTTTGGTTCTTGGAATGTTTTCCCTTGACTGAGGTCCGTTTCTGCCTAGCTGAGGTTGAGGTGATCCTTTCCTACCTGTGGTTGTTAAGCTGTCTTCTACATGAATAAATCTGCTGAACCTACTTCCTGTGTAGCCTCATTACTACACAATTACTGGCGACGTTGGGAGCAGTGAAGTTCATGAAGACAGCGTTCACTCGCTTACTACAGTTCCTGTTTCGTGCAAAACCCGTTTTTGCCAACTTTAAAGAAGGTGTCTTTCTTCTCACTTCTTACTCGTGAGGAACTTCTTCAATCATCTTCAATTAACAGAGCTATTTGTGATCAATATTATTTGCAGCCTCCGCTCTTCAGCCAAACGTGAGTTATTTCCTGGATTTAATTACTTATAACTTGTGCTCTTACTTTCCGACCGCATTACCGAGCGGTGTATGGGCATTACAAACTTGAATCTCGAAATCGCTTACTTTGTGCATTTACAACTTTAAACCTGCTTCTTGTTTACATTTAAAACGACCCACCTCGAGCTTCCCTCGAGCGCCTGGCAGTTCCTTCGTTCTCCGAACCCTTCGAGAGACATTGCTCGAGTCTGCCTTTCTCCTTCGTCATCGGGCATAAGGAATTGCATTCTGGGTCACACGCGTCACTGCGCACGTCATCGCGCAGCTTCGACGCTCTTGGCGGCCATCTTACTAAAGTTTGAAGCGAAATGTTCGTTTTTTAGCAAATTTCTCGGCGATTTGTGCTACTTTGTCAGTTTTACAGCGCTACCTTCACAATTTGCTCAGCGGTTAAAGCGACTTAAAGAGTGATAAATATCACTAACTTTGATTTAAAAAAAAAAAAAAAAAGAAACTTGGAACTTTAAAATTTAGTTGAGCAAATCCTTTTCTACGGTGATTTGCACACCTTCCACATTAATATCTTTACTCCTCAGTGTTCATACTCGTTTAATTGTTTACATTGTTCCTATTTTCAGTTACTAATGTCTAATATTGCAGCACCACCTCATTTTCTTCAAGTTGCTGGCGATCCTCCTATAGAATGGGATCTCTGGTTTCCTATGTTTATTGCCTATGTGGATGTTTTAGAAAAAGAAGATTGCTCAGCAAAAAGAAAACTTGCTCTTCTTAGACATTGTCTTGGTGGTGCAGGAATAAAAGAATTCGATAATTTACCACCCTTAGATGACGCAGGTGATATGGATGTATTTAACAAAGCTTCCAAGCAAATGAAAATTCGTTTTGGCAGACGGATAAATACTGTTATGGAAAGATTTAAATTTTATTCTCGTGAACAGAAATCTGATGAAACCATCGAGGATTACGTTGCAGCTTTACGTTCACTTGCCTGCACATGTTCTTTTGAAACCATATCTTATGAGCAGGTTCTCAGAGACCAAATCATGATGAAAACAAAAAGCAAAAAGATCCAAGAAAGACTTTGGTTGGGTACTGAGACTACTCTTGCTGCAGTTGTGAATATAGCTAAGGGTATAGAACATTCAGAAATGTTTGTATCTGAGATAAGAGGAAAAAATCTTAAAATTAATGTTCCTGAAGTTGAAGTAGCTATTGTTAAATCTCATTCCAGTAATCCCACTTCAAACACCTTTATTCCTAAACCTGTTTTTAAGAAAGAATACGTAAGAAACGCTAGTGATAATAAGAATTTTACCAAAAGAAGTACTATAGTTTGTTACAGGTGTGGTAGTACTAACCACGTGGGTAACTACAAAGGTTGTCCTGCATGGGATAAAGTATGCATCAAGTGCAAAAAGAAAGGGCATTTTGGCAATGTGTGCAAATCTGGTCAAAGAATTAACTATATCTCTCCTGAAGAAGAAGAGGTTTTAAATAGTTTAAATTGCATACTTTCCATTGATGAATGTATCCAAAATAATTTTCCTTCTTGCACCATTTTTATGGACAACAAACCTATCGAAATTTTTGTTGACTCCTGTGCTTGGTACAGTATTATTGGTAAGGATATTTTCGAACATCTTTGGCACAAGAGGGAACTCTTAAGTCCTGACATATATCCTGGTGGGTACACAGGACGGAAAATTGCATTAGAGGGTTTCTTTTGGACCAAATTGTTTTTTAAGAACTGGGATGTTTTAGCAAAGGTTTATGTTGCTACCAAGGGTGTTTCCATCCTTGGTTGGCCTCATCAACGCTTGCTAGGTATCAAACTAGATCCTAATGCTGTTCCTCCAGTTTATGTTGAGGAGCCCCGGTTTGAAAAGCACGTCACTGACTCTTTAGTCAACTTGACTTTGAATACATCTAATGATTCTGATTTCACTAAAAGCATACTCAAGAATTTCCCCGAAATTTTTAATGATAAGTTGGGAAAATACATTGATTTCAAGCACAAAATAGTTTTAAATGACAATGCTGTTCCTGTCAGGCATAAAGTGAGAAATGTTCCTTTGGCTTACAGATCCAAGTTGAAAGATATCCTAGACGATCTAGTAAAAAGAAATATAATAGAGCCTATTGAATCTTCCCCTTGGGTTTCGCCCATTGTAATTTCAGTTAAAAGTTCAGGCGAACTTCGTTTATGTGCAGATTTGCGCAGTCTCAATAAGGAAATATGGATAGACAAACATCCTTTGCCTAATATACACGAGCTGATTTCTGCTTTGTCTGGTGCTACTGTGTTCTCCTCAATTGATTTGGCTAGTGCCTATCACCAGGTGGAGTTAGATGAAGACTCTAGGAAACTTACTGCCTTTGTCACCCCAGAGGGCATGTTCCAGTACTTACGCATGCCTTTCGGATTGGCAAGTGCGGCCTCCGTTTTCCAGCGCCTTATGAAAGAACTATTGACGGATTGCAAGGGGGCCATAGCTTTCCAAGACGACATTTTGATTTTTGGAAAAGACTTTACCGAACATGATGAGAATCTAGCTTTGGTTTTGGGAAGAGTTCGGTCCAAGGGTCTTACCTTGAAATTTAACAAATGTAAATTCAGGCAAGACAAAGTTGAGTACCTGGGCCACGAAATATCTAGTTATGGAATCAAACCCAAAGTTAATCATGTTCAAAACATTGTCAATGCACCCTCTCCCAACTCAAAAGAACAGTTACTATCCTTTTTAGGCTTGACTGAATTCTATGGCAAATTCGTCAAAAATTACTCTGATATTGTACATCCTTTGAGAGTTCTTTTAAAAAAAAATGCAAAATTTATCTGGGGTAAAGAACAAGAAAATTCTTTTGTTATTTTGAAACAAAAAATTGTAGAGGCTCCATTTTTGAAACCTTACTCAGTGGGCAAAGAATGTATTGTTTATGTTGATGCAAGCAACATTGGGTTAGGGGCGGTTTTAATGCAAAAGGATAATTCTGGTGAGTTTGTTGTCTCGTATGCCTCTAGAGCTCTACGTGACGCTGAGAAAAACTACTCTACCATTGAGCGGGGGTTACTTGCCTGCACGTGGGCGGCTCAGCACTTCAGACAATTCTTGTGGGGAACAAAATTCCTTTTGAAAACTGATCATAAGCCTCTTATCACTATGTTAGCTGCTGGTGGTGGAAGAGTTCTTACTGCTAGGTTAGCGAGACTTGCAGCCAAATTACAGGAATATCGTTGTGAGGTTGTGTACATTCCTGGACGTATGAACGTTCATGCGGATTGCATGTCGCGTTTTCCAGTCAGTGTAGAAGTTGGTGACAGTGTGGATTGTGATGTTGCCTATTCACTTGCAGATGTCAACATTATTTCAGACCAAGAAAGTTCTTTAATCCTTACAGAGAAGGACTGGGCAGAAGCTATGGAGAATGACTCTGTTCTGACTCAAGTTAGGAGGACTGGGCAGAAGCTATGGAGAATGACTCTGTTCTGACTCAAGTTAGGCAATTCTTGATTAGAGGTTGGCCCGAAGAAAGGAAACTTTCTGGAGAGTTGGGGTCATTTTATAAAGTTAAGGATGATCTTATGCTATGTCGAGACATTATTGTCAGATCAGATAAAATTGTACCTCCTTTTAGTTTGAGAGAAAGAATCTGCACATTGGCACATGAGGGGCACATGGGGATGTCCACCACTAAAAGAAGGATCAGGGAACACTACTGGTGGCCTGGTATTGATGCCATGGTAGACAGTTGGGTCAGGAATTGCTCTCCGTGTTCTTTGAGCGACAAGTCTGCAAAGAGCATTTCTGTTGACATTACTCCCATTGAATATGCTAACGGTCCTTGGAGGAGGTTAGCTATTGACATCATTGGACCGTTTAGCTATCAGTCTGGTAAGGTTATGTTTGCATTAGTTCTGATTGACTACTTCTCCAAGTGGCCTGAATTAAAGATTGTTGAGAAAGTTTCTTCTGAACATGTAATTGAATTTCTTGATGAGATATTTGCTAGGGAAGGCTTACCGGAGGAACTTATTTCAGACAATGGTCCACAGTTCATCAGCAATGAATTTGAGTGTTTTCTTAGGAATTGTGGTATTACCCACAAAAGGACCTCTAATTATTTTCCCCAAGCCAACGGCCAGGTTGAAAGGTTTAATAGAGTCATTAAAGAATCTTGCCAATTGGCTATTAAAAGCGGTTTGAAGTGGAAGAAAGCTCTTCAAGCAACCTTGTTAACCTACCGCTTGTCCCCCAATTCCGTCACTGGTCTATCCCCTTTTGAATTATTGCGAGGGAGAAAACCAGGTTCTCGTCTTTTACCTTGGTGGTTAAAAGGCGATACCCCCTATGAAGTAGACTTTAAGGTATTAAGAGACAAAATTCAGAAACACCAAGGAAGTATGATTCAACACTCTTATAAAAAGAAGTACAATACATGCAATGTCAAAATTGGTGATCTTGTTCGTGTAAAAATGGGTGGGTTGTTCCACAAGAACGTGTCTAGATGGTCTGATCCTATCAGGGTCATTGAAATTTTCAGCAAAGCTGTCAGAGTCGAAGGTGGGAAAATTTGGAATCTGAGAAGGGTCTCCTTATGCAAACCCTGTATTTCTTCTTCACAAAAGACTACTTTCCCAGAGAAATCTGTCTCAGACAAGCTGGTTTCAGACTTTGGCTCAGACCATAATCCAGAGGGCTTTTCTGGTATGCATGAAGTCTATGACAATTTAGAAAAGGTGATTGTAAATAATTCTGATGTTGTTATTAACTCTGATTCTTCACCTGCACCATGCGTTTCTGTAGACAATCTACCTAATGTACAATCTGAAGATACCTTGTTAAGACGCAGTGAGCGTGTGAAATATGCTCCTTCAAAGCTTAGAGATTACGTTAGATCTTAAGTGTTTTTTTTTCTTTTTGAGGGTTATCTTAGGCTTTAGTTTTTTTTTATTTATTTTTATTTTTTATTTTTAAGGGGGGGAGGTGTGTGGTATTCCACCTTTAGCCTATGTCACATAGAACCCTGCCATGTCACTCAGTAGAGTGTTTGGTTCTTGGAATGTTTTCCCTTGACTGAGGTCCGTTTCTGCCTAGCTGAGGTTGAGGTGATCCTTTCCTACCTGTGGTTGTTAAGCTGTCTTCTACATGAATAAATCTGCTGAACCTACTTCCTGTGTAGCCTCATTACTACAATTGGCTAAAGAAAGGCTCCTAAAAAACCAGAGGATTGGGGCTTGGGTTTTTGTTATATTTTTCCTCTCTTTCCCCTTCCCTTTCCTTTGTTGTGCTGACCGTTGAAGTACAGGTTCCCTTTACATGCATTATTGACTATTCCTTTCCCCTCTACTCCCCTTCTTTGTTTGGCACTTCCCTACAGTTAGCCCAGAGGGTACCTTAGAATGTTGGGGAATTGGAATGTGTCGGAACGTGGTAAGGAGTTGACGGTAGAACGTTGAGGGCGGTGAGAAGGCAGTTATTGAGCTGGTGCTGTGGAGAGAGGAGACCTAATAGATGCTGGAACTTGCCTCGTTCTTTTCAACAGTTTTGCTTAAAATTGGGGTGCCATTCTGGATCTTTTGTACAGAGTTTATTCTGCTTTTGTTCTCCAACAGAGTAAACCTGAGTTTTGTTTAGAACTTTGTGAGATATGACCTGATCAGGCAAAGTACTCATTGTGGCTGTTATTTCTTTACCAAATGTGAAGATTAGGGTTTGGGTAAATTAGTGGGTTCAATATCTATGTTTTATCTTTTAAAAGAACGAAGCAGACTGTACTGTGGGTGATTATCTATATGTGTGGCTTGCACCTACACCTTCTTCAACGACTTCTGGTCAGGACTCCTGTCTCCCATCTTATCCACTGCTCAAATTAACTAACAATTCCCTATACTAATTCACCACTAATCGTTTTTGGGTTCCGGAGTAGTGTGCTACTCTCCGAAATGCACTTCGATGCCTTGTCAGGGGTAGTAAGTGCTATATAAATGCAATTACAATTAAGCTCTTGTGTTTTATTATTTACAGATGCCCAGCAACATCTGCCGGAGTCTATGATGAACCTAAGGGAAGGCAAGGTACGTGATATTGTTTTTTATTTAAACAAGCCATATATATTAATGGGGACTTATTTTTATAGGGTCCTTCTCCTGCCCATTTCGATTCCTCTTGCATCATCATCATTTCGCAGCAAACGCTCTGGTAATACACGGGGTACCAGTCACTCTTGGCGCCTTTTCTCCCCAATTCTACACTGCTCAGTGTTGGCCTATTGAAACGAGTGTCACTTTCTGATTGGCCATGCCATGTATGTATGTGCTGTATAGCTGAACACTTATAAGGCCCCAAAGGCGAGACCTATTGGCTATGCTTGTTGTCTTAGCACTCGACCCACTAGTGAATACCATTAAACAAGCAGACATTAAGGGCATGTCTACACCAGCACAAAACCCTTTTCAACACAGACGATATTCAAGTAGCACTGGCTGACCCCACACACTCTATCATGCACCTCGTTGCTCTTATTTGTAGGTTTTCTGAACTCTCGGGATATTGGATTACCTGGAGCAAGTGTGAGGTCTTACCTCTCAGAAATCCCCCGCAGCGGCTGCGATAGCACCACACTCCTTTCGATGGAAACTTCAAGGTTGAAAGATGGTATTAAATGGAAGGCTTAGTTATGTAGCTGTAGTTGAAGGGAACCAGCAGATATACTGGATATAATTAATAATAAGATAGCATGCTATTTTACTCTTAATTTATCATTATTGTGGAGAACACAAATGACAGAAATTAACATAGCACGTCGTCTTAATGACATTTTTACTATGTTACCCTGGAAGATTCCCCAAAAAATTCTGGTGGAAATACCTAATAGAATAGTGTTTTTGTTGGGGGTGCTGCAGGTTAACCTAAGATGCACTGTGGGGGGTTAAGATAAAAAATGCACTATTAGGGGTGATTGGAAGCCTTGGGCCTCATTATACTTGAGACAAAAGAAAAAGTTTGTGATCACTGGTCTTACTGGCAATGTCCTTTGGTTGGCAAAGACCCATTTGTTGAAAAAAGGGAGTTGGACACACATAAGGGCTCCACTTTCGAGCAATGGTAGGTAGGTCTGGCGGCTCAGTGGACTAATGCGTCCACTGCGGGGACTGATGTTCAACCTCATGGTCACAGGTTTAAATCCTTGTGGATCCACTCAGCCTTTCATTCATCTTAAGCTGATAAAATGAGTACCATTGAGTTAGGTAACAATAAACATCTGCTATTCAGTGCCAAGATGCCTAGGGGTGAATGTGCACTTTACAAATACACATGTCATGTTATAGGGTTTAAGGAACCTAGCTACCCAGTCTTTATCAGTACGGGGGTGAGCATCATAGATCAATTAATAGCAGCTGCCAAAGTAAAGCCATTTGTAATCCCCTAAGCTGAATTTGGGCTGCCCAAAATGCACCACTGGCACCACCGACAATTTTCAAGCTGTCTTGCTACAATGCTAGGAACTCCACTGATACCGGTCTCGAAATCGAAACTTCAGTCTCACTTGGAGGCATCGGGGACCCACAAAGGAGTAGTTTTGGGACAATACTGAATTATGACGGATAACACAGTCTGACACCCAGTGGCATGTAAATTTAGGGACTGGTGGTCACACAGACTCAAGATAGAATATAGAGAAGAAGTCTGGGGATTTTGAAAATAGGTAATGATTCCTCGGACATTTCCTGAAACTTAACAGTGCTGCTCTATGACACCTCTGTGTACCCGAAGATCATGCCTCTCTATGGACGATGGTTTGCTACAGCAATGGCTGTGGTCAGGTTTTGTGTACTAAGATTGTGGAGAACTGTGCAATGTCCTTTGGTAGGTCCTTTGGTAGATATTTGGATGCAGGAAATGGTCCACATGGCCTCCTACGAAAAAGCAATGTATTATTTTTCTGATCAGATGCTTACGTTTGAGAAGATTTGGTTTTTTTTCCTTAGGCTTTAGGAGGAAATTTAGAGCCATATTTATCATTATTTCATGCAACGCAGCAAGAAAACTTGCTGCACTGCCCTGCACTGCGCGAAACAGAGGGGGTAGGAATGCCCCATATCTATCAAGATATGGTGCATTCCTGCTCTATGTCTAGGTTGGCACAAAAACTGCTGCCTTGCACCAATGCAGGAACTCATGCACCATGGTTCAAGGGTGCCTGTGTTACAGGCAGGATTGTTTTTGTGCAGGAAAGGCTACCTTCCTGCTCAAAAACAATCCTTTGAGGCTTTGTTATCTTAATATGTATGCTGCATTCAGCAATCAGCAGCACACATAGAAAGAGGAAAAAAAACGAGAATAAATAAACATATTTCTCCTTGTTATGCTTCGCCAGAGAAGGCGTAGCATTCTGACGCATTTCCAGGTCTATCAGTCTAGTTAAATCTGGGAATCCTTCAGACCCCATGAGTGTGTGAACACCAACACTCCACCCATGGAAAGGCTCCCAGGGCAGAGTAACACAAGACAGTGACTTGCGCTCCCTTGCATTACTCCAGATATACCAAGCCACGCAGGGCCATGCAAAGTGACCGTGTGTAGTTTAGTAAATCTCATCGAGGTTTTGCGTCGCCCTTGCGCTACCTTACGTGGTGCAAGGACGACACAAAACTTTGATAAATATGGCCCGACCCTTTGCAGACAAGAAGCCCATGTCAGGGGCTGCTCTAGGCTCATGGTGGCCCTGGGCAGGGAGCGTAGGTAGGGGGCTCCGAAAGAGGGGTCTGGGCGGGGCGGAGTGCCGAGGCCAGTGAAGAGGGGGGGTCCAGGGTGTTTGGAAGTGGAACAGAGCCGGAGGGTGCTAAGTCCCTGCCAGTGGCCGCCACGCAAATATGTATCCATCCTCAGAGGATTATTATATTAAGGATATATTTTGACATGGTGGCCCCTGGGGTTTGGTGGCCCTGTGCAGGTGCACAGCTTGCACATGCCTAAGGCCGCCTCTGCCCATATTGGTGGTAGTGGGGTACATCCCACAAGGTCTCATTTCTATTGACAGTACTCGACCAGTGACGACAGTACCGATGGGACGGGCGGACCTCCTTAAGGTTTATGCTTAACAGTGGACCACTGAAATGTTCCCACACAATCTGCACCTAATTCTGCCTCAGATGAACCGCGTTTAGGAATGATGTGTGTAATCTCCACTAAATTAATCTGGAAATAAAAACTTTTTGAGGGGGCAAGGAGGGAGGGAGTGGAAGAGGTAGGGAAAACATAGAGGGGGGACGAGTTGGGACTAGTACACTGTGTTATCTCACAGCTTTGGTCTTAACTTACAATTGAAATGTTAAAACTGGTTTTATGGACCATGAATTTGTTTTCTCTCTTCAATAACACATTATTAAAAGAAGTGTCTATTTAGAAGAAACAGCGAGCGCTGAGTTACTGAAAAATATAGCAGAAAATACAGATGCGTGCCTAAGCAGGGGTCCCCCGACCTCGCACTAAAAGTTAATGATGCTGTCTTCCACGGAAGGAACATCATTTTATCAATAGTGTTCTCTCTAACTCCCAGAATAAATTAGCTTATGTGAAGTATACACAATGCTGCCCTCAGCAGAACATAAACTGTTGTAATAAATGGTGTGCTTCTTTTCTTCTTTATTATCCAGTGGTAGATGTGGTTTTCAAACTGCTGTTAGTAGCTCTTTGTTGGGCTTGTCTTTGTACTGTGTGAATGCTATTCTTCTAAGCTCTAAGTGCCATCTTAAAATACCCGCAGCTTTGATAACTCCATGATGTAAACATAATTGGGCTGCAAATAGGGAAAACATTTTCACCAGACAAATGATGATGCATTATTTTCATCATCTGCCGAATATTTTCTGGGGAGTGAGATGTACCTGCTGTAGAAAAAAATGATCACCACTGCTCATGAATCAGGATTAGTTAGGCTGTCAGGGTAGGGTGAAATTCCTAACCCCCTCATTGCCTGCGTACAGTAGTCAACAGGTGAAAGGTGTCTAATTAAAGGCTGCAAAATATCAGAAGCTGCAATGTAAACCTTATGCAGCATTCTTAGTGAACTTTGATTCATTACAGCAAGACACTTTTTGATTGAAATGTGCAGATTGTTCCCCGGATCACAAGCTATGATGCAAGTGTGTTAAATTAAACCCATATTGTTGCTCAAAACACTGTAGTCCGTAACCCACATAATTCTAGTGGTCACGTGTATACTGCAAAATTGGACTATATTATAGGCCTGATTATGATGTTAGTCGGAAAGCCTCCGACCGACGGTCGGATTCCCCAAGACCGTGTTGGAACCCATTGTAATCGGTCGGTTGGAATTGTTTCCGCCTGACCGATTATGATGCTCGCGGTCATTCGATCATTCAGAATCAGTTCCGAACGGCACTCTGAGAATCCAAGTCGGTCGAAGCCGTTTCGTACAGCTCTCCGGACAGCGTTTCCCTCCGACCGACCGATAACGATGTAGGATTCCAACAGCCTTTCCGACTCTGTCTTTCAGACACAAAAAGGCTGTTGGACTCTGACTTTGGGGGCCACTAGCTGGCCCCCTTTTATCCTGAGGCCTACAGTTTGGGGTCGGGACCCCCCCTATAAAACCATGTACAGTGTGGCAGGCACCATGGGTTGCCCGCAACATGGTGAAAGGTTTTCTGCAGACACCCATTTTCTCCATAGGAGCCTGTGTTCTCGGTCGGAAGTTGGAACACAGGCTCCCATTGAAGTCAATGGGAGTCCTTCCGAACGGTGTTCAGAAGCATCATAATTGGTCGGTGGGAACTGCCGACCACAAGTTGGTCAGAACCGAATCCAGAGGAGTTGGGCGGTTTAGTTTCTGACCGACATCGTAATCAGGCCCTTGATTGTAGCCAGATGATCATGATCAAGTTCATTTATTTGAGAAGTTTTTTTAAATTATTTATTGGACATATAAACTATTGAAGTTTGCTGATTCTCATGGACGCCCCTCTAGGCTCCTGTAGAAATATACATGGCTACGGCTACTCATATTTCACACAGGGTTCTGTGGTCTCTAAGGATGTTTCCCAAAAGACAAGCAATACGTAGGGTAAGTATTTATCAAACCACCATCTGCCATGTTAGCTGTCAAATCTGTTAGGATGCCAATTAAAGTCCAACTATGTTCATAAAACCTTCCATTCATTTGTTGGGTAAGTCATCTACATGTCTTTTTGTGAAACCTCAAGCAAACAGAAGTTAACTGTTCACAAACATGAGTGAGAAAACCTTCTCTGTGACTTGGACCATCAATCAAAGGGGTGCGAGAACACCGATGTGGTATTCTTGAGCCCAAAATTACCAGGAATGTCAGGACTGGTAATTCTGGGGTGCCGTAATACCACAGTATTCCAACTTGCATCAAAGGTCAGCTAAGAAGCTGGGGTCTGTACACTCTGCAGTAATTCCTCATTATTTGGCTCTTCTCCACCTGCTAAATATGCAGAAGCAGGAAAGTGACAGTTCATAATTCCCATATCTCCCGTCATCCAAAATTTGGTAAAAGTTACAAAGAAGGATTTTATTGTCCTGGGAAGCGAAGACTATTTCTGCGGTAGTTGATGTTCAGATTATTCACACAAAACTCTTTGTAATAGCAAAAACTGCCTCTTTACTCTACTATTCTCTAGGACACCAAGCAAATAAAAATTGTGTTTTCAAAGAGAGTGTCTATAACTTCTCATGAGGTTCCTGAAACCTAAAAACCATGAAAATGGATACTTGTATTAGCAGGCAACACTCATGTTAACCCAGCAACTACTGTATTGGAGACCCTCAACCACACGTTCACAGTCTGCAGTGTATATAATCTTTGAACGTGTGGTTGATATTCCTGAGACCCTGGAATTGAGACCTTTGTGGTTCATTCTCCCCCCCCCCCTTTTGATTGATGATGAGTATCGCTTGGAAGCTGAATGAACCTCCGCTTCTCCCTCCATTTGTTTGATTTGAATCCAGGACTACTCCAACAGGTATTAACACTATGAAGCACATTTAAAATGGCACATTAGGCTTTGGTGTTCTCCTAGAATGAAGCACCAATCTCCCAATTTCTTCACACTAACATCAGTAAAAGTATGACCTTCATCTTCCTCTCAAGGGCAAAAGGAAATGACAAAGTAAAGTGACGGAAAAACAAGTTGCCAATCAAAGTACTGTTTCAAATGCTTCCCATGTGCACCACATAACCTTTGCCTTTCTTCTTCACCCATCCCTCTGTCTCAATACCCAGTGTTTTTGAATCCCTCTGAAACAGAGCACTCTTACGGCTCAGTGCTGCATCCCCACCGAGGGGGCGAGTCCTCCTCCCCCTCCCTCTTCTTTCACTGCATCCCTTTACCTTTAAATTACACCACTGACCATGTGTTTTGGTGCCTAAAAAGGTTGTTGTTTACTCAAACATAACATGGTTTCACATTTCGCAATTGTATTGGTCATTCATAAACATCCACGTTAACGCATACTTTCATTGTCTTTGTAATTATCTCTGCATATTCTTTACCAGTATGCCCTCCCAGACACTTTATTATATTGCGGGGTGGCGGGGAGGGGGGCCATCACCCGGGCTTCTGTGTCTGCCATTCCAGGCTTCAACTTGCTACCGAATTTGGTGGTGTCCGTCAGGACCTGCCCGGGCTGCAAGTGCCGTTCCGCTTGCCCTGGACCCCTTGTTGTCCCCTCACCTGCTACTCAGGGCCCCTGCCGTGTGGCATCCCAAGGACCCTGTGTGAGCATTTAATCTATTCTGCCTGAGGCATCGTCCTGACATTTCGCTCCGTCAGTACCCCTGCCATGAGGCCTCACAAGGGCCCTATGGGAGCATCATATCTACTCCGTCTGTGGCTGTGTGCCGTCCTGAGGTCCCTCAGTGTCCCTTCTGTGAGGTATCCCAAGGACACTGTGTGTGCCTTCTATCTACATCTAGTAATTTTCTCTCTTATGCATATCTTTCCAGGGTTTCTTCCGCCTCACCTCTATCTTTGCGGCTGCGACACCCGCGTCCTTTTAGTGTGGGTGGGTGTGATTCCTTCCTGTCTTCTGGCGGGGGGTTATGTGTTTAGTTCGGGCCCTGAGCCCCTTTTTATACCTCCCACGCGCTCGCCAACTCGCCCCCGAATTGGATGGGGCCGTGGCCTACCCTGGGGCAACCAATCCTGGTCGCCCTTTCCTCGTGGGCTTCCATGATGGGGGTTTTTCCTGCCCCCGGGCGGCATTTGTCCTGGGTGCCATCGGGTCCAGCTTTGTCTTCCCTGGCCGGGGCTTCAACCCCACCCAGTGGGCGAGTCCTACTCCCCCTCCCTCAACTTTCACTGCGTCCCTTTGCCCTTAATTTACATCACTGACTGCGTGTTTTGGTGCCTAAAACGGTCGCAGTTTATTCAAACATAACATGGTTGTACATTTCGCATTTGCATTGGTCATACAAAAACATCCATGTTAATGCATATTTTCATTGTCTTTGTAATAATCTCTTTACATTTTTAGCCGTTATGCGCTCCCAGACAGTCTATATTGTGTGTGTGTGTGTGGGGGGGTGGGACCCCATCGTCTGGGTTTCTGTGTCTGCTGTTCCAGGATTCAACTTGCTACCAAATTTGGTGGGTGTCCATCCGGACCTGCCCTGGTTGCAACTGCTGTTCCGCTTGCCCTGGACTCCTTGTTGGCCCCTTGTCTGCTCCTCAGGGCCCCTGCCGTGTGGCATTCCAAGGACCCTGTGTGAGCATTTTATCCATTCTGCCTGTGGCTGCGTCCTGACATTTTGCTCCCTCAGTACCCCTGCCATGAGGCATTCCAAGGGCCCTGTGGGAGCATCACATCTACTCTGCCTGTGGCTGTGTGCCGTCCTTAGCTCCCTCAGTGCCCCTGCTGTGAGACATCCCAAGAACACTGTGTGAACCTCCCAGTTACCTCTAGTAATTTTCTCTCTTATGTACATTTTTTCTGGGTTTCTTCCGTCACGCTACCTTCGGTTTCATGATTGGAGGGAGCTCCCCTTGCTCTCCCTTTCCTTCCTGTTTTATGAAAAACCCATCTGCTCTAGTACCCCACAATGTTTAGCAAGAACATATCTATCCCCACCTCTGTTAGGTGATCCCCGTCCTCCAGAGAATAACCCCGGGATTTCAAGTTGAAGAAACTGTGTCTCACAAACCCCCAACCATTGGCTCTACATATTTTTGCCATGGTGATATTCAGTTGACGTCAAGACTACTCCACTGCACCCAGATCCAAGGCCCCTCTCCATACTCTGCGCACTATTATCTCTGAAAAAAATTACTTCGGCTGGGCGCACCAGTCCTGCCATGGCTGTAAGGCCTTCCTGCATTTTTTCCAGGAGGCCCCTCATTCCTAGTGCCACTGAAAATTGGGCTCCTTCACGCTGACCACTTCTCTGGCAGCTACCATGTATGTTGTGAACCCGTCCATGTCCTGCTAATCCCACTCAATTTTTGGCCATGTCTGCATTAAGTATGGGCGAATTTTGCGAATCTCGTTTTCGCGAATTTTGCGGATTTGCGAACTCGCAATCCGCAAAATCCGTGAATTCCCACGAATTTGCGGATTTTTTTTTTGTGTTCGCAAGTGTTTCTGCAAGTTCGCGAGGATTTGGTACTAGTTCGCAATTGCGAACTTACTTGGCGGCTCGCAATGGTCGCAACTATGTTGTTTCTACGTCTGGTTCATCATCACAGCCTCCCAGCACCCTCTGTTTCACCACTGCCACCCTCTCTTTGACCCATGCCACCCTCTGTTACATCAATGCCACCCTCTGGTTCATCATCACTGTAGAAGATGGGGGGGAGAAGCAAGCCCACCTGCCCTGCTTGAACTGACACAAATTAATTTGGGGTTAGTTTATTAACAACACCTGCCCTGCCCAACTGACAATAATGAATTAGGGGCTAATTAATGTGTCACTGAATTTGAAGTTCCAGCCTGGCACCTGCTTGTCTGCTCCCTTAGCTGTAAATCAGAACCTTTGTGGCATACAGTTAAGGTCAGAGCAGGGTCACACAATAGTTGCAAGCAGGCAACCGAATTCTGGAGGGCCCCCTCAGGAAGCACTACAGGGAACCGTTACAAATCATGAGGTTGACCTTTTGCACCTGCTCATTGCTTTTGCTTTGGCAAAAATCGCTTTTCGTTTTTTTTCACGCTATTCGCGAGGCGCGGCGTCGTGCGAAACCGACCGCGGAAGCCGCCAATTCGTGCGAATGAGCTTTATATTTTTTTGCGGCTTGTTGTTTCGCGCGTTTTTTTGCAGTATTCGCGAGCCGCTTGCAGCGCAAAACGCGAATTTACCCCAAGGTCGAGTACGGGCGCGGCCATTTTGTTTGCGTGACGTATTTCCGTTTCCGCCCGCTATGTATAATCTCGCGCAGTAAGCGCATTGCGAGTACAAGTTTGCACGAGATCGCGAGGAAAATCTCGTGCGAACTTACTTTTGCGCTCGTGAACGGGCGGCCATCTTGTTTTTCATTCATTTCCTGTGTCTGGGCATGGTGTTTAATCCTCTTGCTATCTTTGCCATCCTTTGCTTGTTTTCAGTTTTTTTTAAACTATTTTTCTTCTTATCTATCCCTCTCTTTTCCTAGCTGTATATTTTTGTCTTTTCTGCTATTTTTCTTTACTTTTAAACTACTTTTTTAAACTCTTTTCTTTTCTTCTTCCCTATCCTATTCCTTCTTAATTTTCTACTTCCTACCTTACCTGCCCAGACCATGGTGAAGCCAGGCGCCGTGAAGCTGCCCAGGCACTTGAGGGCCGCAGCGGCGGCGGGGAGGAGGAGTCCTGGACCCCGTGCCAGGTCAGCATGCGGTCGATTGAGGGGGGAGCAGGTGACGCGACGGGAGATCTTCAACCCGGAGGAAGTGGGCGCGCTGATCTACTTCGTCCAGCCCCGCCTGCCCAGGACCATCGCGGGAGTCGGCAGGATCGCGGCCGGCGGCTACAACATCCGGGAGCGCCGGAAGCGGTGGGAGAAGGTGTGCTGGGCCATATCCCACCTCTACGGGGTCCAGCGCACCTACAGCCAGGTCACCCACCGCTGGACGGACCTCCTGGACCGGGAGCGCGACCTGCTGGACCAGCTCGGCTTGGAGATCCCCGGGCTTGGTGAGTAGTAGTAGCTATTTCATCACTCACTACTATGATGTTTTCTCCTGCTCTGTGTTGTTGTATTGCAAATATTAGTTTTTTACATGGAGCAAGCCAATAATGCCGCTGATGACGATTACATTGTAGTTAAATTATATTTCAAAATCTTCTGTGCATTTCAGGTGCACTGCCCTCTTTCTCAGTGGCGTTGCTACTATGCTTATTTGTTTTCTATTTTGTGGTCTCATTGGCCTGAGTAACTATTATGTATGAGTGTACTTTACAGAACTGCGTAATGCTAGACACTAGGGGGCAGATTACATTTACAAGCCCCTTGCGCCACGTTTACGTTGCCTTGCGTGACGCAACAGCGGCGTAACCGTGGCGCATCCCTGCGAGTCATTTACAGCATGACGCATCTAGGGAGATGCGTCACGTTATAAAGCCATGGGCCTGCACCACAATGGGTGCGTTCCTAGTACGCAGGGTGGGCGGTCCGGCGGCTGTGCGCCTCGCAAAAGTGCCTGCGTGAAATCTACAAGATTTAACGCAGGCACTTCTGCGACGCTGCTACGTCAATTCAATTCCTTATGCCTGCTTGAAGCAGGCGTAAGGACTGACACAGCATGTTAAGTATTGGGTGGCCCTGAGCATTACTGGAGTTGCATTGCGTTGGCGACGTGACTCCAGCGATGCATCGCTCTTACGTGACGAGATGCGTCACGCAAGTGCCTACCCTTGCGCCAGGGCGCGCCGCATTGTAAATGAGGCGCATCTGCCGTGTCGCAAGGGTAGTTTTGCGTGACGCATTTGATCTGGCGCATCTCTGGAGATGCGCCAGAACGCGTAAGTAAGTATGCCCCTAAGGGGCAGAATTGCAATTACCGTTGCATCCCTGCAAAGTAGCAGGGATGCGCCATTAATTGTGCGGCCCGCTACCACCACCAAACATGGTGCGCCGTATTTGCAATGCGGTGCACCATGGGCCCAAAACGTCACCGAAGCTTTACTGCTGGAGTTGCGTCGCAACGATGGCGCAGCTCCAGCAATGCTCTGGGGTACCCTATCTCCCCAATGCTGGATCAAGCCGTACGTCTGCTTCAAGCAGGTGCAGGGTTTGTGTCCTAAAGGTGACTGATTGAAATTTTGTAGATTTCCCTCAGCCACTTTTAGGATGTGTTTCAGCGCAGGAATGCCCTCCCTTGCGCCGGAACGCCCCCTGATGGCGCAGGGCTTTATAACGGGATGCATCTCCCAAATGCGTCACGTTGTTATAATATTATACACCGCACCATGGCGCCTCTTTTGTTTAGCTGCTGCGTCACAAAAGTCACGCAAGAACGGAGCAAAAGAGCCGCAAGGGGCTTAAATCTGCCCCTTCCTTTGTACCCCTGACAATAAGAAAAATAGTGGCGGTGGATTGATAGTTTGACTATTTAAATGACTGGTTATGTAGCAGGCAACTGTTAGTGTTGTCACTGATCTGACTGAAATCACAATGGAGTTTGTCTGTCACTTTGCGTCTTGCCTGCGGACTGCTGCCTGCCAGTCCTAGGTGAACCTTTCAGTACTTTGTTTAGTGAGTTACGTGACTTTCGAAGTCACAGGTCCGCAAATCAATGAAAACTAACCCTAATCAATATAATTTCGCAGAAATATTTTGTTATTGTTGTTTTGAAATGTTTGATTTGGTTGACATTGACAAGCAACAATCATCCATGTTTTCTGTTCTTTCTTTCATGTTGTACGTCAGCTCCCCCCAGGGGCGAGGGGAGGACACAGGAGCAGCAGGCGGCGGATGCTGTTGAACAGAGCCAGGATCGGGCAGGCGAGGGCTCCTTTGCTGGCCCCAGTAAGTTTTCATTTTAGACTAGTACCTATTTTTCCTAGCGTTCCTCATTTGATTTTTTCAAAATCGTCTTTGATCTTCTTGTAGACTGTATCTAAATTCTTATCCTGCCTGTACTATGACTCCCTGTGGTATTACTAGATTATTCTTATTAGTCTGTCTGTGTAGCTAACTAAGATTGCACGGTTGGCGAAACTCCCATTCTAGTCAGTAATAGCTCTATCAACTTAGTGCAGTCCTCTGGGATTGTCCATAATGTCTTTTGAAGTGTTCTATCTGCTTTGAAAATTCCCAACTATAAAATGTGAATGACCACCAAGAAAGAATAAGATACTACCTTTTGGTTTGGATAGGAGGACAATCCATACCACTACAGTGGCGCGGACAATTCTTCTGCAGAAACAGAACTATGGACAATAAATAGTGCATTGCTTATCAATTATAATAGGCGCTGTTAGAGTTTCCACATACCTCTGTGATAACAGACTTTGAACCCCCAATGTCCTTACTGACTGACTACATAGTGTGGCACAGTCATTTACCTCCCGAATTCATCGATCATTGATCCCCAATGATGATCATCCAACGTAGCTGAAGAGTACGGAGTCAGAGTCAAGAAGTGTCAGAGGCACAGACTCATGCTTGCAAAAATTGCAAAACCTTTCGCTCAGTCACTCTAGTCTGGACCAAAAAACACAGAGTCTCTCTAAGTTTAAAAGCTTTATTAAAAGTAAACACATTTATTAAAATGAAGTCATAATAAAAAACGAAACGTTTAACTGAGAATGGAAAAGTGGTTAGTGCTGACGATTAATTGAAGACATTTCTTGTGGTCGAGCCGAGCTCTCACCTTGTTTCAACTTGATCTTGTTGTTAGAAGTCCATCTTCTGTCTGTGTGGAAAAAAATGGTGCGTGTTAAAAAGCCAGCCTTCATCAGTTGTGCCAAAAAGTGCTGCATTACATTGTTTTCACATGTCTTCATTCCTAGACCAAATACTAGTGAGTGGTTTATTCTAACATTCTTAAATGTACTTTGTAGGTGGAACATCTGGTGGCGGGGCCAACGCGGATGTGGTGGTGCTCGACACGGAGGCGGAGGGCAATTCCTCAGGGGAGGATGCGGCGGTTCCAGTGCCGGCTGTGAGAGTTCAGACGGTGGTGGTGGTGGCGGGCAGAGGTAAGCTCTTATATATTCCTTACTTATTGAGATTGAAGAAGTGGCTGGGAAGGAAAGAATATGAGATGCATGGCTGGGTGAATGATGAAGCAATGATTGGTGGAAGGACAACAGCCTGGGTGGGTGACACAGAAACTGTATGTGTCCATATACCTGGATCATGCTACTATCTGACTCTTAGATAGCATATGTGTATCTAGAGCAGGGGTACTCATAGTACGGCCCGCGGGCCGGTGGCGGCCCGGCAAGCCTTCCATGGCGGTGCGCAGACCTTGCAGACAATCACTGCTCCCCCGGCCCCGACAGAGCAGAGTGGAGATGCAGGGCCACAAAGAGGTGAAATAGAACAAAGCCTCTGCTCTGTGGGGCCGGGCAAGCAGTGATTGTCAGGGTGGAGATGCAGGGGCGCTACAACAAACAAAGCCTCAATAATATGTTAATGGTCTTTTAAAGACATGTTAAGTACTTTGGTGTGGCTGTCTGTGTGTGCGCATTGAGGAAGCTGTCTCAGCCCGGGCTGAAGGCTTACACAGACAGACACACACACACACAGTGAGATGACAGAGGGGGAGGGAGAGGGAGGGCAGGAGGGAGAGAGAGATGAAGAGGGAGGGCAGGAGGGAGAGCATGAGGGAGAGAGATGTATGTAAATGCTGGGTCTGGTGGCTCAGTGGATGAAGGCATCTGCTGCAGGGACCTGTGTGCAACCTCATGGTCACAAGTTTTCGTTTTGCTTTAGCCCCGCCCCCTCTGACTCCGCCCCCACCAGTGCGGCCCTCGGCCACAAACTACACTGTAAATTTAGCCCCTGAGAGAAAGTTTGTGAGTACCCATGATCTAGAGAGAGTAGACGGTCAGTGGATGAACTAAGTGTAACTTTGAAGAGCATGTAACACTGCACCTGCACGTCCGTTCCAGTGTAGGAAAGGCAAGGAAAAGAAGTTTTAATTTTGTCCAAATACTACCATCAATAGTAGCAGTAGTTTGTATTGCAAGTACAGCATAGATTTGGTTATTACGGTGGCCACTCCCTACCTCTCTTAATAAGTTTAGTAGTACTCAGTCATTCATGTGCGGATGTATCACTGGTCACTCAATAAAAAGCAAAGCACCTAAAGTCATCCCATATGTAAGCAAAAACATCCCATGTGAAGTGATAGATAATCAGATTATTTATCTTCTTCATTTTTCCATTTCTAGTACTCATTTGCACTGTAGGGTGAAAGTTAAATTAATTAAGCAGTAGCCCTTGTAACAGAGTATTCTCAGTGCCACCCATAATAGAAAAGTAAGAGCTTCACCACCTGCATGTACTGGACCGGTACAGTAACGCAAGTCTAGGTCACTCATCATGGCGTGCGTCTCTTTTTCTCGGGTGCAAGTTCACTGCGCTGGCATTATGCCGGCTTGCAGAAGATAACGTACCAATTTTCCTAAACAAGAGACAAGAAGAAGAATAAGACTGGTGTACTTTCATAGTCGACTCCAATGGAAGTCCATAGTGCTCGTAGAATTTGTTCCTTAAACTCCCACTAATGTTAGAGCAAGGATGAAGAAGTGGGAGGTTAGATAGATACTGGCCTCAATAGTTATGTAATGCGCTTGCAAGTTGCTAGTTGTACTGTCTGCAACACAAATTTCTGCTAAATGATTGAGTTAATCTTAAAGAGCATTGGTTACAGACTATGTCTTTCTTTCTTCATATAGATGCTCCTTCCAAACGAACAAGGAGGAAGGAGCTGGCTAGAGCGGCCCGGCAACGGAGGATCGATGCCACTGTTGCGGAATACCGGCGGCTGGTGGCCCTGGAGGACGAAGAAAGTGTGCAGTCGACCACAACAACAACGTCGTCTGCATCGGCCTCCGTGCCCCCACGGGCTTCCACCCAGCACAGTGCTCCACCCAGACTGAGCCGGGCTGCCAAAGCCAAACGCCACCGCCGAGCAGCAAGGACAACAGCTGCCTCTCACAGCCATTGCACCTGCAAGGCAGTGAAGGCATGCCTGCGCCGCAGTACCCTGATGGTGTCCCGCCTTCAGCAGGAGCTCCACCACTTTGCAAACGTGTTGGAGGGGCTCTGCGTAGAGCACGCCTTGCTCCGCCAGGAGCATGATGCCCTGGCCCAAAAAGTAAACAGCATCCACCCATAGTGTCCCTTGCCCCTTTTTTAGAGACTTTGGGGGGTGGGAATTGGGAGTTGGGTTTTTGGGGACTTTTGAAGGACAATCGTTGGGGTTAGGGAGGGTCTTGCGGGAGATTATTTTGTTAGGTATATAAATATACTTTTTCAAACTTTATCTGAGCATACCTGTTTTTTACTGCTTGCCTGGTGGGTGGGGGTTTAACAGTGACTTTGTTTTCCTGAAAGTTTAGTTCCATTTTCTTCCTTTAAGTGTAAATGCCCAAATGTTTTCAACACTAAGTGCCTCTCACAGAGTAAGTGAAGTGAATTCAAGAGTCCTAGGACTTTAGTAGTACTATCGTCTCTCCTAATACTCCATTATACCCCCAAACCACCAAACGCTTATCTTACCTGTAATTTGTGTTTGAAAGTAGGGCTAGACCCAGGGCTGGCTCCACGGGAAACAGCGAATAAGGTTGGCAATCCTGGGCGGATAAAATTTCCTCATAGCGGTGGTACTAGTGGTGTGACACAGTGGCAGTTGCATGCCTATGAAAAAAAAGAAAATTATATCTGGTTTGTCCTCCTGAGCAATTCAACGGTACAATAGAGAATATAGCAGGTGACAGAAGTACACTAGAACAGTGCCACATTGTAGCCTAACAAATGGTAAAGTATAACTACTAATTCGGTTGAAGTTCTTTGACATTAGCCATGGGTCTTTGTCAAGCAGAGTAAGAATATATCCTCGGATTTCTTCACCAGCCTGTTGCTATCACCTTATCCTCCCCAGCAAGTGTGTGGATTTATTGCTGTAATTTAGTCACACATCAATCAAAACCACACAGCCCGGGGGAAGAGGGTTAGGGTTTGAAAAATGGATGGGTACGGGGGGTTTTGGGAAAGGTTTTGGGAGACAAGAAAAAATAGCACAGCATGGACAAACAATTGTGAACATAAACAAATCTTTGTGTACAAACCTATCCATCAATCTTTGAAAGTGCATGCACTACTGCATGCATGTCAGTGAAAAGTAAGTAGTACTTTCGACAACTGTGGAAGAAAGAATGCGACAGTACAGGGTGTGTGGAAATATTGATAACTATATTCAACATAAGGTCTCTGTTGCCAGATACCTGAGAGCCTTGCTGGTCACTATAAATCCATTCACAACACTCAATGGGGTTGGTCTGGAAGGTATAGTAGATAGAAAAGGAGAAATTGCTCTTTTTCTAGGTGTCCCCTCACTCACCAGGGTTGCCCCTTGGTGACATGCTTCATCATTGGGGCCATCCCAGTCCTCTACGGGCTGGGGCGTGCTGCGACTTGCGAATTACGTAGGAGCACTTACAAATGACTATGTGTGGTGCAGATGTGATTGTGGAGTGGACTAAGTGATGTGTTAAGGGATCAATTTAGAAGCAGAGAGAGATCCAAGAAATGCAGTCACAGTCAGAGAAAAACACAATGGACACTGTATCTGTATGTTGTTGTAGTTGTCCTGTTGAAAGTGGTAAGTAAGTTGCCTGCAGAAAAAAAATCCTGTTATTAGCGGCACTCCTCCATTGCAGCCGGCGCTTCGTCCATCGATGTTGGTCACCAGAAGACACCCTGTAAAAAAAGCACAGCATGGACAAACAATTGAACATAAACAAATCTTTGGGTACAAACCTATCCATCAATCTTTGAAAGTGCATGCACTACTGCATGCATGTCAGTGAAAAGTAAGTAGTACTTTCGACAACTGTGGAAGAAAGAATGCGACAGTACAGGGCGTGTGTGGAATTATTGATAACTATATTCAACATAAGGTCTCTGTTGCCAGATACCTGAGAGCCTTGCTGGTCACTATAAATCCATTCACAACACTCAATGGGGTTGGTCTGGAAGGTATAGTAGATAGAAAAGGAGAAATTGCTCTTTTTCTAGGTGTCCCCTCACTCACCAGGGTTGCCCCTTGGTGACATGCTTCATCATTGGGGCCATCCCAGTCATCTACGGGCTGGGGCCTGCTGCGACTTGCGAATTACGTAGGAGCACTTACAAATGACTATGTGTGGTGCAGATGTGATAGTGAAGTGGACTAAGTGATGTGTTAAGGGATCAATTTAGAAGCAGAGAGAGATCCAAGAAATGCAGTCACAGTCAGAGAAAAACACAAAGGATACTGTATCTGTATGTTGTTGTAGTTGTCCTGTTGAATTTGGTAAGTAAGTTGCATGCAGAAAAAAATTCCTCTCATTAGCGGCACTCCTCCATTGCAGCTGACGCTTCGTCCATCAATGTTGGTGACCAGAAGACACCCTGTCCACTGCCTGCCTGATGCTGAATTGTGGCTCGCTAATGTGAAGCCTGACTCCATCCTTTTTTCCCCATTGCACAGACTGAAACCCGGCCTGTAATTATTCAACGAAAAACAGGAAGTGATATAATATTACAACTGATAAATAAATATAAGGTATGTAGGCTGTGGAGTGCAAAAAGTCACACTTTGATTTTCCTAGTAGACAGTACAATATTTTTTAAAGTGTGTACTCTGTCTGAGTCACCTTTTGAAGGATAAATAAGTATGGGCAAATTAATGTAGCGGATCTTTCCCCTCAAGCTAGGTGTACTGTAAACTGTGTTTTAGAACAAAATTAGATCTTCCCAGCAGTGCTCCCATCCAGACCCTTACTAAAGCCAGTCGCAAAAATGTAGAAGACCCCCAATCAAATCTCAAAAAACGAGGCCTAGCAGAAAACTGGTGACAAAACGTACTTTGAAAGTAAAAGTAGGCCCAAGTACCCCCTTACCCACCGTGGATTGCATTCAAACCACTTGCAAGCAGCCAAGCAAAAGTATCCATAGCCAGCATCGCTCCAAGACTCAACCCCCCCCCACCCAAACACATGCAATAGAAATACTGCTAACCCTAACGAACCCTAAGTTAAGAATAGTGGCAAAGGCTTTCTTTAACTATGCCAAATCCCCCCTTTCCCACCATGGATTTTCTTCAAATGACTTGCAACCAAAATTACACATTCTCACGAGTGCTCTAAGACCCCAGAACTCAGTTGCAAAAATCTAGAACACCCCGAAACACATGCAATCCTGCTGCTAGGGCTAACCCTAACGAACCCTAAGTTACAAAAAGTGCCAAAAGGCTTTTCCGCGAGGATTTTGTCCCAACCACTTCTACCCGGTATTAGACCTTCCCAGGAATGCCCCAAGACCCGCCAACCCACCCGCCAAAAAGCATAACACCCCCAAACAGGCCAAAAGCAAAATCTCATACTTGCAATATTTCTCGGCCTTCGGTCCAAACGCGCTGCGTAGCTAGGCCATAGGTCCGGTTTGCCACCACGGATTTCCTGAAAAGCAAATGCAATCAAGATTAGAGTGTCCCAGCAGTGCTCCCAGACCCCGAAACTCACCCACAAACACCAGGAAGCCCCCCAAACAGGCCCCCGAAAACGCTACATTGAGCAAAATGTCAGAAATAGCAACAACAAAAAAATCGCCGTGGATTTTGTCCAAACCACTTTTATACAGTATTAGAGCTTACCAGCAATGGCCCCAGAGCCGTCAACCCATGAGAAAACGAGTAGAAGACCCCCAAACAGCCAAAGAGCAAAAGTACAAAAATGGGGACTTTGTCATTTTTTCCAAATTTCCCAAATCACTCCGCACGCGCTCTGCAGCTAGGCCCTAAATCCCCTCTGCCACCATGGATTTGCTTCAAACCTCTTGCAAAGTAAAGTATATATAGCCAGCAGTGCGCCCAGACCCCGAAACCCACCCACAAACACCAGGAAGCCCCCCAAACAGGCCCCCGAAAACACTACATTGAGCAAAATGTCAGAAATAGCAAAAAAAAAATCGGCGTGGATTATGTCCAAACCACTTTTATCCGGTATTACAGCTTCCCAGCAATGGCCCCAGCGCCGTCAACCCAGGAGAAAACGAGTAGAAGACCCCCAAACAGCCAAAGAGCAAAAGTACAAAAATGGAAACTTTGTCATTTTTTTCCAAATTTCCCAAATCACTCCGCGCGCGCTCTGCAGCTAGGCCCTAACTCCCCTCTGCCACCATGGATTTGCTTCAAACCTCTTGCAAAGTAAAGTATATATAGCCAGCAGTGCGGCCAGACCCCGAAACCCACCCACAAACACCAGGAAGCCCCCCAAACAGGCCCCCTCATACTTGCAATATTTCTCGGCCTTCGGTCCAAACGCGCTGCGTAGCTAGGCCATAGGTCCGGTTTGCCACCACGGATTTCCTGAAAAGCAAATGCAATCAAGATTAGAGTGTCCCAGCAGTGCTCCCAGACCCCGAAACTCACCCACAAACACCAGGAAGCCCCCCAAACAGGCCCCTGAAAACGCTACATTGAGCAAAATGTCAGAAATAGCAAAAAAACAATCAGCGTGGGTTTTGTCCCAACCACTTCTACCCGGTATTAGACCTTCCCAGGAATGCCCCAAGACCCGCCAACCGACCCGCCAAAAAGCATAACACCCCCAAACAGGCCAAAAGCAACATCTCCTACTTACAATATTTCTCGGCCTTCGGTCCAAACGCGCTGCGTAGCTAGGCCATAAGTCGGGGTTGCCACCACGAATTTCCTGAAAAGCAAATGCAATCAAGATTAGAGTGTCCCAGCAGTGCTGACAGACCCCGAAACTCACCCACAAACAGACGGAACCCCCCCTAAGAGCACCTCAAAGGCAAGTAAGTCAGCAAAAACACTAAAAAATGTGCGCCTCGGATTTGGTCCAAACCACTTTTATCCGGTATTAGAGCTTCCCAACAATGGCCCCAGAGCCGTCAACTCACCTGCAAAGAGGTAGAACAACACCCCCACAAGTGCTGAGTCTTTCTTCATTGGGCGTAAACCAGCCCTCTGCTTTGATGGAAATGGGAGTCTGGAGGAGGAGGATAGAGGAGCATGTTCTTCTGAACTTGTGAACCTGAGGAATGCAGACTGCGGCACCTTCAAATCAATTAGCAAACAAGTGAAGACAGTTCTGCTGATGGGCTTGTTTTTGTGATTATCTGATTAAAGTTTGAATTATATTAACTGTGCACAACAAAGAAAGACAGACACACAGGAATAAAAGTGAATAAGGACGAAAAAGAAAGTTATTGATTTGTTGTCTCATTTTCAGGGCTCGGTATCACGGTCCAGGAATAAGAATAAGGCTTCGTCATCATACTCTGCGAATTCAGGCAGGGTGAGCTCAGTGTCACCTGACAGAGTAGAAATTCCCTCATCTATGTTGCTGGCCACCTCGTCTTCATCCGGCGCGCTTACTCGTACTCTGAAATCTGGTGGTATGAGGTGCTGATTCATCTTGATCATTGTTAACCTCTACACATTTTTGGGGGAGAGGCGGCTCCGTTTGGAAGTTACAATGCCACCAGCAGCACTGAAAACACGTTCAGAAGACACGCTTGCGAGTGGGCAAGACAAGTAGTTTAAAGCCAGGTTAGTGAGCCGTGGCCACAATTCTTTTTTCCTATGCCAATACGCCAATGGGTCAGCATTAACATAGACCTCTGTTGAGTCATTCAGATAGTCCTTCACCATCGACTCAAGGTCCTCATCCAAGGTTCCTCCACTTTGCTTAGCTGTTGCTGTGCCTCTGACCTTTTGACAACCAAACCCAAGCCGAGCTAGCCAATCCTCTTCAGCCTCCAATGTTTCTGTTGTGTCTGGTGCAGATGATCCGGTTGCCGGTGTCTTTAACGGCTGAGAGGTCACTTGTGCCACAGCCACAGGTGCAGAAGTGGATTGTTTTGACTGGGGATGGCCTGCTGATGCTGATGTACTGCCATTTCCTTCAATTTTCTGCCATTCTCTTTCAAACCTCTTGGCTGACAAGGCTAGCCAACGTTTGTACTTTGGAACATGTTCATCATCAAAAGGAAAGAATGCTTGGCCTGCCAGCGCCTTTTTGTAGCGTGGATCCAGAATAGTAGCACAAATGTAATGCTGTTCTGAGTGGATCATTTTAAGACGTTCATCACCTTGTAGGAGCTCTAATAATTTCTCAGCCAGAACAAAAGAGTCTTGGTTTTTTACATCTTTTTCAAACACAGAACACACCTCCTTCAGTTGGTGCTCCAGCATGTACAACAATGGGATAGCTTTTCCCAAATTACAGTCCTCCTTGCTGACTGCACGAGTGAAGAACTCAAAAGGACCAAGCATGCGTGTCAGGCTTTGAACTATGTTCCATTGCGCCGCACCCATCCTCAGGTCCTCCTGAGCTGTACCCTCTGTTAAGAAATATTGATCGAGTACCGTATACTGCTCATACAGACGCTCAAGCATGTAGAAGGTTGAGTTCCAACGTGTTACCACCTCCTGGATGAGTGCTTTCACTGGCATTTGACGTTGATATAGCGGGGTCCTCAGCTGCTTCCGGGCCTTAAAAGAATGGCTGAAATGGTTGCACATTTTTCGGCAGGTGTCCAATACTCTGTACGCTGCACTGTCTTTATTACCCAAGAATTTTTGGACAACCAGGTCTATACAGTGCGCCAAACACGGCACTCTGAAATACTCACCCAGCCTCATGGCCTTAACTATATTGGCGCCATTGTCCGTGGAAACATAACCAACCTGGCGTTTTTTTGGGGACAGCCACTTAAGGACCTTTGTGTTAAAGACATCCAAAATGTTTTCTGCTGTGTGACGTTTCTCCAAACCAAACATGGCTAGTGTTGCATGTTTCCGTGCAGCTTTAAAAACAATGTCCGCGTCAACACCTGCGTTTAGCTTTGCTTTAGCCCCTGAAAAAGAGACCCAGTGTGCAGTGATGCACATGTAATCAGCGCCTGCGCCACTTGTCCACATGTCTGTTGTCAGATGTATAGTGTGAACAGCACTCTTCTGCAAAGCTGCCCCAATCACCTTCAGAACATCTTCATGTAGTGCTGGAACCGCAACTCGGGCAAAATAGAACCGGCTAGGAACCTTCCATTTAGGGCAGAGCGCTGCCACTAATTCTAGAAAACCAACCCCTTCTACAAAAGAAAAAGGGAGAAGGTCCAGAGCTAGCATTTTAGCCAGCTTAGTGTTATACAGACGCGTCAGTGGGTGGTTGCGTTCATATTGCGCTTCTGTAAACAACATCTTTTTAATGTTGCCCTGGACCAAGGATTTACGGGATGATGATGATATCTTCGACCCAGTTACGCTCGCTGATGAACTTTTTCGCATTGATGTCTCACTCTCTCCCACACTCTTAGTGTGGCTCACATGGGGTGTGCTGCTGACAGGGGTACTGGGTGTAAGTGAAGTGTTTGAATCGTCTTCTTCCTCCTCGTCATCATCAGATGCAAAATCAACGTTTTCATTACGTGCAATTCGGGCTTCCTTGACCGCATCTAGGTGCGCAAGCCATTGGACAGCGTGCGTTCTCTTAAGATGACCTCTCTGGCCTCCGGTACCATAGTTGGTACCAAACTTACCACGACTAACTCGAAACTTACAAATGCTACAAATGGCTACGTTTTCCTTTTTTGGGCAAACACTAAAGAAGTCCCAAACTGGAGACTTGAAATGTCTTTGGGGGCCGGAGGAGGCGGCGATACTGGTGGTGGTGGTCCTGCTGCTAATGCCAGATGAAGTGGAGGATGTGGATTGCTGAACTTCAGTACGTTTTGCACTTTCACCACCACTAATTGAGGTTGAGGTGGATGGAAGTCCCTTCTTGCGAGGAAGAAATATGGAAGCGGTAGGTGTTGGTGTACTAGTTAACTCCAAATCCAATGATTGTTGTGTTTCCATTGACTCCTCGTCTACATCATCATCACGCTCAGCAGCTTCTCGGGATAGGGTCAAAATGTCTCTTTGCTGCATGCCCGCTGGGGCTGCAGTGACCTTTATGATGACTGGCTCGTCGTCGTGAGAGGCTTCATCAGCAGCAGTATGTGTCACTTCTTGTTGAGCCTCATCACACTCCATAGCTATGAGTTTTTCAACGACCTTCCTTTTACGCTTAGGTATCTTTGTCAGATCATGGTGTGCCTCACTCTCAGGCTGCCGTGGTGGTACCCAATCGTCATCCAGATCATCAGTAGGAGGTGGGCTTGAAGAAGATGTAGACACCCCCCTTGATCTTTTCCTTGCTAGGGATGTGGAAGACAATGAATGATCATCAGGAGGAGTGGCTTTCTCAAATGATACCTCGGTCTGATTGTCAATTTCCTGATGTGCCCCTACTTCGGGAGGAACAAATATTGTGGGCACTTGTGACCCTCCATGCACCTCTGCTTGCGCATCTCCTTGCGCTGCCTCTCCTTCCACATGTACTTGGGCTTGTACTACTTGCACATGTTGTTGTTCAACACTTGTCAGATGAGTTACAACAACCTGTGTTGATTCAGGGACATTGCTGCTACTTTCTTGCGATGAGCCAACATCACTGGTCGATGGTGATTGGAGAAGTACACTGACTGCCTCTGAAGCACTCAAGGGCTTTGACTTAAGTTGGCGTGGTGGTGGAGGCACTGAACCCAATGGAGCGGGGGTGCTGCTCCCAGCTCGGTCCCCAGCAGATCCTGCTGCTGCTGCAGGCGTACTTTTTTTTTGCTCCCAAAAAACGTGGCGGTCGGCACACCAGCCTCCTTGGTAACTTGCTTCTTCTGCTCCTTACTAGCAACTTTCTTGCTAGAGGAGCTACGGAGACCTTTCTTTGGGGCCATCTTCTTCAGAGCAGGTCAGACAGCAGGCCGCAGTTGCACGAATTGTAGAGTTGTCTGAGGCCAGACGTGACGTCGCGTGAGGTTATGCTGCACACATACACCGCTGCAGGACTTCTTCCTGGCACTGGTGGTTCTCTTGAGTCTTGTGCACCTAAAATCAATGGAAGACAGAGGAACATCAGTTCAGTTATACACATCCAAAAAATCGGAAAAAAACCAGAAAAATCAGCACAATCCCATGCCCTCCATGATGCTTAAATTCAAGACACCCCACAGAAAGACTAGGCACATGCAACACTCACTAGTCACTACCCCTGGTGAAAAGGCCACTACAACAGGCCAAAACACGAAAATCACAGAAAAATCAGCACAATCCATGCCATGATGTTTAAATTCAAGACAACCCACAGAAAGACTAGGCTCATGCACCACTCACTACCCCTGGGCCCTGGGCATATTGGATGAAAGCTAGGCAAAATGGGTGCAGGCCTGAGAACACTCCCTGCATTCAAAATGGCCCCCTCCATCACAGCACATGGCCAGGGCCTGTAGCAGCACTCAAAATGGCCCCCAACCACATGGCCTGTCCATCCACAACAGGCCAAAACACGAAAATCACAGAAAAATCAGCACAATCCCATGCCATGGTGTTTAAATTCAAGACAACCCACAGAAAGACTAGGCACATGCACCACTCACTACCCCTGGGCCCTGGGCATATTGGATGAAAGCTAGGCAAAATGGGTGCAGGCCTGAGAACACTCCCTGCATTCAAAATGGCCCCCTCCATCACAGCACATGGCCAGGGCCTGTAGCAGCACTCAAAATGGCCCCCAACCACATGGCCTGTCCATCCACAACAGGCCCAAAAAACGAAAATCACAGAAAAATCAGCACAATCCCATGCCATGATGTTTAAATTCAAGACACCCCACAGAAAGACTAGGCACATGCACCACTCACTACCCCTGGGCCTTGGGCATATTGGATGAAAGCTAGGCAAAATGGGTGCAGGCCTGAGAAAACTCCCTGCATTCAAAATGGCCCCCTCCATCACAGCACATGGCCAGGGCCTGGAGCAGCACTCAAAATGGCCCCCAACCACATGGCCTGTCCATCCACAACAGGCCCAAAAAACGAAAATCACAGAAAAATCAGCACAATCCCATGCCATGATGTTTAAATTCAAGACAACCCACAGAAAGACTAGGCACATGCACCACTCACTACCCCTGGGCCCTGGGCATATTGGATGAAAGCTAGGCAAAATGGGTGCAGGCCTGAGAACACTCCCTGCATTCAAAATGGCCCCCTCCATCACAGCACATGGCCAGGGCCTGTAGCAGCACTCAAAATGGCCCCCAACCACATGGCCTGTCCATCCACAACAGGCCCAAAAAACGAAAATCACAGAAAAATCAGCACAATCCCATGCCATGATGTTTAAATTCAAGACAACCCACAGAAAGACTAGGCACATGCACCACTCACTACCCCTGGGCCCTGGGCATATTGGATGAAAGCTAGGCAAAATGGGTGCAGGCCTGAGAACACTCCCTGCATTCAAAATGGCCCCCTCCATCACAGCACATGGCCAGGGCCTGTAGCAGCACTCAAAATGGCCCCCAACCACATGGCCTGTCCATCCACAACAGGCCCAAAAAACGAAAATCACAGAAAAATCACCACAATCCCATGCCATGATGTTTAAATTCAAGACAACCCACAGAAAGACTAGGCACATGCACCACTCACTACCCCTGGGCCCTAGGCATATTGGATGAAAGCTAGGCAAAATGGGTGCAGGCCTGAGAACACTCCCTGCATTCAAAATGGTCCCCTCCATCATAGCACATGGCCAGGGCCTGTAGCAGCACTCAAAATGGCCCCCAACCACATGGCCTGTCCATCCACAACAGGCCCAAAAAACGAAAATCACAGAAAAATCACCACAATCCCATGCCATGATGTTTAAATTCAAGACAACCCACAGAAAGACTAGGCACATGCACCACTCACTACCCCTGGGCCCTGGGCATATTGGATGAAAGCTAGGCAAAATGGGTGCAGGCCTGGGAACACTCCCTGCATTCAAAATGGCCCCCTCCATCACAGCACATGGCCAGGGCCTGTAGCAGCACTCAAAATGGCCCCCAACCACATGGCCTGTCCATCCACAACAGGCCCAAAAAACGAAAATCACAGAAAAATCAGCACAATCCCATGCCATGATGTTTAAATTCAAGACAACCCACAGAAAGACTAGGCACATGCACCACTCACTACCCCTGGGGCCTGGGCATAATGGATGAAAGCTAGGCAAAATGGGTGCAGGCCTGAGAACACTCCATGCATTCAAAATGGCCCCCTCCATCACAGCACATGGCCAGGGCCTGTAGCAGCACTCAAAATGGCCCCCAACCACATGGCCTGTCCACCCACAACAGGCCCAAAAAATGAAAATCACTGAAAAATCACCACAATCCCATGCCATGATGTTTATATTCAAGACAACCCACAGAAAGACTAGGCACATGCACCACTCACTACCCCTGGGGCCTGGGCATAATGGATGAAAGCTAGGCAAAATGGGTGCAGGCCTGAGAACACTCCCTGCATTCAAAATGGCCCCCTCCATCACAGCACATGGCCAGGGCCTGTAGCAGCACTCAAAATGGCCCCCAACCACATGGCCTGTCCATCCACAACAGGCCCAAAAAACGAAAATCACAGAAAAATCAGCACAATCCCATGCCATGATGTTTAAATTCAAGACAACCCACAGAAAGACTAGGCACATGCACCACTCACTACCCCTGGGCCCTGGGCATAATGGATGAAAGCTAGGCAAAATGGGTGCAGGCCTGAGAACACTCCATGCATTCAAAATGGCCCCTCCATCACAGCACATGGCCAGGGCCTTTAGCAGCACTCAAAATGGCCCCAACCACATGGCCTGTCCACCCACAACAGGCCCAAAAAACGAAAATCACTGAAAAATCACCACAATCCCATGCCATGATGTTTATATTCAAGACAACCCACAGAAAGACTAGGAACATGCACCACTCACTACCCCTGGGGCCTGGGCATAATGGATGAAAGCTAGGCAAAATGGGTGCAGGCCTGAGAACACTCCATGCATTCAAAATGGCCCCCTCCATCACAGCACATGGCCAGGGCCTGTAGCAGCACTCAAAATGGCCCCCAACCACATGGCCTGTCCATCCACAACAGGCCCAAGAAACGAAAATCACAGAAACATCAGCACAATCCCATGCCATGATCCAGCCCCTGCATGATGTTTAAATTCAAGACAACCCACAGAAAGACTAGGCACATGCACCACTCACTACCCCGGGTGAAAAGGCCACAACAGGCCCAAAAAACGAAAATCACAGAAAAATCAGCACAATCCCAAGCCACCCAGCCCCTCCATGATGTTTAAATTCAAGACAACCCACAGAAAGACTAGGCACATGCACCACTCACTACCCCGGGTAAAAAGGCCACAACAGGCCAAAAAAACGAAAATCACAGAAAAATCAGCACAATCCCAAGCCACCCAGCCCCTCCATGATGTTTACATTCAAAACACCCCACAGAAAGACTCAGTGCACCCACCACTGAGTACCCCTGGGCAAAAGGCCCCAAAACAGCCCAAAAATCGAAAATTCCAAAATTGTACTTGCAGCAACTGTAATGCCCCAAACAAACTTACTTGTGAAATGTCTAATCCAAAAGTGATCCAAAGAAAGTCAAAAAGGCCTCAAATCCAAATATCCAGCAGCATCCACAAAAAGTAATCCTTCCCGCTCCAGATCCAAATGAAAAGTGACCAGGAGATGGACAAAGCACTGGGAGGAGCCTGCTGGACAGGAACAGGAAGTTGAAGACTGTGGGGCACTTCCTTCCTCCCACCCCCCCCCCTCCCCAAAATGGACTCCTCGCAAAAAAAGTGCAGGCAAATGTCAACCTAAGGAGTTATTCAGATAAAAATCAGCATTTCAATAAGGTTTATGCTGCTTGCTGGTGGATTTCTTGTGCAGAATTGCAAATTTTATATTTTCGCGTGTGCCAGATTATTGCTGCTCGCCGCATCTCAAAGCTCGCAATTGCGAAGTAGCGCGAGACGTGATCACGGCGTACTCGCGTCGTTGGCAAGCCGCGATTACGTAATCGCGCTTGCCAAATTCCCGCGGGATCCCGCAGCAAGATCCAAAATGGCGCAGCACTCCCAAAATATCAAGAAAAGGAACTCGGCAAACGATGATAAACGCCGCGCGCCGCAAAGTTGTATCACCAAGAAAAAAAAAATCCGCTGCGTGCGAATTTGCGGATTTTGCGGGAAATTCGCAAATCTGGCGGATTGCGAATTTACCGAAAATCCGCAAAATCCGCGAGCGTAATGGATTTTCCGCCCATACTTAGTCTGCATCCTTTCCCTGAAGCCCTCATCATATTTCAGCCATGCATCCCCTGGTATTTTTGTGGTGCATCATGCGCCTTCTGCTCATATAAAATTAGTGCTGCCGCACTCTGGGGGAACTTCTCAATGAATACACATGCTAGAGTTCAGAGTGCCCTTAGCCAATTCTCCAGTGACCTTTCTACCCTAGGCTTGCGCCTATCCCTCCTATCATTCTCTTTTTTGTATTGCCTCATCAGGTCTAAACCTGCTTGGCACACCTCTAGCAGTGAGAAATTATCTATAAATTCCTTAATCCAGACCCTTTCCTTCACTATCAGCGGGATGATACTGGATAGCCCCAGGAGTTTCTTTGAAGTGGGGGGGTCTCCCGGGAAGGCTCATAGGAATTCGCTTGCCAGTTTCCCCCTTGGGTCCGGGCCTTCCCCGCTCCGTTTTTTTCACAACGCCCCCAGGAGCCAACCCCCCACCTGTGTGGTTTTATCGGGCCTTCTCTAATGACCTGGTTTACCCATTGGGGGTTCTCCTGTCCCTTATCTGATGTCCCTCATGTCCCTTCCTTTCTTTGCTCTCTGCTCTGGTCCCTGGCTCCCCCCACTCTTCTCAGTATTACTCTGGGGTCCCCCACCAAAACAGGATATCACCCCATGCCGTTGCCACCAGAGCATCCATGCCATCGGGTGAACTGGTCCCTGTCCCCATGATTATCCCTCGAAACCCTGTTGGTCCCTTCCTTGCCCTGCCTGCCAGGGACGTTGTAGCGGCCAGGTGCCCCGCATTGCTATATTGTTTACTCCTAGCTGTGCTCCCAAGTTCACAATTTGCCCTGGTCCCCCATCCGCTGCATCAGCGCGCTGTCCTTCCTCGCGCCTTCCCCTTGCTCCCCTTGTGCGGTGCTTACTAGTGTCATTGCTATTCTGCCCTCTGCGTGACTCTTGCGGGGCCGCAGTGCTGGCCACAAATCCCTCATCACTGCTGCTCTCCTTAGTATCCGAACTGGACAGCATCTCAGGGGTTGCCGCCTTTTTGTTCCTGGCCCTGTCGCTCATGCCCGTGTTGCCCTCTGCCTTTTTAGCAGCAGCATCCTTTGCTCCTGCCTTGGTGATTTTCTTGGGGGCCACCGTTTTGGCTGCATGCCCCATACTTCCTGGTTTCTTGGGAAATGGTGCGGAAGGGGATAGCCGCCATGGCTTCTTCCCCCTTCCCTTTGGGCGGTGTTTGTCTTTGCATTCCCTGGCTTTGTTTCGCTCTTTCCCCTTTACTAGCTTTCTGTCCTCATCCCTTCACCCATTGACTCTCTCCTGCTGGTCCCCCTGCCACTGCCCACTGCTACACTAATGGCTTTGTCAGTGCTGGATATTTTTAATGCAGGACTGACATTGAAAAAGACAATGGTTGCTTTTTTTGTCATTTAGTACTCTGAAAGTGCATACCCTATTCCTGCCTCTCACGCTACATACCTTATGCATTGCTTCTCCATCCACCCTGTCTCTTCCCCTCCTGCTTTTTTGACTCTCTGACCTGTGTACTTCTTCAGTTGTTGCTCTGCTCTCTCTTTCCCCTCCTCTTCCTCTCTCTTCAATCTCCCAGCTTTCTATCCCTTACACTGACACCTCCTTCTGCCCCTTTCTCACCACCACTCTTCTGCCACCCATTACTACCAATCCCTATTGGCTTTAAAAATGCTGGATGATTTTAAAATTGCACTGGCATTGGCAGAGCCAATAGCAGCTACCAGTTGTCTTGAAAGTTTTTTCTGTACTTTAAAGATGGCTGGCATGTTATGTGAAGCAACCATGTGTGTTGCAATGTTGCAGCCATCTGGAAAGTATAAAAAATGTTGTGTTCGATACTTTCAAGATGGCTACAATGTCACCATCTTAAATATTCAAGATAGCCACCACTCTGCGTCATGCTATGTTAAGTAATGCAACGTGGCAGCCATCTTGTGAGTATAAAAAATACATTTTCACAGTGGCTTGTCGCTGCCATTGGGTTTGACAATGACAATTCTCAAAGCATTGCAAAGCCAACAGCGCCTACCAGCTAGATTTGGCAAATCTAGACTGATCTGATTTGCCAGTGCTTGTTTTGGCTGCAGCCCATCACTACGTCCACTCTAATGCTAGCCACAGCACATTTTATTTTTCCTGCAATTACAGGCATTTTATTCACAGTCACGCCCGAGAATGTGCTGAGGATCCAAGCACAAGTTACAACAGAGGTTTCCAGAAATCCATGCTTATTATCTTGGTCCTATAACAAGGGCTACATCTCTTCTGTTTAAAGGGTTCATTAGGGTTTTATGGTATAAAGATCAAATATGCGTAAAGCCATTATAGTTCTCGGACAAAAAAATCATTATAGCCATGTTTCCAGTCCGTAAGCCTTATTAAAAGATTTCTACAAGTGCACACGGTTTGAATGGACCTAAAGATTACTATCTGGCCTGTCTGTGCTACAGTATTAAAGATCAATGCTCCTACAAATTGGATATAATTAAAATTATTTCACTATCAACCTAATGGGGGGAAGGGGAAGGGGGAGGGAAGAGGGGATGGCGGTGCTCGTAGGTCTGCATGATTTATGGGGCCGCTGCAATTTTGAACAAAATGAAAAACCGCAGCAACGTGGCAAGAACACAGCAGTATAAACGCTTCTTGCTCGGGAACTAGAGAATGTAGGTACCTTTCCAGCTGTGCCCAAAGATTGAAAAACCTCTGAGAATCTTGGATCGCAGTTTTTTCAAGCTCTTAGAAGCCTATGAAAATATCACAAAGCATTCCACCATTTTTTTTATTAACAATGTATTTCTTTTCTTACCTGTCGCCAGTAATGGATTGGATGAATATAGGCGATATTATATTTCAAGTCTGAGCTGGTTACAGAGAACCCAGTACACAATCCTGTCACTCAGTAATAACTATTGGTCAAGTTTGCAGCGCCTTGCATTTTGTGATGTGCATTATATTCAGGGCTATTGAAATTATGTGGTAACGTACGGCCAAATGATATGGCAGAGTTGATATAATTATGTGGTAAGAAAAAACAAAATTACTAGGCATGAACTTGATAAGTATTATTTTGCTATTTGGTCATTTCTACACATATTAATACTTTCTGGGCACACATTTGACCTCACTACTGATGGAATGTCTGTGGTACAGCAAAGATTTCGAGTGCACCTTCCGTTGTGTGTCCTCGTAGTACTTTGGGCTGTTCCTTCACTGCCTTCTCACAAGGACATGAGTTTTGAAGCCTGATTAGTGTAATCTTGGGTGTTTTGAATACCGCAGGGATTCATAAGTAAGGTTAATGCGTTTGCCCATTGATTTGAGCAGCGGCGGCCGGCACAGATAACCTCAGTAGGGCCGTGGGCACTGCGGTATGGGAGGGAGTGAGTCAACAGACAACGGTATACCTATAACTAAATAAATAATACCTATTCTGTCATTTGTCGGCTTCCCCCCTGCTGCGTCAAGCCCAGCCTCACTGCGCTTACCTTTTCTGGCCGCCGCTGGATTTGAGTAGGCAGGGGCGCAGTTACCGTTGGGGCAGGAGGTGCAGTGGCACTGGGGCCCTTTGAATGCTGATAATTGCTGTGTTGAGCGCTTTAAATAGAAATATAGAAGTGCAGGTACTCACTCTTTAGAGTACCTATTGTAGCAGTGCTGAGAAGTGCAGGTACTCTCTTCTTCAAATTAAATAAGAGCAGGTACTCAGTACCGGACAGTACCTGCCCATTTAAAGCACTGGCTGTGTTTATTACCCCAACATCAGTCAAAGGGGCAATCTGTGAGTAAATGCTGCATTAGTCATAGTGCACATTGAAGCAAACTGAAACATTTTTCCCTCCCAGTGTTATAGTGGCTTCTCTGCCGTTTCTTCTTCTTCTGCCTTCTCTTAAATCATTTGATTTTATTGTAAGTACATATTCTCGTCAGACGCTCTAAAAGAGAAATTCCAGTGTTATGATCAGTTTACTTTCGGTCCTACACAATTTTATTTGGCAATATACGCGATAAAGTCCTCCAGTTCCGATGGATGTCGTAATGCATTGGTTATGGCCATAATCCTGTCAACCAATCTCTTTTTACATGTTCACAAACCAGACAATGCCATCCGCTGGCCATCATCTGACTATTAAAAGCTCTCTACCCTTCTACTCTCTCCAACTGAATTAATTTCAGTCCCAGTTAGATATTTTATTTAGCGGCAAACCTTCTGTACACCCAATCCTGGTAACGTTTGCTATTAACTCCCACGTTATGTTCCTAAATAGCTATATGACAGCCATACAAAGTTTAACCAAAATGGCGGCTACTGTTTATCAAACTTCCCGAAGAATCGAAATTGTGCTTGGTCTGTGATGTCTACAAAGATCTCAGACTTGGGTCTTTGGGAGAATCACCGCTAATATTTATATGACGTGGTCAATCAACTGACCAGTGCTTATTGGTAAAATAAACTGGCCTATTGCAGTAACACAAAGTAGTGCGAGGCGACAGGTATTCTTGCGGTAATGCAGCTCTAGTCTGGTGAGATTAGAGTTACTGTTCGTTGAAGTTATCAGTGATGTCTGAGACACCAAGCTGTGATCTGCTGTGGAAGCAGTGTTATGGGAAACAAATCATGGTTTCGGAAACGCTAGCCGATTTTGTGCGGTGCCCATACATTTTTTTGGGTGAATGTGGTTGGGGTGGTTGTAGCTGCGGCTGGATTTTTCTACTTCCAGAGTGCCTTGACTCTCTTGTACATTGTGTTTAGCGCTAGGTTCAACCAGCAATATTACCTAAACCATCTACAGGCACTACAGAAAACGCCATGGGAAACAAAAAGGCATGTGTACCTATGTGTTGCTTATCTTAATCTTAATGTTGTACTAGCATAATATCTTTTTCATAAAAAAAGTGCTCTTCTCTGAGCTATCAGAACGGTATTTAAGTGGATCATGCCATGTCATCAGATACCACAACCAAGTTAATGCAGCCTTATATTTTTCCGCATTAGGATAACACTTGTAATTTACGCCCTAGGCCAATGACAACAGGTGAGTTTTGAACCCGACACCAAGAATCATTTCCAACAAGATTGTGTTTCACCATGTACTTGTCAGTCAAGAAGGTTTTTTATTGACTGGCACTTACTTCATTGATAAATTGTGTAGCCCCTTTCTTCTGCACTATTATGCAAAGTTCAGCAACCCATGTAAGGTAAGGAGCCCACAAACCTAAATTATTTTTTTCTGCCCAAATGTCCAACTTTTAGGTCTGACATTAGCCAAGACTTTATGATTTTACTGAAATGATATGTATGGTATGATTACCTATAGGGACTTACAGCCAGTTCTCTTTACCCATTGGTGAATTATTGTGTCACTCACTTTTTTCTTCCGCCCATTAGGACATACAGCATGGGGCAATGGGTCAGCCCACTTCAGGCATTTGCTAACTTCACTATGAGTGGTGGCATTCTGCCCTTACACAAGGGTCATCTTCACACACAATTACTTCCCTTCAGGGACAGGGATTACTATGACAATATGTGCTATTTGAGACCAAAAAGTATTTTTGTTTTTAGATATTATTTTTATTTTTTTGGTTGGTGAGGGCTCAGCAGCTAACCCAACACCGAAGCTTTGCAAAAACCATGAAAAAACAAAACTAGCATTGACAAAGCCAAAATGCTGACAGTCAGCACCAGAATTATTGACTTAGCCAATGGTTGTTTAAACATGCTATTGTACCTGGAAACACTTGCATAATCTTTTATTGGATGTTTTAGGTTAGAGTTCAGATGAAAGAATATTGTAGAATATTTGACCTCATGGCAGAGTGGCAATGTTATTATTATTATTATTATTATTATTATTATTACTGAGTTTTAAATGTAAGGCTGGGATGCATGTGCTTTCACAGAAAAATGATTTCATGGAATATGGTTACTAAGAAACCATTTCACCTAAATTGTTTAATGGAAATTTGCGGGATGTATGGCATTTACCATTTCATAGAACCAATTCTTGGACTGCCTGTTTTTCCGAAATTGCCTTTAGCATGCTTATATTTTAAAGTGTAAATGCAACGTATGGGGGTCTTACTGCCCTATACCTTTTTGGTAGTGGTATTTATTTCAGTGTTTTACTTCAGGGACCTTTTTTTGGATTTATATTTGTACACTGTGTTGCAAGGTGGAAGTATTATGTGGTATGGCACAGGGGTGCCTTACCATGCAATACTAGCTAAATATACAAAGATGGACCCAAATAATCTCTCGCGGGAAACAACCTTTACAACGCAGTCATTACATCGCACTACCTTAATATAGCAGTCATTACATCGCAACATCCTTTACATTGCATGTCAGTACAACATATGTCATTACAATGCATGTCACTACAACGCAGGCATTACATCGCAAGACATTACAATGCATATCAATGCATCGCATAGTACCCTTACACTTTCCAACACTTACCCTACGGTTGCACTCACTGTTGTTAGAAAAGTAATTTGTACCCCTACACTATCCAACACTTACCCTACTTATTGCATGCCGGCTTGCTCGTTGAAATTCCTTGGTAGCAGAGGCTTCGGCTTTCTAAGAGGCAACCTAGACAATGTACACATTAAAGGATATTTGGTGGGCAAGGTGATGTCTTGGGATCAAGAATTCTCCATTGACTTAGATTGAAGGCTTTCCCTTGGTCGGCTGCCATTCAGTATTTCTAACAGAGGAGTAATGAGGGGCATCCAATGGTCTTGTACTGAAAATCAACAAAGGAACACATCTGGAAGGGGAAGCAGTCTTTACAATGAGGTTTTAAACATGTTGTGTCTTTGCCACGCATTTTTAAGCACACATGTTTTTACAGCGTGTATGTTTTTACAACGGATGCCTTTACCACACATTTAAGGTTAAGTTGTGAGGTCTCCCACCAACAAATATATTGCTTTATTGTTTTTAAATGAATAAACAATGTGTTGTAATGGTATCCGTTGTAAAAACATGCACATTGTAAAAAAATGTGTGGTAATAATGCATGGTTAAGGCTTGGGAACTATTTTCCTGGGTTGTTCCATTGTACAACCCTCTGAAAGCATTCAGCTGAAGCCCGGGGTGAAAGATACAACATCTATGTAATCCCAGGGATGCTTGCAAGCCTGAGCAACCTGACTTGTGATTGGTCCTCCTTGAGGTGGGGGCTATATTCCTCTGGACTATGGTCTTCAGTTGTGGAGTAAACCTTTGGAAGCTGTGGAAGTACTTCATCCGTTGCTATGAGGCCCTGATGCTTGATGCTTAATCAGGACTGAAGACAGCTTAGGTTCTTTGATCTTTATCTGCTTTTAGATCTCAGGTAAGCTTAATTTGAGCCAATGGTTGCAAGTGGATCCCACTTAGATTAATTTTGTGTCAACACTTATTTTTTACTCATCAGGCTTTGACCTAGGGCATGTGAGAGAAAAACACAAACGTGGGAAAGAAGGGGAGAGAGAAAGGCAAAAAACTAGTCACAAATAAAGCAGGGGTGACAAATAACCTGCAAGATTGAGATAAAGGGACAAGCAGTGTCTAGTGGTGCAAGAAAAAGGCAAGAAGTGGATCAAGACAACATATCTTTGGTAGTCGGCAACCCCGACATTCGATAGTGCCGTCTGGGAGCTTCTGAACAAAACTCTGAGCATCAGCATTTAATCTTTTACACATTTTACGCACTTCAAGTCAACCCATTAGCATGTTTAAAAGCGTAGATGTTTTCAACAAAATTGTGTCCGGTCTCTTACTTTATTTGATCTTCATTTGATATAGCTATTGTTTTATGCCCTTTTTTATGAGTTTGAGTAGCGTGTTGAACTATAGGCCATCAGCGCTATGTTTTGTAATCTCTGGTGATCACATAGCCTATTACGTATGTAAATACTGTCCAACCGTTCACCATCACTGAACCAGTGAGGTGAAAGAGGTAGCTGTTTGTCCTGTGTTAGAACTGGCTATTTCTGGTAGGCTAAGGCTGACGCCAAAGCCAGGCAGAAACCACCATTCTAGTCAGGGCAAGGAAGTCGCACACCAAGATAACCCCTGCTCACCCCCTTGGTAGCTTGGCACAAGCAGTAAGGCTAAACTCGGAGGCAATGTGTAAAGCATTTGCGTCAGCGCACAACAGCAACAACATACTAGGCACACCACAAAAGGGACTCCACACAAGGTTATATTAAAATAACTTTTGTATTGTCAAAACACATATCAGATAAAAATCACACATGTACATTGTGCCAACTGGCACGGGCAACATTCATAAGGGATTATTTACAAGACAGGGCCACATGGGCCACTGTCAGAATCAGATATAGCACTTTTAGAATAAGGAATAATAAACATAAAATGGTAATCAAAAAGATCACAACCAGTATCCACTGGTAACAGGAACCAGGACCTTACTAGGACCACCTGTACTAAAAGGAACAACCACCTAAGAATAAAATACATTTAGGGATCTACGCAAGAACACATTACCCATGATGCATGAAACACATTCAGAGGAGTAATAAAGAGAAACACATGATGCCTAAAACATTCAGGTGTTAAGAATAAAGCACATGATGCAATAAAATACATTCAGGGGTGCAGCGCAAGAAGGCACATGATGCCTAAAACATTCAGAGGTGCAGTGCATGGAAAGAAAGACACATGCTCCCTAAAAACATTCAGAGGTGCCAGAACAACACAATAGCGCAAAAACACACAGTAGGCAATTACTATTAAAAACATAGAAATCACTTTGCGCATAACTTACATAAGCCACCACCTGTGGCAGTTCCTAGGCCAACTGGCCTTGTTGGGGCTCAGACGCCCTGAGTCTCAATGTCAGGGTGCGCTGCCATGCAGCGCCAGTCCAAGAACAAGCCTAAACGTAGCAGGTGCCCACTACTTGCTGGGCACCTGGGAACATCCCAAGGGCCTAAACGCTGCAGCTGGCACTAAGTGCTGCGCAACTGTGACCGGCCTGGCACCTCTGTGCCACCTCTGTCCCTCTCAGGGACTCACTCTCCATCTTGCGCATAAACGGTGCAGCTGCTCACTAATTGCTGGGCAGCTGGAGACACTCTGCGACCGGGCACTTAAGTAAAATATGCCCCTCGTCGGAGCCTCCGGGGGCTCAGGACACAACAATGCCCCTGGAATCCTAGGGGCTGCCGCACACAACACTGCCCGCCATGGTGGGGAGACCCACTGCCATCCGGGGCCTCGCGCTAGCCTTCACACCCGCCCGGAGCTTCCCCCCGTAGCAACTCCGGTCTCCCTCACTCACCGGGCTGTTTGCTGGCTGGGGCTCCTCCGGGCGGAAACTCCACTCCCTGGCTGCAGCAAGCGGTGCTTCACCCGGGCCCCTCCTGAGACCCGGGGCTCCTCCATTCACCATGGGGCTCCCTAGCTCATGGGAGCCCCGCAACACCTCTCCCCTCACTCCTCTGATGCCGGCGGCGGGCGTGAGACTCCTCCCGCAAAACCGGAAGTCCCGCCCGCCGTCAGGAAAAACATCTCCTGACTTCCTGTTTTCGGGGAATCCTCAATCCCGGTGCCGCGGCGGTGATTTAATCAGCTGAAAAAGAGGGGTGGGCACCCTTGATGGGCAGAATAAACATAGCAGCGAGGTGGGCACTCGCTAAGGGCACCAAAACAAGGGGTGGCACCCTTTAGTTTAAAAATAGCGCTACTCGGGCATAACGCAGGGTGGCACCTTCAAAACCTCACGCAAAATGCGTGATAGTGACACGCTCGCTACGGGTGCAAAATAAAGTGCTCTCAAGTGCTAGGAGGCAAAATAAAGCGCTTCCATCGCGCTGGGGGCACTGGGAGCACCCACAGGCCCCTAGAAGTGACCCACCATAGCAAGAAGGGTCCACAGAAGTTCTTCAGGGGTTGCAGCAAGTCCTTCCAGGCATTCTAGGCTATAACAAGCCTTGGCAAAAGCAAGAGAAAGTTCCCAGAAGTCTGCAGCAGGGGACCACAGGCAAAGGTCCCCAGGGAAAGTCCATCAGGTGTCCAGGGGCTGGGCAGGACCCAGGGATTCCCCTGAGCCCAAGCAGCAGCACGCCCCTGGCAGATTCAAGTTAGAAACAAGAATATTTTGGAAGGGGACACAGCCCCTTCTTATACACAGAAAAGTCTTTGAAATCTTTGTGTAGGCTGTATGAGAACCAGCTAAAACTGGTTATAGGGAAGTCCTGTCAGTATCAGGGACAGAGGTGACAGTCGCCCAGCGGGAGGTGGAGCCAGCTTTGTAGTCAGGCAGGCACAGCCCTTCACTATCAGATGCCATCTCCTCCCACTTCCCTGGCAGCAGATGCTGCCTTTCATCCATGGGCTGACTCAGACAACCTCCTGGGCTCTCCAGCCCCTGTCACCCTCAAACCAGACAGTCAATCCACAAGCAGGCCCAGGCACTTCCTGGCCCAGGCTCACCAGCCAATCACACACCAGACACAAATTACACAAATATGCCAACTTCTAAAAGTGGCACTTCTAGACTAGACACAGTCATGCCGCATATACCATTTCGCAGCATTCAGTCTCACGAGTTCTCTCATACCAAACTCGCCCCTGCACTCCCCACACATCAGGAACTACCATGGGCATACATATTCCCCATTCATTCCTATGGGGGGGCAGGTCACTCACCACACATACACAGAGAGCTCAAGCACTTCACACTGTACCACAGTGAAAAAGTGCGCAGAGGCCTAAAATCACCAACACCAGGTTCCAGAAACAGGCTAAGAAAAAGCAAAAAGTCTAGGGGTGAACCTGCCCAAAGGGCCGGGTCCAACATCCTGTTTCCGGAGCATCACTTCAATTTCTTTTTTTCAATATTTCTTTTATTGAATAAATGTATAGTCAATAAAAAGCTAGCAAAATTTTATATCACAACAAGCATTTACCCTATCTTTGGTTTTCAAATAGATAATCATGAATATTTGGCAAGTGTTACTAGTTAAAAAACAAATATTCAATTATGTATGATTGAGCTGGACTTCTTTACTATCCATTTATTATGATCTACAAAGCTTTTGATAGACATGGTTTTGTATTGCACTGATACTGTAAAAAGTGTGAAATGGTTAAGAATTGATAGCAGGGGAGATCCCCTGCTAATTCTGAAAAAGATTGAGTACTGGTACCCAAAGCTGATGCCAGATGCCCTCAGCTGGCGTTATAAATGTCAGCGCTCCGAATACCAAAATTGCATATGCTTCAATTCAGCTCAAGCTTCTTTAATCCACAAACAAGCACCCCTTTCCTTTTATTTCACTCTTGCAGGTTGCCCCTTTCGCCCTTTATGAGCATTTTTCATCTTTCTCTTTCTTTCCTCTTTGGTTGTTTCCCCAATCTCTTAATCTTTTAATCTCAGAAAATGTACGATCAGGAAATACAAGTACATGTCCCCAAAAATGAGTGTCGGTGGCCACCACCGAAAACCACCAGCTCAAATTAAACACTGGAGAGATCTACCTATATTGATTCCTAATACCAAATCTATCAAAGATCCCTACACAAAACCTGGTCATTCTCCCGCAGCCTGATAACCTATGTCCTAATGTTGTTTCAGTCCTATTACCCATTTTACTCGAATAAGATCCACACAGTGCCAAATACGCAAAGCGAACAGGAGCACATTGGAGCCTGAATATAATGTATTATGTTGTTTTTTTCAGTTTCTAGCTGCATTAGTCTGCAACACATTCTATTAAGACTGCACTAATTTTGACCGGTTGTCTCTTCATTGGGTACCTTTTAGAAAATCTGTGTACAGACCCTATTCGTATAGGCTGCTAAAATTGCACTGATCATTTTAGTTAGTATGTATACAGGCAGTCAGCCCAAAAGCCTGCAAAGTTACACTGTTGTTAGCATGGAGTCTCTTGAGTGTTTCCATAGAGTCACTCCACATACAAACAGCTAGCCCTATAATCTGTTATGGTTGCACTATTGGTAGTAGGTTGTCTCTTGGCTGTGTTCATTTGGGTGACTCCGCTTTCAGGCAGCTATCCCTGCAGAGTGCTAAGGTTCTGCCATTGCTAACCGGTCGCCTGCTAGCTGTGTTCTTTTGAGCCACCCTGCTTACAGAGGGCTAGACTAATAGGATGCTAAAGTGTGCTATTGCAAAGCAGTTCATCATAGCAGGGTTATTTTAAGCTTATCTCTATACAGGCAATTTACCTCTGCTAAAGACAAACTATTGCTAGCAGTTCATCACTTAGACGGGTTCCTTTGAGTTGCTCTGTATACAGCCAGCAGGCATATTAGTAGTTAAAAATGCAGTTTTGTCAAGTGTCTGTGTGCTTGCAGGGTTCCATTGAGTGACCTCAAATACAGTCATCTAGCCCTCTCATTTTCTAAGATTGTGCTATTGCTAATAGGTTGTCTGCTTGTTGACTTCCTCTGAACCATGGTTGTCTGGCAGAATATCCAGGACAAAAATATTGTGTAGCCGAAATATTGTGGCAAAAATAAAACGGGAAAAAATAACAAAAGGGTAAGTGCATATAGGGAAGTATAGATTTAGTATTCTTAACTCTACATCTATGCACCTTGCAGATATATGTTTCGTCATGGCTCATATATGTGGAGTTAAGCAAAGTACAACTGTTCTTACCTCTAGAAACTTACCTTCACAATATCCATATCCTCGATATTCTTACTATTTTGAGCACACAATATTTTTGCTTTGATATTTGGTCAGTCACTTTGAGCCACCTTGCTACTAGCCATCTAGACATATTGTCTGCTCAGGTTGCGCTATTGCTGACAAGTCTTCTCTTAGCTGAGCTTCTTTTAGCCACCCTGCAAACAGAAGGCTATCCCTGCAGTCTTCTACAGTTGGGCTATTGCTAACCATTCTTTTCTTAGCTTCGTTTTTTTGAGCAACCCTGTACACAGATGTCAGCTCTATTGTCTGCTATCATTAAAAGGTCTTCTCTTAGCTGACTATCTTTTAGCCACTCTCAATACAGATGGCTAACCCTATCATGGTTCGGTAACCGGCCATCTCTTAGCTGGGTTTCTCTGAACTATCTTCAATACAGATGGCTAGCCCTACAGTCTACTATGGTTGTGTTATTGCTAACCAGTCTTCTTTTAGCTGTTTCCTCGATCTGTCACTTATACAGATGGCTAGCTCTGTAGTTTGCTACCGTTGCACTATTGCTAACATATCTTCTCTTACCTGAGTTCCTTTGAGCTGTCCTACAGATGGCTGGCCCTATAGTCTGCTAGAATTGCGCTATTTCGAACAGGTCTTCTCTTGGATGAGGGTCTTTGAGCCACTTTGTATATCAGTGGCTCGCCATATTGCCTGCTTGGGTTGCGGTATTCCTAACTGGTCCTGTCTTAGGTGGGACCCTTACCTTATATACAGATTGCTAGCCTTACAGTCTGGTAAGGTTGTGCAATTGCTAAATATTTGTTTCAGCTGGGTTCCTTTGAGCCACCCATATACCTCTTACTAGCACAACAAACAACTAACCTTGTGCTATTGTTAACCAGTTGTCTCTTAGGGTCTCATTTACAAGCCCTGCACGCCACCGGAACATCACTTTTAATGACCCTCCAGCGTCGAGGCCACATAAAGCCACCCTGCGTGGCTTTTCATGGCCTCGTAGATATGGTGTGAGGCAAAGCGGCGTAAGGTAGACATGGTGTGAGGCAAGCAGCTCAAGTCGCTGCCTTTCCTTAATCTGAGTCAAAGAGGGGTTCCTTGGGCATTACGGTGGGTGCTCCCATTTAACACCCATGGCATTTGACACATTCCTAGATTCACAACATGCTGTAAACCAGGGAATGGGTCAAAAGCCTCTGCCACCTCGGGGTGGAGTAACAGTTGTTTTTGCAAAGCAAGGTGTCCCTTACTGCTCAAAAACAACCTGATTTCAACACAGGCACCCTTGCACCATGGTGAAAAGGTGCCTGCCTTGGTGTTAGGCAGCCATTTGGGTCCGGGCACAGGCTGAAGCCACTGAAAGGACAGGAATGTGCTGTATCTAATAGATACGGTACATTCATGTCCTTTTCTTTTGACGTAGGGCAGAGCAGCAGGAAGTTTTGCGGCCCTGCCATACGCCAAAAATAAGTAAATAAGGGCCTTAGTTGCGTCCTTTCCCCCACCCTGTACACAGCCGGCTACCCCTCTAGATTGCATCAGAAACGAGCGAGCCTTCCAATTTGCGCTGCGCCACACAATCAACTCTCAACATGTCTTAAGAATCTAATTTTACAAACTGCTGCTTAAAGCTCAAAAGACACATGCATTTATCGTAAAGAGATTAAGCAGGCCGTACAAAGCTGAAATGAAATAATAGCAAAAGTCCCTGCGCTATACCCAAAATATCATTTATTTAAATACTGCGCACAGGAAAGACAGAAATTGTATTACAGAAGACACGGCGGAAACACAACCATTAAATGTTAGCAGCACCTTCCAGCACCTAGGTGTTAATGTTTTTTTAATGAGTGCTGCATGCTGCCTGGAGACCGCTTCAGAGCGGGCTGAGAATGGCAGGCAAGTGAATGAAAGTCAAAGGAAAAAAAATGAAATGGCAAATAAAATGCAGAAAAAGGGGTAAATCCATTGCACATTCCCAAAGCGCCTGAGAGGAGCAGATTGTATGTTTGATGTGCCTAAAAATGCAGAAACACTTCTATTTTTAAAACGTTTGCTAAACAGACCGTAATCTTGTTCCAAGTCAAATTTCCACAGAAAATAATTTCGATTGATGGCCGCTTGAGCTCTCACGTATTTATCGCAAATGCTGATATTAAGCATTGGAAAAGGCATTGGGCCTTATTTATGAGGCCTTGCAAAAGTTCTGCGCTGCCGTTGCAGCACTTTTTGTGACGCACCAGCTGCGTAAAAAATGCACCATGTTGCGTCATATTTACAAAGTGACGCATCTAGGTTGATGTGTCACTTTGTAAACCCCTGCGGCACATTATACCTGCGCCAGGTATAATGTATGCGGGTTGGGCATTCCGGCGCAAGTAAGCCTCGTAGAAGTGACGCAGTGAAATCTATGAGATTTCACTGCGCCACTTATAGTACGCAAATGCTTCAATATCTTACGCCTGCCTCACAACAGGTGTAAGACTGATGCAGGCACATTTTAATTGGTACTTGCCCATGTGAAATGATCCATTACTGAAGTTGCGTCACTTTTGTGCCACACTCCAGCAATGCGTCATATTTGCGCCTAGAGATAATTCAGAAATATATTGACGTATCGGTAACTCCTTGCAACAGGTTGCATCATACTGTAAATATGACGCATCATTGGTGTCGCAAGGAGGGCGCAATGAAAAGTGAGGCATCGCTGTTTTCAAGCAACGATGCGTCATTTTTCATAAATGAGGTCCATTGTATTTTGTATTGTAGTTGCATTTATATAGCATTTCACACATCTCACGAGCCTTAACAGCGCATTTGCGCACTGGTAGCATGCTACTGCATTGGGAATGTAATGGTGGAAAACTGGTTCTCTGTCACGTGGTCTATACAAGATTTCAATATTGTCCACAAGGACCATAGTTGTGCTCTTAACCAGTTATATTGCTGTGCACAGGGTCGGACTAGGACAGAAAATAGGCCTGGGCACCAAAATAAAAATGCCCCCCGTTAGTGAAAGCTGAAAAAGTGGCCCATGTTTGCGAATTGTAAAGCCTGTGTAAGTGTTTTGTAAGATTTAGAAGACTCCATAGATTTGAGCTTGATGCAGGACATATTTGCATCAATGTAAGGGAAATACACAGAACATAAGAAAGGTACACAAACAACCAAAAAACCTGCCCATACACTTACCTATCAGACCAGCCTGTTAGGCACCGCCATATCGGCAAGTCCAACCCTGCCTATACAGATAGTTGAAGTGAAAAGGCGCGAGTAGCAGGAAGCGTTCACACCAGATGCTAGGGTACAGAAGGGTAGAAGGTGTGTGTGGTGTGGTGCAGCCTTTCTGGAAAGTGCTTTGGTGTTGGGCATGTATGGCAGAGACTGCCTGAAATGTGTTGCAGCAAGCATGCAGCTGCACCTACACATGGCTGTAGGAGACAAATGCAAGGAAAAAAACGTGGTTTTGCAGGAGATCAGACTTTTTGGGTGTATGGTCACCAACGTATGATCACAGATCAACACCGTCTCCGATACCTGGTTCCTCATTCTGCACATGCTATGTAAGACCTTCAAGTGGCTACCCCTACACATGAGACGCACTGTGACACAGGCCCTCGTCACCAGCCGATTGGACCACAGCATAACCCTTTATGTACGAGTGTTGCACACCTCCAACAGAGACTTTAGACCATACAGAACTCCACAGCCAGACTCATCCTCTGCCTTCCCAGGTGAAACCATATCACACCTCATAACAGGTAATCCCTTTGACTCCCAGTACAGAAAAGATGCCAATTCAAGCTGCAGGCTCACACACGAGGCTCTGCAAAACCAAGGACCTGCCTACATTAACCGCGTCTGAACTTCCACCAACCGTTGAGAACACTACTCTACACCTCTCTCACACTTGCTCATACTTCCCACATCTAACGAGGCAGAAGTGAAAAACTCTATCTCCCACATCACAGCAAAGACCTGGTACAGACTCCCCACACAACTCCAGAACATCACCTCACTTCCAGAATTTCGAACTCCTCTCAAGACCTGGCTGTTTGAATAAGCCGCCGGACCTGCAAGTGCCTGGATACCCTATCAAGTGATTAGCTGTGCTTAATAAATCCTGATGGATTGATTAATATGTGACTGTGTTAGGAGCAGTTCTTTATTTGTAGAATATAAGTGCCATGGCCCAAAGTATTCCACTGCAGCTGGTACCATGCTCAGCTGGTACCACTGCTGCCAGATGGCAGTGCTAGCATTACCTACTAACCATCACACTTAAATAAGTGTCACATTTTGACATTTACAGGTCACTCCAAGCTGTAGGGATTTCCTGGAAGTGTGAGTTTATTTACTTTATAATTAGGGCTTCCTGCTTTTATGGTATGTATTATTCTGAGATTTCCATCTGTATTTATTCATGTCTACTTTTTTGATCATTTTTTGTGGAAACTAATGAAGCTGCATTAAGGTATATTTCCACATTTATTTAACCATCAAATGTTTACTAATGCTTGACTGTCCAATGAAATACCCGTGATGTTAAAAAAATAAATATGGTTAGAATGCCACCATGCCGGTGTTTAAAAATAAGTGCCGATGAATATTACCAGAAAACACTGGCACAAATGAAACACTGGTTGGGAGACAGTGAAGGACCAGAGAGGCATAGTATTTTGGGTTAAAAAAAGCAAAAGCTTTGAGAACCCCAGTATGGTGTTTTTAAAAGTGTACCGGAGGCTAAGACACATAGGGTCCAAAATGATACTCTTCAGGTGGTTAAAATGGCCTCTTCAGACCAACGGGATATAGGTCATATGCACAAGGCCAGGGCTGTTGATTAAGTAGAGGGTAGATTATTATTGGCTCAATCTTGAGCCTCTGGGGAAGAGCAGGCTCAGATGGTCAGTGCCCAGGAATGAGACACAATTTTTAGATCTAAGTGAATAAAGCTCTCGTTCCTAGATGGCTAGTAATCCTAACTGGAAATTTATGCTTGAATCTGGATTCTAAGTAGTGTTCAAATTTCAAATTTTTTGTCAGCATGAATTCCTCCAGGTAATACCTGCTGCAATTTGGGTCGGCAACATTTAGTTTTATGAGTTCCACAGTTTGGACCAGGGGAGCACGTGTGGCAGAATTACCACATTATCCCAAATCTTGGTGCAAACTTAAGGATGGGAAGAAAATACTACACTGTGGGGCATATTACCAAGCAATAGTGATAATTATCTCTATTGCTTGGTTAAATTATCGCCGAGCTGCGGCGATTTTTTTATCGCAGATTAACCTTGGTTTTACCAAGGTTTATCGCAAATGCGATAAAAATTGGAAATAATGCATGAATATCCCTGAAAAGTCAGCGATATTCAGGCATTACCGAGCTAATGCTCTTAGCCATGTTATCCACCTACCATTGGATAACATGGCTAAGAACTGCTCAGGGGCAGGTGTTAGCTTTTGGAGATATTCGCGCTTAGCGCGAATATCTCCAAAAGTTGGTAATAGGAGATAGCGATGTTAGCGACTGTTTCCAGTCGCTAACATCTTGGCACGCCCACTTTGCATGTCATTAGTGATAAATATCACTGACATGCAAAGCGGGGCCCAAGATGGTCGCTATCTCCTACTAGCTGTCGCTAACTGGTGTTAGCGACAGCTAAGTAATAGGGAGATAATTTTATCTCCGCTTTCATGGCTTTTAAAGCCAAAAAATCAGAGATAAACCCCCTTGATAATATGCCCCTCAGTAAATACTGTACCCTGCAGCGTTGCTATATCCACTAGACACAGTATTGCCTTCCTGAATAACAGGCCTCTCACAATGAGGCTAGATGTTGGAAGCTATTGAAGGGACAGAATGATAATCTTCAACACTCATAAAGCATGCATATACAGAGTGGTTAGATGCCTACTCACCTTCCACAGGAACAATCTCATTAAAGAACAAGAATTTCAGTATTTTATTATTTTAACTTCGTCAGAAGCGGTCGCTCCCCCAGCTCCCTGCCTCCAGCAAGTGGTATCGTAGCGCTATCTGTGAAATTGACCTTCTGCTAATATCATTTGAAGTATTGCGCTCGCACTGCATTGTTAATTATCATTTGAAGAGTAGCGCTCGCACTGCACTGTTAATTACCTTTTGAAGAGTTGCGCTCGCACTGCATTGCTAATGATATTTGGAGTTGTGCTCGCACTGCATTGTTAATATTGTTTTGGGAGTTGTGCTCGCACTACATTGAGTGTCTTGGGCTGATCTTGCCGCGTTCGCCTCACTCTAAGTAGCGTGATTTCCTGCTCAGCCCACATCGTGCCAATCAAAGTGCGCTGCTGCATACTGTAGCGCCTGGGCTTATCTATGCCTGCGCCTCTGCCCACCCCAACCTCGTCCTGGTTAGTTTGTTTTGCAGCCATCTTGTTTGTTTGTGCCTTCCAGCCCGCCCCTCCACCCAGATCCCGCCTCCCAGCTGACCCTCCCTCGCCCCTCCCCTCCCACTATCCACATATGACAGATGCCTCTGCACGCAGGGTCCACGCGCAGCGGTCGTGCCCCATGCGTGCCGAAGGTGCGCCAAAGGTAAGCCCGTCTACGCCCGTCCGTGCCTGGACCGCGCCCAGCGCCAGACCCCCTGGTCCCCGCCGTACCCAGCCCACTCAATTCACGTATGCTGCCGCAACTCTCCTCGCCCTTAACCCCGGACACACACCACAATGCTACGAAGCTGCCCCGGGACGTACCCATGGTCCCTTCGCCTGCCGCTCCTGCAATTATACAAGCGATAAGACCCATACCACATCCACTAACCCCAAACACAGCTCCGACGCAAACAACCTGAAGTGCATCCTGCTGAACACCCGCTCGGTCCACAGACACACCACTGAACTCTGGGATCTACTCGACACTGCATCACCGGACGTCGCCTTCCTTACTGAAACCTGGATGAACGCATCATCAACACCCGACATCGCCATTGCCATCCCTGACAATTACAAGATCATCCGGAAAGACCGCACCGTCCAAACAGGAGGAGGCATCGCCATCGTCCATAAGAACACCATCAAAATCACGGCCAGCTCCGACGGCAACCTCACAACCGCCGAACACCTCCACTTCCAGATCCACAACGACCCTAGGACCACACTCAGATGCATTCTCCTCTACAGGCCTCCAGGAACCCGCAAACAATTCAGCGAAGACATCACTGACTTCATCAGTCCACATGCCCTCGCCTCCGAGAACTACATTCTACTAGGAGACCTCAACTTCCACCTGGAAAAGAAAAACGACAACACCACCACCACCCTTCTTGACAACCTGGCCAATCTCGGCCTCAAACAACTTGTTGACACCCCCACTCATGTAGCCAGACATACGCTCGACCCAATCTTCACCTCCAGCAAACACATCTCCTTCGATCACACCACAGCTCTCCATTGGACAGACCACTGTTGTGTTCACTTCAGCTACAAAACCAACCCGACCCACAACCCCCCACAACCTATCCCCCGGAGAAAATGGAACAAAATCACCACCGACCAACTCCTCACATCGCTCAACCAGAACACACCCGCCCTCTCATCTGACCCAAACCAAGCTGCCATCAATTTCAAACAATGGATCACTCACAGCGCTGACGAATTAGCACCCTTGAAAAACCATCACACCAAACAAGACAACAAAAAAGCCCCCTGGTTCAACAATGACCTTAAGAAATCCAAGAAGCTATGCCGTACTCTCGAGAAAACATGGAGAAAAAACCCAACCACCGACAACATGACCACCTTCAAGGCAGCCACCTGCAAACACCACCAGCTGATTCGATCCACCAAGAAAACACTTTCAAGAATCGACTCGACAACAACGCACATAACAGCAAGGAACTATTTAACATCGTCAAAGAATTCACCAACCCCACCGCAGCCTCAAACGACATCACTCCCTCCCAAGACCTCTGCGATTCGTTATCCTCCTTCTTCTACAACAAAATTGCCGACATTCAGAACAGCTTCGAAAACAGCTCCAACGAACAATCCTCTCCACCCCCCCCTGAACCTAAACCGCCCTCTAACAACCTCAGCGCCTGGAACCCAATCACCACTGAAGACACCATCCGCCTAATGAATTCCATTCACTCTGGCTCGCCAACCAACCCATGTCCCCACCACATCTACAACAAAGCAAACTCCATCATCGCACCCCATCTCCGTGATGTCATCAACTGCTCCTTCAACTCTGCTACCTTCCCAGAAAGTTGGAAACATGCCGAAGTCAGCGCCCCCCTGAAAAAACCCACAGCAGACCCCTTTGAACTTAAAAACTACCGCCCCATATCCCTCCTCCCATTCCCGGCCAAAGTCATTGAGAAAGCCGTCAATAGCCAACTCGCCGCCTTCCTAGAATCCAACAACTCCCTCGACCCCTCACAATCCGGCTTTCCAGCCAAACACAGCACCGAAACCGCCCTTATTGCAGCAACAGACGACATCCGAACACTACTAGGCAACGGAGAAACAGTGGCCCTCATTTTACTCGACCTCTCCGCCGCCTTCGACACTGTCTGTCACAGCACCCTCATTCAACGCCTCAGCAACATCGGCATAAAAGGTAAAGCCTTGGACTGGATCATCTCGTTCTTCGCCGGAAGAACCCAGAGAGTCCGCCTCCCCCCATTCAAATCAGAGGCCACCGAAGTCATCTGTGGTGTTCCACAAGGATCATCACTTAGTCCCACCCTCTTCAAAGTTTACATGAGTCCACTCGCTTCCATCTCGCGCCAACACAACCTCAACATCATCTCCTATGCTGATGACACCCAGCTGATCTTCTCCCTCACCAAAGACCCCAACACCGCCAAAACCAATCTTCACGAAGGCATGAAAGAAGTAGCCATATGGATGAAAAACAGCCGCCTAAAATTGAACTCAGACAAAACGGAAGTGCTCATCCTAGGATCATCCCCCTCTGCCTGGGACGACTCATGGTGGCCTCCAGATCTGGGCTCCGCACCCATACCCACAGATCACGCACGTAATCTAGGCTTCATCCTAGACTCCTCCCTCTCGATGACAAGACAAGTCAACGCCGTCTCATCCTCCTGCTTCAACGTACTTCATATGCTCAAAAAAATCTTTCGTTGGATCTCCACCGAGACAAGAAAGACTGTCACCCAAGCACTGGTTACAGGTCGACTAGACTACGGAAACACCCACTACGCCGGAACTACAGCCAAACTACAGAAAAAACTCCAACGCATCCAAAACGCATCGGCGAGACTCATTTTGGGCATTCCTCGCCGAGATCACATTACCGGCCACCTGAAAGACCTCCACTGGCTTCCCGTCAACAAGATAATAACATTCCGTCTCCTCACCCACGCACACAAGGCCCTCTACAAACTAGGACCCGATTGCCTCAACACTCGACTATCCTTCTACACCCCCACCCGCCAACTAAGATCCTCCAATCTAGGCCTCGCCGCAGTCCCACGTATCCAAAAATCCACCATGGGAGGTAGATCCTTCTCCTACTTGGCGGCCAAGACCTGGAACTCACTCCCCACTCACCTCCGCCTTAAACAGAACCACGTCTCCTTCAGAAAAGAACTTAAAACCTGGCTATTCGATAAATAACGAACCCCCTCCCCAAGCGCCTTGAGACCCTCTGGGTGAGTAGTGCGCTATACAAATTCCTGAACTTGAACTTGAGGTCTGCTGGTCTCTGTCACTCATATGTAGCTGATGCAATGAAGAGCACATTCAATTTCTAACCTTTTAGTTTATGAATACCACACGAACACTGAACATCAGTCATGTATTCTCCTCTCAATAAACTAAGATCATTATGTAAAAAAAAAAGTTAATGCTGAAGGAATTAAAGAACTCGATTCACTTTTCACCCCACGACAGAGAGCATAAGAGACAGTGGTCCCTGCTGACTCAGCATAGGAAAGAACCACCTCAACCAAGGAAGGGGAGCACAAAAGAAACACTCACTCCTCACCACGTCATAGTCGACTCGGAGGAGGCCAGTCGTGACTGATAATGAGCACTACTTGTACTTCTACCATAAGAGAGGGGCCACAGAAGGGAACACTAGTGACTGGAAGAGGGGACGACCCTCACTTCTCAAGACGAGAGAGGGGGCACAGAGAAAGCCATTAGTGAATGAACATTGGCCTCACTCACGTACCCTCATTGTAGAGGAGGCACCATGGAGGTCATACTAACGTCTTACCCTAAGAGAGGAAGAGAATTGGGAAAGCCTTCTACTGATTGAATGTGGTGACACACCAACTTCTGACCTCAAGAGGAGTGTAAGGAAAAAGGTCTGGATTTAACCAACATGGGTATTGCATACGCTTTTCATATACAGTAAGTGTGCTTCCAATGTCAGGTCATGTCTTAATAACATACATACTACGTTCACATGTCACACAAAGAGAGGGAGTGTTAGAAATAGGGTTTCTGGTTCGCCAAGGTGTACACCCAAGCCAGTAGAACCCACTACTCTGGTCAAGGTAAGCTAGATACACATGAGATAATGTGTGATCACCCTCCTTTACCTTGCGCTGGTGCCCTTTTGGCAACCTAGCACCAACACAGGCACCCTTGCACCAGGGTGAAAGGGTGCCTGTGTTGCATGCAAGATTGTTTTTGTGCAGGAAGGGACACCTTACGGCACAAAACCAATCCTGAGAGGCATATTGATAGAAAGAGGACGAAACAAGGGAAAATAGAGATATTTCTCCTCGTTACATCTCCCCTGATCGGGGAATACGTCAATATCCATGGGAGTTGCTTGGAAACAACCACGCAACACCCATGGAACACGTCCCTCAGGCAGAGTTACGTAGCTCAGAGATATGCACTGCCTTGCATTATTCCAGATTTTTTAAGCCACTGAGAGCCACACAAAGTGGCTTTACTTGACTTCAAAAATCTGACTTAGAGGTCTGCGTCATGCATGTACCCCGTTGCATGTTGCACTCGCAGCAAGTCTCTCATTAATATGCCCCTTAATCAGGCCATCAGTCCTTTATCACCAGAAGGGATTATGGGTAAGCGTGAAGGTCAGCTCTGAAGGAAACTAATGAACTCGTCCCCTTTTCAGAAGATGGAGCGAATATTCTTCGAGGGAAGGAATCTAGATTCTGAGGTGGCGCAGCCTCTGATTCCAGGGAAAAGCCGACGTCAGAGAGAGAGAGCCACAGAGGTAAAAAAAACGCACTTATTCTGGTGAGTTTCTGTGCGTGGTGGGAGTATGTGTGTGTACATGGTTATTTGAAGGAAAAAAAGCAGCTCTGGGATAGGAGAGCACGCGGGTTAAATAATGTCCCTCCAGAGACATCTAATTAATGCGGCACATCCCAGACAGCGCTTTTACTGCTGCCGCGGCGCGGCGCCAATGTATGTCCTGAGACTCTGCCAGGGTGCAGCGCCAACAGTGTCCTGGGAGAGCGCCAAGGCGCCTCGTAAGGCACAATGAATACAAAATACAGCCATTCAAGTGGGCTGCGGAGGGAGGCCAACATCCTCGACCAGACCGCGGACTGCGCCTTCCAAGACCCACCGGCCACAGGGTTGGGCGGGAAGGGTTAACGATGAATGACGCAGGGTTTACATCTGTCCCCGCCATATTCACACCTTCATCTTTAGCCGGAATCCCCTGGAGCGAATCATTATTCCGCAGAGCTCGGAGCTTGCCTTCACACGCTAAATAAACGCTTTCTGGGGCTCTGGGCAGAGAATGTCATATTCGCTTGAGTGCTGAGAAAGGATTTCAGCCTTAAATCAAACGCAATCCCCGAAGACTTGTCGGGTCGAGCTAAATTTGTAAATTGCTGACTCTCCGAAGATACCTGAACGCAGATTATTTCTATATTGGATCATTCTTGCTTGAAGCGGCCTTTTCTTGTTCCTGCATCTTCCTCCGTGACCCCTTCTCTCCCCTTAATTCGCCAAATGTGCTGTTTCTTTCTGTTTACTGCTCTATCCACCTCTGCTTCTCATCAAATTGATGGACAAGACTTTGAAATACGTGGACGCGCGCTGTGGAGGGTGGCGAGAAGCATTTCTGTAGGACACCTAAAGACGGGGATGCCAGAAACATAGCAGTAAGAGTACATTTTTGAAGCAACGGAGGGACAGTCAATCAACTAAAACAAGCATTGACAAAGCCAATAGGTCTCGCCTTTGTGACCTATTGGCTTTTGCCATGTTGTTCAGCCACGTTGAACATCATTCCCAATGCTGTGGAGCTTGCTTAAAGTTTAACCCCTTCGCTGCGGCGGCTATTCCGCCGCAGCGCTAAGGGGGTGGGGCGGCCGCGCAGCGGTTCCGTGCTTGTGACGGAACCGCTCCGTCACGGCTCGCGGGTGAGCTGTGCTTGTGACGGAACGGTTCCGTCACGGCCCCGCCCGTTCTTTAGAACGTCAGCGCAGGCGCGGAATTCACGCCGCACAGGCGCGGCGGCAGGGCCGTGACGGAACCGTTCCGTCACCAGCACAGTCCACCCATGGCTCGTGACGGAACGGTTCTGTCACGAGCATGGAAGAGGTTAAAAGTAAAAAATAAAAGACTTTGGGGCAGATTTACAAGCCCCTTGCCCCACCGGTGCGTCACCTTTTGTTATGCACCAGCAGCGCATTTTGCTGCCCCATATTTACAAGGACAGGAAAAGCAACCCTGCGTGACTTTTTCTGTCCTTGTAAATACGGGCCCTTTACATGCAGCACTTTGCGTGAAAGGGGTATTCCATGGGTGTTCCCACGCAGCACACATGGAACCTGACACAATTCCAGATTTACGAGAAATCGAAAATCTGGAAATGCGTCTGAATGCTATGCCTCCCCAGGCGTAGGGTGGCGCAACGAGGAGAAATATATTTATTTCTCCTCGTTTTTTTCCTCTTTCTATGCGTGCTGCATTCTGCAGCACACATAGAAAGAGGAAACCGCCTTTGGTGATTGTTTATGTGCAGGAAAGGAACCCTTCCTGCACATAAACAATCATCCCTGTGACTCAGGCATCCTTGCACCATGGTGCAAGAGTGCCTGCGTCGGCGCATGGCAGCAGTTTGTGCGTCAGTGCAGGGGGAAGCACAGGGATGCGACATATTGTCGTAAATATATCACTTCCCTGTGCTTTCAAACTAGCTCTGTGCAGCAAAATGACTTGCTGCACCACGCTGCATTAGTTTATTGTGAATCTGCCACATTGACTTGAGTGCTGTGTCATTTTGTAGGCCCATGAAACACGCCTGTGTGTGCCTACAAGATAACACAGGTGGTTTTATTTTCTCTTTAGGTGCCAATCAGGGTTGGAAAAGTAAGTAAAAATGAAATAAAATGGGCAAAGCATTATTTTTTAAAGCAGAAACAGGGTTGGGAAAGCCAAAACAACTCCGGGGAGGGAAGCTAAAGCAACATAGGAGAGACTGTGGGGAGAGATAAACAAACACTGGGGATGGTGGGCAAAAGAGTGGCAGTTCCTCCACTATGGCGGAGGAGCTTTGCCCTACTGATTTTAAGCAGTGTGAAGTAGAAACATAAAATGCTAATAAATTCTAGTTATTATCATTTTATGCTACTGCTGCTTTGCGGGCGGGTGGGCGAGTCTGCTCTGCTCTCCTAAGTGCAAATGATTGTGTGCCGGCCTTCTTGGGCCGCTCAAAACAGTCCTGCGCACTTTCCCTGTTCTTTATGCAGGCTGCATTACAGCCTGCGTGGATAACATAGCCAGGCCCCCATTCCCTGGCTGAGCATTGAACCAGACCAGATGATTAGTCAGGTTAGCCAATCACAACGCTGCATTGCAGCTTGTGAATGATCAGTGGGGCCTGGCTGTGCTCCCTGTTCCTGGAGTTCGACGAGGAGAGCAGGAGGAGAGGTGTGGGACCCATTGGCAAGGTACATGTGCACCTCCGCGTGACTCCCCCCACAAACCTTTCCCCACCACCCGCGATTAATGCTGGCCATCACTGAAAACAACATGAATGGTCTGGGTGGGGAGGAGCAAAACGGAGACTGTGAGGAGGCAATTTGGAGAAGCACAAGGGTCAGTGCAAGAGCACGGGCTGAGGAGAAGCACAAAGGTCAGTGCAACGGGGAGGGGCTGGGAAGAGGTACCCAAGTGATCAAGAGCAACATGGAGTGCAGTGGGAGAGAAGTACACAAACTCGACAGCTCGACACGTGCACTCTCATGGAGTGCTTTACAGAAAAAAAGTAGTGCTTGAAAAGAAAGCAATGGAAGGGATATGCCAGCCATCGAAGCAATGATGAAGAAATAATGCTCCATGGGTGGGATAACCACAAGATTGACAAACTGAGACACAAAATAGAAGTGGGCAAATGAGAACGGGAAAGTTAACCAATGGCAAGGTGCAAGCCCCTTGATGTACTTGGTAGGCCATGACATGCCTCGCAACAGACAGCGCTAGTCTAATAGTCTAGATCTAAAAACACGGGACGGTGGGTCCTTAAGGGACATGATTTCCAAATTTTACAAGCAGTATCTTATGTGTTAATTAAAGGCTTTTTGAAAATAGCCTCAAATTATTACTGTAGTGGTACACATGAAAACTTGATCTGTGCCTCTTTGAAAACTGAAACAGCATCCTGCACTATGACCAGAGTTGTTTATTTATCTTATTTGTGTCATTTTGCCTTTAGTTTACAGTGAAGTGAAAGGAGTGGGAGATACACTGCTTTAGCATATAAGGCACTAGAGTGTGGATGGAGAGGTATGTGACTGCTGTACAGTGCTTAATTTGTAAAAATAAAGTGCCAGGGCCCTCACCAGGAGGCCACTGCAGCCGACACCACCCATTGCCCCAGCCTGCGCTTCCAATGACAGTACCAAACCAGCAACTAAAAATCACACTCCTGCAAGTGACAGTTCGATTTTTTTATCCTCTTAATTAGATGTTCTTCCACATAGATTTTTGTTACAAAGCTATAATTTAAGAGGATGTGAAGGATGTTGTCATCTACAATATCCACTCTAATTGGTGGCATCCTATAGTTCAAGGACCCGGTTCTACGATATAACGTATGGCTTACATACGTAAGAGGAGACAAAAATCGATGAATCATAAAACTTTAAACAGAGGAACTAACAGAACTATACTGTCTAGCCAAACTAAGAAGAATTTTATTGAGAGCCCTGAAGAAGTCCGAGGATGAAACGCTTTGGCTACAGTTCTTAAACTGATTATGAAAAAGAAGATAAAAGAAAAATGATTAAAAATCTAATATGTCTGATTGGTGTTTTGTAGAGTGAAACATGTCAATGGTGTCACAACACTTAAAGTGTGTTTGCTGAACTTCTACTTGATGTAAAATTACTAGATTCACATGATGTTAGGTGCTGAACCACTGTGCATTTGATTGATGAGTTAAGGGTTCCTTAACCGTGGGCAGTTTAGGGGAGATTAACTTCTTGGGCTAGGTGTAGGTAGAATAGATTTACCGATTTTAAATTACTGAATTTTACCGATTCGGTAATTGAAAATCGGTAAATCTATGGTGTCGACATGTAGGTATTCCAGATGTGCTGGAATACCGAATCGGATGATTTCGGTATTTACCGATTCGGTAAATACCGAATCGGTAATGCCCATTCATTCCTATGGGCTTTGAAGCCCATCGGAATGAATGGGCATTACCGATTCGGTATTTACCGAATCGGTAAATACCGATTTACACAAGGGTGCAGGGGGTGTCACTTTGACACCCTCTGGCACCCCCAAAACAGGCTCGGGTGCCATGTGGCAGGCATACATGCCCTAAGGGCAGGTCTGCCTGTCACATGGCATAGGTGTGGATGAACACATGTGCATGCACACCGGAATCGGTATTTTACCATCAAATTGGATTTGATGGTAAAATACCGATTCGTTAAGGCTCCTGGGACTCTGAAGAGTCCCACCTACATATGGGTGGCTCAGAATCGGTAAATTTACCGATTTTTTTATTTTACCGAATCGGTAAAATTGCTGAATCGGTAATTTTACCGATTCAGTAAAATAATGGCCCCTACATACCATTCACCTATTTACAGATCGGTAACGGCCGAAAATACCGATTTTCGGCCGTTACCGACCGACCTACAACGGGCCCCTTGTTCTTTGCACCTAAACTAGTTTTTGACCATCCCACAATTGGATACGTGTGGTCCTTTTTGTCTCAATTCCAGTGGAGCCTAATAGTTTTTCCAAAAACAGTAACTATATTTCAGTTTCTGAAGACACTCCCCTTTTACAGGGTCAACTTCATGCTATGCATGCTGAGACCTGAGCCCCGGCACTGCAGGAACTTTAAGACCCAGTGGGGATGACTACTGAAAACAACCCTTGGCCAAGCATGCTTCCTGGTTCACACTTCCATCTTACAACTAACGACTCACGGACTGGGGATGGGGTAACACCGGGTGTCGCATTATCTGTTTCCTGCTTGTTGCTCCAGGTGGTTGTGGGAAGGTGAGGGAGAGTAGTTACATTGAATATATCAGTCATCTACTAGTCCAAGACTAACTGGGTTAATACTGTGCATCCTGTACTCTCAAGCGAAGACATGGCGAGGATACAGTATACTCTGTTACTTTATAGTATGCATATTGCATTTGTATCACAGCATGGAGACCTCATAGCTGGTCTCAGGGTATGCGTATTATGAAGCTTGCAGCAGGGAATGCTTTTCAGCTGGCCTCTCCACTGGTCACAGGGAAGGATTGGGCACACCACCTATCTCACTTGTGGGTCAACCGTACAATGGTATTGGAACACAAGAAACAAGTGTTACTGAGGATATTGCAATTTGGTACACACAATTCAGTGTCATGTCCTTGTTTACAAAGCTTAAACTCCAATCACACTCACCGCTATATTATTTGAGTTGAGGTGTAAAATGGAATCTGCGTATGTAGAAGAACTAGGAGCGACAGGTTCAGTTAATTGTTCCTTTCCCTGTCCAAAGTCTCAAGAATGTTGTACTGTTAAGGACTCATGGCTGTTTGGATCACAATCGAAGAAAACGCTGTTCTGCGGTGAAATTCCTAAGTTGTTTTGTCACAGCCTCAAGTTAAAATGTGTTGGGAATTTCCCCAATAACCTAGACGATTTAAGGATCAGGAAGGCCTTCAAGTACACTCCATCCAGTCTCTGAATACCAACAATGTTCTTGGTCACTAAACTTGTTCCTGTCTTTTTTTCAGGTCCAGACTCAGAGGCCTAATGAGAAGAGGATTTCTGTTCTTGTCTTAGTTGCTGAAGAAGTGAGTTCTATGGTAAGTCGCTCATAGTTTTTGGAAGCCCTGACTTCACTGGAAAAAACAAAGCTAAATGAGGGCCTGTCGACCGGGGTGTGGTATTTATACAAGCCCCAGTCAAAATGGCCACAGATACATAGAGAATGCCAAATCTAGAGTGAACTCGCGAGTTCCTGCGTCATTTCGAGCGGGATGCGTTTTTGGAGGCCATGGCTCAGGGAAAACAAGTGAGAAAGAAAGGAGAATGCAGCTAAAACCAAGAGGGGAACATGGAAACCTAAAAACGAGGGATTCTAGCACCAAAGGTGCCTGGAAATGTACAAACATAAATGGAATGGAGGTCTTTAACCCCTTGCATGCATATGACGAGCTCAGCTCGTCATGAGGCACAGTGGAGCTGTGCTCATGATGAGCTGAGATCGTCATAACTGCCGCGGCCCACCCTCGCGCGGCTAATTCCTTGCCTGTGAGGGCGTTCTAAAGGAGTGGGTGGAGTCATGACGAGTCCAGCTCGTCATGAGTACAGCTCCACTGTGCAGCATGACGAGCTGGACTCGTCAGGAGTACCCCGGCGCCACGTGCAGCCCCTCCCCCCCGCACCACGGGGGAATTTCGCCCCGCGTGGAAGGTATTAATAAGGCCCTGTATGTTTGAAAAGGCTAGCGTGCAGAAGGGCACACATGGCACAAAAGATGATAGTGGGTGTAACAGGTCCTCGCCCAAAGGACGAAAGAGGGGGCATGTTATAGTGGAATGGAGAAGATATAAATGGCAAAGTAGCCATGGGGCATAAACTGTTGATGCTGGTTCCCATGATTGTTACTCCTGACTGTAATCTTTCCAGTCAATCAGATAATACAACATATCCTGCACCCTCATGGTATCCAAAATCTTGCGTACTTCATCTTTCCTGGACTATCACTGTAAAAGTGGTTTCTCTGGTCTTGTGTGTTGATGATAAGGATGGAGTAGGGGCATATGAAATGTCGAGTGAAACTTATAATTGTCAGGGAACTGAAGTTGTACAGAAATTGGATTGATTACTTGGGATATTGGAAAGAGTCCCACAAACAATGTCGGGAATTTCTGGATTCCTTTTAGTCGAAGATGTTTTGTTGATGACCAGACTTGATCCCCCACCTGATAACTAGGTAGTTGGGTTCTATGCTTTATGGATTGAGGTTTCATGTGGTCCTGGTGTGGGCAGAGATTTTGCTTTAACTCATGTAGTGTTTGTGCTAAGTGAGCATGGTGTTCTAGTACTGACGGTGTGGATCTCTTTGAACAAGTGTGTTCCAAAGGTGTTGTCCCATTATGGAGAAGAAAGGGGACTACCCTGTCCCTGCATGAGCAGTGTTATAGACTAATTTGGCTAAGCAAAGTGCTTAAACCCAGTCACTCATCAAGGTAGACAACAGACAGCTTTCAATGTGTTCCATGGTGTGATGTCTGTGCTCCATTTGCCCATCAGATTGTAGATGGTAGGCAGAGCACAGAGGTCCTACCAGAACTTGGACATGATCAGAGACTGTGGCAGAGGGAAGACCATGGAGCTGAAGGATGTTTTGGATGAACCAAATCCTGGGCTATTGGGAACTTTTTGATGGGTATGAAAACAGCCATTTAGCTCAATAAATCACCCAAACTGCAGTACAACTATTGGATTTGGGCAAATTAGTTACAAAATTCACACTTATTATGTGCCAAGGAGAGGGAGGAATCGGAATGGGTGACAGGACACGTGCTGGAACTTGTCACTTGGCTTTCGAGCGAGTACATGTAGGACAGGTTTGATCATAAGCCTTGGCATTTTTCGATATCATTGAACACCAAAACCACCAATTATAATTGTCTATTGTTTTCTTTTCCCCTATGTATCCTGCTAGTGTACTGCTGTGAGGCCAATGGAGGATATCTTGGATCAATTCTCGGGTGGGTACAAACAGTTTCGATTTATGATAAAAGAGATCATTGGAGGGCGTGGCTAGCAGCCGATCATGGCAGCAGCATAAGAGACGAGCTCCGCAGCTGAAGCGGCCTCTTCGACTATCCAACTCATAATCCGCCACAATTTTCAAGCCCTACAGGAAGGTACCGGAGCCCAGGACCGGGCGGAGCAAGTAGCGAGAAGCGGCGTTCAAATCCGACATCTGGGGACTGAGTTACATCGCGGCTGCGGTTTGGCCTACTTCACTCGCCTGAACCGGGATCTTCCCTGATCGAGTGGCCCGGCAGGAAGTGCAGTTGATCCGGGGGACAAGGACCGGAAGTGCCCGCGAGCCGCATAGGGCGGCCAACAACTCGAGAGTCACGGAGCCAGACTGGGCGCCGCATATGGTCCAAAGAAGTGTGACTGCAATATAACGCTATACCTGGTACCCCCAGCCCTGCTTGAAGTCGGATTGGCGGCCACAAGCGCGAGGAAGCCTAGGAGGGCGGAGGGCAGCCGCCATTTTTTAGGCCGAGGAAGTCACTGCGCACTTATTACTGTTGGCACTCTTCGCCCTGCGGAACGTCCTACCAGTGCCCGATTGATGGGCCTGAACACAACAAACGACTATACCCAGTTCAGGAGCCTAAAACGACCCCCCGGAAGCCCGGGGAGAGACAGCCAGTTGCTATCAGCGGGCACTTGAGAGGCGCCCTGGTCAGGCTCACGCGTGGACGAAACCACTGACATTCTGTGGCCGAAGGGGGTGCGCCACTCCGGACAACCTGGAGCGGAGAGGCCCGAAAAGCACGAAACCAAAAACCATGGCGGGGAAAGGTCCCAAGGGCGGCGCCACACAGACCCGCATTGAACGATATACGTCCGACAAACCGGCGGCCTCCCCAGTGACGGGGAAAGATGCGGGGGGCAAAACTGCAGATACCCCGGGAGGCAAGAAGGCGACGTTGGAAGATGTGATGCATGCTTTGGCTCAGTTAAAGACGACCGTGGGCTCGATTTCCACGGATGTCACTTTGCTTAGAGCCGACCTCCACAAAATGTCGGAGAAGGTTAAAGACATGGAGGTGGTTACAAAATCCCTAGTGGAGGATGTCTCCGAACTTCAACATGATTCAGAAAAGGGGGTGGTGATGAACAGAGTGTCTGAATTAAGCAGACCACTCTTACCCAGTCCAAAGATCAGGGCTTGATCCATCACCGTTTTTTAGCTCACTGCACCATCCCAGCTCAGAACTTGGCTATATGCAAATTAGTCTGACCCTGGCCCAGTGCATCATGGGAACAGGGCAGACCAAACTACTAAGCCAATTCTTATACTGGGAAGGAAACAAACTACCGGGGACCGGTTTCTGGCATTTCAGCTGTCTTCGGCCCGGCTTGCTTGAATCCTGATGGTGCAATGAGCTAGGGACTCACATCTGAGTATACCCTTCCACGCTTATGGTGGACAAAAATGATTCAGAAAAGGGGGTGGTGATGAACAGAGTGTTTGAATTAAGCAGACCACTCTTACCCAGTCCAAAGATCAGGGCTTGATCCATCACCGTTTTTTAGCTCGCTGCACCATCCCAGCTCAGAACTTGGCTATATGCAAATTAGTCTGACCCTGGCCCAGTGCATCATGGGAACAGGGCAGACCAAACTACTAAGCCAATTCTTATACTGGGTAAGAGTGGTCTGCTTAATTCAGACACTCTGTTCATCACCACCCCCTTTTCTGAATCGTTTTTGGCCACTATAGGTGTGGCAGGGTATACTCAGACATGAGTCCCTTTCTCACTGCACCATCAGGATTCAAGCAACCCGGGCCGAAGACGGCTGAAATGCCAGAAACCGGTCCCCGGTAGCTTGTACCCCCAGCCCTGCTTGAAGTCGGATTGGCGGCCACAAGCGCGAGGAAGCCTAGGAGGGCGGAGGGCAGCCGCCATTTTCTAGGCCGAGGAAGTCCCTGCGCACTTATTACTGTTGGCACTCTTCGCCCTGCGGAACGCCCTACTAGTGCCCGATTGATGGGCCTGAACACAACAAATGACTATACCCAGTTCAGGAGCCTAAAACGACCCCCCGGAAGCCCGGGGAGAGACAGCCAGTTGCTATCGGCGGGCACTTGAGAGGCGCCCTGGTCAGGCTCACGCGTGAACGAAACCACTGACATTCTGTGGCCGAAGGGGGTGCGCCACTCCGGACAACCTGGAGCGGAGAGGCCCGAAAAGCACGAAACCAAAAACCATGGCGGGGAAAGGTCCCAAGGGCGGCGCCACACAGACCCGCATTGAACGATATACGTCCGACAAACCGGCGGCCTCCCCAGTGACGGGGAAAGATGCGGGGGGCAAAATTGCAGATACCCCGGGAGGCAAGAAGGCGACGTTGGAAGATGTGATGCATGCTTTGGCTCAGTTAAAGACGACCGTGGGCTCGATTTCCACGGATGTCACTTTGCTTAGAGCCGACCTCCACAAAATGTCGGAGAAGGTTAAAGACATGGAGGTGGTTACAAAATCCCTAGTGGAGGATGTCTCCGAACTTCAACATGATTCAGAAAAGGGGGTGGTGGTGAACAGAGTGTCTGAATTAAGCAGACCACTCTTACCCAGTCCAAAGATCAGGGCTTGATCCATCACCGTTTTTTAGATCACTGCACCATCCCAGCTCAGAACTTGGCTATATGCAAATTAGTCTGACCCTGGCCCAGTGCATCATGGGAACAGGGCAGACCAAACTACTAAGCCAATTCTTATACTGGGAAGGAAACAAACTACCGGGGACCGGTTTCTGGCATTTCAGCCGTCTTCGGCCCGGCTTGCTTGAATCCTGATGGTGCAATGAGCTAGGGACTCACATCTGAGTATACCCTTCCACGCTTATGGTGGACAAAAATGATTCAGAAAAGGGGGTGGTGATGAACAGAGTGTCTGAATTAAGCAGACCACTCTTACCCAGTCCAAAGATCAGGGCTTGATCCATCACTGTTTTTTAGCTCACTGCACCATCCCAGCTCAGAACTTGGCTATATGCAAATTAGTCTGACCCTGGCCCAGTGCATCATGGGAACAGGGCAGACCAAACTACTAAGCCAATTCTTATACTGGGTAAGAGTGTTCTGCTTAATTCAGACACTCTGTTCATCACCACCCCCTTTTCTGAATCGTTTTTGGCCACTATAGGTGTGGCAGGGTATACTCAGACATGAGTCCCTTTCTCACTGCACCATCAGGATTCAAGCAACCGGGGCCGAAGATGGCTGAAATGCCAGAAACCGGTCCCCGGTAGCTTGTCTCCTTTCTGGTGAAGAATTGGCTTGGTAGTTTAGTCTGCCCTGTTCCCATGATGCACTGGGCCAGGGACAGACTGATTTGCATACAGCCAGGTTCTGAGTTGGGATGGTGCAGTGAGATAAATAACGGTGATGGATCAAGCCCTGATCTTTGGACTGGGTAATAGTGGTCTGCTTAATTCAGACACTCTGTTCATCACCACCCCCTTTTCTGAATCGTTTTTGGCCACTATAGGTGTGGCAGGGTATACTCAGACATGAGTCCCTTTCTCACTGCACCATCAGGATTCAAGCAACCCGGGCCGAAGACGGCTGAAATGCCAGAAACCGGTCCCCGGTAACTTGTCTCCTTTCTGGTGAAGAATTGGCTTGGTAGTTTAGTCTGCCCTGTTCCCATGATGCACTGGCCAGGGACAGACTGATTTGCATATAGCCAGGTTCTGAGCTGGGATGGTGCAGTGAGATAAATAACGGTGATGGATCAAGCCCTGATCTTTGGACTGGGTAAGAGTGGTCTGCTTAATTCAGACACTCTGTTCATCACCACCCCCTTTTCTGAATCGTTTTTGGCCACTATAGGTGTGGCAGGGTATACTCAGACATGAGTCCCTTTCTCACTGCACCATCAGGATTCAAGCAACCCGGGCCGAAGACGGCTGAAATGCCAGAAACCGGTCCCCGGTAGCTTGTCTCCTTTCTGGTGAAGAATTGGCTTGGTAGTTTAGTCTGCCCTGTTCCCATGATGCACTGGGCCAGGGACAGACTGATTTGCATATAGCCAGGTTCTGAGCTGGGATGGTGCAGTGAGATAAATAATGGTGATGGATCAAGCCCTGATCTTTGTACTGGGTAAGAGTGGTCTGCTTAATTCAGATACTCTGTTCATCACCACCCCCTTTTCTGAATCGTCCGAACTTCAACAGGCAATGGGGAAGATGGCAGAGGACAATAAACTGCTGCGTGAGAAGCTTGATGAGCAGGAAGGGCGTTCTAGGCGGAACAACATCCGTATTATTGGGGTACCGGAGTCGGAAGGCTTAAGAGCAATGGACTTGTTTGTAGAGAGCTTAATCACGGACGAACTTAAACCGAAGGGCTTGTCCACTTTTTTCTCCGTGGAAAGGGCCCACCGCGTGCCTGGAGGCCAGCCAAAGCCAGGGGCGGCTCCGCGGCCCATAGTAGCCCGCCTGTTCAATTTCTGCGACCGGGACGCCATCTTACAGGCGGCCAGGACATCCCCTCCTATTAAGCTTCAGAACTCCACCATTGCCTTCTTTCCCGATTATAAGGCGGACGTCGCACGCAGGCGAAGAACCTTCTTCGAGGTAAAAAAGGAACTGAGGACACGAGAACTGCCATACTCCATGCTCTTCCCTGCGAGGCTTAGGGTAGTAGCAGAAAACAAAACTTGGTTCTTTGACAACCCAGAGGCGGTGCAGGACTGGCTTGAGGGGTGGAGACCGGGACACCACCCGCGACGAACCAACCGACCCCCAAAGGGCCGAAAACATCCGGACTCCCAGGCTTTGGGAGAGGGCCCAGAGAGCAGCGCGTCCTTGGGAGCAGAAGGCGGCAGGAAGACAATGAGGAACAGTAATCCCCAGACTTATATGCTTCATTAGACTTATAGTGTGTACACGCACTTCCCGCCATTGGACACTGGATGATGGACCTTAGGCATGAGCGGATTTTGCGGATTGGCAATCCGCGAATTTGCAGATTTGCGAATTTGCAGATTGCGAAAATCGGCAAAATCCGCGAATCCTCGCGGATTTTTTTTTTTTATGTTCGCACGGGTTTCTGCAAGTTCGCGAGGGTTTTGTACAATTTCGCGAATTGCGAAATTGTACAAAACGCGTGCGAACTTGCAGAAACCCGTGCGAACACAATGTGCCCAGTAGGGTATGTGCCTCTTGTGTGAATAAAAGGTCAGAGAAAGATCAGTTCAGCAGATGAAGAGAAAGAAGCTCCTGGTCACAGGAACAGCACGGGTATTGCGCTCGTGAAAGTCAAGGATGCAAAGCCTATCCAGCATCACAGCTGATTTTCCACGGTAGATTTGGGAAGAAGGCACACCTGTCCAGCCTCGACGACGCTCACGATTGTTTTTGGGCTAATGAATGAGTCACTGAATTTGAGCATCAACTAGTTCGAGCGACCATGTGTGTGTTATTACTATGCAATCGCCCCGAAGGGCACAGGGGTCCCTTGAGTGAGCCTACTCATGCAACTATTTTACAATGGCGCCAGCAAGCTGCCAGCGCCGTTGTAAAATAGTTACAAAGTTAGCTTGCACAGGAAGCACTTAGATAAAATAAAGCAGCACCTGCTTCGTTTTATCTAGTGGTTCCTGTGCAAGCTAACTTTGTAACTATTTTACAACGGCGCTGGCAGCTTGCTGGCGCCATTGTAAAATAGTTGCATGAGTGATGGTTCAACTTTTGAACCCGTTACGTCCGCAGATTTTTTTTTGCGGATTTTGCGGGAAATCCGCAAAATTCGCGGATTGCGGATTTCCCAAAAGTCCGCAAAATCCGCGGGCGTAACGGATTTCCCGCTCACCCTTAATGGACCTCCGGGGGTGTGAATGAGAGACCGCCGGCAGCGGAGAGTCCCTCACCCCAACGCGCAAGTACACTGTTTTGGGGATGGGGTATGCACTCTACTCAGTTGGGGGGGCGGGCAGTTTGGAGTCCGTGTAGCAGGGGGGCAGGGAGGGGGGTGGATAGGGGTACAGGAATGGTTAAACTTTGGGACCACTTGATCCTGCGGGTTCTTGTTTTGCACACACACATGTTCATTGGTATGTCTCAGTATTTGGGAAGCATTGTATGTCATGGGGTCGGCCAGATGACGGGAGGATAGGAGGAGTCACATCTGCCCTGCACTCGTCTCCACACACCACCTCGCACATGGCGAGAAGGCCTCGCGACCGCCCACCAGTTTTTCCTATGGCTAGGTTAGATAACCACACCACACCAGCCCCGCTGCAAATCATGTCATGGAACGTTAGGGGCCAGGGGGACAAGATCAAGAGGGGCTTGGTGCTACAGGGCATTAAGAGACAGGGACCCGCCCTAGTTCTTTTGCAGGAGACACACTTGTTGGGGGTGGCCAGACGGGCTCTGGATAGGAGGGGATATCACATGATAGTGCACGCTGAATTTACCTCAGGATCACGCGGCACAGGTATTTTGCTAAGAAAATCTTCCCAATTCATAGTGAAATCCACAACAACTGATGATCAAGGCCGCTTTGCGGCAGTACATGGCCAGTGGGAGGGTAAACTGCTAAATGTGGTCTCCGTCTATATCCCGCCGGCGTTACACTCAGTAGCTCTGCCGGACCTCGGCAAATTCCTGCTGGAACTCCCTGAAGGGGATTTGCTTATAGGTGGAGACTTCAATATGACACTCACAGACACCCTCGACCGATTCCCCCTCACGAACACAAACAGATGGTCCTAGCAAGCTACAGTCCTTTCTGGACGCACAGGGTTTAGTGGATGTGTGGCGTACACTGCACCCAGATCAGCAACAATACTCCTATTACTCAGCGACCCACAATAGTCTTTCAAGGATAGATTACTTTTTCACACAGAGTAATGGTCTCCTTAACATTAGCGAGACAAAGATACAGCCGAGGGGCATCTCGGACCATTCGCCGGTCACTCTGACCGTAACTAGCGCAGGTACCAAACGCAAGAGGGTGTATCCGATCTTTCCAGGGTATCTCAAAGCCCCACAGATTAGGAAAGATTTGAAGAAGGCGACCCGGCTCTACTTTGAGGAGAACCAGCCTTCGGTGGACTCCCCGTCCATACTGTGGGAAGCCTACAAAACGGTGTTCAGGGGTCAGGCTATTGCAGCAATAACGAACCACAAGAAAGCACACAGTAAGGAAGCATTGGAGTTGGAGTTGGGCCTAGAGAGGGCCAACACTGCCCATATGGCAGACCCATCGGAAGACACGCTTCATGACCTACAGATACACCAGCGCCGCCTCAATGACCACTTGAGACGTGTGACACTGGCGGACATTGCCGCGTCCAAACACAGGGTCTATGACATAGGGGATAAAGCTAGTAAACTCCTGGCATGGCTAGACAAAAAACAAGGGGGGGGTAGAAATATATTACAAATTACAGACCCATGTGGCACTGTCCACACCCAACCGGGGGACATAGTAGAAGCCCTGGCTGATCACTTCCATGACGTATACACTCCAACGATAGTGGTGACAGAAGAGGAGGCCCAGGACGCCCTCGAATGTGTGCCTCTGCCAAAACTGACGGAAGAGGCGGCGAAAGATATCGATGCCCCCTTAACAATCGACGAAATTCAATTAGCCATTAACTCCCTCCACTCGGGTAATGCTCTGGGCCCCAATGGGGTGCCCATTGAGTGGTTTAAAACCATGTCTGAATTCCTAAGTACGCCCCTTCTTCAGATGTATGAGGAGAGTAGGTTGAAGGGAACATTGCCCCCGGACCAACGGATGGCGACTATCGTTGCTATCCCGAAACCGGGTAAACCACCCAGCGACTGTAAATCGTACAGGCCTATCTCCCTCCTAAACCCGGAGGCAAAAATAATAGCAAAAGTGCTGGCAAACAGGCTTAGCCATGCTTAAGTCAGCTGATTCACCCGGACCAATCCGGCTTCATGCCGCATAGAAGCACGGCCCTAAACCTTCGCAGGGTACAAGGAGTTGTGGCTAGACTCTCAATGTTGCGGGAACCGGCAGCGATACTATCACTTGACGCCAAGATGGCGTTCGATTTGGTGGAGTGGAACTACCTCTTCGCGGTGCTCACACGTATGGGCTTTGGTCCAGTCTTTATCTCCTGGATACGGATGCTTTATAAAGATCCCATGGCCAGGGTAGTAGCAAACGGCCACATATCTCGGACCATACGTTTAGGTCGTGGCACGCGAGAGGGGTGCCCACTCTCGCCCCTCCTTTTTGCTCTGGTTCTGGAACCGCTGGCAGTCACTATCCGTACTACGCAACTGCTGAAGGGGATACAATGGGATCCACATTGGGAAGACAGAGTGTCCCTTTACGCGGACGCCATGTTAATATACCTTACTGACCTAGAGAACAGCCTTCCCAACCTTCTAGCAATCTGTAACTCACATGGACGAGTATCAGGTTATACCATCAATTGGGCGAAGTCGATACCTTTTGAGCTCAAGGGGCCACTCCCGCCACTGCCGGACTCTTGCCCGCTTGAGATAGCTCCCTCCTATTTTAAATATTTGGGTATCCACATCACCCGAGACGAGCCGGAGTTCGCACGGCTCAACTTGCAGCCTCCCTTGCTCCGACTCCGTACTGATGTGCAACACTGGAAAGAACTCCCACTGACATTGCTGGGCAGGGCAGAATTGTTTAAAATGATGGCCCTGCCGCGCTTTTTGTACGTTCTTGAAAATGCCCCACACTTGATGCCAGCCAGCTTCATACAGAGAGTAACAGCACAGATCACGAGTCTGCTTTGGGGGAACCGGCCACCTCGGATTTCGCATACAAAGCTAAATAGGAGCTGGTACGACGGAGGCATTGCACTGCCCAATCTGCAATTATATTATTGGGTGGCCCAGCTCAAGATCCTTAATCAGTGGTTGCACGCCCGCAGGATGACCCGGCATTCAAAGCAGACAGGATACAACTGGGTACAAATAGCTTACTGGCACCTCTGTACCATCGGGGCACGGCGGCAAAACTCGTAGGGCCCACTAAACACACCGTTCAATTGTGGTACAAAGCACAAGCGAAGTTACACTGGGATGGGACCATCACAAAGCTTACGCCCTTGTGGGACACCAAGGCGCTGGGTCATCTACGACGCACTAAGGGCTTCACTCAGTGGGACAACATTGGGATATCGACCGTGGGAGACATGTGGACTAGGGAGGGAGTGGTTTCGTTCGCGACCCTTCAAGAACAGTACGAATTGGGGGATAGCGAGCTGTATAGATACATACAGATCAGACACGCCCTACAGGCAGCGATCCCACCAGACACATCTCCACCAGAATCCTCCCCGCTGGAGGACCGTCTGCTCACAGATTTCATGCAGGAAGGCGCAACCTCATTAACATATCGTAAGCTAATCAACAATTTACCTGACCCACTGGAGAAGCTAAAAGACAAGTGGGTGACCGACGTCGGAGACCTAGATGAGTGCGACTGGAATGCAGCCATGGCGTCTCCACGTGAGGCAGGTATATCATCTAAATTCCGTTTGGTACAGTTAAAAATTTTACATAGGATCTACTACACCCGAACAACACTACACAAACTGCAGAGAGCGGACCACCCGTATTGTCTCAGGGGCTGCGGGGCAGAGGGCACGTTCGTACACACGCTTTGGGAATGCCCACGTGTTGTTAGTTATTGGCAGCGGGTTCTACGCACCATTGCACAGACACTCCACACCTCACTCACACTGGACCCACGGGTATGTTTACTGAATGTGTGGGGGCCTACAGATCTTACTTTCTATGAAAGGGTGTGGACCACGATAGGGCTTGTCACAGCCAAACGAGATATCGCACAAAAATGGGGATCGGCGGATCTCCCCACACTGGCGCAGTGGATCAGGAACATGGACATGCTTATGTTGACAGAAAGAGCAGTCTACAAACTAAGAGATAACCCACGCAAATGGAATGGGGTCTGGCGAGCGTGGAACTCATATAGGGGGGATATTTGTGAGCCATTGACGGAAGAGGATCTTGAAGGTTCTGACGACGAGGAGAACATTGAATAGGGGCCGAGGCCAATGGTGGGCTATTTGCGTGGAGGGAACGGGGCTGGTCACGTAACAATGGGATTTAACGGGGGGAATGTGTGGGCGGGATGTGGATTTGGGAGATTTGCACAACTGGTCCCTCGCAGGACAACCACGATGCTAGATAACACGCTAAGAATACCTTATTGTCGTACTGATTCATGTGTGCAGTTTCTTTTAGTTTACGTTTAATATGAAAACAAAAAACACAAAAAGCAAATTGTATTTTTACTGTAAATTACATTCGTTCCATACAATTGATCATCTTGATAATTGATACTGTTTTTACAACCGGACGAGGTTTCAAGGTCTTTGCTCTGATTATACTTACTCCATAAAGACAGCCGGCCTCAGGGTTGTAGGCATATATGTGTACGGTGATGATATCGCTATATAATTTTGCAATAAAAATAAATTTAAAAAAAAAAAGAGATCATTGGAAATTGTTAGCTCTGTCAGTTAACAAATTGTGTGCCCGCAAGGTGGTATAGGCCTTTTTTATTTTGGACTGGAATTTTTCAAGAAAAGTAGCTGTAACTATTTTGTTTTCTTGGATATTTACCAGGGCATATTCACTAGCTTTGGTCATCATGGAGTTTCCCAATTGGGAGAGAATATCTGACTGCAATTGTTTGGTTATTGGTCGATAGGTAATAACAAAATCAGATTCACTAAAGAATAGGAGCCAACACATCTGCCAATGTGTCAGTGCTTTGGCAAGTATAAAAAATAGCAAATTCCTCACCTAGTATCCCTGATGCGCTGAGATCAATTTGTTTTGTTTTCATCACATATTTCTTTATAGATCCTTTTGGGACATCCATCCCAAAAATCATCTTGATATCAACTCTTCTTCTACTTGGACGATGGACCAATTAGTTGAGTAGTTGATGGCAATGATAAATACTAACTTACCAATCATTTAGTCAAAATTAATAACAGACTCTTGGTAAGGTTAATAAATTAATGTTATCCTAAAATTTAAAGGTCAATGCTCAGTTGCAATTTGGTCACAATCAAAAACATTGAAATCTCATGACAGGAGAAATTATACATTTTATACAGACTCATTATGCAATGACATTATGCAATGAAGGAGTGGATACAGTAAGAGACAAAAGATTCAGGAAATGAATATGTCAAACAATAATATACCTAACGGAGGGATAGATGAAGAGACAATAGTTTCATCTAAAATAATGCTTATAAATATATTGTTGACGGAGTGGAAAGGTGGAGAGACAAAAGATTCAGAGACTAATACATTAATGCTGAGATTCCAAGAACGATATAGGCTAACTACAAACCTAATGGTCTGTAGGAAAACCACTCCCTGAACCCAGGAGATGATTGAGGCTCCCAAAAGGTAATCAGGAAACGCAAGATACAATGACAGGAACAGGATAAGATAGGAACAGCAAGGTCTCTCTGTAAACCGACGGACAGCGACGGGTCTTCCCTCTTCTCTCCTATCAGCCTAAGCTACTCGACACACCCCTAAAGCCACCCTAATTATAGTCTAAATCACAGCTTTGCAAACTTTTCATGTTGGTGACACACTTTTTTGACATGCATCATTTCGCGACATGGTAATGGTGTGTAGCAAGCGAGCGAGTGTTGGGAGCGAGCCTGAACCACCTACATGGGGTTCGGAGGGGGGTTCTCTCTCCTAGAAATTTTTGAAAAAAGAGTGGGCAAATGATGGGCCCGATTCACAGAACCAACTTAAGACAAAATCCTAAACTTACTACTAATGGTATTCACAGAAGTTAGGATTTTGTCTTAAATTGGTTCTGTGGCTTAAGACTAACTTAAGACAGACTTGTCTTAAGTCTGTCTTAAATCTGTCTTAAGTCTGTCTTAAGTTTGTCTTAAGACAAACTTAAGACAAAATCCTAACTTCTGTGAATACCATAAGCAGTAAGTTTAGGATTTTGTCTTAAGTTAGTTCTGTGAATCGGCCCGTTGCATTTTCAAGCAGGTAGGTTAATAAAGCAATTCTGAATCTGTTCTAACAAAGACAGTGACTGGCAAAACTGTCCAGGTAGGAGTGCAGTAGACTGTGCCAGGAAAAGGAAGCAGAATCTGCCTACTACAGCTCAATGAAAGACAGGAGAGGGCGCAGAGTCTGCAGAGCAATAGGAAAGGCAGTCTGGCAGGTGGCAGAGGCCGTCGGACAGGAGGCATAGTCTGGCAAGGGAAACTGACCAGAGTGAACCACTGTGTGAGTGAGAAGCTGTAGCAACAAGCAGAAAAGAAAGGACGGAAGAAAGAGAGCAAGGGACGGAAGGAAGAGTATGCCTGTCATAACTTGATGAAAGGGAGGAGAGGAAGCAGATCCTGTCAGGCAAGGATGGGGGCAGTCTGTCAGGCACGAGTACTGACAGAAGAGGTGGTCAGGGATGCAGACAAGAGGGACTGACAGGAGGAGGCTGCTAGACAGGAGCACTGACAGAAGGGGAGCAATCAGGGATGTGGCAGGAAGGAATGACAGGAGGGGTGAGGGATTTTTAAAGCAGGAGGTACCGACAGGAGGAGGCTGACTGACATGGGGTGTTAGGAATATGACTAACAGGAGGAGGATGGCTGACAGGGGCAGTGACAGGAGGGGGGTCAGGGACTTTGAAAACAAGAGGGACTGACAGGGGCAGGGACAGGAGGGGGGTCAGGGACTTTGTAAACAGGAGGGACTGACAGGGGCAGTGACAGGAGGGGGGTCAGAGATCAAGGTCTCATTATACGAAGACTGGGGTCGGCCAGAGGGATGGGCAGGAGAGGTAGATTCTGACAGGAGGGGTATCCTGTGGACGAGGGGCAGACTTGCAGGAGCAATGACAGGCACGCAGAGGCATGCACGCAGAGCAACTATTGCACATAACCAATACTACCAGAATATGCAAATAAATTAAGCCATGGGTGAATAAAGATGAGCAATCATATTATGGCCTTTGCATTCTGTCTTTGACTTTATTTTGCATATTATTGCATCTGGCTGCAGAAAGTTTGTAAAGCATTGCACCTGTTTTGTTTTCTGCACAAAGTTGACCAGGTAAATTAAAAGAAGGCAAAATTAGTGTTGCGAAAAACCACAATATTCTGAGATTTTAATCATCAAAAAGGGAAAATATACAGTATTAACGCGTTTTTCCCCATTCTGTCTTGCGAAACTTGGAGGTAATACCACACTGAAACGAAATTTGTTCTATCAATATTGTACCAGATAAACATGTCCATGGGAAGTGATGAGCAGTCCTTCTACATGGACTGACGTCATCTGACCCATGACCTTGGCAGTGCCAGTGATTTAAATGCTCAGGCACACCTTCCATCCAGTACCGCCCAGAGTAAGTACATTACACGCACAACATGACATTCATGGCGCACAGTGCCCTCCACGTGTGCCCCTGGTCATTCCCAGAACACAAACTATATATTCTGTGTTACTTGGAGGCAATATGTCCATTTTGAAGCCAAAGGCATGTATGTCAGCGTATGAATCCACACACACAGTGGCCAATGAAGCTCGCCCACGGCCACTGAGCACGTCATTGATGGAATCCGCCCCCCACCCACATTCTTTCCACATTATGGCAACGCAAGGGGTGGATTACCTCACCATCTGTGGAGAGTGCTGTGTGGGACTCGACTCCCCCTGCAACACCACAGAGACAGCAGGGCTCTTACAGACTCTTTTTCAATAGCGTTAGCAGCCTATGGCTTTTGATTCTTTCAGGATCTACACATAAACAAACAAACAAACTAACACCATGAAATTAGTGTGATAAACTAAAAGTATACACTCAGGCCCAGATGTAGGTAATAGCAAATTACCGAATGGTAAATACCGAATTTTACCGATTCGGTATTCACTATTCGGTAATTGCTATGTAGGTTAAATATTCGGTAAAAATACCGAATCGGTAAGATTCGGTAATTACCGAATCTGTATTTGCCATTGATTCCTATGGGCCTTGAAGCCCATAGGATTCCATTGCAAATACCGATTCGGTAATTACCGAATCGGTACCGATTTTACAAGGGGGACAGGGTGTCACTTTGACACCCTGTTGCACCCCTGTTTCTGGTTTGTGTGCCATGTGACACACATACATGCCATTAGGGCATGTCTGTGTGCCACATGGCACAGGTGTACATGCACAGATGTGCATGTACACTGGAATTCGTTATTTACCATGGAATAATATTCCATGGTAAATAACAATTTGGTAAGGGCCTGTGGCACTGATTACAGTGCCACCTACATATGGATTTACAGAATCGGTATATTTACCGATTCGGTATTTTACAGATTCTGTGAATTTACTGAATCGGTAAATATACCGATTCTGTAAATATGAGGCCCCCTACATGTCAAATCCCAAATACTGGTCGGTAACGGCCGAAATCGGCCGTTACCGACCGGTATTTGGCGACCTACATCTGGGCCTCAATGATATAATGAAGACAAAGAAATATAATAAAAAATGATGGTGGCTGTATGATGGCTCTTCAAAGTGTGTTTCAGCACAACACTGCGCGTTCATCAGGAAAGCCACAAGATATTCTAGATTTGCTGATGTAAATGGTAAAATAGCAAGTGCTAAAAATCAGCTAGCAGTGTATTGTTCACTAATCTAAAAACTATGATGCATGTGGAGAATGAAAATATATTCATAGAGGAACGTTTTCACTGCAAGTAACTGAAACCGCGTTGTTTCTGAATGAGATGAGTACCTCTGCTCTGGTACTGGTAATATGTAAAGTAGCTGAATCAAGCAGAGACCGTGTTAGCGTGTCAGAACTTCACGATTGTGAAATCATCTGATGCCTGCTGAATGTGCGTGGTTATCAGTCGATCGTGCTCAGGAACCCGGAAGATGTTCCCATCTTATCATTGCTACTAACCCGCTGACGTTGGTCCATTTTTGCAGTGAGGAGACCATTATTGGTTCACTGCCCGGTCTCGAAGGAAGCTGTGTGGGCCGTGCCCCAGAGGAATCAGACATGGAGCGGGTGTGAGGTTGGTTACTTTACAAGTGTTTTTCTGGGCCTGGGGGTTGGATCTCGTATATGCTGCGGCGTGGATTGCGGTTGCTGCTGGCGCTTGAAAGCTGTGGGCCTCGCTTGACGCAGAGGACTGAGTGGGTTGAAGGCAACCTGTGCCCTTGGGGGGCGAGTTTACAGTCCGGGCTACAGACGGAGAGAGCCCGGCACAGTGCGGCAGTCTCAGAGGCAGGACCGGTCCGAGGATTTGTGGGGCCCCGGGCAGAATAGGAACATGCGAGGCCCCTATAATTTGCATAAGATTTAACCTGACAGGAAGTGACCTCATAGGGTCAGGAAATAGACCCAGCACAAAAATAAAAGTGGCCGCCATTAGTGAATTAGTTAGCTAGAAAAGTGTCAAAATTAGGGCAGTTTTTAACTTGTAAACACATGCTGTTTACGTTTTTTGTAAGGTATGAGAGATTGCATATTTGATTTTGCTGCAGGCAATGTTTGTTTTAATATCATGAAAATCAACATTAAAAACATGTTCATCTGACCATAAAGCAGGCAAACAAACAGCCCAAAAAACAGGTCAAATAATAACCTGGCAGATTGGACCATTACACACTGCCTGATTGCCATAATGTCCAACCCGGCCAATGTGTTATACAATTATTATGCTGATACAGGATCATTGTTTTTGTAGGTAAAGTAAAGGACATGAATATAGGGTCCGATAGGGGCCTGTTTCAATGTCGATTTTAAGTTACCACCAGGTAAAGACTCGAGGGACCTAGCACACTGAAAGCCCTAGTCCAGCCAATTTTACATTCTGATTGTGCTACTCTTCCTGCACCTCTTGTTTGCCTGCTATCACACCTATCTGCTCCCCCCGCCCCCTCTCACTTGATTCTGTATTTCGCACCCCTTTCATTTACTCTGTGCTCCCTTTCCCTAGTCCTGGATGAGCTGAGCTGATTTCAGTGTGAGGCGCCGTCATTCTATCTTTCCTTTAGCGCCCTGCAGGTTATCCTGCTTCTTATTCAACCAGGGGCAGGGCGCACTTCACACGTAATGGCTCTTTAATTACCTGTCTAATCGCTGCTATCCTCATGCAGATGCAGCGATTAGGCTAAGGCAGGCAGATATTGATTAAATCCCTTGGGCCTCCTGGGCCTCCTGGGCCCCCTGGGCCTCCAAACTCTGAAGCATTTGAAAGCGCGAGGCCCCCTGGTTGCGAGGCCCTGGGCCGCTGCCCACGCTGCCCATGCCTAGCGCCGGCCCTGCTCGGAGGACACTGTGTGGGCCGGAGGAATCAGACACGGAGGGGGTGTGAGCATGGTTTACATGTGATTCTTGCAGTTTTGATAATCTGAGGTGTTACTAACTACTGTTACTCCATTCTTACCGCTATCCTCCTGCTCATCACCCTTCTTCCTAAACATGGTGCCATTTTCCAACCTGCCACAATCAGAGAACGACAGTCTTCGATCAATGCACTCATTGCTGTTAGGCTGCCATCTAGTGGTGGGTGAGTCTTCTAGCTCTTCATGGCGCAACACACTTGCTCATGGCAGGCGACACAGTACCGTGTTGCGACACAGAGTTTGGAAATTCTGGTCTAAATTGACATGTCCAGCCCTCAAATGTTTCATTTGACTCTTAACTCATACAGGGATTGGTGGGCTGGGGAGGTGGTGTTGTCACACCACCATGACTTTACCTTTATTCATAAACTTTATTGTTTACAGCAGTTCCCATAGTCTGAATCTCAGCTTATTCACATGTCCCCCCACATTAGTTACATTTTTACATTCATTCAAGTTTATACACAGAGAACATCTTCGGTCTTATGCTTGAGTACAGCAGTTGGCAGGCGACCAACACACTGGCCTTCACTTGTTCATGTCATCCGCAGTGCACACCACATCTTTTTCTTCTCATGACAGAACAAACTCGCTCCTAACTGTTGCCCCCTCTCACCAAAACTAAGTTAGATTAAGCGCCATCTTCCTCCAGCACACTACAGTAAATAGAAACAAACATTTATTAATTATGTGATAATGAAACCACCACTGTTTACCTCCCACCATTTCACTACTTCCCATTAACGTTACCTAGCATAAGCCTAGTGTGAAAAGCGGCATTAATCATTACTTTAAAGCAGAATGTGACATGCAAATACTGAAGCACTTGCGGCCTATTTGTACAACTCCTTTGTTTCTTCTAAAGCACAAATCTTATCACATTACTATGTAATTATGTGTTAATTCAGGCATGCGCATGTCCCTTGTGTCATGTTGGTGTTTATTAGTTTTTCTACATCTACTTATGTATTATATGGGTATTTGATTAGAGCAGGTTTCATTTTCGCGAAACCCTGTTCCATCAATATATATGGTTACTGTGTGCCCGACTCCAAAGATATATTGACTTAATTCTTGGAATGCATTTTTCATAGCTAGTAACTCTCTTTCGGCTATGGTGTAGTATTAATAGGCTGGTAAGAGTTTTTGGGAAAATAAGGCATTAGGATGGAGCTGGCCAGTAGTTGTGGTGTGTTGAGAGAGAACTACTTCCCAAGCCACTTGGGAGGCATCTACATCAACAAAGTATGCCTAGGATTGCTCTGAGTAATGTGGTAAGTTTTTCTTTGAGGGTGTCAAATGCCTTTTGAGCTTCTTCAGTCACGCAGAAGAGAAGCCCCTTCTTCAACTGGTGCTTTATAGGTGTGACTGTTTCAGAAAAATGAGGTATGAAGTACCTGTAGACGTTATCAAATCCCAGGGAGCCTTATACTTCCTTAGTAGTAGTAGGGACTGACTGCCTAATCTAATGGCTTGCACTTTCTTTTTGTCCATGATAATGCCATCTGGGGACAGAATGTATTCTAGGAATTCAACTACAGGACTTGAAAATAATTTTTGGGGAGTTTTGTGTAGAGATGATTGTTAGACCTTGACTGTTTTTGCAGGTTTATCCCCAAACATTGTGACTTTTGCCTCCTATTTTTATGACCTGTTTTTCTTGGCTTTAGGACACTGGGCACTTTACAACTGCTGATGAGTGCTAACGTGCATATGCTCTCTGTGTAAATTGTAATTCTGTTTGGTTATCCGTCATTGGCATATTAAATTTACTAGTAAGTCCCTAGTAAAGTGCACTTGGTATGAACAGGGACCGCAAATCAAATGTTACTAGTGGGCCTGCAGCACTGGGTGTGCCACGCACATGAGAAGCCCTGTAAGCCGGTCTCGGGCCTGCCATTGCAGTGTCTGTGAGTGAAGTTTTAAACTGCCATGTCGACCTGGCAAGTGCACCCCCTTGCCAGTCCCTAACCTTTCCTTTTACTACATGTAATGCACCCCTTAGGTAGGCCCAAGGTATCCCCATGTGCAGGGTGCAGTGTACATGAAAGGTAGAACATGTACTGGGGTGTTTTACATGTCCTGATAATGAAACCTGCCAACAACCTGTTAAAAAACTCAGACAGGTTTCCGTCCTGGGCAGGGCACTGACGTCGCCCTCCTGGCGGCGGTGGAGGAGGCCAGAGCACTCTTAGACGATGGGGGATCAGTGGCAGTGATCCTCCTCGACCTGAGTTCGGCCTTCGACACCGTCAACCACCAACTCCTGATAAAACGGCTCAAGAGGGTAGGAGTTGAAGGCACTGCTCTTTCTTGGCTTTCCTCCTTTCTGGCCCAACGCTCCTTCCAGATCTGGGAGAATAACACCTGCTCCTCCGAAACACCCCTCCAATCTGGGGTGCCTCAGGGCTCCTCCCTGAGCCCCACATTGTTCATCATCTACATGTCCCCATTGGAGGAGGTCGTTTCCCCGTTCGGAGTGAGCATCGTCAGTTATGCGGATGAATTAGTTGTCTCCCTATCCCATCCCAGTCAACAACCTGCGGACTTATTCAACTGCATGACGCAGATACAAGAGTGGATGAATAGATCAGCCTTAAAACTGAATGGTTCAAAGACGGACATTCTCCTCCTGGGTCAGAAAGGACTCACCTTGCCCCAGAACATCTGGCCACCCTGTTTGGGCCTCCCCCCCGACCCAAAACAGGAAGTAAAAAGCCTGGGCGTATGGATCGAAACAGATCTTTCATTTATTACCCAAGCAAAAAAAGTAGCTGGTACTTGCTTTGGGCTACTGAAATCCATGAGAAAAATCTTGCACCTTCTTCCCCCCACCTCGCAAAGACTTCTCGTCCAAGGCCTTATACTCTCCAGGCTCGACTATAGTAATTCAATCTACCTGGGCGCGCCCGAAGCAACTCTGAACAAATTATAGAGAATTCAAAATGTGTCCGCCCGAATCCTCACTAACACCCCTGCCAGAGCCTCAGCAAAACCTGCGCTGAAGCTCCTTCACTGGCTCCCAGTGAGGGAACGAGTGACATTCAAAGTCTTATGCCTGGCGCATAAACTACTGCAGAATCAAGGCCCCCCGATTCTTAGGAAATTCATAAGACCATACAAGGCCCCAAGATCCCTCCGATCGGACAAGGAATCCCTTATCATCCTTCCGAGATTCAAGAAAACTCCCACAGGTGGAAGACGCTTCTCGGTTCACACCGCACGTCTCTGGAATGCTCTCCCCCGAGACCTGAGAACAGAACCCAACTACTTACGGTTCAGAAAATGGCTGAAAACTCTCCTGTTCCCCTAACTTTAATTTTCCCGACCTGAACCTGTTGCCCCCCCCCCTCCCTTTTCTTTCTGTCCCCGGACCCACAGAGGTAGGGATCTTCAGCGCTAGGATACCTCAGGGTGACTACGCGCTCTATACATTTTTTTAATAATAATAATAATAATAATAATAATAATAATAACACTTACCCTACTGTTGCACCTCCTAGAGTTAGAATAGTAATTTGTACCCTTACTCTCTCCAACTCTATCCAACACTTACCCTACTGTTGCACTCCCTGGAGTTAAATAGTAATTTGTACCCCTATACTATCCATTGTTTACCTTAAATGCAATGTAATGGTATGCGTTGTAATGGTATGTGTTGTAAAGGTATTATGCGAGGTAATGGAATGTTTTGTAAATGTAGTTTCTAAAATTTCGATGTAGTGTCATACGATGTAATGGAATGCGTGGTAAAGGATGTTGCAAAGTAAAAACTGCGTTGTACAGGCATGCGTTGTAAATGTATGAGTTGTAACGTCAAACATTCCTTCTGAGGTAAACCTTACTGCTCATGCCAGGCTACCAAGGGGGTGGGCAGGGTTTATTTTAGCTGTGTAATCCCCTTACCCTGACTAGAAGGAAGTGTCCCTACTTGGACAGGGTGAAAACCACTGTCAACTAGAGACACTGTGAAGTCATGCTTCCAGGAATTTTGTGTCAACAAAAGTTTATGTAAGATATTGAACTTGAAGACTGGGGAAGCTTGCATCCCCATTGTGACAGTTTAAAGCCTTGAGCCATACTTTTGCTGACTTGACAAACCTTTTGACCATTTGCTTTTAACCTTTTTTAGGTCGAGTCTGGGCAGCGCATGGGCTGCTCTGCGAGCCATGCTGTATTTAGTTAGGGATGTGAAGCCCCGCCCACTCTTCACCTATATTTTTCATTGGCTTCTATCGTTGTCCTTTGTAAATTCTGGCTTGTGATTCCTGAATCGCCTTGTTAGTCCCACCTTAGTACCGCCTTGTCTTCATTTGAAATCTCCCTTGGCAACTGGCCCTTTAACTTCTGTTGCAACAGTGTTTGTTTGAATTGGTCTGTAATCACTATTTTCTTAAATGGGCCTTGCCCTACTGAAGGCATGATGTGCTTTCCTTAGTTTCAGCGCGCCATGAGCACTTTCACTTTCAAAGCTGTTGTTCCAGGAAAGAGGAGAAAACGAAAGTAGCGCTTTAACAGGAAAGTGGCTCTAATGTGTTTGCTTGTGAGTGAAACCAATCTGGTCAATTTGCGGCCACTATGTTTTGCTTTATTTTTAATTTATTTACCCCTTCCGTCCTGAGGCTGCAGTTTCGAACAAAAATGGCAGAGAAAGACGCCATTTTAACGAAAGTGTTTCTTTCTCTTTTGAATCCATTTCACAGCGGAATGAATGAAGGGGAGGAAAGAGAAGGTAAGAACTGCTTGCTGAAGTCAGTTTTCCTTCAGCAAGCTTGAACGATGGAGGACATGGAGCTCAAAAGGACTACCTCACCCCCTCCTTTTTTCACCCGAGCTGGCAGGACAGGACTCAGTGACAAACGCCGTACGGACACAACTTTCCACGCCCCCAACTCTCCGCCCACTGCCAAAAAGCATTTGCAATGCAATAGGTCTTGCATTTGCGAGAGTTTAAGCTATTGGCGTTGTAAATGACAATGCAACACTGCCTTTTATTTATGTTTTAAAAACCAACACGTAAATAAAAGGCATTGTCATTTAAAATGCCATTAGCTCAAACTCTTGCAAATGCGAGACCTATTGCATTGCAAATGCTTGTTAGATTTAATCTTATATATTTTAAAGTGGCTTTCCCCATTCAATGTACTTGGAAACACGACTTGCCACCATAGCATTGTAATCATGTATCCAAACAATGCACAATTCACTTTATTCTGTTCTGCCCATGGTCTGCAAGCTCCCGATCCGCTTCCCTAAAACTTTTACTGCTCCAAGCTGGCTGTAAAAAAATATATACCCTCTATGGAGTTTTTACGAATGCTCCCCTCTTTTGAAATATGCACTGGAATATAGAATTTTATAAAGGGCACTCTTAAAATAAGAAACCGTTATGAACAACTAACCTCCTAACAGATCTTTTTTTGCTCCATGCCCGAGATTTTGTCATTCTGCTTTTAAGATTTTAATGAAATCTAGATTTAAATTATTTTGACATTTTATTGGATATGTTTTATGTATGTATGAATTTCATAAATGCACACTTTTATGGCATTTTAAATCCAGAATAAAGAAAATAATTAGATTTTGATTTGAAAGGGCCAAAACAAATCTACACTTTCTATTGGAGGAGCCCATTGAATTTGAGTTTTGGAAAGTAACAATTGGGACACACACTAAGGAAACAGAGGATTAAGGGCCAGATGTAAGTAGACGTGAAATACCGATTCCTTAATACCGAATTTTTACTGATTCGGTATTAAGGAATCGGTATCTCCGATGTACGTAAAGATTTGGTAAAAATTACCGAATCGGTAATAATCGGTAAAAAATACCGAATCAAAAGGTATCGGTAAAAAAAAAAATTCGAAACCCCAATACCGATTCGTAAATACGGAATCCAATACCGAATCGGTAAATACAGAATTGGTAATTTAAAAATTCGGAATTTGATGAATCAGCCAATCCTGTGCATCCCAATTACCTCACAAACAGGAAGTGGCCACACCCAGGCAGCTGCACTGAACCTGGAGCTGACTGTGAGGCAGGTAGCTGAGCAGAGGAGCCAGGAGCAACACAACCTCTCATTTTCACCAAAAAAAACAACAAATCTTGGAAAATGGCAAACCAGGAGAGAAAGAAGGAGGGCGCAGAAAGAAAAAGGAGGAAGAAGTTTAGTGAAAAGGAGCTGGAGGTCCTCATCAAAGACGTCAGCAAGGACCATGAAAAGCTTTTTGGCAAGCAGTCCCTCCATGTGCCAGAGTCTCAGAAGAGACAGATTTGGCTTGGATCCAGAGCAAAATAAATGCCATTGGGGTCACTTAGCGCTCCATTGAGGACATTAATAAAAGGTGGTATGACCTGAGGAAGACAGCGAAGACAAGGATGGCGAAGAGGCAGAGGCAGGCCAGCAAAACTGGTGGAGGGAGAAGCAGAGTACCTGCACCAAGAGCACTGGAACTCATGGTAGAGTCCACCCTCCAACCGGAGAGTGTGAGTGGCGTATGAGACGCAGACAACTCTGCCAGAGCTGCCAGAAAACAAGGTAAGATGCATGCCCAGCATACTGTGCTTCCCCCTCCCTAACCCCAATCCCCAGAGAGGCATAGGGACTCCTACTCCAGTCCATGTTTTACACATACCCTGCAATGCATTGTGGGAGATGTGGTCTCAGGAAACACATGTTCAGAACTGTCAGTCTAGAAAACCCAAAAGCATGTGACAGCAATTAGCAAGCAGAGGACAGTCAGTGTGATTGGCAGGCATAATGTTTAATGCAATGCAAATGCTGCCAGATAAGTGAGTATATCTACATTCTGTCATTACAGGCGAGACATCTCGCAGTGCAGCAGAGGGGAGCAGAGGGAAGGCACCCAGCCCAGAGGGGAGACAACAGGAGGAGGAGCAGTTGCCTGCAGGGCACACAACCACCGCACCACCACCAACAACTTCTCCATTCCCACCATCACCAAAGCTCCAGACAACGCCGCCATCACCAACTCCATTCCCACTGCCACAATCAACACCACCACCACAGTCAGGCAGGACGCATGCCGTGGCCACCCTCCAGCAGATGGAGGTGTCGGAGGAGGAGGGCACAGGGGGCCAACAGTCACCAGTGGCTGAGGACGGCAACATGGAAAGGTCTGAGACACCATCAGAGCGCGCCCACAATTCCTCCAGATGCCGCAGGGCAAGGCCAGCCAGTCCCCAAATCTCGGAGCAAGATGACAGTGTGTTTGCTGGGCTGGAAGGCAACATGCTGAAGATCCAGCGCCTGCAATGGAGAGCGATGCGATCAATGCATAGGGAGATGTCACACATGAACGCACGCATGCACAGAATAAAAAAGGGAATCAGTGCAATGAACAACACCACATCTGAGGGAATGAGTGACGTGGCGTCGGCTGTGAGCCAGCTCTGCAGCAAGTTGGAGGAGGACCGCCTTTTTAGGTGTAGGGAGAGGCAGAGACTTGATGCATATACCAAGGCGGTGAACCAGCTGTCCACTGATACCTCCCTCATGTGCAGACGGTCTATAGCCATGCAGGAGGAGATGACACATTGTAGTAGGGATGTGGCTAGGGGGAAGGTGACAATGACCTCAGCACTGGAACTGCTGCAGATCGAGAAGGTGGCCACTACGGCAGAGGGGGGGACATTGAGGAGGCTACTAGCCATAGTAGCTTTACGCCCTCTCCCACCAAGAGCAGTAGGCGCAGCGAACGCCACAGCGCTGCCCAGGGACATACTGGCAGTTCAGACAGTGGGGCCAAGGAACTTGGCAGTGCAGCGCATGGGTGCAGGATATAGAGCCAACTAGGATTTGGGACTCATGTGATGGGTGATGTAACCCATGTTTGTATGGACACTGGTTTTGATCTTGATGGTGTGCTCATTAAACACCATCACACAAATACAGTAACTGGCTATGTCTCCTTACTCACTCAGAAATAGTTGCAAGTTATCTCAGCCCGTCTATGTCTCCCATCCGGTGCTGCTGCCACACAAGCTGCACTGGGCTCTGGCTGAGGATTGTCCTCGCCCTTGTCCTCAGAGTCAGTTAGGTCCACTGCTGTTCCTTTCTTTGTGGCAAGGTTATGTAGCATTGTACATGTTGCTATTATTTTGCAGCAGATGATGGGGCGGTACTGACGTGCACCTCCACTTTTGTGGAGGCAACGGAACCTGCTTTTTAGCAGTCCAAAGGTGCGCTCCAAAATGTTGTGTGTGCTCTTATGTGCCACATTGTATCTCCTGTCCCTTGGGGTGGATGGGTTGAGATATGGGGTTAGTAGGAAAGACCAGAGGGCATATGCGCTGTCACCTAAATGTAAAAGAAAGTGCCATTATTTTGTGTCACCAATAGGTGAATCTAAGGTATATATCAGGGTGTGTCACATTGATTTACCTAGTAGGTATCCTTCTCCGAATTCACCAGCAGTCAGACGTTTATAAATCCCACCGTTCCTGAATATGTAGAAGTCGTGGGTACTCCCTGGGAATTTAGAAACAATGCCAGTGATGATGAAGTTTGCATCACATATCACCTGCACGTTGATGGAGTGAGTGAATTTGCGATTGCGGTAAATATATTCTGTAGCTGATTGTGGGCAGATTGGTATGTGGGTCCCAACGATGCAGCCTAGTACATGTGGGAACTTTGCCTTTTGGTAGGAATCCAGCTTGGTCTTCTGCAGCTCCACCTGTGTGCTGGGGAAGCTTATGTAATGATGCATTCTGTCCATCATGGCATTCAGGAAGGTGTTGAAAAAACGGGATAGGCAGCTCTGTGACACACCACCTGCTGCGGCTATCACACCCTGGTAACTTCCTGATACCAGGAGGTGCAGGCAACAGAGCACCTGTACATGGGTGGGTATTGCGTGCGCCCTTGGTGTCTGATGCACATGATATGGTTCCAGGTCCCGTATCAGGTCAAGGATGGTGTGTGGGTGTAGCCTGTACCTGTCATGGATTTCTGGCTCAGTCAATTGGAACAGTGTGACACGCAGTCTGTACACACGCTCTTCCAGTTTCCAGAACCTCACTCGTATTGCTCGCAAACGTAGCCGCCTTGCTATGACATAGAGGGCCGCCATTGTGTCCAAACTGTTACATTTTGGGGCTGTTTTTATGCACTGCACCTGATTACCACCTGCTCTGGATCAGTGGTAACTAACAGTTCGTTAATTCCAATTTTGGAAAAATTCGGTATTACCGAATTTTGCTACATCTCAATTCTGATTGTTTACCGATTCCTTACTTACCGATTCGCTATTTTTTGTTTTGGTGTTTACCGATCAGTAAATAAGGAATCGGTAACTGTTTCCCTTGGATTTACCGATTCGTTATAACCGATGGCATTCAGTAATACATACATCGCACAGGGCTAAATACCAGTTATTAAAGCCAAATTTTACTGAATTTCTGCTTTACCGACCGGTATTTAGCCACCTACATCTAGCCCTAAGTCTTCCTCAGTATGTAAAAAGCACATTAGACTACCTCCGAGGTTGGACTGCACACCTAACTAAGGAAACAGCCATATATGCCCTAAATAAGAGGAAGACATGATAGATTGTTCAATCATTACATTTCTCTTTGTTGGTTTTTGTTTCTGTTTGCATTTATGTAACAACAAGGCAATAAATTGCCTTTGGTCTAAGATATATATGTTTTATACGTATATATATTCACTCCTTGGTTACATATGTTTGTGGATGCAAGTAAAGAGAGAAAAGGTTTTATGAAGCTTGTTTATGAAGTAATATATAAATAATATCTTGTCATAAATAGACAAATATACCATTGATTAATTTGAGCTCTCACTGCATTGAATCTGTTTTCTTTTTCCCCACACTACATCATTCCCCATTATTTTTTTGTTGATGCCCAGGTACAGAGGGGTCAATTGGGCAGACCCCTATTGCATTACAACTATGGGCTACCTAGGGCCTAGGTTAGGGGTGACTTAATACGTAATATAAGGTCAGTGTAAGGCTTGGCAAAGTGGTCTAAATGCCAGATCCACTTGGCAGTGTGACGCTGAACTCAGGCTGTGATGGTAGGCATGGGACAGGATTGAAGGTGCTACTTAAGTGGGTAGCACAATTAGTGCTGCAGGCCAACTACTAGCACTTAATTTACAGGCCCTATGTATATGGTATACCACTCTACAAGGGACCTATAAGTACATTAACTATGGGGGGGTGTGGCTAGCCAGCCAAGATGGTGGTCAGCTGAATCCCGAGCTCCGGTGCTGCCCAGGGGTAATCTCCTGATTTAGACCGTCTGGAGGTTCGATTTTGCCTGTCGAGGTACAGAGGGCCACCTGGGAACCTCTGTGTGGCGCCAGCAGCCTCCGCAGCCGGCGGGGATCTCAGTGGCGGCCCGGGCCTGCTGCAGCCTAGGTTTACGGCGGCGGCCGGGGACTGGAGTACGGGAAGAGCCCGGCCTCGCTCGGGCGCACGAAAATCGAGGTGCCTGGTCTCGGGTCTCGCGGATGACGGGGTGAGTCCTGAGAGGAGTGCAGCTGTTGCCGCGCGTGGCGATGACCCGGGACGAATTTGGCAGTGTTGATGGAGGGGAGCGTTGGAGCTGATCAGTTTGCCCCTGAGAGACGGAGGGAGACATCAAGCAGCCGACTGGACTGGGCCGGCTGGTGACTAAGACCGGCAGTGCGGATGGAGGACTGAGGAGAGGGCTGAGACGTATGAGGCCATCACGGGGGCGCTGAGCTGCGGACGGACCCCACACCTGAGTACGGGTGGTGAGGAGACCGATCTTACTGGACGGGGGGGGTCGCTTGTTCCTTTGCCCCCCTCTTGTCCTCGCCCTCTCCTCCTGATTTCCCTTCCCTCTACCACCCTGACTGCCCCTGGAAGATGACCGGAATAAAGTGTGGTGGAGACCAGGGAGAATCGGAGTAGTGAGACCAGAGCCGTGGTGGGCACAGATTACACCCTGAGGAGAGGCCTTCCTTTAAATTGCTACAGGCTGCCGACGAGGACACTGGAGGGTGAGTCCTGGACTGGGGACTGCGGCTGTAAGGCCCTGGAGAAGAGGGGACGCAGCGAGCGAGAGTGAGAGGGCCGACGAGGGGTACCTCTATTGCAGACTGCAGGGAGCTGGTTGGGAGCTGAACTCTTTGGCCATGGTCCGCAAGGGGGCGAGGACACAAGATACCGGGGATGACCCGGCTGGGACACAACATGCCCTGACCGCGTAGACTGGCGGGACCCTATCTGGGCTGGGTGGATTGCACAATGCCGAGGGGCAACAATTGGACAAGCTGGATTTGATATTGCAAGAGATTAGAGACTCTAGGACGGCGATGGAGAGGCAATTAGGGACCCTCACTACCAACCTGTCACTACTGAAGGCTGACCCCGGTAAATTGGCTGATACGGTCAAAGATCATGGTCTTGCAAATACTGACCTCACCCTGATGGTGGCGGACCACACGACATCTATTCAGTGGCTGCAACAGCAGGTAACATCGCTAATGGACCGCGCAGAGGACGCAGAAGGGCGCAATCGGCACAATAATATTCGCGTCATTGGCCTTCCGGAGCGCTGTGAGGGGGTACACTCCGCGGACTTCATGGAGCAGTGGTTCCGTGACCATGTAGCTGCTGAGGGTCTGTCCTCGCACTTTTGTGTAGAACGAGCACACCGTATCCCCACTGGGAGGCCTAGACCTGGCCGTCCGCCTCGCCCTCTGATTGTCCGGCTGTTAAACTATCGGGACAGGGACGCCCTCCTCCAGAGAGCAAGAGTGAAATCTCTCATACAATACGAGAACTGCCGCGTGTCTCTTTACCCAGATTACACCAACCTAGTACAGAAGCAACGTTCCTCATATCAGGATGTGAAGAGGAGGCTTCAGAAGGCCAAGTTGACCTATGCGCTATTGTTCCCAGCCCAATTGAAGATTGTTTATGAAAAAAAGACGCATTTCTTTGAGAGCCCTGCAGATGCGGAGGAATGGTTGGACGTGGTGGGCATTGAGGGTAGCCAAGAGGCCACCCAGGACACCAACAACGGCGGCTCGGAGAGGAGTCCGGATCAGACTGATAGGGGCACCCCTGCCAAGGGGAGGAGACCCGGGAAATGCGGCCCGTCAAGGGAGAAGGAGCGGGAGGAGCAGCTGGATGTGGTGGAACTGGTGGGCAGCTTTCGTGAGGACCAAGAGAAAATTAACACAGACACAGAGGACAGTACGATTCACTCTGATTCAGAGCACAGTATGGTCCTGTTCCCTACGGTCACACCCAGAGTGGCGGATGATATGTTGGACAACTAAGAAGATGCAGGATCCGGTTTGGATCGGACGGACCACTTGATGACACTTGATATCCTTTTGGTGAAAATAAACTCTACCTGTAACCTTAATAGGCAGGGGGATTCCAAGGGGGATGGGGAATTGTATTTATCTGTTTCTGGAGAATGGGGCCACGGGGAGGGCTCCCCTCTTATTGGAGTGGAGTTGGGTGTGGATGCGGGCCTCCTAGCTGGTTCCACCCTGATTGGCTCATGTACCCCCACCTATTTTTTCAGGACCTACAACAGGTTAAGAAGAAGGGACTCCTGGAATTACTGCCCCAGGGCTGGTTCACTGTAGAGCCTGTGGCAACCAGAAGGGTAGCTAAGATGGCTAGAGCGGCGCTAGGCCACCCCCTCACTGGCGAATGCAATTGTGTTTTGTTTCTTATGTTCGTAATTTTCTCGTTCGGCTCAGCACTGTTACACTGCTGCGTCAAGTTAGTTAAGTTCAGGGGAGGGTATACAGCGGTCTCCAGGTTGACACTCACAATATTGGTTAGGAAAGTCCTACTGACACTCCGGGATCGGATAGAAGGAGTGAATGGCTGAAAAGCAAGGCTCCTATAGATTTGCTACTTAGAATGTGCATGGACTTGGGGCCATTCAGAGAAGGCACCGAATCCTTGCGTTTTTACTAAGGCGGCACGCACAGATCACATTTATGCAGGAATCACACCTAACGACAGCAGAGGTGCAGACACTAAGGAAACGGTGGAGGGGTACTATATTTTCCACAACCTATTCTGCCTTTTCCAGGGTGGCGACCATCTGGGTCAGGCATGGGACGCCATTTGTTGAGATAGAGAGGAAAGTGGATAATCAAGGGAGATACATCATGGTGAAAGGTACGCTCGATGGAACGTTGCTGGTCATAGGCAGTATATACGCCCCGAAATTTGATCAGGAGGTAAATCTGGGGAAGGTGAGCAGAGCATTATCTGATTGGGCTGATATTCCCTGGATACTGGGAGGTGACTGGAACATGATCTTAGATGTGGACCTAGATAGGTCGCACCCCCCCTACAACTGGCTGGGGTAACAAAATCGGCATAGGTGTTCACGACCTGGGCGGAGGGCTGGAGATTAGTTGATGCATGGCGTGCGCTACACCCGACCCATAAGGAGTACTCGTATTATTCCCCCGTGCATAATTTGCACACATGGATAGACAGATTTTTGTGCTCCAGCTCCTTATTAACGAAGATTGGCAATATGGAATATTTAGCCAAGAACTTCTCGGACCATAGACCACTGACACTTGACCTCCTGTGGGGCAGGGTACCCTCCCTAGTGCCCACCTGGAGACTTAATCCGCTTCTCCTGGAAGACGGCCCCTTTCGTGCATCACTTTCTGATGCTCTGACAAATTACTTTCTCGACAACTGGGACTCTGCATCGTCTAACTTAGTGGTATGGGATGCCATGAAGGTGGTGCTAAGGGGCGCAGCCATTGGACAGCTAGTGGGAGCTCGACATGAAACCCACAGGCGGTTAAGCGATGTGGAAAACCGACTAAAAATACTGGAGAGGGAGGCAAGTATAGACCCACAAAAAGAGGGCGCTCTACAGGCAGAGAACAGAGGTACTGGAAACACTGAGAGTTATTGATTATAAAGAATATCTGCGTCGGACCAGGCATTCTGTGCCCACTTACAGACTCTGTATGCCCCTTTCCCCTTGGAGGACCCGGACCGAATAGAGGACTTTCTCCGTGATCTGCCATTCCCGGCTCTGTCTGCGGTGGCCCAGAAAGAGGTTGGAGGCCCCATGACGCAAGGGGAAACCCGAGCTGCCATTCGGTCACTCAACCGCAATAAGACATCGGGGATGGATGGGCTACCGGTGGAATTTTACCAAACCTACTCTGAAACCCTAGTCCCCATTCTGGAGAAGGTATATAAGGAGGCGTATGAGAGGGGAAGACTGCCTACCTCAATGATGCAGGCCCTAGTCATATCCATACCCAAGCCGGGGAGGGATACACTTGAATTGTCTAACCACAGGCCCCTGTCAATGCTCTCTACGGAGTACAAGATCCTGAGTAAGGCTATTGCCTTACGGTTACAGCCCCATCTCTCTGCCTTGGTCCACCCAGACCAGTGTATTTTTCTCCCGGGAAGAAGTGCATCCCAGAATATGCTGCGATTGCATGCCCTTATGGCTGCCACTTCGCAGGACAGCCCCCGGGCAGGTTGTGCCGCTCTGGATATGAAACAGTCGTTCGACTCCCTGTCCTGGACATATATGTTTGAGACCTTAAGACGCTTTGGCTTCCCGGACTCCCTACTGAAATGGGGGAGATTACTGTACACTGACCCATCGGCCCGTGCACGCACAGGTTGATATATCTCAGACAGCTACTCAATCTACAGGGGCACCCAGCAGGGTTGTCCTCCGTCTCCGCCCCTTTTTTTCTGGCTGGTTCTGGAGCCTCTAGCTCTGATCCTTCGGACCCGGGAAGACCGGATGGGTATCTCGATAGGGGGCACGCACCACCTAATCTCCATATATGCAGACGACATTTTATTATACTTTCGAGACCTGGAGGCTGACCTTTCGAATATAGATAGACTTGATAACCACTTTGAGGGTGTCTGGTTTAGCAATTATCCCAGAAAAGTCCATTGGATTTTATTTTAGAGACCTACCACACACTCCCTCTCTCTGATTCGGGAGGTATCGGATTCCGGTAACCCAAACAACGTTCTGATACTTGGGCATTCAAGTGTATAGGCGACCAGAGGACCAGATAGAAGGTAATGTTAAGAAAGCAATCACAGGTCTCCGTATTAGTGTAGGGTTCTGGACGGCCCTGCCCTTATCAGTTATGGGCAGAATCACCATTTCCAAAATGGTCCTGCTTCCCCGCATGCTATATTATTTTGTTAACCTGCTGATTATCCTCCCACAGTCAATATTCAATGCACTGAATACGATTCTGATAACTCTGATCTGGGGTCCTGGCCGCAGACGTATCGGCCTCCGAAAGCTTCAATGAGGGACTAAACTGGGCGGACTAGGGGTGCCCGATCTCAGGGGGTATTACTACGCCAGTCAGCTTCAGTGGTTGGCAAGATGGGTGGCGGGGAGGAACCTGCATGAAATTGACTTTACAGCTGACCGATTAGCAAGGGGCGAATTGCACTAGCTGCTGTTACCCGTGTGCAGGATCTCCCAGGATTGCCATCCTCTCTTGAGCGCAGCCCTGATCTGTTGGAGGAAAGCACTTGGGTATACGTCCAACATGATACCCTTTGCGGAAAATATCCCCCTGCTAGGTATCCCAACGCCCCAGGGTAGGCTCACACAGTGCAGATTTCAACCCTGGGCAGAGGCGGGGGTAGAAGAAGTGGGCGTCTTCTTTGAAGATAATACCCTACTGGATCATGACCCCTTTCTGCAGATCAAGGGAGCCCCCCAGAGGCTGTATCTACTACTTGCTGTAGTGTCTCACTACATTAAAAACAAATGGGCCCCGCAGCGACTTAAACCTACAAACCATGAATTGTTCCACATGCTTTATTATATGGGAACAGGGGGTAACTTAGTGAGGTGGTTATACGCAGGGATTAGGGAACATGCAGCGATCCCTCTCACTACACTTAGAGATACATGGATACAGGACATGGGAGGGGTACTGTCGGACAAGGATTGGGAAATGGTAATTGAACACCCACGGAGAGTGTCCAGGAACTCTAAATTTAAATTCATTCAGGTCATGGTGCTTCATAGGGCGTACCTCACCCCACAGAGATTGCATAGAATGTTCCCTGATTCCCCCCACTGTTGTCCACGCTGCAAAGAGGACGAAGCTGGTTTTCTCCATATGGTGTGGGCATGCCCGCGGCTCCGCAGTTACTGGGAAGAGGTCTGCCAGATACTGCATACAGTGACCTCAATGCCGGTACCAGTAGATGCCCTATATTGTCTGGTAGGATCCCGTAAACGACCCAAAAAGCAAAAAGCTAAACTGAAGTTCTTGGACCTGGCCCTGTTGCTGGCCATTAGAGCAATAACGATGCAATGGAAGTCACCCGGGGCGCCCAGGATATCAATGTGGCAGTCAGAGTTGGTGAAATAGGGCAGAACGGAGGGCATAGTGTTGAGACGAGAAGAGGAAAGTGAAAAAAGAAAATATCCCATAGCGCAAGACTGGGAAGTAATGCTACTAGAATTGGAGGGGATGGAGATAACAGCGACATAGGCAGATGGGGTGAAAATGGCCAACAGGATACGTAGTTTGTAGTGATGTGCGGCGTTACAGCATTGAAGCCTGCGGATGTAGGGTTTGTGGCTTCTGTACTTTTATCCTACGGTAAATTATGTTGATAATGCTGGTACGGAGTGTATTGTACAGGACTTATTGTGAGTAGACGATGTAGGGGGTTGGGGTGGGAGGGGTGGGGGGAGGGAGGATCGGGAGTTGTGATCCTATGTGTGGTTGGTTGCCGGACCTGAAAATATCATGATGTATAACATACTAATGCACAAGACAGTGCCCTCAAAAGAATGGCATGTTGGAAATAAGGAGATTGTATGTACCCATGCTTTATGACCAGATGGTATATGTAATAAGATGTAACGGCAACGGAACGACATGTTTGGGTGGGGAGAAAACGAGAAAAGAACTGTACGATATAATAAGAATTCATACTGTAATGTCATTTATATGGTGCAGTTGCGAATAAAGTCTTTAAAAAAAAAAAAGTACATTAACTATGCCAATTAGGTATATGTCAAGTAGGCTATGTTTAGGGGAGTGAGCACAAGCACCTTAACACTTGTTAGCACTGGTAAAGTGCACAGAGTCCTAAGGCCAACAAAATCAAAAGTCCAGCAAAAATTGAAGGTAAGCAGGCAAAAGGTTTAGAGGAAGACCACCATAAGGCTGACAGGTCTGTATTCTCGGGTTTCCTGAAAACAGACTTGTAGACAGTGACTTGAATCCAGGGTGACTGCACGAAGGGCCTAGTCGATCTTGGGGTTGTGTTCCTGTAGCCAGGGAATTCCTAAAATTTCTCCCAAAACAGTTGTATCAATTAAATGAAAAGTTATTGATTCAGTATGACCATTTGCACAGACCATAAAAATTGGCTTAGTTTGAAATACAATATGCCCAGAGGATAGTGCTGAGCCACCAACTGACTACACAGGTTCAGGCACCAGTTTTGGTACTCTGCAGAACTCCTCAAATGGAGGCAAGGGTAAGTTCCAAAAAGTTCCCTGTGGCTTCTGAGTCCACCAGTGTGGGAAAACTTTCCTGAATTTGGGATGTTGCTACCAATGTTACTGTGATGGTAAGATATTTGGGAACTCTAGCCACTGTATTATCCAGGTATTGCAAGACCCTAAATTGAGTACACGCCTTAATTTCAATCTCATCTCTTGAGGAGGAACTCAGGGGCATATTACCAAGCAATAGCGATAATTACCACTATTGCTTGGTTAGCATGAAAAAATTATCGCCGAGCAGCGGCGATTTTTATCGCAGATAAACCTTGGTATTACCAAGGTTTATCGCAAATGCGATAAAAATCGGCCGCAATGCATGAATATCACTGAAAAGTCCGCGATATTCATGCATTAGCGAGCTAATGCTCTTAGCCATGTTATCCACCTCCCATTGGATAACATGGCTAAGAACTGCTCAGGGCAGGTGTTAACTTTTGGAGATATTCGCGCTTAGCGCGAATATCTCCAAAAGTTGGTAATAGGAGATAGTGATGTTAGCGACTGTTTCCAGTCGCTAACATCTTGGCACGCCCACTTTGCATGTCATTAGTGATAAATATCACTGACATGCAAAGTGGGGCCCAAGATGGTCGCTATCTCCTACTAGCTGTCGCTAACTGGTGTTTGCAACAGCTAGGTAATAGGGAGATAATTTTATCTCCGCTTTCTTGGCTTTTAAAGCCAAAATAGCGGAGATAAACCCCCTTGATAATATGCCCCTCAGTTTTCTGTCAGCTAAGTGTCAAGGTCCACAACTGCTGCCTTTTGAGAGCCTTTGCTTTTGTGGGGCACTCTTTAGTAAAATGCCCATCCTTGCCACAATAAAGACACAAATTAAGTTTCCGTGTTTGCTCTTTCTCAAGTTGTGTGAAGGAAGGACGGAGTCTGCCAATTTGCATTGGTTCTGCTGGTTCCTATTTGTTTGATTGATCTTTCTTCCTGTTCTTCAATATAACCACCCAGGGATCTCCTCAAGAATGCTTCCCTTTTCGGTCTACCAAATGACCGTCTACCTTGACTCCTAAATCTATGAACTGTGAACAATCCTCAGGAGGGTCAACTATCTAAGCTAGGATGTCCTTGAGTTTGTCCCTCACACCTCTATAGAAAAGGGAGGTATGCTTTTCCTCTGGCCAGTTAGTCTCAGCAAGTAGTTGGTTAAAGGAGGTTACGTATGTGAGAAGATCTTTACTCCCTTGATGTAGGTTCAGTAGTTAATTGACGCTTGCTTGGACGAAAACATGTTGGGCAAACAATTTGCACATGGCTTCCTTGAAATGGTCAAAATGGCATACCAAAGGGCCATCGTTCGCTACCATTGGAATGGACCAGTTAGTGGCGTTCCCACCAAGGTACGAGATAACAAATACTACTGTGGCAGCATCAGCGGGTAAGGATTTTAGTTGACAAAGAAAATATAAAGACATTGGTTCATGAAGACGCTGTACTTGGCAGCAACTACAAAAAAACACTCAGGTGGTGCAAATGGGACAAGAACTGGTGTGGTAACAGTCAAATTTGTGGATTGGGGACAAGACGAGGTTGAAGGATTCCTAGTAGCAGGGTCTCCTCATGGGCATAGCTTAGTCAGTGCGATTGGAGGGTGTGAGTTTCATATTTCTCAACAATCATGCTGACATATCATAATAAAATATGTTATATGAGAAGCCGGGAATGATGAGGGCTTAAGAGACAGGGGAGAGGGAAAGAAGTGCAGATTGTTAGGAGTATTTAAAACATAATATTGTGTAAAATACGCAATATGTTTTAAGACCTTCGAAAACCAAGATGAGAGAGAGATTGCATGTGTGTTTATTTTTGTCTGTCTGTGTTTGTGCAAATCCCTGGTTAAAACCGACAGACACCTCACCAAACCCAACTGAAATCACCTGTACTCAACTAATTACTAGAGAAAACATTTATTAGTGGGGGTGTATCACCCCCCCAAAAAACCCCACCTGAAGCAAAACCCCTAAGTCTCCATTAATACTTGCCTGACTCCGTGTGAGGCGGCCGCTCCACCCTCCCTCCTGGATCCATAGCGCTGCATAGCGCTGCTTTTGGTATCGTAGCGCTGCTCACCTCTGGCATAATTGTTCTTCCACTAATTGAATCTGAACCCACTGTGTCTGCGTAGCGCTCAGCATAACTCGGCTTGCAGTGTGTTTTGTCCGTGAACTGTGCTTTACTCGCATCGTTTTGCCACATCTGCATATCGCTCTTAGGAAAGCTGGGCATTGCTTTCTTTTAACTAAATCTATTATTGTGCCCGTTTTTCAGCGCCAGCTCGCATTTCCCGGTCCTGTTGCTGAACTCCCCGTCCATATTGTTGTGCCTGCAGCCCGCCCCTCCCCCTACGCTCCCGCCTCCCTGCTCCCCCTCCCACGCTCCGCCCCCTCCACCATCCATTTAAGGCTGATGAGCCAACGCGCAGCGTCCACGCGCTACGTACACGCCGAAGGTGCGCCAAAGGTAAGCCCGTCTACGCCCGTCCGCGCCTGGACCGCGCCCAGCGCCAGATCCCCTGGCCCCCGTCCCTCCCACCCCGCCCGCATTAACTACGATGCCGCCACCCTCCTAGCCCTTAACCCCGGTCGCGCCCCCAACTGCGTCCAAGCCGCTCCCGGACACACCCATGGACCTTTCTCCTGCTACTCCTGCAAATTCAGCGGCACCGACAACATCTCCGCTATGACCACACCACAGACTCCCGATCCCAACCACCTACAATGCATCCTCCTCAACACCCGCTCGGTCCACAGACACGCCATTGACCTATGGAATCTACTAGACACCATCTCTCCAGACGTCGCCTTCCTAACGGAAACTTGGATGAACGCCTCCTCCGCCCCTGACATCACCATTGCCATCCCTGAAGACTATAAGATCACTCGCAAGGACCGTACCGGCCACACAGGAGGAGGAATCGCTATCGTCCATAAGAAATCAATCCGCATCTCGACCAGCTCTGACGCCAACCTCGCCAACTCCGAACACCTTCACTTCCAGATCCACATTGACCCCAAGACCACACTCAGAGGCACCCTCCTCTACAGACCACCAGGACCCCGCGCAAAATTCAGTGAAGACATCACTGACTTCATCACTCCACACGCACTCCCCTCCAAAGACTACATCCTCCTGGGAGACCTCAACTTTCACCTTGAAAAGATCAACGACCGCAACACCACCACCCTCTTGGACAACCTCGCCAACCTCGGACTTAAACAACTGGTCACTTCCCCCACCCACATCGCAGGTCACACACTCGACCCCATCTTCACCTCCAGCAATCATGTCTCCTTCAGCCACACTACGGAGCTCCTCTGGACTGACCACAGCTGCGTTCACTTCACCTACAACAAGCCAAAACCCATCAACCACCTCCAACCAACTGTGCAAAGAAACTGGAACAAAATCACCATCGACCAGATCTCCTCATCGCTCCTTCTAAACACCCCAGCCCACTCCTCTAACCCAGACCAAGCCGCCGCTAACTTCACCCTATGGTTATCCAACACCGCCGACACCTTAGCACCACTGAAAAAACGTCAAAGCAAACCTGGCAACAAGAAGGCCTCATGGTTCAACGATGATCTTAAGAAGTCCAAGAAACTCTGCCGCTCCCTTGAAAAGGCCTGGAAAAAAGACCCAACCACTAGCACCAAGGACGCCTTCAAAAACGCCACCCGCACACACCACCAACTAATCCGAAAGGCCAAGAAAACAGCATTCAAGGATCGACTTGACAACAACGCCCACAACAGCAAGGAACTTTTCAACATCGTCAAGGAATTTTCCAATCCCTCGGCCAACTCCAACGACATCACACCCTCTCAAGCCCTCTGCGACTCCCTAGCCTCATTCTTCCACAACAAAATTGCAGACATCCACAACAGCTTCGACAACCAACCCGGAGACCAACCCGCCCAACCATATGCTAAACATTCTCCCCCCGTGAACACCCTTAACGACTGGAACCCAATCTCCACTGAGGACACCATCCGCCTGATGAACTCCATTCACTCAGGATCCCCCACAGACCCATGTCCTCACCACATCTTCAACAAAGCAGACTCCGTCATAGCACCGCACCTCCGAGACGTCATCAACTGCTCCTTCAATTCCGCAACCTTCCCGGAGAGCTGGAAACACGCTGAACTCACCGCCCTTCTGAAAAAACCCACAGCGGACCCCACCGAACTCAAAAATTACCGCCCCATCTCGCTCCTCCCATTCCCGGCCAAAGTCATCGAGAAAGCTGTCAACAACCAGCTCGCCGCTTTCCTCAAAGCCAACAAATCCCTCGACTCCTCACAATCTGGCTTCCGAGCTAAACACAGCACTGAGACCGCCCTCATCGCAGCAACAGACGACATTCGAACTCTACTGGACAATGGAGACACAGTCGCCCTCATCCTCCTCGACCTCTCTGCTGCCTTCGACACAGTCTGCCACAGCACCCTTTTACAACGCCTCAGTAACATCGGAATCCAAGGAAAAGCACTGGAATGGATCACCTCGTTCCTCACCGGAAGAACCCAGAGAGTCCGCCTTCCACCATTCAAGTCAGAGGCCACTGAAGTCATCTGCGGCGTACCACAAGGATCCTCACTCAGCCCCACCCTCTTCAACGTATACATGAGCCCCCCTCGCGACCATCGCCCGCCAACACAACCTCAACATCATCTCTTACGCGGATGACACTCAACTAATCCTTTCTCTCACCAATGACCCCAGCACCGCCAAAACTAACCTACACGAAGGAATGAAAGAAGTTGCCGAATGGATGAAACACAGCCGTCTGAAACTGAACTAACTCATATAAAACAGAAGTCCTCATATTAGGTACATTCCCCTCTGCATGGGACGACTTTTGGTGGCCGGAAGCCCTTGGAAAAGCACCCATCCCGACAGACCACGCACGGAACCTAGGCGTCATCCTGGATTCTTCACTCTCAATGAACAGACAAGTCAGCGCCGTATCCTCATCCTGCTTCAACATTCTTCGCATGCTCAAAAAAACATTTCGCTGGATCCCCACCGAAACCAGGAAAACAGTCACCCATGCTCTGGTAACGAGCCGACTGGACTACGGAAACACCCTCTACGCTGGCACTACCGCTAAACTCCAGATGAAACTCCAACGAATCCAAAACGCCTCAGCCAGGATCATATTAGACATCCCGCGCAACGAACACATCTCTGGTCACCTGAAAGACCTCCACTGGCTACCCGTCAATAAGAGAATCACTTTCCGACTGCTAACCCACGCACACAAATCACTCTACGACATCGGACCAGAATGCCTCAACTCACGACTGTCCTTCTACACCCCCCCCCCGCCAACTACGTTCTTCCAGCCAAGCCCTCGCCACTGTACCTCGCATCAGCAAGACCACCATGGGAGGCAGATCCTTCTCATACCTGGCTGCTAAAACATGGAACTCACTCCCTACTTACCTTCGCCTTACCCAGAACCACCTAGCATTCAGAAAGCAACTTAAAACGTGGATTTTTGACAAATAATCCTCCTCCCCCTCCTAAGCGCCTTAAGACCCTCTGGGTATGTAGTGCGCTATATAAATTCTTTGACTTTGACTTTGACTTTATTAAGCGCAGAGATTTTAAAAAGGCTCATGGTTCTTCGGGTTTTGTTCCTGTATCATCCGAAGGATTTGTGCGAGGTTTGTAACACTGTAACTCATTCCTTGAATTAACATTGTCATGACTTAAGAAGTGAACTTCTTCCCGAATACCTGTCAAGGCTTGTGTCAAATCTGACATAGTGGGAGTAGGGTCTGCTAAGGATTAAGTGAAGGCATGGGTATCAATTTCCTCGAGATTCATCATTCAGGCTGAGTGATTGGCTCGGCTTTCGCGGGTACTTATACCCAGGGATTCTGGCTCCAAAGGTGCTTGAAAACGTACAAACATAAATGGAATGGAGGCCTTTAACCAGGATCTATATGGCTGATGGCTCAAGAGGTGATCGTGGGTGCAACATTCAATGTGCAATAATCCAAAGGCTTTAGTAGTGCTTTAAGCAGGTATAACATGAATTTACTTGTTATTACCATCACCTGTATACATATATATAAAGATTATGTCCTAACACAAGATGATATTGAAGCATAACCTCACAAGAATAATATTGCAATCACGAGTTTAATTGTAAATGCCCTTTCTAGCTGTAGTGAAATTACATTTTTCCCAATGCACTTTTAAAAGTAGCATATTTCTGTGCAGAGTTCTGGGCTTCTCCTGTATCAGACATTCTACCTGTGAGCATTTCATAGGAAAACAAAGTTCATCCTGACACGAGGCAGGCCACACATAATATCAGGGTGCTGTTCACATGATAAAATAGTTTACATCTAAACCAAAGTACAAGAGGGATTAGTTATATAAGTATCAGACACCACTGGAGTTAGAAATTGGAAAGCAAATGCGACCATGTGAGGCTTTTGGGGGACTTCAACAGCAGAGATAGATTATTTTCAGTCCCCATATTACCTGGATGGCAATATATCAGATCGGATGGAAGCAGTGCCTGGCAGGGAATGCTGTAATATAGTCAGGTTTACTAGGAAGCAAGGAATTAATAAGTCATTCTATAGTTCTTAGCCATCACTGAAAGTGCCATTATTGCTGTGGTCATTAGCTGGCAGCAGGTTTAATCCAAATTCTTCTTTACTTTAGGTCGAATGACCTTTTGCCAAGTATTTTGTTCTCTTGAAGGCCATCTGCAGCCCTCCTGCTGACAGTGGCTTGGGAGGCTGCCTGTAAGTGCCTTTTCTATACAGTTAGTCACCCAGGCATAGAATGACCTGGGCTTGCTTCAAGTATGAATACTACAAAATTTGATTGGTGTTATACGGTACAGAAATTTTAAGTCTTTCTTAGGTTATTTGTTCGCTGATAATGTTACAGTCCTGCTGGTGTTGTCACCTAACAAATTATTCTCTAGTCTTACTTGTGTTTTTAGTCCTAATGATGTGCTTCTTTAGAGCTGTTGTGTTACTTGGCAGAATTGTGTGGAAGGTTTAGGGAGTAGCCGCCTGATTCATCATGCTTTTTTGCGCTCGCAAAGGGCCGGATTCTGAGAATCCGGCCCTTTGCGAGAGCGATTTTTGCATTTGGGATTCAGCATCCCAAATGCAAAAATCGCTAATTGTGATGTCGCAAATGTGCGAGGAATTACATTTAAGGAATCTCTATTAGAGATTCCTTAAATGCAATTCAACATCCAATTTACATTTGCGAATTCGCAATTTCTTGCCGCAATTTACCGCGAGGTCAGACCTTGCGGTAAATTGCGAAAACTCCAAAAAATGCATTTAAATGCATTTTTCTGAGTTGCATGTTACACACACACATGTCCTTTGGACATGTGTGTGTGCAACACCTGTGTGAAATTTCATTTGAGGGGTGCTACAGGGTGTCCTGTGGACACCCCTGGCACCCTTCAAATCGCAATCTTATTTGCGATTAGCTAATTGCTAATCGCAAATAAGGAATAATCCCCATTCATTCCTATGGGCCTTTTGGCCCATAGGAATGAATGGGGATTTATTCCTTATTTGCGATTAGCAATTAGCTAATCGCAAATAAGGAATTGTAAGGAATCGCAATTTTTTTGCATATTCCTACATGAATCCCGTTTTGCGAGTCCTTAATAGCGAATCGCTATAATTCGCTATTAGGGCCTCGCAAAACGGGAGATTGATGAATATGGCTGTTAGTTGTCTGGGAAAGCTTTGTTGTTGGTGGGGGAGTTAGCTGGCAGTGACTCGCCCAGTCTTATTAACACTGCTGGATGGTTGCAGAGGTTGGTCTTAATAAATGCAAGGAAAATGTAAACTCCTTCAGAGGCATAGATGAAACAAGTAAAGCATTTGACTTTGATAAGTTTCCCCAACCCCATGCAACATGACCCTCCCCAAACTGCCATTTAGCTGCATGTAGAGGAGAGCTTAAGAAGTTTACACTTACCACATTAGCTGATGGATGGGTAGGTGCTTCACCCAAACATACTAGGGGGGCATAATTGTAGACCATACTAGTGAATTATAACTAAGCACACAAACAGATACATGACATGATTTAGAACACGCGCTAACTAGAATGAATGCACATCAGAAAATATATTGGTTGATGTAGGTATCTTGGATGAGAATTCAGAGATTTTGTCTTTGTAGTAGAGTCTGAACTGTCCTTGTATTCAGAGGCATATAAGAAATATGCTTTTTACCACTTTTAGCAAGATTTCCTAAAATGCTAATATTAAAGCCAGAATATGTTCCTCCATGAGCAATGCGGACGTACATTATGTTCTGAGGAAGGCCCTTGAGATTGATGCTGTGACTAAAATGGCCTTGACGCGGAAAAGATTTGAAATCCAGTCATTGTTGTGCGGAAACTTATCATGTGTTTTCAGTTTGCTATGTGAAATCTACAAATGTTTTGCACATGAGAAATGCTATTAAGAGAGCCCAATGAAGGCAGCATCATTAATTGAGGGGTAATTCAGGTTCCACGAAGACTTTTCCTCAGATATGGCTTCATTTGAGATATAGGATGATCCATAGTCCCTGTTTTTGGATCATCCCTTTGTAAGACAACACCATTTTGAGTAGGCCACATCTACTATAAAGGCCATAGAAATGGTACAACAAGGGGGGATTAGAACCCAGTAACAATAGGTTTAACTTTATTGCACTGCACTTGGATGAATGATGTGCATCAATCGATATGCCTTTGTACATATGAGTTCAACTTAAGTCACCAAAAAGCTCAATTCACTAATTCAGCTATTTGTCATATATACCAGGATGCCCTGACATGAGTGCATTGTGACACTTCTGTAGAATCTTGCTTTGTATGTATAGGCATTTTATATAGCGCACTACTTACCCGGAGGGTCCCAAGGCGCTTCGACCGCTGCGAAACCCTTCCTGGCTTCCCTGAGAGATGGTCCCTTAATGGGTATCTCCAGGGTGAGACCAGGCATCCCCGGCGGTCTGGTGGGGCCGTTAGTGAAGATGAGGCAAGCTAATGCCCAGAGTTGCCGAGTGTGATCGCTGATCAGAGTGGGCACCGAGGCGAGAGAATTATTGAGTCCTCTGACCCTGGTCCAGAAACCTGCCGCGCCGGGATTCGAACCCTGGTCCCGGGCCGTCCTCTGCTCTCGGGTCTGCCGCCTCTAACCAGTGAGCCACACTACTTCACTTTGGGACTCTTCCATGGACATATAAAGCTTTTCCTTTCTACATAACAAAAGTTTGTGTCCTAGAGTAGATTTGCTTTTAACCCATATCTAATATCAACTGGATACTGGTCTTGGATTCATTTACTACACATTATAGCAAATTCTGAACTATACAAATTCCAAATAACTAACAAAGGGTTCTACCTTCTTAAAGTGCTTGTCTATCTTAAATAAGATAAGAAAAGCCAATATGTGTCCTTACTCTCTCCTCCTAAGAACAGGTAAACAAAACAACAAACAATGCAGTGAGGTTCCGTGACAATTGTAAGTGGTGTTTTCGACTCGGCCGAATATGGTCGAGTCTGATATCTATGAACCGCAAATGATGAGTTTAGTGGGTGTACGCGTTTTCGCTGTGCTAGCCTAAACCGTTCGTTTGTTTCGTGGGTTTCTTCATCTGAACCCACGGGTTCCATTTTAGATGTGGCATCCATTTTGTTTCTTGCCCTCTAGTAGCCAGCGAACGGACACTGTCCGCTTCGTGACCCTGGGATTCCCAAACTCTTGCGGAAGACACGTGTTCCTTTGAGGGTGTCTTTATGATGAGGGGGATGACACTGTAAGGCAGATGGCTCCGCTCGAGGCTCATCTTGCCGTGCCGGTCTATTGTCTCAGTTGTGCATTCATTAGGCACGTCTCCTTTGATCCCTGCAATCGTGTTTCCTGATACCACCCCTTTTTACACTCTCTTCGATCTGTTCGCTATCCTCGTCTTCCTCTGCACCTGTTTCTGTCTCTTCCTTGATTCGTTTACAGCCGAACGGAATGCACTAATGGTGGGAAGATGTACTTTTACAGTTGGGAACCAACAAATGCTACTGTAATTATGTTCCGGGCCCTGAATACATGAAAGCGACCCCCTATGAAATGTACTGTGGGAACCGGGCTGTAATCTTTTGTTTGCCATGATTATCTTATGATGAAAAACTGTATAAAAGGAGCGATCCACAGATACAATTCGAAGCAGGCTCCGTGAACCTACGTGCTATGTACTTCTCGTGACTTCTGTGTTCTCTGCAGTAAATAAACCTCGAATCTTTGACGCCGAAGGAAGTGTCCCGTGTCTCTGTCATTTGTACGCCGGAACAGGTAACCCACGAAGGTTTCAGGTGTTATCCCTGGCACCGCTGGGTCTTAGAAAAATCCAATCCTTCAGTTGGCGCCCACCGTGGGGCTGCATCAGCGGTACTGGTCCAAAGCACGACGATCGTGAGGAACTTCGTGTGAAATCTCCGAGGGAGGGTGCACCCCGCTTCATCGATCCTGTTGTCGAAATTAGTGGCCCGAAGACTTTTCCCGCGAAGATCCCCGCCTCCTGACGGCTGCGACGGACTGCTGCCCTGACTGTAGACCTGTTTTGGCACCTGGCGTAGACCTTGGTACAGCGAGACGATTGACGGGCCTTCCTGGTGACGCCATTGTTCTTTGAGTTAAGTATTTGTGGGTCGCTCCCAAAATCCTTAGTTGTTGTGGGTGCTTAGTTGTTGCATGGTTCCATTGCATTTGTGGTCCTTTGTATTTTGGTCTTAGTTGTTCTATTTGACGTCTGCAGTCGCCAAAAACCGAGGGTTTTTGCACTTTTGCAGGGACATTGTACTCCAATAACCCTTGACGTTTGTGAAACTCGGTTAGTGTGCATGATGCCTGGCCGTAGTACTTAGTTCAGTTGTTTTAGAGGTTGTGGCTCGGATTCCCGGTTGGAGGACTCGTGTCCGATACCTCCGGTCGGAACTCCAACTTACGAATTATATAGTCGACATGGTTTGGGTCCTATCACATTCAATGATTGCTGGGTTCGCTACACCAAAGATGACGGTGTCCTTAGTTGGCCACCTCACGGTAGTTTTGAGACCCCGATTTTAGATAATCTTGAAGCTAAATTGTTCCAAAGAAAAGCAAGGCCGGCCATGTTGGATTCCTTTCGGTTATGGCGTAAGGAAGCCAAGCAGAAAGAAATCAAGCATCTTAAACGTAATAAGAGAGAAGGTATCGTTACTACGATGAGAAATGCAGAGCAGTTTCAGCGAGATAAAGAAGAGAAGGAAAAGGAAATATTTGATAGATTACAACGTATGACAGTGGACAAATGTTACCCCGCTTTGCCGACGGGTACGGATAAGAATGGAGAGGAAGCAGTAGAGGACCCTTTGTTGTCTTATCTACTGAAGTCGCCACCTCCATATGCACAGGATACCACAGCTCCCGTGGTTCCTCCTGTCCCTCAACCTGCTGCTCCGGCAGTTGTTAATCAGCCTGTCGTTGGCCCTGCCGTTGCGAATACTCTTGTTCCTATTCCTCTACCTGCTCCTGTTCCTACTGCTCCACCGTCTATACCTTCTCAAACTACTGTTCCCGCTACTTCCACTCTTGTGGCTACTCCTACTGCTCCTGCTGCTCCTGTTTTTAGCCCTCATGTTGTTGCTCCTGTACTTTACTCCTCTTCCCCGTCTGTTCGAAGACGCATTCCTAACACTGTTGCTAACCTTTATTCTCCTTTTGGACCGATTCTTGGATCTGATGAATCTGATGCTCCCCAACGATGGAGTCAGCTTCCTGGCGGTAGGGAACGTGATACACTAATCAATATGGCGCGTAATTGGATTAGGTATCCCCTTAAAAATCCTCCGCGCACAATTGTGGAGACTTTCTCTCAATTCAATGTGCCAACACAGAGATTTGTGTTTGACGAAATGTGCAAATTCTTACGTGAAGCAATATCTAATGATGAGGTCAACGAAGTACCGGTTGACGTAACTGAACTTCAGCTTCAGTTTGCGAGTGGTATACTCGTGGGTAGCAATGTTCGACGTGCTCTCAAGCATCTTCTATCTTTTCGTCCCACTGTGATACCCCGAGCATTGTTTAAAGACGAAACTGAGGAGTGGATGGCGACGCCTGGTCAGTATCCAATGCGTGAAGTACCACCAGTGTGGATGCCAGGTGATGCGCGGGCCAATCCTATTATTCTACCACATTTCCAGAGAGTGTGGATACACCTTCCATGGAAACGATCAGAAGTTTTGCAGGTTAAGCAGACTTTGCCCGACCCTCGCAAAAATCCTGCAGGGTACTATAAAGAATTGTCTCAGTTAGTGGATGCTACGATAATAAATCTTGCCGACATCGATATGTTGTTCGGCAATGTCGTACCGCAACCGGTATGGGCAAAGATTCGTCAGGAAAATCATGTAGCCGAGTTAGGCGGTGACTGGCCTGCTCTTGTGGCGGCTGATGCCCGACAAGTTGGTGAGGCTAAGCCTGAGCAGCTCGTTTCCGATTTTCCTCAGAGAATAATTACCCTTATGAAAACGCTTATTCCAGCTATGAAAGTTAACTGGGATAAATTGTCTGCTTGCAAGCAAAAGAAAGACGAGTGTCTCCGATTTCTTTACGAGATTTGAGAAGGCATTCATCGATCACAGTGGTCAAGATATGGGCACTGAGGGAGGTCAGAGATTGTTTGTGGAAAAATTTGTGTCGAATTTGTTGCCGGACCTAAGCAACAAATTGAGAAATTCAGAGAGTGCGTGGGCGGTTTCCACTTCTGCTCAGATATTGGCTATGGCCCAATATTATGAAAATAGGGAGAAAGAGGAAAATGATCGTGCAGACAAAAAGACGAAAGAACTCAAAACGAAAGTGTTGTTGCAACAAGCGTATCCTCCGTGCTCGAATCAGAATGATTCTCAGCAGCGGAATAGATCGCAATCGCATGTCATCTCGGTCACAATCGCGAAATGACTCTTCTTCGCAGAGGTCTATGCTTGGGTACAATCAGTGTGCCTATTGTAGAGGTGAGGGTCATTTGAAATTTGATTGTCCAGTTTTGCATGATCGAAATAGTGGAAATTCATCTAGAGGAGGCCGTAGTGGCCCTCAGCAGGCTTCACGAGGTAGAGGTCGTGGTGTTACGCAGAATCAAAACGATCGTTCTAATAATTCCTCTGATTCTAATAATTGTTTTGATCAGCGTGGGACATCATCAGGTAGATCCGCACAGTACAATGTGGATGATTATTACGTCGATCAGGGTGCTGACGATGGTAATTACTAGGACAGCCATAGACAAGGAGAGGGAGTAGTATCAGTTCTGGTTGATCAGAGAGGGCCTTACGTTGCAGTTGCCACCTCAGGCGTAGTTGAGCCTTTTCTGTTGGACACTGGTGCAGCGAAAAGTTCCATCATGCATTCGAAACTCCCTGGCGCACCTTTGTCTGGCCTAACAAATGTTTCTGTTGGATTCTCCGGCGCCCCTGTTAGCAATCCGGTTTCTCGTCCTTTGCCCCTTACAATTGGGCCACGTGAGCTGAAAGCTCCTTTGATTTTGACTACTGGTTGTGCTGAAAATCTTTTGGGCCTGGATTTGCTGAAACGTCTGTATGCGACTTTGTATTGTTCTCCTGCGGGAGTAAAGCTTACATTGGGTGAGAGAGTAATCTCTCCTATGTACTTGTCCATCGATAAGCTCCCACCGGAATTGAGTTCTCTTTCTGCATCTTTGTGGGCAACAGGTCCCAATAATGTGGGCCTGCTTGACATCTCTCCTTATGTTGTTCAATTGAAATCGAATGTGCGATTACCGCGTATTCCCCAGTATCGTATCTCCCTTGATGGTGAACGAGCGTTGTTAGCGATCATCTATGATTTGATCGAGAAAGATGTTATCGAGGAGACTCGGGGAAATGTATGTAATAGCCCTGTGCTACCCATTTTGAAACGCACTGATCCATCTAAGCCTCCTGTTTATCGTTTTGCCATTGATTTACGGGAGGTGAATAAAATTGTTGTTCCTCAGTTCCCTGTGGTGTCTGACATTACGGCTTTACTGACTCTGATTCCAGCATCTGCGTCCTGGTTCTCAGTGATCGATCTGAAGAATGCTTTCTTTAGCATTCCGATTGCTGAGGAGAGCAGGGACCTTTTCGGTTTCTCTCTAGGTGGCCGCAGCTTTAGGTTTAAACGCGCTCCTCAGGGCTACTGTGAGAGTCCATCAATATACAGCCAAGCTCTGAAGAGCCAACTTGACGCGCTTGTGTTGCCGGCTGGTGCGGCCTTGATCCAATATGTCGATGACTTATTGGTGGCTGCGGACACACAAGAGATATGCAAAACTGCTACGGTATCTTTGTTGCAACATCTCTGTGACTTACATCACAAGGTGTCACCTTCTAAACTGCAACATTGTTGCCAAGAAGTAACCTATCTAGGTCACTTATTGTCAAAGGAGGGAAGAAGGTTGACCCCAGAGAGAATTGCAGCGATCGCTCGAATGACTGTGCCAACAACTCAGAGAGATGTGCGTGCCTTTTTAGGTATCACGTCATACTGCAGGCAATGGATTCCAAATTTTTCATTGCTAGCGAAACCATTGGTAGCTCTTACGTGCAAGGATGTTCCAACTCCTTTGCCATGGACGGAAGAGTGTCAGAAAAGTTTTTCTGAACTGCGTGATGCGTTGTGTTCGGCTCCTGTGTTAGGTACTCCTGACTACAGTAAGCCATTTACACTATACGTTCACGAGAGGGAAGGTTGTGCGTTGAGTGTTTTGACGCAACAATTTGGTGGTAAGCAACGTCCATGTGCATATTTTTCCTCGACCTTGGACCCAGTAGCTAGAGCATTGCCGAGTTGTTTGAGAGCAACAGCGGCAGCTGTGGTGTCCATCCGACAATCTGCAGGATTGGTCATGGATAATATGCTTACGGTGATGGTTCCGCATGCAGTTGACACTCTCTTGAATCGTATGAAAACCCAACATTTGACGAGCGCAAGGTTGTCTGGTTATGAGTTGACGCTCTTGGCAAGTCACATTCAAATAAAGCGCTGCAATGTCTTAAACCCGGCGACTTAGTTGCCAACAAATATGGAATCAGATGAGGCACCACCACACGATTGTTACTTGCGAACTGCGGAGGAAACGAAGGGTCGTGTTGACCTAAAAAACACTCCATTGGAAGAACCCGATGGTACTTTGTATGTGGATGGTTCGTGTTTTAAGTTGCCGAATGGTGATGTGACGACTGCGTATGCTGTGGTGACGTTGAGTACGGTTGTGGAGACTGAAAGATTAAACCAGAACTCTGCACAGGCGGCAGAGCTGATTGCCTTAACCAGAGCGTGTGTGTTGTCAAAAGGGAAACGGGTGAATGTGTTTACTGACAGTCAGTATGCGTTTGGTGTTGCTCATAGCTTTGGACGATTGTGGAGAGAGAGAGGTTTTATGACATCGCATGGTACGAAGATCCAGCATGGACAGCTTGTGAATGATCTTTTAGATGCACTTACATTGCCCAAGCAGGTGGCGATTATTAAATGTAGTGCACACCGCAAGGTGACGGATGATGTTGGTCGTGGCAATGCGTTTGCTGATGAGATTGCTAAGGAGACTGCGAGAAACCTTACAACTAGAATGTATGTGACGAGTTCGGTAAGGTGGCCTGCAGAAGTGGTATGTGTGAAGACACTATTGAGAGTGTGAAAGCGATTCAGAATGAGGCCACCGAGACTGAAAAGACCAAGTGGAAAGAGAGTACGGGAAAGATGGATGCGAATGGCTGTTGGATCGATTTGTCGAGAATAAAAGATGGATGTTGCCGGATGCATATGTGCTAGCTGTTGTGACTATGGCACACGGTTTGTCACATATTAGTGCGAAAGGTATTTGTAAGTTGTTGTCCCCTGTATGGAAGAATGATGGTATCGCTAAGTGTGCTGAGAGATTGGTCAAGAATTGCATGATATGTATGATGTATAATCCTGGCAAGGGAACTCCTACACCCCCCGGCCACTTTGCTCCTCCTTCATGTCCCTTTGAAGTAATTCAGTTGGACTTCATCCATATGGAGCGATGCAATAACCTAAAATACGTTTTAGTTGTGGTTTGCGCATTCTCCCGATGGATCGAAGCTTACCCTCTCAAAGACAATACTGCCCTGTCTACAGCGAAGATCCTACTGAAGGAATACTTTCCTCGGTATGGAATGCCACGGATTGTATGGTCTGATAATGGAAGTGAGTTTGTGGGGAGTGTGATGAAGAGTGTGTGTAAGGGCCTTGGAATTACACAAAAATTCCACAGCGCCAGCCATCCCCAGTCAGCAGGTTTGGTTATGGGGTAAAATGGTACTCTCAAACTAAAACTCGCAAAGATTCAGGCTACGACTGGTCTCTCGTGGCCTGACGCTTTGCCTCTGGCTCTTCTGTCAACTAGGGCGACCGTACACTCTCGAGTAGGGCTCAGCCCATATGAGATTGTGTTTGGCCATCCTGCAAATATTTGGGGGGTTCCTAGACCCGGTGCGTTTACCGATCATGAGTATCCAATGCTGATTGATTACCTTCATGATTTGACTGCTAAACTGAGGTTAATTCATCAACAGGTATTTGAAGCACTGCCGGCGCAGACGGAGGGTCCAGGCCACCAGCTCCAACCCGGAGACTGGGTGGTTACTAGGAACTTTGGCCGAAAACGAAATCTTGACCCAAGGTTTATCAGGCCCTTTCAAGTGCTCCTTGCCACGAGAACTGCTGTTCGTTTGGAAGACCGCAAGCATTGGGTGCATGCCACCCACACCAAAAAGGTACCAATACCTTTACCAGCGGACTCGTGGGTGAGGACAGACATCGCCTCATCTGAAACGGAGGTTTTGCCGAATTTTGTGACATTCAGTGACGCTCAGCCTGTGGGAGAGACTTCAGTGCAGCCGGACGATACTGTTGAACATTTGTCATCGGAGAACTCGAAATCTGAACTATTGTCTGATCGACAGGACTCTGTTTCATCATCCGACCAACTGTTTGAAAAGCAGACTCGTCCTGGAAGAAGCAGATATTTTCTCCGTTCTAACACTAGAGACTAATAAAAATTATTTTTTGCTTTTTCCTTTTGAAATGTACGTTACCCCATTATCACTCTGAACATTTTCGAATAACTGTGATTTTTGTATGAATTTTGAGTTTTTTTCCGCATATGTGTATTTGTTTCCACAGCTAGGAGATTTCGTATATATATATTGTTTGATTAAAAGAACCTTACATCCGGGTGGACCGTAGGGCCGTGCGGGTACTTCCTTCTGTTTAGTAGGTCCTGACACTAGGTTGGAGACCGTCGATTCCTAGGAACTCCTGGGGATTGACTATTGCTACACAGAACGAAGTGCGTCAAGAACGTTGCAGACGGTTTTAGAGGATGGCTTTCTCAAAGCTGTCGGAAGTGGAGAAGACTCAATCTCAAAGATTCGAATTGCATAGGATTGTACGTACTAGATGCTTCATGTTTCAGGTGTTCCTTCTATTCCTAACTGTTTCCTCGTTATTGGTGGGTGGAGTTTATTATGTGATACAGTCATTATTGCCTTCTGCTTCACCTACCCCTTCTTCTGAACCTAAACCTACTTCCACTGTTTCCCCTCATTCCTTCCACATCTTACCCCAACACGAGCAGGTTAGACGTGCGGAATTCATGAACAATTCCTTCGTTCAGCTCCTTCATCAGCATCAGTTGGTAATGAACACTACCAATTGTTGGGTGTGTGGGTTAATGCCACATACCACGGATAGGGGAATTCCGTACTTGGTCCTTCCTTACAGCTCCCAGGGTTCAGCTCGAGCATTCCAAACAATGTTTCATAGCGCACTAGATTCTTACCCCCATCGAGAGCCACGCACTGCAGATCATGGTCCTGGCCCGTACCACAAGCCTTTGGCAAGAGCGATTGCCGATTTAGATAGTGAAGGACTGGGTTCTTTAAGACCCAGCGGTGCCAGGGCACAACACCTGAAACCTTCGTGGGTAACCTGCTCCGGCGTACGAATGACAGAGACACGGGACACTTCCTTCGGCGTCAAAGATTCAAGGTTTATTTACTGCAGGGAACACAGATATCACGACAAGTACAACTCGTGCAACTTGGGGAGACTGCTTCAAATTGGTTCTGTGGATCGCTCCTTTTATACAGTTTTTACCCATAGGACAACATGGTACACAAAGGTTTACAACCCGGTTCCCACCATTATCCCCCAGAGGGGTCGCTTTGGTCACTTTGATACACATAAGGTCCGGATCATAAGTGCGGAAACATTTGGCGGTTCCCAACTGTAAAAACCCATCTTCCCAACATTAGTGCATTCCAATCGGCAGTAAAACAGATCGAAATAGGAACAAAGACAGGTGCAGAGGAAGACGGAGACAGTGGGGAGATCCGAAAGGGTGTAAAAAGGGGAGGTATCGGGAAACACGAGATACAGGCATCAAAGGGACGTGCCTAATGAGATGCACGGCTGAGACAATAAACCGGTACGGCAAGATGAGCCTCAAGCGGGGCCATCTGCCTTACAGTATCATCCCCCTCGTCATAAAGACACTTACAAAGAACATGTGTCTTCCGCAAATATCTTGGGAGTCCCAGGGTCGCGAAGCGGACAGCGTCCGTTCGCTGGCTACTTGAGGGCAAGAGACAAAATGGATGCCGTATCTAAGATGGAACCCGTGGGTACAGATGAAAAACCCACCTAACAAACGAACGGTTTAAGTTAGCACAGCGAAACTGCGCACACTAACCAAACTCGTCATTTGCGGTTCACAGATACCAGACTCGACCATATTCGTGCGAGTCGAAAACACCACTGACAATTGTCACGGAACCTCAGACGCTCCTTTTGCCCTCATGTAGGCAAGCACTAGTCGGAATCATATTCGATATTCATCAGACCATCAAGATGTTGTTGTAGCATAGCTCTGTCCAACCGAGTCCCCTTGGTAACAGGTGGCTGTCTCATACACGTTGTAGCACAGAGGCCACATAAGGCAGGACCGCACTGCACACAAAGGCAACACGTGAACAGGAACACCACAACGACTCCGATGATCATCAGAATCTTCCAACCCCAAGTCGACATCAGGCCCCAAAACCATCCAAGTAGCGTCCAATCCCCTACATCCACGTGTATGGATTCGGAGATCTTATGCAACCTCGAGATGGCTTGATAGACAGTTGGAGCGTTATCTGGAATGAAAATGCAGCAGCTCGAATGGATCACCTTACATACCCCACCTCGATCTGCTAAGATGACATCTAAAACCATACGGTTTTGTAACGTCATAAGTCTCTCCGCCTGAAGTTCAGTGGTGATATTACCAAGGGCACTGGCAGTAATATTAGCTGTCGATTCTACCACTCGAGTCAACTGTCTCAGGTTCCTACTATTAACCATAGGTCCCCAAAACGGGAGGAAACCCTTGAAAAAGTCTCCTGCCTCTTGACCGGCAGTATCTTCTTCGCTAATTACGCCTCGCACAACTCTAGTCTTATGATAATCGGCATCTACAGTGAACGTCGGAGGCAACAGATTTGCAATAAAACATGAGCCCATGAAGTCAGCAGGCAACCATGCATATGCACGATCATAACAGATAAAGTATGTACCCTTGGCAGCCAGAAACACAGGGGACGAGAACATAGGCAGAATGTAATTTTCAGTGCAAGCACTTGCTCCAAGTCGGGCTTGCGATCTTCGGCCACGACCCATAAGACAAAAATTACCAGTGTGGGGTACGACCCATATTGGAGGCGAGCTTTTAAGCTGCTTTTCACTGGTGAACACACTATATTCACCTCTACTTAGGACCCTATAGGCTTGTACCTCTTCTTCGGGAATAAGCGAGGGATCATAGATATCTCTATCTAAATCCTCTATTGCTATCGACAAAGGTTTTTGATACGAGGTAGGACCAGAGTAGGGAGAACGTGGTTCTCGAATGAGGTGGAAACCCAGTGCACTTCGAAACATTGTCTGAAATGCTCGAGCAGACCCTTGGGAACTATACGGTAACACCAGATATGGAATTCCCTTATCCGTAGTATGTGGCATCAACCCACACACCCAACAATTAGTAGTGTTAACCACTAACTGATGCTGATGAAGGAGCTGGATAAAGGAATTATTGCAGAATTCTACACGTCTAGCCTGTTCGTGTTCGGGTAACATATGAAAGGAATGAGGAGAAACGGTGGAGGTAAGTTTAAGGTCAAGGGTAGGAGTAGGTGTAGCAGTAGGTAAGAAGTAAGACATCGTGTAATACACCCCACCCGCCAATAATGCAGAAGCAGTCAAAAACAATACAAATAGTTGGAATATAAAACATTTGGTACGACTGAGTTGCTGCAGCTTGAATCTATGAGCCTGAGCTCCTTCCACATCCTTCAGCTTCGAGAATGCCATTCCCTATGACCGTCCGCAACGTTTCTTGACGCACTTCGTTCTGTGTAGCAATAGTCAATCCCTAGGAGTTCCTAGGAACCGACGGCCTTTAACCTAGCGTCAAGACCTACTATCCAGAAGGAAGTACGCGCGCGGCCCTACGGCCTTCAATGCACAATATATATATGTATGCAAAACAATGTCTCTCAGCTGTGGAAGCAAAAGTGTAAGGAACGAAGTTCAATGAATATGTACAAAATAATTACAATGGTACGAATGTTCAGAACTGATCACGGAAAACGGGATAATGCAGTTGTCAATACAGCAAAGCAGGATCTTTTTATTAGTCTTTAGTGCTAGATCGCAAAAAGTATCGGGTTTTCCCAGGACGTGTCTGTTCGTCGAACAAAGGATCCGTTGAAGGGACAGCATCCTGTTGATCAGCTGAATGTTTTGGTCTTGAGTCCTTCTCTGACAATTGTTCAACAGTGTCTCTCTGCTGCACTGAGGATTCTCCGACAGGTTGTGTGTCGCTAAAAGGTACAAACGCCGGCAATCCTTCGGTTTCAGTTGATGCAATGCCTTTCCTCACCCACGAGTCTGCTGGCAACGGAATGGGGACTTTCTTGGTGTGGGTGGCGTGCACCCAATTCTTCTGCCCCTCAAGACGAACTGCAGTTCTCGTGGCAAGGAGGACCTGATAGGGTCCAGTAAACCTCGGGTCCAAGTTGGTCTTGCGCGAAAAGTTCCGCGTCACCACCCAATCTCCGGGCTGGAGATGGTTGCCTGGACCCTCCGTCTGCGTCGGCAATGCTTCGTGAACCTGTTGGTGAATTAACCTCAGTTTAGCAGTCAAGTCATGAAGATAATCGATCAACATTGGGTACTCAAGATCACAGAAAATACCTGGCCTAGGAACCCCCCACACATTCGCAGGACGACCGAACACTATTTCATAGGGACTAAGCCCTACTCGGGAGTGTACAGTCGCCCTAGTTGACAATAATGCTAAAGGTAAAGCGTCAGGCCACGAAAGACCAGTCGTAGCCTGAATCTTCGCTAGCTTCAGTTTAAGGGTGCCGTTATACCCTTCAACCAAACCAGCTGACTGGGGATGATTGGCGCTGTGGAATTTCTGATTAATTCCAAGGCCCTTACACACACTCTTCATCACACTACCCACAAACTCACTTCCGTTATCTGACCACACGACTCTAGGCATTCCATACCGAGGAAAATATTCCTTCAGTAGGATCTTCGCAGTAGACAAAGCAGTATTGTCTTTGAGAGGATAAGCCTCGATCCATCGGGAGAATGCGCAAACCACAACTAAAACGTATTTCAGGTTATTGCATCGCTCCATATGGATAAAGTCCAATTGAATCACCTCAAAGGGGCATGAAGGGGGAGCAAAACTGCCAGGAGGAGTTGGGGTTCCTTTGCCAGGATTGTACATCATACACACCATACAATTCTTCACCAGACGTTCAGCACATTTCATGATACCATCATTCTTCCACACAGGAGACAACAATTTACAAATACCTTTTGAGCTAATATGTGCTAACCCATGCGCCATTGTCACAACGGCCAGCACATACGCATCCGGTAACATCCATCTTTTCTGATCAGACAAATCAATCCAACAACCAATCGCATCCAACTTTCCCGTACTTTCTTTCCACTTCGTCTTTTCAGTCTCGGTGGCCTCATTCTGAATTGCTTTCACACTCTCGATAGTGTCCTCACACATACTTGATTCTGTAGGCCACCTAACCGAACTCGTCACATACATTCGAGTGCTAAGGTTCCGGGCAGTCTCCTTAGCAGTTTCATCCGCAAACGCATTACCACGACCAACATCATCCGTCACCTTACGATGCGCACTACATTTAACAATCGCTACTTGCTTAGGCAACGTCAGTGCATCCAAGAGATCATTCACAAGCTGGCCATGCTGAATCTTTGTACCATGCGATGTTAGAAAACCTCTCTCTCTCCACAACCGTCCAAAACTATGTGCGACGCCAAACGCATATTGGCTGTCGGTAAACACATTCACACGTTTCCCTTTCGCTAACACACACGCTCTAGTAAGAGCAATCAGCTCTGCAGCTTGGGCAGAATTGTGATTTAATCTTGCAGTCTCAACAACAGTATTCAACGTTACAACAGCATAAGCAGTAGTCACATCGCCATTCGGCAGCTTAAAGCATGACCCATCCACATACAATGTACCATCCAGAATGTCCAATGGGGTGTTTTTAAGGTCCACTCGACCCTTTGTTTCCTCTTCAGTCCTCAAGTAACAATCATGTTCTGCTACTACATCTGACTCTGTGCTAATTGGTAACAAAGTTGCCGGGTTCAGAACATTACAACGTTTTATTTGAATGTGGCTTGCCAACAGCGTCAACTCGTATCCAGACAACCTCGCACTCGTCAAGTGTTGAGTTTTCGTACGATTCAAAAGAGTATCGACTGCATGCGGAACCATCACCGTAAGCATATTATCCATAACCAGTCCTGCTGATTGTCGGATGGAGACCGCGGCTGCCGCTGTTGCTCTCAAGCAACTCGGCAATGCTCTAGCTACCGGGTCCAAGGTCGAGGAAAAATATGCACATGGACGTTGCTTACCGCCAAAAGGTTGCGTTAAGACACTCAACGCACAACCTTCCCTTTCGTGAACATATAATGTAAACGGCTTGCTGTAGTCGGGAGTACCTAACACAGGAGCCGAACATAATGAATCACACAGTTCAGAAAAACTTTTCTGACATTCGTCCGTCCATGGTAAAGGAGTCGAAACATCCTTGCACGTAAGAGCCACTAATGGTTTCGCTAGCAATGAAAAATTAGGAATCCATTGCCTGCAGTATGACGTAATACCTAGAAAGGCACGCACATCTCTTTGGGTTGTTGGCACAGCCATGCGCGCAATTGCTGCAATTCTCTCTGGGGTCAACCTCCTTCCCTCCTTTGACAATAAGTGACCTAGATAGGTTACTTCTTGACAACAATATTGTAGTTTAGAAGGTGACACCTTGTGATTCAACTCGCAGAGATGTTGCAGCAACGACACCGTAGCAATTTTGCAAATGTCCTGAGTATCAGCAGCCACCAATAAGTCGTCGACGTATTGGATTAAGGCCGCACCGACCGGCAACCTAAACGCATCCAGTTGACCCTTCAAGGCCTGACTGTAAATCGATGGACTTTCACAGTAGCCCTGAGGAGCGCGTTTGAACTGGAAGCTGCGTCCACCAAGAGAGAAACCGAACAGGTCTCTGCTCTCCTCGGCAATCGGGATGCTGAAAAACGCATTTTTCAAATCAATCACCGAAAACCATGATGCAGAAGCTGGAATCAGAGTCAGTAGCGCCGTGATGTCAGGCACAACAGGGAATTGAGGAACCACAATTTTATTCACCTCCCGTAAATCGATAACAAAGCGATAAACAGGCGGTTTCGAAGGATCAGTACGTTTTAGAATGGGCAGTACAGGGCTGTTGCACACGTTTCCCCGAGTCTCTTCAATAACATCCTTCTCGATCAGATCATAAATGATCGCTAACAGTGCTCGTTCACCATCAAGGGAGATACGATATTGGGGAATACGTGGCAATCGCACATTAGATTTCAACTGAACAACATATGGTGAGATATCAAGTAGGCCCACATCGTTGGGACCCGTTGCCCACAAAGACGCAGGAAGAGAATTCAATTCCGGTGGGAGCTTATCGAGGGACAAGTACATGGGAGAGACAACCCTCTCTCCTAACGTAAGCTTTACACCCGCAGGAGAACAATACAAAGTCGCATACAAACGTTTAAGCAAATCCAGGCCCAAAAGATTTTCGCCACAACCCGTGGTTAAAATCAACGGAGCTTCTAGCTCACGTGGCCCAATTTTAAGGGGCAAAGGGCGCGAAACTGGATTGCTAACGGGGGCGCCAGAGAATCCAACGGAAACATTTGTTAAGCCAGACAAAGGTGCGCCAGGGAGTTTCGAATGCTTAATGGAACTTTTCGCTGCACCAGTGTCCAACAGAAAAGGCTCAACGACGCCCGATGTAGCAACTGCGACGTAAGGCCCTCTCTGATCAACCGGAACTGATACCACTCCCTCTCCTTGTCTTCGGCTGTCCTAGTAATTACTGTCGTCAGTTCCCTGATCGACGTAGTAATCGTCTACATTGTACTGCGCAGATCGTCCTTGCGACGATCCACGTTGATCAAAACAATTATCGGAATTCGATGAGTTATCTGAGCGATCGTTCTGAGCACCACGACCTCTACCACGTGGTGCCTGCTGCGAACCACCACGACCTCCTCTAGATGAGTTACCACTATTACGTTCGTTTAGAACAGGACAATTGAATTTAATGTGACCCTCTTGTCTACAATAAGCACATTGATTATATCCTAACGAGGATCTTTGGGAAGAGGAATCACTACGAGTTTGGGATCGGTTCGATTGCGGCTGTGATCTATTTTGTTGCGAATTATTCTGGTTCGAACGTGGAGGATACGCTTGCTGAAGCAACACTTTAGTTTTTAGCTCTTTCGTCTTTTTATCAGCATGGTCACTCTCTTCTTTCTCTCTATTTTCATAATATTGTGCCGTAGCCAATATCTGAGCTGAGGTAGAAACGGCCCATGCGCTTTCTGAATTCTTTAATTTATTGCTCAAATCGGGCAGCAAGTTCGAAACAAATTTATCCACGAACAACCTTTGACCACCCTCAGTGCTCATATCCTGACCACTATGATCAATGAAAGCTTCCTCGAACCTCGTAAAGAAGTCGGAAACACTCTCGTCCTTTTTCTGCTTACAAGCTGACAATTTGTCCCAATTTACTCTCATAGCTGGCATAAGAGTTTTCATTAACGTTATTATTCTTTGAGGGAGAGCAGCAATCAACTGTTCAGGCTTAGCACCACCAACTTGCAACCCATCCGCCGCTATAATGGCCGCCCAGTCACTACCTAGTTCGTTTGCGTGATTTTCCTGACGAATCTTAGCCCAAACTGGTTGAGGCACGACATTGCCAAACAGCATATCGATATCAGCAAGATTCATTATCGTAGCGTCTACGAGCTGCGATAATTCCTTGTAATACCCTGTAGGATTTTTGCGAGGGTCAGGCAAAGATTGCTTCACCTGTAACACTTCTGAGCGTTTCCATGGGAGATGTATCCATACTCTCTGGAAATGCGGCGGAACAATAGGAATAGCAGTAGCATCACCTGGCATCCATACTGGTGGAACTTCGCGCATAGGAAATTGGCCAGACTCATCTGGCTGTCGTTCGACATCCTCGACAAACAAGGCTTGAGGTATAGGAGTGGGATGAAAAGATAACAATCGTTCAACGGCTCGTCGAACGTTGGTATCCACTATCAGTCCAGCCGAAAACTGAAGCTGTAAATCAGACAACGCGGTCAGCACCTCGTCAGGTGCGTCGGCCGACATCTGATCACGAAGGACCTTACACATTTCCTCGAACACAAATCTCTGGGTTGGTATATTGAACTGACAAAATGTGTCGAGTACAACACGAGGTGGATTTCTAAGGGGGTGCGTTATCCAACCCATCGCCATATTATATAGCGAAGCACGTTCCCTACTACCAGGGAGCTGACTACGCCTCTGAGGACCATCTGAACCAGCGGACCCAAGAACAGGTCCGAGCGAATGAAAGAAGCTAGCCGCAAGAGGAGAATTGCGACTACGAGTAGAGGGAGAAGTATAGGACACAGGACTTACAAGTGAAGGAGTAGAAACAGAAACAACAGCAGGGGTTAATAGAGCAGGAGCAGTAGCGTGAGCAGGAGTATGTGGAAGCGGAGGAGCAGTAGGAATAGAAACAGACGAAGGAGCAGGAACAGTCGGAAGAACGGGTGCAGGTTGAGGAACAGGCAGAGGGAGAATAAGTGCAGGAACAGGTACAGGGGGAATCACAGGGACTGCGGTACCCTGTACGTACGGAGGGGGCGATTTCATAAGATAGGACATTAAAGGATCCTCAACTGCCTCATCCTTCTTTTCCGACTCCGTAGGCAAAGCAGGATAGCACTTATCTATAGTCATACGCTGTAATCTGTCAAACACTTCCTTTTCCCTAACCTCCTTATCATGCTGGAACTGCTCTGCTTTCTTTACAATGGTACCAGCACTATCTCTCTGATTTCGCTTAGTCTGTCTGATTTCTTTCTGTCGGGCTTCTTTACGCCACAACCGAAAGGCATCAAACATGGCCGGCCTTGACTTTTTCGCGAACAATGTAACCTCTAGATTATCTAAGATCGGGGCCTCGAAGCTACCATGCGGTGGCCAGCGAAGGTCACCGTCCTTCTTCGTATATTTGATCCAGTAATCATTAAAAGTAATCGGGCCTAGCCCATGTTTGCTGTACAGTTCATACGTGGGAGTCCCAACCGGAGGTATCGGACACGAGTCCTCCAGTCGGGAGTCCGTACCACAAGGTCTGAAACAACTAAACAAAGTACTGCGACCAGGCATCTTGCACACTAGCCGAGTTTCACAAACTTCAAGGGTTACGGGATTTACCAAGTCCCAGCAAAGAACAAAACCCTCGGTTTTTGGCGGCTGCAGTCGTCAAATAACACAACGAAGTACGCTAGCAAAGTGTCACCGACAAAAACACTCACACAGCGTCAACAACAAAAAACACTCGCTAAAGTGTCAACAACCAAGAACTCTGGGAGCGACCCACAAATACTTAACTCAAAGATCGATGGCGTCTCCAGGAAGGCCCGTCAATCGTCTCGCTATACCAAGGTCTACGCCAGGCGCCAAAACAGGTCTACAGTCAGGGCAGCAGTCCGTCGCAGCCGTCAGGAGGCGGGAATCTTCGCAGGAAAAGTCTTCGGGCCACTTATTTCGACAACAGGATCGATGAAGCGGAGTGCACCTTCCCTCGGAGATTTCACACGAATTTCCTCACGATCGTCGGGCTTGGACCGGTACCACTGATGCAGCCCCACGTTGGGCGCCAACTGAAGGACTGGGTTCTTTAAGACCCAGCGGTGCCAGGGCACAACACCTGAAACCTTCGTGGGTAACCTGCTCCGGCGTACGAATGACAGAGACACGGGACACTTCCTTCGGCGTCAAAGATTCAAGGTTTATTTACTGCAGGGAACACAGATATCACGACAAGTACAACTCGTGCAACTTGGGGAGACTGCTTCAAATTGGTTCTGTGGATCGCTCCTTTTATACAGTTTTTACCCATAGGACAACATGGTACACAAAGGTTTACAACCCGGTTCCCACCATTATCCCCCAGAGGGGTCGCTTTGGTCACTTTGATACACATAAGGTCCGGATCATAAGTGCGGAAACATTTGGCGGTTCCCAACTGTAAAAACCCATCTTCCCAACATTAGTGCATTCCAATCGGCAGTAAAACAGATCGAAATAGGAACAAAGACAGGTGCAGAGGAAGACGGAGACAGTGGGGAGATCCGAAAGGGTGTAAAAAGGGGAGGTATCGGGAAACACGAGATACAGGCATCAAAGGGACGTGCCTAATGAGATGCACGGCTGAGACAATAAACCGGTACGGCAAGATGAGCCTCAAGCGGGGCCATCTGCCTTACAGTATCATCCCCCTCGTCATAAAGACACTTACAAAGAACATGTGTCTTCCGCAAATATCTTGGGAGTCCCAGGGTCGCGAAGCGGACAGCGTCCGTTCGCTGGCTACTTGAGGGCAAGAGACAAAATGGATGCCGTATCTAAGATGGAACCCGTGGGTACAGATGAAAAACCCACCTAACAAACGAACGGTTTAAGTTAGCACAGCGAAACTGCGCACACTTACCAAACTCGTCATTTGCGGTTCACAGATACCAGACTCGACCATATTCGTGCGAGTCGAAAACACCACTGACAATTGTCACGGAACCTCAATAGGGATATCTTCGACGCATCGCTTATCCCAGAGGAAGAGGTGCGAGCATACCGAGATCTGAGTGAGGCTGCGTATAGCATGTCAGTGGGTGATCGGCAGCTTAAAAGCTCGTCTCCGATCTGGATCGTACCCCATCTCGGTAATTTCTGTCTGAAAGGCCTAGGCCGAAGCCCGCGAGCTCAGCTCGGGAGGAGTGCCTGTACCGAAACGTATGTTTTGCCGACGGCCTCTTCCCCTGTTCTTCTGACTGCCAAGGGTACTTACTTTGTTTGTTACGACCGCGCATATACATGGCTGCCTCGTGACTTCTCAGGCACATGTTATATTGCGAATCTGTTGCCGCCGACCTTTTCTGTTGGGTCGGATTATCACAAGACCAGAGTTGTGAGAGGCGTAATTAGCGAAGAGGACACTGCCGGTCAAGAAGCAGGAGACTTCTTTAAGGGTTTCTTGCCGTTTTGGGGACCTATGATCAATAGTAGGAACCTGAGACAGTTGACTCGAGTGGTGGAATCGACCGCTAATATCACTGCGAGCGCCCTTGGCAACATCACAGCAGAGCTTCAGGCGGACAGGCTTATGACGTTACAAAATCGTATGGTTTTAGACGTTGTCTCAGCAGATAGAGGTGGAGTATGTAAGGTGATCCATTCGAGTTGCTGCATTTTCATTCCTGACAACGCTCCAACTGTCTATCAAGCCATCTCGAAGTTGCATAAGATCTCCGAGTCCATACACGTGGATGTAGGGGATTGGACGCTACTAGGGTGGTTTTGGGGCCTGATGTCGATGTGGGGTTGGAAGATTCTGATTATCATTGGGGTTGTTGTAGCATTTCTGTTCACGTGTTGTCTTTGTGTGCAGTGTGGTCCTGCCTTATGTGGCCTCTGCGCTACGACGTGTATAAGGCGGCCGCCTGTTACCAAGGAAGCACTGATGGATAGAATAATGTTGCAGCAACATCTGGATGGTCTGATGAATATCGAGATCAATTCTGATTCCGACTAGTGCTTGCCTACATGAGGGCAAAAGGAGCGTCTGAGGTTCCGTGACAATTGTAAGTGGTGTTTTCGACTCGGCCGAATATGGTCGAGTCTGATATCTATGAACCGCAAATGACGAGTTTAGTGGGTGTACGCGTTTTCGCTGTGCTAGCCTAAACCGTCCGTTTGTTTCGTGGGTTTCTTCATCTGAACCCACGGGTTCCATTTTAGATGTGGCATCCATTTTGTTTCTTGCCCTCAAGTAGCCAGCGAACGGACACTCTCCGCTTCGTGACCCTGGGATTCCCAAACTCTTGCGGAAGACACGTGTTCCTTTGAGGGTGTCTTTATGATGAGGGGGATGACACTGTAAGGCAGATGGCTCCGCTCGAGGCTCATCTTGCCGTGCCGGTCTATTGTCTCAGTTGTGCATTCATTAGGCACGTCTCCTTTGATCCCTGCAATCGTGTTTCCTGATACCACCCCTTTTTACACTCTCTTCGATCTGTTCGCTATCCTCGTCTTCCTCTGCACCTGTTTCTGTCTCTTCCTTGATTCGTTTACAGCCGAACGGAATGCACTAATGGTGGGAAGATGTACTTTTACAGTTGGGAACCAACAAATGCTACTGTAATTATGTTCCGGGCCCTGAATACATGAAAGCGACCCCCTATGAAATGTACTGTGGGAACCGGGCTGTAATCTTTTGTTTGCCATGATTATCTTATGACGAAAAACTGTATAAAAGGAGCGATCCACAGATACAATTCGAAGCAGGCTCCGTGAACCTACATGCTATGTACTTCTCGTGACTTCTGTGTTCCCTGCAGTAAATAAACCTCGAATCTTTGACGCCGAAGGAAGTGTCCCGTGTCTCTGTCATTTGTATGCCGGAACAGGTAACCCACGAAGGTTTCAGGTGCTATGCCCTGGCACCGCTGGTTCTTAGAAAAACACAGTCCTTGAGCAGGTGAACCAGCCGCTGCTCGTCCGCGGCATCACTCCCGAATTATGGGATTGGAAAAAAACAACTAAAGTGCGACTACACCAAAATGGTGGCTCAATGAGTAAAACAAAGAGGAGGTGAACTTTTAAAAAAGTGTGTTTTTGAAATCAAGGTAAAAACAAGCATTTTAACAGCATATCAGAATTTCAACAGATCACTATTGCAGGAAGCACTAACTCAACTCGCCACCCTTAAACTAAACACCATAGAGTTTCCTCCCCAGCAATTTTGCCATGAGATTTAACAAGAGATTTCGCCCCAAAAGTGCAAATTCGGCAAATCCCTTAACAACAGGTAAGCAAAACAACAAACAATGCGGGTGAACTAACCGCTGTGCTAGGTAAAATACACTCTACTATGCACCCTAAACACTCCTCACAATGTGGTTCCATAGATTACAATATTTGTAAGTCAATAACATATATAATCCTCTAAGCATCGAGGTTTCGACTTCACAGTCGTGCTTGGTTCTCTCACACTGCTTCCAACACCTGAAGGCACTTTGCTCCAATTTGTTGAACCTGTAGCTCCTTTCGCACTGGAACTTGCTCCACTCCTTTCATCACTATTCTTCAACCATTCCCGTTGCTCCACAGCGCTACACACAGAAACTTTACTTATATTCCACCACTTGCCGTCTGATAACTTCAAAATATTGCCTTTCACATCCTCCACCTCCCTCGGTTTGGACCACTTCGATTTTCCGTGCTTCTCCCTGTTTCCTAAGCAAACTCTCACCAACATTCCTACACACACCTGACCCAATTCGCCTTAACTATGACATTGTGCCTTTTCTCATACAATGTTTAATGCTTTTAAACTTTTTCTTTCATCTTATCACGATCAACCGTTCAGTGAGCCGACCTTGCTATCCAGGCTGGCACTGCCACAGTGCACAGCACTCTACCCTTCAGCAAACAAAATGGTGTTTCCCCAGTCACCGGGTGGGAAGAAGTTCTGTAGTTCCATAACATGTCCCAAACTTGATTCTTCCAACCCATACCACCGGTTATAGCTAGTTGAATGCTTTCTCTCAGCACACGGTTAATGTGCTCGATTAGACCATTAGATTAGATGACACAGACGAGTCCTGCAGTGTTTTATTCCACACTTCTTCTAGAACATTCCAAATTAATATGACACAAATTGGGGTCCATTAATGCTCACTGTTTTTGCAGGTCACCCCTACCTACTTAAAATGTCCTCACAAAAAGCAATAACATTAGTAGTCTTGATCTCTCTCATAAATGCCACCTCTGGCCATTTTGAAAAGGAATCCATCATGATGACAGCAAACCTATCACCTATTCCCAAACATGCGAACGGACCACAATTATATATAGACACTTACTTCCAAGCAAGTTCAGGTAAAGCAACCAGACAAATAGATGACTCTTGCAACTGATGTGACGTGTCACTACACATGCAGGGAACACATTCCTTGACAAACCTCTCAATGTGTCTGTCCATCCCCGGCCACCAAAAGTCTGCATGTGCCGTCCTTTTCATAGCAGACATCCCTCCATGTCCTTCGTGCAACAACACCAACAATTTCTCTCTCAAACTCCTTGGCACAACTAGTCTTTCACATCTTCTCATCACACCATCACAACTGACATTTCCTCCCCCACATTTTTAAACACTTCCAACTCTCCAACCATCTTCCATCTTCTTGCCTGCAGCAAGACCTCCATTAACTTCACTAGCAATGTATCCAACAGTACTGCCTCCCTCCACTCATCCTCCTCGATAGCTTCAGATACTTCTGAGACTTTGGCTACCATCCTCACTCTCCACATGTTTATCGAGGGGTAATCTTGACATAGAATCTTGCAAATGATGTAACCATTCTAAAACACGAGGCATAGTTTAACCAGCCCCGCTGTGGAGAACAGTTCCAACAAGGGCTTGTGGTCAGTACGGAGTTCGAACTCCACTCCCCACATAAAAATACAAAAGTGTTGCACTCCCCATTAGCATGCTAATGCCGCCTTCTCTGCCGTGGAATAGGTGCTCGCTGCGCCTTTCAAGGTGCACAATGAATATGCTTCCACCCTTTTTTGCATTCGTGTTCCAGCAGCAATGCTGCCCCAAGACAATAGATACCAGCATGTAATGCAATGTAAAGAACACTTCTATAGCGCATCTTTCACTCCAAGGAGTATCTTGGCGCTCACCCAACCTAGATGAAGGGGTTGGAGGGAAAGGAGATGACTTGCACACTGCACTACATATTACACCAACGCCCAACAAGCCGCATCGGATAAAGAGAAGACCCAAGTTTTTAGTGCTTTCCTGAAGTGGATTTCTTGGGGCAATGATCGTAAAAAGGGCGGGAGCTTATTTCATGCCTTGGAACCTAGTACAAAAAGTGATTTACCACCCTTTGTTACCAGCTTGAATCGAGGAATTGTAAGTAGACTCTGACTGGCAGACCTCAGACAGCGTGTCGGGTGATATCTTTTAAAACCATTGCACAGGTATTTTGGACCTTGTTGATGGAATGCCCTGAAGGTAATTATAAGGATCTTGAACAGGATTCTTTTACCTATTGGTAGCCAGTGGAGTGTTTTAAGTGCTGCTGAGGCTGAAGACCTGCGAGTCCAATGTAGTACAAGGCGGGCCGCTGCATGTTGAACCATTTGTAACCTGTGTAGAACAGTTTTGTTGGCTCCAGCATATAAGCCGTTACAATAGTCCAACCTGGAGTTTATTAAAGCCACTGCAACTGTTTTTCTAGCCGACAACGGGAGAAGATCGAAAAACTTCCTCAAGGCTTTTATAATCTGGAAGCACGTCCCAGCTACTGCCACCGCTTGATATTTAAAAGACAGTTGGTCATCAAATTTGATGCCCAAATTACGAGCGGATGTAATTGTGTTGGGAGGGGCTTCTGCATCCGCAGGCCAACACATTTTTGGGGAAAACAAATTATGACTCCCAAACGGTAGGATTTCTGTCTTTCCAGCATTACATTTTAAATGATTGTCAGTCATCCATTTAAATGTTGCTGTTAGACATTCCTTGAGATCTTCCTCGGCACCAGGCCGTTCCCTGTCCAACACCAGGATGAGTTGGGTGTCGTCAGCATATGATATTGAACTGATCTGGTATGAAGCGATCAGTTCCACTAGGGGTACCATGTACAGATTAAAAAGTACAGGACTTACACTCGAGCCCTGAGGGACCCCTGAGCTGACGACCTTTGCTTCCAACTGGTATTGACCCAACACTGTGACTTGGCGTCTATTGCTAAGGAAATTCCTAAGCCAAGCCAAGACTTTCCCCCCTAAACCTGCGGCAGCCAACCGATCCACTAAGATGTTATGTGAGACCGTATCGAAGGCTGCTGACAGGTCAAGTAGGATTAGGACAGCCTTCTTTCCCTGGCCCATGGCCTCTCGTAGGGTCTCTGCTGTGAATAGCAGGGCCGTCTCGGTAGAGTGTTTTGACCGAAACCCTGACTGGTTAGGGTGGAGAATGTTATTCTTCTCCAAAAAGTTCATCCTTTGACTGTTGACAAACTTTTCCACCAGTTTGAACAGCACAGGAAGCAGGGAGATGGGACATAGGCTGGAAAGAGTGGTAGGGTCGGCTAGTGCCTTTTTTGGAGAGGCTTGACAGCTGCAAGCTTCCACTCGTTCGGGATGTCTGCTGTGGCTAGAGATGAGTTTATAATCCTATTAATTATAGGATTCACCATCTCTACTAGGGTCTGTAAAACTAGAGGGGGACAAGGGTCAAAAGGGGATCCAGATTTACTGGCCAGAATAGCCTTGGAGGTCTCCTCAAGAGAGATCGGGGCAAATTCTTCCAGACGAGCAGAGGTCCTCATCTCCTCTGTCTGTTCAGAAACCATCAACATGGTTGGTGCTGAAGGGAAAGTCTTCACGATAGTAAGGATCTTATCGTCAAAATAATCAGATATCGCATTGCAAAGATCTTGAGACGGGGGAATCTCCTGCGATAGAGCTGATGGATTCATAAAGTCCTTTACAAGCTTGAAGATTTCTTTTTGTCCCTGGCCCGCCATGGAAAGGGCCTGTAGGTAATGAGCTTTCTTAGCAGATTTTATTCCAGCATGATACTTCCGTCTCGCTGACCTATAGGTATTGCGGGCGGTGGCATCATAGTTTCTACGCCACCTCCGTTCCAAAGCTCTTACCTCTCCCAGTTCTAATTTCAAGGCCAATGAAAACCAAGAGGCACTCTTTTTGGTCTTAATGGTTCTTGAATTATTGTTACTGGTTGATCTCAACAAGGCCCCCGCTTTGGCAATCCAGTCGCAAAAGGTCTGATTATCTGCGGAGGTGTGGCCGGATGGGGCCGGTATACTGGCTTTAAGTTGTTCTACAACGTCAGGTCTACTGGATAGTTCTTTCCAGTTAGGAGTGTGTTTAACTTCGGGACTTTTAGTGCTTGTTATAGAGGTGGTGATAGATGTGGGATTCAATACAATATGAAAAGGGATGAAAAAATGATCAGTCCAAGTCTGGGGGCTGGGGGATTTAACTCTCAAACTGGTGGAGCAGATACAATCCAGTAGATGTCCCGCCAGATGAGTGGGTTCCCGATTTAAAAGAGTAAGTCCTAGCACATCAATGATGTCCATAAAGCAACTCACTCCAGGTTCTTTAAGGGAATCTAAATGCAGGTTTAGGTCACCCAGTACTGTAAAATGGGAGAATCTAAGTGCTAATTCGCTCAGTACTTCGCCCACAGTTTCCAGGAACTTTGTTGGGGGTCCCGGAGGGCGATAGATGAGGGCACCAGAAAAGGTAAAAGAATCATGGATGCCTAAAGAGAAGGCTAGCGCCTCTGCCCCTTTAATATCCGCCAATTCTTGAGTAGAGCACTTAAGAGAATTACGGTAGATAATAGCTAGGCCCCCTCCCCGTAATTCAGATCTATCCAAGCGCTGGATGAGGAAGTTCTGCGGGAGGGCTATGGCTAAATCGGGATTACACCAGGGTTTTAGCCACGTTTCAGTAACCAAGAGCCAGTCAAGGTTAGTCTCCACAATGAGATCATTAATGTTCTGGACATTCTTAGAAAGGGATCGTGCGTTAATTAGTCCTCCCCGTAGGACTGAGGAATATGAAGATGTTTTCAGGGTAGGCTCAGGGTTCAGCGTGAGCTGACACCGACTACAACAGACAGGGCCATACCAAGTATCAGGACGTAACACATCATGACAGGGTACGTGGGGCCCTTTGCGGGACAATAAGAATTCCCTAGACATACCTGGTTATGAACAGGCAAATGGCAATGATCGCGCAGAGTCTCCCGCCTCCCACGCCGCTTTAGCGCTGACCGGCGCAGACAGGCAGGACTCTGGCTTGACTCCGGCGCGAGTCGGGCACGCCCGCTGCGCGTCACCGCTGCGCGAGTGGTGGGAGGATTAAGTAGAGGCTCACCTGACCGTCCGCCTTAGCACTAGAGCGCTCAGCTCGATGGCACCACGAGAGTTCCCCGGCTACCCCCAAGATGGCGGCAGTACGCCACGAACAGTGAGCACAACTGCAGTTCTATCCGCTCAGAACAGCGGTGGGGACACAATTATTGTGCGAGTGTGTGGGCAAAGTGATGCTTTAAAATCAGGGGCAGAATAAACAATATTAAAATAAAATACAAGAATGCAGTAAGTTTTTTAAAAAGCGCTAGTAAATCCTATTACACGCTCGCATTAAGCGCTGGTAGAATATAGTGCGCCACAAATACAAAATACAGCCTTTCCCTGGGATAGGCTTGCCAAAGTGTTCGCCTTAAATAGAGGCTCACCTGACCGTCCGCAGGTCGGCGCACCTGACAGTCCGCCTGAGCACTAGAGCGCTCAGCCCGATGGCACCACAAGAGTTCCCCGGCTACCCTCAAGATGGCGGCAGTACGCCACAAACAGTGAGCACAACTACAGTTCTATCCGCTCAGAACAGCGGTGGGGACACAATTATTGTGCGAGTGTGTGGGCAAAGTGAAGCTTTAAAATCAGGGGCAGAATAAACAATATTAAAATAAAATACAAGAATGCGGTAAGTTTTTTAAAAAGCGCTAGTAAATCCTATTACACGCTCGCATTAAGCGCTGGTAGAATATAGTGCGCCGCAAATACAAAATACAGCATCAGTCCCAATCACAGTCTGGTCCTCAGAATCAAATGGCTTGAGCGTCGCAGCCTCTGCAATAGAATTTTTCACCTTTTCAAACACTATTTGACACTCATCCATCCACTGGAATTTCACTGCCTTCTTCATTAAGATCTACAATGCATGAACTTTATCTGCAAAATAATAGAAAATCTTTGCATAGTACTCCAAGAGTTCCAGGAATTACCTCAGCTGATCTTTGTCTTGCGGAGGGGGGGGGGCCTTTTCTATTGCCTCCACCATATTGAGCTTGGGTCTAATTCCTTCATGATGTGTGCCCTAAGTATTCCACTTCTTTCACACAAAATATGCATTTGCTCACCCCAGCCGTAAGCCCTGCTTTCTTCATTCTGTTCAACACTACATGCAAATTCTCATCATGTGTTTGTTTACTCACTCCCCACATTAATATATCATCTTGAAACACCAGAGTGTTTAATATGTCACCCAAGGCACCCAGCAGGACTCTATGGAACACTGCAGATGCAGAAGCCAAACCAAAAGGCATGGGAATGAATTGCAATGCTCCCTTGGGTGTGATGAATGATGCGAAATGGTGAGATACTTTGTGTAAATGGACCTGATGATATGCACTGGATATATCTAAGGTGGTAACATATCTTCCACCCTTCACTCCAGCCAACATCTCATTTTCTGAGGTAGGGGAGGGCGGTCAACCCATATACATTCGTCCAGATCCCTGAAGTCCATACAGATGCGGATCTTCCTGTTGGCTTTTCTTGCAGTAACAAATAGACTTAACCATTTACAAGCCTCAATTGGCTCAATCACCCTTTCTCTGCACAGTCTTTACAATTCTTCTTTCAGCAACCCCCTTAAGGCAAGTGAAACATGCAGCACCTTGTGTACTCTTAGCAACATGCCCTCTTTGAGCACTATGCAGTGTTTAAACTTTTTATGACAACCCAAATCTTCTTTGAACAGGTCAGGAAATGTGGTTGCTCATTTATTCACCTTTTGAGATCCTGGTAATAAAACCTGTTTGGGATGGTTTGGGTTCAACACAATTTCCAGTGCACTTTGTTCCTTCCACCCAAGTAAAGATCTTCCTTTCTCCACTGCATATATTTTTGTACAGGCCTTCCTGCCTCTAAATTCTTGCTCCGCTTCAAATTAGCCCGAGACAGGTAGTTTACTCCCACAATATCCTTCAGGCTCCACATCAGTAGGTCTTAACTCTCCCAAGTTCAAATTCTCCCACAGCTGTCTGTCGGCCAAAGTAAATGGTGAACATGAATCTAACCACACATGCACCTTCTTCCTATTCAACTCAACCATACACTTCGGTGGGCGATAAACACCCTCCATCTCCTCAGACTGAGCACATACTTGTGCATCCACTTGCGATTCCTTCCCGCCCACCACCAAGACGTTACCCTCGTCATCACTGTTTTCACTCAACTCTTCATCTGCATCCGTCGTCTCATGTCAGTTTACCCAATTTACCGATCCCTTGAACTTTCCCACATGGACATCTTGCATACTCTGGAGAACTGGCCCTATTTCTTGCACTTCAAGCACATGCTTTTGTAAGCTGGAAAATTGCTTGCCTCGGCAGTGTGTCTCATACTTCGACATCTAAAATATGTTTCCTTCCTTTAAATTTCTCCAAATGTCTTCTCCTTCTCCTTATCCCCATCCTCAGTTTTCTTCCAAATCTTCTTGGCTGCATTTATCTTATTTGCTACTTCCAACTCTTTCTCCTTGGACCCAGGACCCACCAACTCCTTAATATAACGAGAGGTGTTTTCCAAATGCTTGAGTACTTCAATTGTTTTTTCCAACGTGGGATCTTTTAAATCTAACAATGTTTTTTCAATTTTCAAGTTATGCAATCTATTGATTAATTGATATCTAATAATCTTGTTCCTTAGATCTCTAAACTTACATGAAACAGATAGACGCCTTAACACTGCAACATTCTGGTCAATAGTTTTAGTTTGTTTCTGCATAAGGGATCAATCAATCAATATAGTCTTTATTTCGATTTGTTTCAATCATAAAAGACAATATACATCTATGAAAATAATTAAAAATTATTGTTATACAAATAATCAGCAACCATTAAGACTGCATCCATTGAAACCACATATAATGTTTGCAAATTATTAAAATGTGATTACAATAAGTCCACAACAAGATAAAACACAGGATAAAAAAATGTGATTGGATGTTAAAAATGCTAAAAATAGGAAATGAATACCAAACACGTTCTACTTATCTGGTGCAAAACTGCTAAGCCCGTGATTCTACAGGAAGCGGACAAGTAGTAGCAACCTGGAGGCACTTGCCGTCCACTACTAGGAGTAGAGCTACAACACCGGGACCTTATCATTATAATCTCTTAGGGAGGGGCAGACAAGATTAGTGTGCTATCATTTTGTTTGCTCGAATAACCCACATCCAGCTCAAAAAAAAATTGGCCACTGTGATGACAATAGATTCCTCAGTGCTAGTATTTAGAATCCTTAGTGCCACCATAGCACATCTTGTGCCCAAAATCATACAAATTGGTTTAAGCCATTTACTACTGGGTGACTTATACGCTGGGCATTCAAACAGTATATGTGCAAGAGACTCAATTTGGGCTAGACAGAAGGAGCATTTGTCATCCGTCGGGGGCTGCTATCTGCTGGTGAAAGCTTTTATTGGAAGCAAGCCCACTCTGAACTGATGGTATAACTTCCTATTGTTCGGTCTGGTGATAAGATCCCAGTAGCATTCGAGTTTGGACTTGTCTTTGTGCTCCAAGAATTCTCTCACCATAGTGGGCCTCGAAATAGATGTAAGATGCTTGGTTTTGACCATATTCCAATATGCTGCCTTGAGGTCCTTTTTTGATGGAAATGGGGTGTCCTCTGGGACCTCTCATAAGGTGCTCATACCCATATTGGTCAGAGTGGATTTATGTTGGTTAACCAAGATATGTCACGTGAGCAACCCAACACCCTAACCTTGGTAAGAGCCTTGGCATATAATGAGAGCTCTGGAGTTGTCCAAAGCTTTCTCCAAAATGCTATAGGTCTAAAGCGGGCAAGGTCCTCTATACTATGACAATCCAGGTCTAGGTATAAGGGCATGAGTGGAGTGGATTGTTGGAGGCCTATTAACCATCGCTGCTAGTGATATTTTCCTCCTGTGCTGGAATTTTCAAAAGTCCAGTGATCATGACGAGCTGGGCTCGTCATCAGCCTGGTAGGAGGCTACTTCATGACGAGCCCAGCTCGTCATGAGCCTGGAAGGGGTTAATGATCTGACAAATGTGTTTTGTGCTAGGGCCAAGGATGATCGGTCTTCCTTTATAATATAGAGGTATTGATTTTGGAACTGTAGATCTTCAGGGCTGGGGCGATAGGTTTAGACTGTGAGAGCCTCTGTTCTTTTATTAATGCACCAGCCAGTTGTGCAAGTTTAAGGGACAGCACATCAATCTGGGGCTGCCAGTTCAGTTTCCTATCTGGTGTTATCCCCAAATATGTGAATACCTCTGTCTGTTCGAAGGGGGCGTTGCTCATATACACTCTCCCTTTTATATCTTTTTGTTTGTGGAGCACCATAAACTTTGTTTTCTCCACATTTACCACTAAATCATGACTGCGACGGTTGCCGGGATACCTTCCTAACAATTCGTGCGGTGCCCCTCACCTGCGTCACTTCATAGACCACGCTGCACGAACTTGTACACATCACAGCCTCACACACATCGTGACATTTGACATAGATTCTTGACTACAGCTCCTGCCTCACTTGGAAATTGGTGCCTACAACATTCCTCACAATGCAGGCCCCTGGTCTCGAGGATTTTTGAAATTGAAATCAACTCAAAACCGGTAAGCCCCTTGTTTCTTCACTGACAACAAAGGCCCGGACAAATTATCCACCTTATAAAAATGCCATTGATGCTTGATTAGCGCCCGAGCTCATTCACAGTCAACATGTAGGTGGGGCAATGTCAGCGATCACACTCACATTAATGAGAACACTATGCACCATGCCAGCAGTATATGCACTGGAGTGTAATTGCACCCAATAAACGATGCACTTACGGCGATGTACTTCTTTTTTTTTTAAAGGGGAAAAGAATCCTGGGGCATATTACCAACAACCAGCGATATTTATCGCTAAATGGGCTTAGCGAGTTTTTTTTTATCGTCAAGCATCACCGGATATTATTGCAGAGATAACGCGCTATTAGCAACGTTTATCTCTAAAGCGATAAAATATCCAGCGATAGCGGCGAAATGCGTGAATATCGCTGAGAATACAGCGATATTCACGCATTAACGCCAATAGGGTCTTAGCCATAATATCCACCTCTCATTGGATATCATGGCTAAGAACTGGTCTGAGCAGGCGTTAGCTTTTGGAGATATTTGCGCTTAGCGCAAATATTTCCATGTCTACGCCTGCGTTGATATTAGGCGATAGCAATGTTAGCGACTGTTTTTAGTCGCTAACAGGTTGGGTACGCCCACTTTGCATGTCATTCGCAATAAATATCGCTGACATGCTAATCGGGCCCCAAACCGCTCGCGATCACCTAAAAGCTGTCGCTAACTTATGTTAGCGACCGACAGCTTGCTAATAGGACAATGAAATTATCGCCACTCAGCGGCCGAAAACGGCCGCTAAAGCGGCGATAATTTCCTTTTGCCCGTCTTGATAATATGCCCCCCTGTGCGGCTACTCCACCACTCCCGTTATTGCCAGTAACTCAGGATCACACTCTCAGGCACAGTTCACTTGACGCAACTTCACCAAAAAGTCCTTCTGTCACCACGTCATCGCTAGTATCCCATCCTGCATCGTCACTTTTGGAGATCACAGAACACGGTGAGGTTGCAGTAGGAGGATTTTTTAATGCAGATATTAACGACCCTTGATCTGTCTGCCTTCCCAGCAACTGCCACAGCTCCAGCTTCACAGGAATTAACACCCCGGATTCTGGAAGTAGAAAACTGAGTTGCTAGGAAACAGCATCCCAGTTCAGGGAGGTGATGCACAGATTACAACAAAATCTTGCTGCTGTCCTTCGAATACAAGAACTTGAAACTACTGTGAGCTCATCGAATTGCCAAATACGTTCTCTTTCGGCTTTCACTTTCAAGGGGCAGCAAAGTTAATTAGAAAAGGCTCATTTCTGAAGGGTGGTGTCGGAGAGGATGCCTGGGTCTGCAGCACATGCATCATCACCAAAAGAGATGAGCTTTAATGGTATTAGGGTAATAAAGGAAGTTTTATCACAACATAAGAAAAGTGAATACATCTTGAGTTACATTGTAACTTTCTTGTGCTCTGTCTGGGGATGTGTACCAATAAACAAATACAGTTACAATTGTTTGTGATGCTACAGCCACGCCCAGCTGCTTTTTTGTCAGTGCTGGTTGTCTTCGTGACTACAGCAGTCATTTGAACCCATCTTGATTAGCTTTGTGTCAGTGTACCGGCTTGACTAAAAGATTTGCAGGTGTTAATTTACAGGAGTTGAAGACCAAATTTGCTTGTGCTTCATTCACCAGTCTTTTGCTAGCACCTCATGGGATCAATTACTGACAAGCCGCTGGGCAAGATAGACCTCAGTTCTGCGGTCCCACACTCAGGACTTGATTGCAGGGGCTCCACATGGCTGAGATACCTTCTTTGCTTCTCAAACCATCTGAGATGTCAAAGAGAAACAGACCAGGAGAGGTGCTGAGAGTTACAGCGGGTGTCGCGGCACCAACACAAGGTGCTGTGAGCCGGTCACACATGCCGGCCTTGTGCCTACAATTGTTCCTGCTGGAGTGAGGTTGTCACTTGGGGTGTAGGGGATCATGGTAAGTGACAGGGCCCCCTGCCACAATGGGGTCACCCACAACATCATCACACATGCAATAAACTTTGTTTTCAGTAGTGCTGATTAAGATGATCACCTTCTTTGACTCTGTTTGAGCAGAGACTCAGAGACTTCTGTTTTAACTTCATTTATCAATGCTAAGTACCAGTTCTTAGCCATTATATCCAATGAATGGACCTCGGTCCTTGGTGTTACACAGGCAGATTGCCACCACTCCAGGCAGTCAACCTCCTTAATCAGTAGGGCTGAGAAGCACAGGTATTTTATTCAATCCTAGGGGTGTAGGCTTTAGCCCTCAAGGATAAACATGCAAATGTTCTTCCTCTTGCCTTCGCCTTCCTATACACATTTGTGTAGAGTTTCTTCAATTCAAATCTGAATACTGAATAAGTGCAAACGGTCAACTTATAGTCGGGTGGTCTAGGTTTAATTGACCACTCAATTTGAAATGTTAGGATGAACCAATAGTGAATCTGGAGGGCCAAAGCTCTTTGGCAACAAGTCAGAGGGGGATGCCACTCTTGTCTGTGCACTTACCTCCAGAGACTTATCTGGCCAAGCAACTGCAGCTGTAGTACTCTCGCTCTAGCAGGATTGAACACCTGTTGTGGCAGTGGGCAGATAGCCCACCTCCTTTGTAGCCTTGGCTGTCCCTTTTGGCCACTCATTGTTCAGGTGCTGCACTTGTCAAGCTGCAGACTGACCTGCTGGAACTGTCTCCATTCCGGCCCAGTGAGCAACCAAAGAACATTCCTGGTTAAATCTGGTAACAAGCACTGACAAAGAGCTGACCACGGAATACTAATTCCTATGGAGCACCCAATACAAGTTAGGGGCTAAATGTATCCGGGGGCACAAGGGAACCCGTCTTAAATGCATTCAAGCACACTCATACTTCAACATTCAGTCAGAGTGGCTTGACCTGACTTACTATAAGAATGCACCTGGGACAGACAGTAGGCAGTCTCCCCATTTGGGCCATATAAAAAGCCCAGAAGCCTGCTTCTACAGTACCTACCACCAATGGTTGGTAGCCTCATGGCATGGTCATGGGAGCAGTAACCACGCATGTCAAATGGGTCACCGCTTTGGAACATAATTTATCACTCAATAGTGATTATTCCTCTGTTGGTGAGCATCATACATAAAAAACCTATGAAAAGCACATGGCAAAAGAGGGATGACGCGGATTACATGCAGCATAAAATTAGTGCCTGGTTTGCCAACGTGGTTGAGTAAGTTGCAGATTGTTACATGTAAACAGCATCAGGGAATTTCTGCTAGTTGGGACTCCATATTCTTTTTGCCGGGCATTTCCCTGGTGGGCTGGGACTTTCGGAGGCCAGATGTTAGGGTAGTGGGCCACCGCTGGCACATTTTATCACTTTATCTGACTTGCCCATGTAAATAAAGAAGGCACACGGTGGTCTTCAGGAGAGACAGAGAGAGGGAAGAGAGACAGAGAGCTATATGAGAAAGTGAGGAGGAAGGGAGCAGGGCCGGATTGGACAGTTTTGCCACAGCTGTCTTTGGTTCCAAGTCCGTCCCAACTTCCTGCCCTACAGAGTTATAAGAGATTTTTATGTTGTAAAATTAAAAATACTGATGCTTGACTACAGTAACTCATAACCACTATGTTTTCTGGTCATGCTGAATCTGCTCACTGGATGTGTCCATCATGTAGGCAAAGCAGGATGTCCCTTGGCACATGAGATGCAAGTTTTGCAAACTAGCAATTACAACTATTTCCTTTTTTGAACTTTTAAAGGTTTTTTTAATAGCTCTTTCATGACCTCAGCTATGCACCTGCTTGTATTCTTGATGAAAATGCAATGATCCCGGCAATACCAGAAACTGTCTGTCATAGAGTATAAACGTGCATCTTGTCTTCACTTAGGGTGAATGCCTACACTGACACTTAAGAAGAAATCCCGTCTTCAGTACTTTTGTTGCCTCACAGAATGCTCATTTTTGCGATAAACACTATTCAGACTGACCCAAATATAATAAGACTGCAATTTCTTTTAACATATCATGGTGCTTGACGCATAACCGCAATGACCTGACCAGGAGAGTCAGCGGGAGCTGAGCCAGACCACAATTAGTCAAATCCAAGCACCAAATAAAAGATGGGATTTTTCTCCACAGGGGTAGGTGAGTGGATGACGTAGTTCTAAGCTCATCACTGAGGTCAATAAAACTAATTTATTTGCGCGCACTGCATCGCCAAATGCGATACAGTGCACGCACCGAAATTCATTTTATTTCTTTTTATGTTTACTTACCTGTATTTGGCTGCATTCCATAGTTTACTACCCCCCCCCACCCTGCCCCTCCCCCGCCCCACATCACCGCCCGGCAGCACTCTCATCATTGACCGCTACTGCTTATTTTCTACAATTTTAAAACAATCTTTGTCATGGGTGGTATCTTTGTAATGTATCTAGTGAGAGTCATGTCACTACAATTTATATTGTTGGACTTTGTGCAAAATGATTTGACCTTATACTTTTCATGTTTTTTGGAGATCTGCAAGTTTTAATTATTATATGGGGCAAGGATACACATTGCCCAGGCATTTAGAGTATCAAATTCATCAAATAGATTAAGCCCTGTCTCTCTCCAGAAACAATGTCAGCAGTAGCGGCTCGTGGAGGGTGTGCCTTGGGGTGGTGGGGCGAGGTGGGGGAATGCTGACATTCAGTAGTGGCTTGTGGAGGGAGTGCCGCGGGGCAGTGGGGCAGGGCAGGGCAGGGGAGGGGCAGGGTGGAGGGTAGTAAACTCCGGCTCACGGCTGACTGGAGTATTGTAAAGAAATAAATATATAAAATGAATTTCATTGTGCGCACTGAAATGCCAAGTGCGTTTCATCGCGCGCAATGACATTTGTTTTATTTATTTATTTACATTACTCCGGTCGGCTGTGAGCCGGAGTTTACTTACCCCCACCCTGCCCCAATGCCCCGCGGCACTCCCTCCACAAGCCGCTACTGAATGTCAGCATGTTTCGACCTTCTAAATATGTCTGGGAACTGAGTCTTACCAAGGACTGGGAAACGGTTGATCCGTCTGTGTTTTGGTCTTTGGTTCCCTGTTTGTCCTCCTGTTCCAAACATTGTGTGACAGAGGGCACTTTCTATATATGTATACTCGGTAGCATCTGCAATGTCTCTCATTCGCAGTGAAAACGACATATTCTTCCCTAGTAATGCAGTTTTTCTGCAGCTCATATCCATGTCTTAAGGATTTGTTATTCTCTCCAGTTTAGCAAGTGGCTTTGCAGTTTAGAAGACTTCTATCCTTCAACAAGAACAAAATGGAAAGAAGCAAATGTCCTGTGCGTGTTTCCTTAAAATGTGTGGCCACAAGCTGGATTTTGTTTATGTAGCATATTGTATGCTAAACAAACTGGGACAGTGTTAAAATGAATGGGTAGCCAATGCAGGACTTAGGGGAATATTTATGAAATTGGTAGGGCAGCTGAGCAAGATTGGGCTGTATTTATCCAATATGGTGCATTGCTATTCTTTCCCCCTGCACTGGAGCCATTTTGGCAGCCTAGCACCAATGCAGGCCCCCTTGCCCCATGGTGCCTGTGTTGCAAGCAAGATTGTTAATGTGCAGGAAGGGCCACTTTCTGCAAAAAACACAATCCAGGGAGGCTTTTCCCTCTTTCTATGTGTGCTGCAGAAAAACAAGGAGAAGTAAAGATATTTCTCCTCGTTATGCCTTTCCTTGGGAGGTGTATCTTTTTGGCATATTCCCTGGTTTGATAGTCCTTGTAAATCTGGCAATGCATCAAAAACCATGGGAGATGCATGGAAGCGCCCAACACAATGGTCATGTAAGGCTTTCCTTGCACAGAGTAAAGTAACACAGTGATTTGTTCTGCGTTGCCTTGCTCTCGATATATTAAGCCATTCAAAGCCATGCAACTTTGCATGGCTTCATAAATCTGACTTAGAGGTTTGTGTAATGCGTGTACCACACTGTGTGGTGCACGCATGAAGCAAAGCTCTCATAAATATGCCCCAAGGTTTATAGTAACATCTGTGAATTCTATGCACTGCTTAGAACAACATCTATTTCGTCATATGCTGCTAGTGAAGTCTTTGTGTCTGGACCTTAGTGAAGTATTGATGAATCTTTACTTGGAAGCATTAGAGGAATTACACTATTTCTGGGCTCCCTAGCCATATTCTGCGATGCCCCAGCTGATGACTAGGGTTATGAGCAAATATATTTTAACTACAGAATTTGATGATTACATTTGTACTTCTCAAAACTGGGACTTCATGATTTTCTTGTTCAATTAAGCCTCTGGTGAAATTTCCAGCTTTTTATAGAACATTTTCTAAATTCAGGTGCAAGAGAAGGTAAACAAAAGACATAGGAACAAAAACCTAGGATGTTTGCTTTAATGGTGTATTTTTCAATCAAAGGTCTGTTTCTCCCTAATAGATCTTATAGCAAAGTTCTTAAAATGTCATGAAATTGTTAAAGGTTTCTGAGAATTGAACTCAATTTAGTGTGACAAAGTCCTACAATATTGCAAACACCTACTTAAGATTTAAAATACTGCCGCATTAATCCTCTGGTACCTCAGCTGTTCCTAGTAAATCTAATCCTGTCTCTTGAGATACACACATAGAGTGATCCTGTGACTCTATATCATCAGAGAAGCTATGTTTCTAATCACGAGATTCCATTTGGCAAACTATCCATTCTGGGAACATTATTATTTATGTATTTATTTATTTATCTATTTATTTAGGGGTTTGTAGGCAGTGCAATCCACAAAGGTATTCTCGTGGGCTCTGGTTTGGGCACAAGGTTAGAGGTGTGACTTCACATCTGCTGGGTAGCAATGACCCCAAACCAGCGATGGCCTATCAAATAGTAATCAGATGAATGAAATGAATGAAATAAAATAGTTCCTATATAGCGCATGGCTACCCGGAAGCACCCCAGTGCTTGAAGCCGTGGCGACAGGAGGTCTGAGAATGAAAGATGGAATCTAATTATTAGTAGTTTCCGGGAAAAGCCATGTTTTTATTTTCTTGCGAAATGTGAGAAGGTTGGGTTCCTGACGAAGGGGGAGGGGTAGAGAGTTCCATAACTTTGAGGTATTATAAGAGAAAAGGCGGCCACCAGAGCGGACCTTATTGATTCTGTTAACTTCTGCCAGATTGAGATCATTGGAACGCAGGTTCCTAGACATTTTGTATGGTTTAATCAGGTTAGTAAAGCTTTAGGCAAAGCTTTAAAGGAAAAATGGGACAGTGACCCTATTGTAGAGCTAGGATGATTTTTTCGGGAGACAGCAGAAGAGGTCAATCAAATGATTGTTTGATTAGGTGAATATTCAGCAACCTTTTGAACCTAATGAAGTCAGGTTGAAGTCTTAGATGCTTTGAGAGGAAGTTTCTTTGGGATGTTCCTTGGAAGTGAAAAGTTCTGACTCCATACTTCCTATATAGGTAGAATGAAATTGTGATTGGCAGCTTACATTTCTGAATGTGAGATACAAGAGAAAACAGTTTAGATTAGTCCAATAATCGCTCATGTAATGCTTTTTAGATGAGTCATAGGGATTAGAATGTAGCTCTTTCATTCACTGAGAGCCAGTGGAGGGACTGTAATGCATGTGAGATGTGGCTTTAGTTATTCAGTCCAGTCAGGAGATGGGTAGTATTACTCTGGACCAGTTGGAGCTTAGATACAAATTTATTGTGGTGGCCAGTGTAGAGGCTGTTACTGTTACAATAGGTGATGTGGATTATTACCCCACTGAGGAAGATGGTGATTTTTTTGGGTGAAGAGAGGAAGCTGAAGATTCCTCAAATTAGGACCAACTATTGGAAGGCAATTCTGTAAAAAAATTTCTTGTGAGGGATGAATGAAAGAATCTGTTGAACATCACCATGGCTGTAGGCTTTTTGCACTGGCTTGCATTTGGGGTTTTCCTAAGGACATAGCGCAGTGGAAAGGAAGATGGGTCGAAGAAATAGATCCCTTCATCAGAGTTAATTTTTTTCTCCATTCAGTCACAGCCAGCCAATGATGATGCCGGGGTAACTAGTGTGGGATTTTTGGTTTGCTGCCAGAGCTGTCATCATGCCTGATATGTAGGTAGGTTCTGTTATTGTATGTATGATATTCTAAGCCATAGGAATCATGGGTACTAGTGGGAGGGCTCATGTAGACATTGAACAACCTCGGGGGCAAGCTGAGCCTTTGCAGGACTCCAGCGGTGACTTTGTGATTGACCTGACAAGCGCAGTTTAGCATTCAGCAGGAGAACCAGTGCTTTCAATGGGCTTGTACTGAATACCAGCACTTTTTTCTTTTGAGAGAAAGAGTGCCTGCACTTCTAAAGAGAGACGTACTATCTTTCATTGGAGAGCACCGGCACTTCTCTGAAACAAACCAGGTACTCTGGTACAGGGTAGCTGTACTTCTATTTTTCCATTTCAAGCCCTGAGGTGAACAAAGATAAAGCAGTTCCAGCGAAACCAGATGACAGATTTAGGCCTCTGAGGGGTGCATGATGATCAGTGTTGTCGAATGCTGCAGAGAGGTCCAGTAGGATTAAGGCATAGCGGGTGATAAAAGTACCAGATTAAAAAGGATTACACAATGAAATCCCTAGACTGGACTGATGGTGAACCTGTGGCAAGGTGTCATCTGGCCACCTTGTGCACGCTCCCCTCTAGAAGGTCCTGAGACTGGCTACACCCCACAGACTTACTAGTTGATGTGGTGTAGGCAAAGAAGGGCATGTACGCAAGTTCCTTCTCCACTTGTGTCATCAAAATCAATAGCTATGTTCCTGGGGTACGGACAAAGGTCTTCCTACACAATAGAAATGGTTCCTACCAGAAATGTTAAGCTTATCAATGCAACACTAAGTAAATTGCCCAGTGCAGCCCAAAGAATTCACAACAAATGACTGAGACCTGCTTCTTATAAAGTTTTTTTTGTCCTCAGAGGCTGGGGCACTGCCAAAAAAAGACATAATTTCCATGAGTCTTGGAGGGTGTGACATATTGTATTCAGCATTGCCTACAAAGAAAACCCCAACACATAGTTCTATGGCGATGATATGAACCTCCTCTATAAAATCCACGTAAGGTGGCATGACGTCATCTCAACAATTGTGTCTGTGCATTTTCTTACTACATAACCCGCCTGGTGGGGAGACCGAAAATAGAAGCATTCAAGAGATATCCAAATCCATTGTATGGCTCATCCTCCCGAACCTTGGGTAACATGCCTCATTTAGATGCAGAGGAACCACCAGTGGGTCGCTAGGAAGTTGGTCTGCCCCAGGCGGTACCGTTTTTGGGAGCGAGGAGGTGAGCAAGTTGTGTCTGTTGACCACCACAATCGTCCCGGCCCCGAAAACAAGTCACCGCCAGACACGTCCTGCACCCCCACCCCCCTCACTGGGACAAGTCGTCCCCTTATCTGCACCGGGCGGCAAACATAGGGCATGCTCCAGGTGGCAGTAGGTCTAGCTATGCCACAGGGAACCAAGGCCCCTCAGTCAATTGCATTCGAAGGGGTTGCTCAATTTAGGGAGGCCTCTATAACAGTATTCCAACCAATTTTTCATGCTAAGGATCACCGAGAAGGAGTAAACCCCCAGGTAATCAATGACATTTCCTTTTTGTTTTTTCAGAAAACAAAAATCACACTTCTGACTGATCCATCATTCTACCGTGATGGGACCTGAAGGCTATCAATCTTGTTTTAGCTGAAAATGTCCCTTCCATGTGGGCGGAAGTCCTTTTGGCAACAATTTCATTTGGAAGAGGTGGGAAACTCTTGATTGGTCACGCTGGCTCCCAGTACCCAAGCGGCCTACAGCCCGCCTGCTCTGCATTAAATGGGGCCTTAAGTGCAGAGCACAAGTCAGGGGTACACGCAGGTGGATGGCAACACCAGGAAACTTTCAGCAGTGCATGCACGTTGTCTGCTTTCCATCTGCAAAAACGTGCAGGCGGGGACGGGGCTTTCTTATTCCTGACTCCTGCTGGGCCCATAACAAAGGCGAGAAATGAGGGGTCATCAGGCCTCCTTTTGTTCAAGTCTCCAGGCTGGGAGCAGTCAGGAGCCTCAAACCTAGAGGAAAATGCATGCGGCAGAGGGGAAATAAAGGCTCACACATTGTTAGCACTTCACACATACTTAAGAGAGGCAGCTTTTCACTTTTTCCAGTCTCCATTTAGGAAATATCAAAGCACTGTAAGAATTTCAGATGTGTTGGTCTTTCCCAGTACTTACACAAAAGTAAATGTAATTTATATAGCCCTTACTGCTCCTGAGGAGGTATTGAAATAATTTAAGTACCACTATTTTTTCTTGTACAGCACTGCTCCTCCCAATGCAGGGTGTCACTGCACTTTTCATCACATACATATTACATATACAATAAATTGTATACTTTTGTAAATCATTGTACAAGATGTGTTACATAAAATAGTGGAGGTTTACAAGGTGTAGAAGTCACATATCTTGCGTAGCCCACTGTGCTGTATTAGAAAAATGACAATCCAACTGCAAGTAACATAAGGATCCCTATGTTAAAACCAGTAATCCACTTACCTATCTACATAAAATAAAATCTGTCCTTTGCATGGTACAAGATATGCTTTGCATTAACCCTCACGCTATTTTGAGTGAAAACTGAGGCTAGACAAAAGACAGATTTTTCGGGCAAGCGCATTAACATCCAGAGTAATCTTACAAATATTATTCCCTCAGATTTACTGGAAACACCCACATCTCTGCAGCAGGTGCTTTAACCCCATAAGGTATTTCAAAATACAGTCTTTGCAATCAATTAACCAGAACAGATGTACTGTCAGTTTTCTTCTAGTTGCAATTATCTTTGTAGCAGAGTTTACAAAAAATAAATGTATAAGTTTAGGCCGAGATTTTGCGTCAGGGTTAAGTTACTTTTTTGGCACAACCCTGACACAAACTCTATTTGGAATTTACAGTACTACACATTGGTTTTAAGTAACTGCGCTAATTTAATAAAAACTGAAACAGTACTAAACATTGCCCTGCCTTGTATTATCTTACGTCAGATAGGCATTACATGGGTGGTATTAGGGTGTTCCTGTGCATCCATCAACATTTTTTCTTAGGGTCCTTTTGCTGTAGGCCACGATTGCAATAAAAATGTTCTTTCACTATCCTAAAAGGGCTTATTCTTGCAGGTTCTTTTTTCATCCCCTTTTCTGCATTCCTCATTATTTTCTTATCTCTTTCCTTTCTTCCCTTTCTGTCTTTCTCTCTTGCTTTGGGTCATGACCTGTTGGCAAAAAATGAGCCCCAATCTCCAAAAATGAGTGCAGATGGCTAAGGCTGATTAAGAATACTTCGCATGGGAAAGTGATTTCACCTCTGGAGAGTGCAGGCAGCTAAAGCAATCACATCTACGTGGAAATGTGCTGCGGGTGGAATATTATGCCTGGTTGAGTAGGCTGGTGGTAGAGGGAGTTTGTTCAATCCTTGGGTAAAGGAAGCTTTAAGCTGGCAAAAGACAACATTGTTTTATGTGTGGCTTACAAAGTGTGAATCTTCTGCCTAAATCAGGAGGATTTGCATGTATGCTCGAATTGCACTCAAATGTACTCATGATAAACCTGCTAAACATATTTGTGAGGGCTTAAGAAAAATTGTCACTTCTTGTGATGCCACTTTCTGTAAAGTCGTGGCTTGTGATGCCACTTTCTATGATGTCAATTCCTGTGACGCCACGTGTGATGTCACGCGTCGTGATGTCACGCGCCGTGATGTGACTTGTATACTGCCTAACAAGGTTAGTCCCCCCACTTCTTTTTTAGGACTTGTGTCCTGCTAAAATGACATTGAAAACTGGCAATCTGAAAGGGAACTATCAGCCTGATTCATCATAGACCCGTTTTGCGAAACGGGATCCATGTAGGAATCGCAAAAAGATTTGCGATTCCTACACAATCCTCATTTGCGATTAGCAAATTGCTAATCGCAAACAAGGAATCACTACCCATTCATTCCTATGGGCCAAAAGGCTCATAGGAATGAATGGGGAGTATTCCTTATTTGCGATTAGCAATTAGCTAATCGCAAATAAGATACCGATTTAAAGGGTGCCAGGGGTGACCAAAGGACACCCTGTAGTACCCCTTAAATGCAAATTGAAACAGGTGTTGCGCGCACACATGTCCAAAGGACATGTGTGTGTGCAACATGCAACTTAGAAAAATGCTTTTAAAAGCATTTTTCTAAGTTTTCGCTATTTACCACGAGGTTTAACCGCGCGGTAAATAGCAGGCCGAAATTGCGAATTCGCAATTTTTTAATGGATGATGAATTGCATTTAAGGAATCTCAATTAGAGATTCCTTAAATGTAATTCCTCGCAAAATTGCGACATCGCTATTACCGATTTTTGCATTTGGGATGATGAATCCCAAATGCAAAAATAGAGCTCGCAAAGGGCCAGATTCTCAGAATCTGGCACTTTGCGAGCCGATTTCGGCTTGATGAATCAGGCTGTATGTATATGCACATGAATATAATCTTCTCAATGCATTTGTTTCAATATTTTAAACCGAAATACTATGTAGATAATAAGTGTACTGATCAGTGAATTACTCAGTCCAACTCCGGACACTTGAGTTCACGTTTTTATTATTCGTGTTTAAATTACTTAGCTGTTCCTATTAGTGCCTTTATTTATTTATTTATTTATTTTTGCAACTTATACCGCGCAAACTAAAACCCGAAGGTGTCAAGGCGCCTTGTGCTTATGTCAACAAGCAAAAGAGAGGCCTGGTCAGAAACCTGCAAGTGTGCCGCAACCGGACTAGTGTCCCAAAACCAATAGAAGCACTAGAAGTGAGAGCCCAAGTCTGTTTGAAAAATTCCCATCAGCCCACCCATGTGGTGGAGTGTCGTCATATGGGAGATGTCACCAATCCAATTCACAAACAGTGCACCTAGTCATGGCGCAGAGATGGATGGATTAACATGGTGTAAATACGGACCACTGGGCTTCACTGGTGGTGCTAATGGGGTGCAGTGCAAAAAAATAAGAGTGATAGGTGTGAAAATAAAATTGACTCCAAGGGCCAAAATCAATTTTAATTAGTATGGCGCTCAGGTCAAGATTAAAATTCTGCCGGATAGTTTGAAATAATAACTACATGTGGGCAGAGTAAGTGAAGGTCGACATGTTTCAGCTGTACTGACTATTGGTCTCAGCTTTCTTCAGGACCATTAGGGAAACTGCGACTGCCAATCAAAAAATCAAAGGTTCAGTGATGCACGCTACTATACATTGGATAAGTCCTACCAGTTCCTCTGGGCCCAGATGGATACTGTAGGAAGTCCAAAACTTTGTGTACCTCCTAAAAAAGAGACATAGACGTGAATCAGAAACCATCTAGTGCAAACCTGATTTTAGGAAAACAAGTACAGGATACAAAGCACACAAGCAGAGCAATGGAGACACTTTCTCTCCACTGAACTATATTTGGATTGGTGTATAAAAATCACATCAACAAGAGTGTCTGTGGTAACTTACCCAGCATTATGTGGGAGTACGCCTCACCTCACCCGGAACCCTCTCGGGAAGAAGGGAGGCCCCGCTCTAGTTAAGGAGGGAAATGGACAGAAAAAGTGCCTTTGAGAAATAGCAAAGGGACTAACAACCATGATTGCTGCCATATCCAAGTTGAGCTTAACAAAATCTAGCTTTACAGAAAAAGAGACTCAACCCGGTATAAGAAAATAGGCTGGGTGACTCTACAGGGAGGTAGTTAGCCTACACTTAGAGGGCTGTTCCTAGCGATAGGATGACTACAAGTTGCTACCAAATAACCATAGAGAGCTGTATCAGACAAAAAGCATAAAACAGGGAGCAACTACCAAAGCCTTTCAGTGACTGAATGCTGTGAAAATCACAAAAGACTTAAGAAAAGGAGGGCTAGTGATGCAGTGGCTCGCCCTACTCAGTAGGCAAGGAGTAGACCTAGTACCCTAGTACCCTACCTGTCCGTCGGTACCTCGATGCAGGCGTCCGAGAGGGGACGGAGGTACCGACGCTATACCAGCTTGTGTATAAATACCCTCGTTAATTGGGTAACTGACTGCAGCTGTGGGCGTACCTGAACGCTTCCGCTTAAAAGATCGGATGCCTGCGCTCGATCGCGCATGCGCTAGGCAACCCGATAGTGCGGCGCGTTGAAAAGCGAACTCTGAATGCGCATGCGCAATGTGTTTTGATTAAAACACGCATGCGCGGGCTCCGAGCCATGCGTTTCAGAGCAGCGCGTGTGCCGAGCTCTACTGCGCATGCGCTAATATTGAAACTCAGCCCAAGGCGAGCGTCACGCTGATGTCTATTTCCAAAGAGGGACGCAAGCGTCTGCACGGCAGGCTATATTTTAAAAGGCACTGAGGCGTCAAAAAGATGTTCGTATATACAATCCCTGGTACAAAAGGGGACAAGGACATATGCAGAACAAGGCCATAATATGTATAAATACAGTACAAAAATTGGACCATAATGAGTTGATGTGTTGAGTTGATGTATACATACACCTAATGATAAAAATTAAAAAATTATTTTATATTGACAAGAGTGTATAGAGAAGGAGCAATTTACATGTATGGCATAGTGTGTGTAAGGATTGAATTGACTACATATGGTCTAGGATGACATCATAAATAACCCCAGAATCAGTAAACTGCAGAAAACAGATGCCAAAAAACAGTGGACTAGTTGGATTTACAGCGATGTCCACGGTATGTCATCATTCAGACCTTGTATATGGCTTTTCAAAAGAAAAATCCATTTCTGCTCCTTCCTGAAAAGGAATTTGGCTACGTCGCTGATGTGTGACGGAATGAATGGCCTTTCAAGAATGACCCATTTCATTTCTTCAGCAGTGTGTCCTTTCTCCAGAAAGTGATTGGTTAATTTCGTGGCCTGTTTGCGACACCTGATGGTACTTTTGTGCTCCCCTATTCTTATTTTAATCTTACGAGTGGTATAGCCAACGTACCTGAGGGAGCAGGGACACATTATCATATAGATGGCGTTGTCCGTGTTGCAATTGGTGTGCTTTTTGAGCAGCCATGTCCTACCAGTCCCTATATCGACTGTGGTGGTTTTCTCAGTCTGGGGACAAACACTACATGACCCGCAGGGGTGGTGACCAGAGACTGGGGGAAGATCCCATAGGGTTGTTGAGCCGTCAGTCTTGGTAGTTCTGGGTCTGGTGTGGACGAGAGTGTCTCTAAGACTAGGTGCCCTTTTAAATGAAAACAATGGTAGTGGGAGGTTGACCCCAGTGAATGAAGTTAACTGGGGTTATGCTGTCCAGATCTTCTATCTGGACAGCATAACCCCAGTTAACTTCATTCTATCTCTTGCAGAACTGGCAATGACGCAAAACTATTTTAAGTTTGAAGAACAGCTGTTTCTACAGATCTCCGGGACCTCAATGGGGAGTGTCTTTGCCCCAAGTCTGGCAAATCTTTATGTACATCAAATGGAACAGACTCAAATCCTCGACCATAGCAACCCCTTTCTAGAACATCTGGTGCTATGGAAGAGGTACATCGATGACGTCCTGGTAGTGTGGCGAGGCACGATCCCTGAAGTACAGGCCTTCCACACTTGGCTGAATGGATGTAACCCTCATCTCAAGTTCACGCTGGAGTACAGTCACACGAGACTCCCCTTCCTCGACCTCTCCATTTTTCCAGTAGATGGAAGTCTGGGCAGTGAGTTATTTACCAAGCCTATGGCGAGAAACTCACTCTTGTCATTCGATAGCCACCACCCACGCTCTCTTAGAGAGAACCTCCCGGTGGGCCAGTTCCTCCGGGTCAGGAGGAATTGTTCATCCAGAGAACTTTTCAAGAAACATGCAACCACACTTGCCACTCACCTGGAAGAGCGCCATTACCCCAAACATCTTGTAAATAAAGCATGGAAACGTGCCTCGAACAACAACCGCGAGGCATTGATTGAGAAACAACCATTAAAACCACCAATGGATCGCCTGACGTTTGTCAGCACGTTCAGTACCATGTCTAACTCTGTCCAGAAAATGGTTCGTAAACACTGGACGATTTTGAATAGCACTGGGGCCAACCTCCCACTACCATTGTTTTCATTTAAAAGGGCACCTAGTCTTAGAGACACTCTCGTCCACACCAGACCCAGAACTACCAAGACTGACGGCTCAACAACCCTATGGGATCTTCCCCCAGTCTCTGGTCACCACCCCTGCGGGTCATGTAGTGTTTGTCCCCAGACTGAGAAAACCACCACAGTCGATATAGGGACTGGTAGGACATGGCTGCTCAAAAAGCACACCAATTGCAACACGGACAACGCCATCTATATGATAATGTGTCCCTGCTCCCTCAGGTACGTTGGCTATACCACTCGTAAGATTAAAATAAGAATAGGGGAGCACAAAAGTACCATCAGGTGTCGCAAACAGGCCACGAAATTAACCAATCACTTTCTGGAGAAAGGACACACTGCTGAAGAAATGAAATGGGTCATTCTTGAAAGGCCATTCATTCCGTCACACATCAGCGACGTAGCCAAATTCCTTTTCAGGAAGGAGCAGAAATGGATTTTTCTTTTGAAAAGCCATATACAAGGTCTGAATGATGACATACCGTGGACATCGCTGTAAATCCAACTAGTCCACTGTTTTTTGGCATCTGTTTTCTGCAGTTTACTGATTCTGGGGTTATTTATGATGTCATCCTAGACCATATGTAGTCAATTCAATCCTTACACACACTATGCCATACATGTAAATTGCTCCTTCTCTATACACTCTTGTCAATATAAAATAATTTTTTAATTTTTATCATTAGGTGTATGTATACATCAACTCAACACATCAACTCATTATGGTCCAATTTTTGTACTGTATTTATACATATTATGGCCTTGTTCTGCATATGTCCTTGTCCCCTTTTGTACCAGGGATTGTATATACGAACATCTTTTTGACGCCTCAGTGCCTTTTAAAATATAGCCTGCCGTGCAGACGCTTGCGTCCCTCTTTGGAAATAGACATCAGCGTGACGCTCGCCTTGGGCTGAGTTTCAATATTAGCGCATGCGCAGTAGAGCTCGGCACACGCGCTGCTCTGAAACGCATGGCTCGGAGCCCGCGCATGCGTGTTTTAATCAAAACACATTGCGCATGCGCATTCAGAGTTCGCTTTTCAACGCGCCGCACTATCGGGTTGCCTAGCGCATGCGCGATCGAGCGCAGGCATCCGATCTTTTAAGCGGAAGCGTTCAGGTACGCCCACAGCTGCAGTCAGTTACCCAATTAACGAGGGTATTTATACACAAGCTGGTATAGCGTCGGTACCTCCGTCCCCTCTCGGACGCCTGCATCGAGGTACCGACGGACAGGTAGGGTACTAGGGTACTAGGTCTACTCCTTGCCTACTGAGTAGGGCGAGCCACTGCATCACTAGCCCTCCTTTTCTTAAGTCTTTTGTGATTTTCACAGCATTCAGTCACTGAAAGGCTTTGGTAGTTGCTCCCTGTTTTATGCTTTTTGTCTGATACAGCTCTCTATGGTTATTTGGTAGCAACTTGTAGTCATCCTATCGCTAGGAACAGCCCTCTAAGTGTAGGCTAACTACCTCCCTGTAGAGTCACCCAGCCTATTTTCTTATACCGGGTTGAGTCTCTTTTTCTGTAAAGCTAGATTTTGTTAAGCTCAACTTGGATATGGCAGCAATCATGGTTGTTAGTCCCTTTGCTATTTCTCAAAGGCACTTTTTCTGTCCATTTCCCTCCTTAACTAGAGCGGGGCCTCCCTTCTTCCCGAGAGGGTTCCGGGTGAGGTGAGGCGTACTCCCACATAATGCTGGGTAAGTTACCACAGACACTCTTGTTGATGTGATTTTTATACACCAATCCAAATATAGTTCAGTGGAGAGAAAGTGTCTCCATTGCTCTGCTTGTGTGCTTTGTATCCTGTACTTGTTTTCCTAAAATCAGGTTTGCACTAGATGGTTTCTGATTCACGTCTATGTCTCTTTTTTAGGAGGTACACAAAGTTTTGGACTTCCTACAGTATCCATCTGGGCCCAGAGGAACTGGTAGGACTTATCCAATGTATAGTAGCGTGCATCACTGAACCTTTGATTTTTTGATTGGCAGTCGCAGTTTCCCTAATGGTCCTGAAGAAAGCTGAGACCAATAGTCAGTACAGCTGAAACATGTCGACCTTCACTTACTCTGCCCACATGTAGTTATTATTTCAAACTATCCGGCAGAATTTTAATCTTGACCTGAGCGCCATACTAATTAAAATTGATTTTGGCCCTTGGAGTCAATTTTATTTTCACACCTATCACTCTTATTTTTTTGCACTGCACCCCATTAGCACCACCAGTGAAGCCCAGTGGTCCGTATTTACACCATGTTAATCCATCCATCTCTGCGCCATGACTAGGTGCACTGTTTGTGAATTGGATTGGTGACATCTCCCATATGACGACACTCCACCACATGGGTGGGCTGATGGGAATTTTTCAAACAGACTTGGGCTCTCACTTCTAGTGCTTCTATTGGTTTTGGGATACTAGTCCGGTTGCGGCACACTTGCAGGTTTCTGACCAGGCCTCTCTTTTGCTTGTTGACAGTTTTCCTTAGGGCACGAGTTGTTCTGGTCATTAAATATAGCCCTACTTGACCCTCCCTACGTTTATTTTTTGTGCCTTGTGCTTATGCCATACCACCCTATGTTTGGACTCATCACCGCGCCGCTTACACTACTTTTTGCTATCACCAGTTAGCCCCATTTGCCTTATTTCGTATATACTTGAATACTTTACAAAAAAGTGAATTGCTTTCTGAATAATAACGCCGGCGTTTCCTTGTTACCAGAGGCCCAGTCAGTCATTCATTGATCATTACTGTCATCTACACAGTGATTTAAACTGTGTAAACTGTTGAAACGATTCCATTGGGAATTCTGCCAGTCTTTGCAGCATTATTAGCCAAATGAGGTGAACATTGCCGCTGGAATTAAGCGTCAAGCAAGAGTTCGAATCCCCGCAAGGCTGAATCAGCCCTTCCTATTTTTTTGTGCAGTACTATACTTCGGGGCGCATTAACATCTCTTGCTCATAGCACATAGAGAAGCTTGGTATGTAGCACTGCATATAAAACAAGCACTGGCATAGCCAATAGGTCTTGCCTTTGGGACCTTATAAGTATTTCCCCATGCAGCAGATTTTCCTGTGTGCTACAACATTTACTATTCATTTACTTTATTGAGAAGTACTTATTTAAAGTGTTATTTTTGTACAACTGGTGGTCTGAACTCACATATCTAAAAGGGCTTTCATACACGATAATAAAAAAAATATATTGAAATAAATAATGTGCCTGATAACACAATTTATTACGAGAAAGCCACAATGCATCCAGGTTTTCTGGTTACACTTCGTACTAATCAGTCAATAAATGGGTACCAATGTTTATTTCCTTACACTATGGGTTTGTTTTTATCTCAGTGCACTTATCAAAATATAGCGAAAACTTGACCAGAAGGTTATTGGAACAGTTTACAAGAGCATCTGTTACATTACACAAGGTCACACCAATTGTTTATAGGGATAAGGAGATTAAGTGATTGGCCCAGAATCAGGATGTTGAGTCGACGTCGAGACTTGAACCCGGTTCCCCAGTTAGCAGCTCTGACTGTAACGCAACATTAGAGCCAAATGAAAGCTCGGCTCGTTATGGGCTTGAGGTTACAACAGGATCTCGAGCAGAGCCAGACTTCAGGCTCAAGCTTTGAGTGGCTCACCCACCTCTAAAATTCTGGTGAAAAAACACTGGCTATGGGGCTAGGGCTCTGGCTGTTGTGTAATCAGTGGTTGCAGGAGCGCCGACCATGGTGTAACCTGTGCTGTGGGAGCACTGGCTCTGGTCTATGCTGTTGCACACCAGGGCTGGCTGGGGTGGAGCACGTTCAGTGCTGACGGTTTAGACAACTGGAGAGGCGAATTGAAACTGGAAAGTCTAAAGCAAATAAAGCCAGCAAATAGAAAGCCAGAAAATGTAAGTTACAAACCACAAAGCCAATGGTAAGCAATGGGTGAAATGCATTCTTAGGTTAACTTTCTGAAAGTCCCCAATATATCTTCAGCAAACCAGACAATGCGTAGGCTGCAACCTAAAAAGGGAGAATTGTGCTTTGCCAACTAATGCTGCAGCCAGGAGAGACCAAAAGAGACACCTTAACTTACAGATCCTAGGTATCCTTGGAACCATATACTGGGGAATTACAAGTAAGTTGAGCTATGGCAATTGTGTATAAGCCAATCAACCATGTACCTGACCCAGAGCACATGCACATGGTCCCATTTAGTAGGCTCAGGGTATTTCAGAGCCATTACACCCATGCCTCATAGTCAAAATGGGGGCACAAAGTAGGAGTGAACCTGCATAAAACCTGTTTCCTCACAGACACATGTACTGCTCCCTTTGACAGGCAGCATTGATGCTCCATCAACCAGTAGTCCTTGTAGGTGCCCTATGTCCACTGGCATTTTCAGACTCACTCCTAAATGTCTTAAAATGAGGGGCCAAAACCAGATTGCCCTGGGAGGAGTTAAAAAAACTAAATTGTAAATGGTTGTTTTAATAGCTAAAAGCCATTGTGTTTTATCCAGTGCCACTGAATGTATCACAGTATTGCATTTCAAGAATATTGTTGTAAACAGAACTTTAGTTTATCCTTTGCTGCATGTAAAGAAATGTGTATTCCTGAATCCTGAAAAATTTAAATTCCAAACTATTCCTTTGATTTCAAATTCACTTTTCCAGAGCATCTCTCATCAGTAAGACCTCGACTGCCGTAGAACAGCTACCACTGGAGAAAGGGAAAGAAAATATATTGCCCTGTCTAGCTATAAGTACTACCTAGAATCCTGGATGCATACGTACGACAGACATTATCACCTTTGCTACCGCTCAGTGCTCCTTATAACCAAAAATATTTAGAAACATGCAGTCTTGTGGAGTGATACTGTTGTATATGGGGCCTTGAGTTCACTGGACATGTAGTCTAACACAACAAGGCAATTTGTATTCTCGCTGTCACTTATTCATAGAGCATCAACAACCACTTGGATGGTTGATAAGGTGCCTTGACAGACAGACAACTAATTATGTAAAGAAGTGGGCAGGAAGAGGGGGCATGTTATAGTGGAAGTGGGGAGACTGTATCTGTAAGTAGTGGTATAAGTGGATCAATATTGTGCAAACGTTGTCAAAAGTGTGCAGTTATTATTATTATTATTATTTGGAATCTTGTCTAGCGCACGGTTACCCTCGGTCATCCCAGCGCTCAAGGGAATGGAGCTAAGAAGACAGCATTAAGCGGGGAACAGGTGGGTCTTGAGTAGCTTTCGGAACCGAATAGTACCAGTCTCTATGCGTAAATCAAAGGCAGCGCATTCCATAACTTGGCTGCGTTCACCGAGAATCTTCTACCGCCCGTCCGGGCTCTTTTCACTCTGGCCACTTGTAGCAAAGATTTGTGGTCAGAGCGTAGGGCTCTAGTAGCCTTGTAAGGGAGCACCATATTACCCAAGATGGGAGGACCCTTCCCCCGCAGGATTTTATGAGCCGTACAGAGAGATTTAAATTTTATCCCCTCCCGTACCGGAAGCCAATGCAATGCTCTTATTGCCGGTTTTGCTGACTGTCTCCTTGGAATATTCATCAGCAGCCTTGCTGCTGCATTCTGCACTTGTTGAAGTTTATTGAGCGTTGCTTCCAGAGCGCCCAAAAAAAGTGCGTTGCTATAATCCAACCTCGAGACAATCAGCCCCTGGATAAGAAGTTTCCTGGAGGTCAGAGGGAGAAGGGGTAAGATCTTACGGGCTGATCGGAGCAGAGCAAAACAGACTCCGGCGTTTTTTTTTGCATGGGTCTTGAAAGACAGGTCTTGTTCAAGCCACACACCCAGGCTTTTGATCTCCTTTTTGGGGCTTGGAGGATCGCCAAGACAACTCGGCCAGCTGCCTGGCGGCAGAGAAGGCCCAGCATGTCCCAGCAACATCAGCTCTGTTTTAGAGCCGTTCAGTTTTAATGCTGGATTGCCCATCCATGTGTACACCTTGGACAAGCAGGAGTGCAACAGGTCCTGATGATCCACCAATTGGGAAAGGGCCACCACCAACTGGGTATCATCAGTGTAGCTGATAATTTTGATACCCAGTGGTGCCACCACATCCTCTAATGGTGCCATATAGACATTAAACAATGTGGGGCTCAGGGAGGAGCCCTGAGGCACACCACATTGAAGGGGGATGGGGGCAGATTGCGCACTGCCTTCCCAGACTTGGTAGGTTCGTTGGTGCAGAAAAGACGCGAGCCACTTTAAGGCCATTCCAGTCAGGCCTACCCTAGTGCAGTTAGACTCAGTGACATTTGGGAGTAGGAGGAGTTCAGTGTGATTGGATTTGATATTTATGTTAAATATAAAATTGTGCATTTCGTCATTTGTTTCTTGTTGTTCAGCTTCCAACTAGCTGAAGGGCGGGAATGAGGTGGAGCTTGATTAAGTAGCAACATCATTTTTAAAGGGACTTGAATTATACTGCAGTTGATGTGAGTAGAGATTTGCAATTTTTATCTAAATGAGTCCTACTTCTGAGGATGATCTTACACCTATGTCTGTTCCAGTTAGAAAAGTTTGTTTTATTTGCGACTGTGAAGCGATTGCGTACATCAATGAATAGAAGGTGTAGTGTAGTTCCTAGTTTCCCACTAGGCCCTGCGCATTGGAACAACATAAACAGTAGTATCGACGTGGAACTGCTTATATTCCAGGCCTCCACTGACTATGCTAAACTTAATTGGGTTGTGTTACCAACTAGCTCAGAGGTCACTGGAAACTTTCTTCTCTGCATAGGGAGTGATCAGCTTCCTTGGCACAGACAAGAAGGGATTCAGTTTTCCAACAACCGTGCAACATGACAACTTTGCTCCTCAGATCAAGAGTCGATCTCTAGGGTCGTGTGAAACAATAGACATAGATTTCACTCAGTCAGTCTAGTGCATTTTACTTTCACGGTATGTAGAGAATAGAGAGACGGGCGTTTATCAATAAAAGGTTAACATTTATTGAACAGTCTTTCTTCTCGTACAAGAGAAATGTATTGCCACAATTGCAATAACTGTTATTATAAAAAGTACGTACAGTAAGATAAGTATTGCAAAATAGAACTGTAAAAGCATTGATATGGTTTCTTAGCCATACAATGGTTTAAAAGTAATAAAACATATATACAGTCATATATACATTAGGCTAACATACTCAACTGGTGCTTCTAACTAAGCCTACCCCAGTGTGCCTGACCTAAGCCTAACACGTGAAAAGGGGAGTAAGTAAGTAGCTTAAGTTAAGTTGGTTTTGCCAAGGTTTGTTTCAAGAATTCTCGTCTAAGGGTTTAGTCAACACCATACCTCTGAATAGAATGATGGAGGATTGGTATCTCCTTCAGGGGTCTCTCTCGATATCCCAGTCACCCGCGAGGGTAAACCGGAAGCGCCGGGACTGGATTTCTCTGCACGAGAAATGCAGCGGCTTCTCTCAGCGAGTCGAGGAAGGAGGGGTGACAGCGTCCGCGGGCAGCTGGAATCGGCTGGATGTCTTCGCAGAGGACGGCTGCTTGGCTCCTCAAGCGTACTGCACCATAGGTCGCGCTGTAGCGGCGATAATGGTAATCAGCAGCTTCACCACCACAGGATAGCAGGCTGCAGCGACAGAGTGCTAGTTTTTACCAACACAGGGTCATGCAGGCAGCTGGCATCAGCAACAGGGAACGAACTCACAGCTCGTATCTCTCTCTCTTTGCTTAAGGCAACGTTGGTAATATTTATACCTGACAGGTGCCGGGTTTGACGCAAGTTTGCTGGACATAAGACGTCAATTAAAGATGTCACTAGGAAGTGACAGTTATCAGTTGCTCATTAGAGTTCCATTACTAAGCAAAACATAGCAAGCGGGGATTTCCAGGTTTGCTAAGTTTTTATCTTGTTGAAGAACTCGGAGTGTTATCTAGGAATATCAGATAGTGACTGCTGCTCTGTCATTGCACTAATTGGTCGCAAAGGAAGTAGCAGAGAGTCATGCTGGAATGTGGCTCTGTTCGTGTGAGGCCAGAGATGACTTTTCAGAAAATCGCACTTGAACGGTTATGCCAATATAGGGAATAAATGGATTTATAGCCGAATTGGGGCATAAGGTCACAGTATCGATCAGGAACCTAGATAAGCACGCAACACCCACTCCACGTTTTCATGTCCATCAAAATTACTAAAACTAAGCAATTAGATGTATGTGTAACATTGCCCACCCCAAAATACATAAATGCATTCGAAATAGGCGTACTTGTAATACATGGAATTTAGGTACTGTACGTTTTTTAAAGCATATTAATCATTCAAAAAATTATTGCATGTGAAATCAATGAATGATTATGCAAAAGGAATTACACATGAAGTATCTCTGACAGAAGAAAGGCGAGATAAATCATCACATAAAAATGCATTGTAATAACATGTGTGCTAGAGGCTGGTGTTATGTTGTTATGTCTCTAGATGTGCTTAGAAATAGAAGTGTGAAGCTTCTGTTCTCTAAGAATAGTTTTTACGTTAAGCAAAGAATTATTCGTGCCAAAAAAAGGTGAATTATTAAAAATGTCCAATTAAAAAAAAAACAAATTTTAATGCTTGAACGGGGAAACATAGAGTTCCAAAGCTTATTGCAGTCTTTGTTGATCAAAACTGAAGGCCGAATTCAGAGTTCATGGGAACGCTGTGTGTCGGAAAGCTTCTCAAAAGTTATTGTTTCTCTATGGGTGAGAACATCGTATCAGACAGGCTCGCAAAGAATTGGTCTACAAAATCAGGTGATAGTTCAACCAAATTAGATAGCGCTGTAACTTGGCAGGTGTGAGAATGATTGCTGTCATCGAAGGCAGGACCAGCAATGCTCACAGAACGTTGTACCTGGATGATGTTGCTTTTGTCACTCGCTCCACTGTTACCACTTGGCTGTAGTACAGGAGTCTCCACGAATGCCGTCATCAGGATTGGTAGCCGCTGGGGACAACACAATGCGTGAGCCGTTATTGGACTGAGCAAAGTATCGACGTCCATTGGTACTGCTGATGGAAGTGAAAGACAGATGTCCAACACGCATTCATCGCCGCAAAGCATACACCGTAGCACAGGTAAAATGCAATTTTGCCATATCGGTCTGAATGAAAGGAACCAGGTCATGTTTAGATCTCTTAGCCTGGCCAATCCGAGGACGTTAGTTATCCTGTCCCTGTAGCGCATTGCTAGGATTGTCTCTTCCATTCCCATGGGAGCTATGTCTGAGCCGAGGCTTGCCATAACGTAGCAGGATGGTCAAAAATAGAATCCCTGCAATGAGTCCCAAAAATAGTGGTATGCCGCCAAAGATGGAGTGCACAAAATTAGGAAAGATTCCCAAAATTGCCCGGAAGGGTGTCAGCAGTCCCGTAAAGACTGTCTTAAATATGCCTGGGATGCTTGTTGCACTAGACATGTTAAGGAGTTGGCTGAACATTTCTACGAAATGCACGGGGCAATTTGTTGATAAAAGGTCATGGACTTCAGTAGCCGTCCTTGCGACTAGAAGATCATACGTCTCTTTAGATGACGTTATAGGCACTGTTGTCTGTAAAAGCACAGATTTCATTTTGCTTAATGTATCAATTCGTATAGAATAGAGATTCAGACGAGGCCAGAGGGGAGTCACTATGTCTGGAGGCCCGCTCGGGAACAATGCTTGCATGCAACATTTGACCATGGACGTTACTTGTACTAGATAACTTTTCCCTGGCGCGAGGCCACAGCACCTGTGATCCGTTCTAAGAATGTAACTCCCGTTTGCGAGTTGCATAAAGAAGGGCTCTATCTGAGTTGCAGGTGTGACTAGCTGGTGGCATGAAAGGTTGTTTGAATTTCCATCACATGCTCCGTGTAAATTAATACCCTGACACAAAAGTATACCGCTTAGTGAGTGTTTACAGTTGTCACCACTAAGAAATACATTTTTGTCGCTGTCACTATAGCAAGAATGAGTGTATGGTAATTTCCATTCGGATTTTACATATCCCTTACCCAATTGTTCATACTGGCCAGCAGGTATGTACTCAAGGCATTTTTGAAATCGGAAAGTTGTTATCGGAATTGTGATAATTCCGTGTATTATCCATTCAATGACAGGACTCTCTGACATTGTCAATGATAATCTCTCGAGTTTTTCGATGCTCAGGATTGTATAGTCTGCTCCTTTCTGTGCCAAACTGATCTGTTTATCAGTAAGGTTAAAACTGGAAAATAATGACGTTGTGTTGATTAAACGCCAAGGCACATAGCCTGAACGAAGATTTTGCAGCGTCCAGCCTAGTTCTATAATAGAGCGTAATTGAGACTGGCCATGTTGTAACATTAGCAAATCTCTGTCTATCACATCAAAGGCAGAGGATACAATATTGTCCAAAGAATATATTCTGGAAGACAGAGTCATTAACCCATTGTCTACCACAGAAAGTGATTTCTCCAAATTAATACGATCAATTTCTCGTATTTTTTCAGCAGTTTCAATTTGCTTTACTTTCCAAGCCTCGTTGTAAGCAGCATAGATACTGGTCGCTATGAAACGCTTTTGACGCTGTTTGCGTGGTCCAAGAATGAAATCGCGCAAATCAGCACCATCTTTTAGCAAAGACAAGTGTTGCTTAATTTCAGCCAGTGTGGATGTAGTTAGCCATTCTAGGCAGAGTTTAACTACACTGTATGTTGTTATAATCCCTGGATGTTGTCTCTGGGAGTATCTAGGGTCTAATCTGGTCATTTTTAACCCCTGTGTTTTATTCAGGAACCTATCTTGACAGCTATTTGTGTCTGTAGGCCAGATTAACCACTTTTTCCAATCAGGATCTGTTCTGTTGAAATGTAAAATTTGTGACACGTCTAACTCAATATCAGCTGTTGCATTTTCAGGTATTGGCTTTGGTATAGACGGTGTTTTCATTTCTTTGATCTTAGCTAGGCCAAGACAAGATGTTTGGTGTACAGTGTCATTTAAAAATAACATTTGTTCTGGTATCATGCAGGTTCTAAATAGTGCTTCTATGCCTTGCACCTGCCAATCTTTTGTACCCCAAATTGTTTTCGTTTCAATATTATTTTTCCAATAATCAAAACCAAATGTCATCATTTTGTCATAAAATGCTTCTGAATATATCAATTTAGAATTTGTCAGCATTGTTTTCATTCCTGTTTTATCTAACAGTTTGTAATAAAACGTTTCTGCATCACTGGTGTTAAACCCTGAGAAGTATTTGAATTTCTCAAAAAATGCTTTAGAACTGCTTTTAGGTGGTGTAGAACAATGTTCCCATTGATTATACATAAAAACATTTCTAGGCTGTGCAGATTTATGCAAGTAATGATCCCCATAGTGGGTGTAACAGAATAACTGCTCATAACTAGATGAACCTTGTAAATAATCATGATCTGTGAATCTAGCTGACATTACTAAATCAGACATCATGTCATTAATACTGTTAAAGTCCCAATCATCAGAGAATGTACTAGGTGTAACAAAGTCACTTAAGGAAACCTTTAGTTGATGAGGATACTTCAAGATTTCGACCGGACCATAGATCTCATAGTCTGTTTTCTCCCATACTACCCCACCAGGTATTGGAATTGCTGTGACATTTACTGTTGACAGTTCTCTTTTCTTCACGTGGGATGATCTGTGTGGTTTCAGGACTAGGTTGATGTTCTGACTTGCTGTGTCCATTCAATTGTAATGAACTTTCCTAAAATTAAAACTAAAATTAGGCAGAGTAGGAGTATGAATACCCCTGAGATAATCCAATGCTCAATCAACGGTGAATCCAGATATAGTTCTTTGATTTGTTGAAGGAGTCCTGTTGTATTTTCTTTAGAATACTTTTTTGTTTCTGGCATCACTTCGGGGTCATTTAAATCTTCAGAGAAGTTGTCGAAGTTGATGAAATAACCAGAGGCAGTTCTGTCAATTGATGGGATTGTTCTTTCAATCTGTCTCTCGGTAGCACTTTCTGATGCCACATCATTGTAGACTGGTGTTGTTTCTTGACGAACTGTTTCAATTTGTGTTTCAAGAGGCACGAGTTCCATGGCATTATTGCATAGTCCTTCATTGTGCACTGCAGGCTGATCGAATGTGATGAGTCTTTCAGTTTGAACCTCTTGGATTGTTGCAAGTTTGGGTATTCTGTTGTTTCTTGGGAGTCCACTGGGCCTACTGTTGATTATAGGCCACATGCTTGTGGTTTTACCAGGTCGATGGACACGACTCTGTGCTCCTTTTTACCAGCAAGGGGTGGTAGCACAACTGATCTTGTTCCGGTGACTGCTAAGACAGGTACTGCTTTTCTGTAAGAAGGCCCAAATTCCTTCTTAACCGCGATCTTTTCTCTGACTAGATCCCCAATCTTTGGAATCCAGACAGGCCTTGCTGGGGCTGTTGCGGGTGGTGCCTCGTCAGTGGTACTTGGCTGTTGCTTTAACTTTATGTTGCTTAATGATTTTCTTGTTTCATTCAGTTCCTGTAAAACAGCCAAACGGTCTTTTACATCAAAGTGCGTTGTTTCTTCTTGTACCACTGACATTTGACTATCGAGGTCCTGAACGTTCATTCTAATTCCGAACAATAGTTCGTATGGGCTGAAACCTTTTAGAGAATTTCTTGGCATGTTGTTAAGACTAGTCTGGACACTTATTAAATGTTTGACCCACCCAGCGCCTGAACCTAATACCTTCGCTGTTATAGATTGCTTTATGTCCCGGTTTTTTCTTTCTACCACACTTGTGCGACGGACAAGAATACCGCAACCCAATTCCCATGCTAGCCATGGCCTCCTTATAGGCTCGAGAGCTGAAAGCAGGACCCTGGACAGAATGGAACGTGGTAATTGCGTATGTGCCGATAAAGACTCGCAAATCTTTTATAACCGTTCTAGCGTCAGCCGAGCGCTGGGGGCCTCATTTTTTTAAGTGCTTTTCGTCTTAACTGTGTACACTGGGACGCGCTTCTCTTCTTTGATTGCGCAGATAGACCGCCTTATGCTGTCTAGAAGGGATCCTGAAACTACACTGGCCTGTTCATTACTGCGATCTCTGTTGCAGTTTTCACAATTTTGAGCAAAACATTGAATATCTATACTCATTCCTGGCCACCAGTACTCTGATTGCAATTCTTTCAGAGAGGCTTTGATTGTTTGGTGTTTCAGACCCAACCCCATGTGTGCTTCCAGTAAGAGGAAGCCCCTCCTGCTCCTGTTTGGAATTACTCTATCCCCCACTCCAGGGATTCGAGCAAAAGGAACGGAGTTTGCATCGATTATGTATGCATAATTGAGTGGATAGTTTATGGGTAGTGCTGCACAGTCGCCTTTTACGGTCGTTTTTACTGCTAGCATGGTTTCCCCGTCTATGTACTTATCTGTACGCTTTTTTGTGGCTACGGAAGCCGGGTTAGTTGCTTCCGCTTTGGCTGTATTAGCCAATGAATTCCCTGCAACGTGAACGCCATCACGTTGAAGACTCTGTGCGTGAATCACGTGAGTCTTTTGTAGTTCTTTGTGTAAAAGAGCTACCTCGTTCCAGAGCTTTTTATGCTTTATTGTGGCACCTGTGTCATCTTTGTAGTCGTTTTCGATCCAACTCTGCAGTTTATTGTTGTAAGAGTTGACGCAAAAATGAGAATCGCACACTATAAGTGTGGGGAATTCGCGTTCTGCATTTTCGAGCGCCATCTTTAAAGATCTGATTTCAGTTCTCTGAACCGAACAGTTTCTTACAGATTCAGTTTTTGTTACTTTCGGTCTGAATTTACCGCACAGCCAACGACCTTTAATGATCGCACATGCTGCATTGTAGGATTTACTCTCTACGTTGAAATGCTGTACAAAGCTATCTGTATAGATTATACAGGCGTATTGTGGGAGAGGCAAAATTTCGATTGGCAGAGGATATTCTTCTTCATATTCTAAATCATTCAGTTCTTCAAATTGCGGGGCGAAATAGTATTTCACGTCTTCCGCTCCTAGAGAATCTATGCACTGTATCCATTTCGGATCCAGTGACACTGTAGGCAAGTTTACTGGGCTGAATAGCGCCTCGAAGGCGGATTCCGCTGTAAGGATATTAATCCGTTTGCCGTGTGCTAGTTCTCGTTCATTTGCTAATGCGATTTGCACTGCGTTCACAGTTTTTTTCTGTGCGACTGAATGTTTTTTCTGCTTGTGTGTACAATTGAGATTTAATTGAAATTGGTACCTTTTCTCCCTCATTAGAGGTCAGGTACGTGAATCCGCATCTTCCTGGGATGACTCGGATTACAAGATCGATCGTGTTGTCACGCGTATCTAATTTTGTTTTTGCTAACATGTCTGTTTGCAGTGATCTCAAAATTTCTGTGTGTTTTTGAGTCCAATTGATTTGTTTCAAATCAGGTTTTATTAGTTCGTAGAGAGGTTTAACCCTCTCTGCGTAATTTAGTATGTAAGTTCTTCCGAAATTCAGAAAACCTAGTATGGATTGTAAATTCTTCAGCGTTTTTGGAGCTTGGAGTACAGCGCACTTCTCTAAGAAGTTGTCCGCTAGGCTTTTCCCTTCACTTGATAACTCGTACCCTAAGAACAGTACTGTCAGATGGGCAATTCGGGACTTTTTAAAGTTGAATTTGTAACCCTCTGCTGCGAACCCAAGTATGATGGTGTTCACTCTTTTCAAGTGAGTATCCAAGTCGTCGTCTGTGAGATAAATATCATCTACGTAAGACAATGCTTCATCATCATAGATTTGTAGTAACTCTGTTACCCTAGCTGAGAATAGTCCTGGGCTGTTCTTGAACCCCTGTGGGAGTCGACAGAATTTTTTCTGTGACCCAAATGCGGAGAAAGCGGTCAAGTATCTGCTTTCTGGTGCAATGTTTTGACAAAAGAAACCATTAGAAATGTCTAATGTCGTTTTGTATTTTTTCCTAACTATGTTATTCATTAGGGCTGCACTATGCGAGTTTTGTACTGCAAAAGTTTTGCAACATGTATTAAGGTGTCTGTAGTCCAAAACTAGACGATATGAATTGTCTGGCTTGGAGACAGGAAACAAAGGATTGTTCATTTGAGAGGTGCATGTTTCAATCACCCCCTGGTATTCAAGTTGATCTAAGATCTCCCTGACCTGTTTTTTAGCTTCTTGCTTTATGGGATACTGCCGTTGGGCAGTTGGTTCACTTTTTAATTGGATTTTGTGAGGCGGTGAATCCTCATCCCATCCTACATGATTTTTATACAATGCAGGTGCCTGGGCTACTGCCCATTTCCTTGCATATGTGTATTTTTTGTGAATCGGTATGTGATTCGAGAAGGCAGGCATAATCACTTCTTCGCCACGAGGGCACTCCCTGACAAACTCCGGGGGCCAATCTTTTTCAGCTAACAGAATATCATAGCCTTTTGAGAGCTTATCCCAAAATAGACCCTTAATTTTCCTAGTCTTATCACCCTCCATACGCAATGTTATTTCGTATATTTTATGGGGCTCGCTAAGTCTGGCGTCAGCAGTTTCTACCTGAATGTATTCATTCGTGTCCACTGTCTCCAGATGACTCATCAAGATCTTGCGCGCTATACTGATCTCTGCTGCACTGTCCAACATTGTCAATGCCCACTCCCCGTTTTTCAACTGTGTCCTCAGTATTCTCGGCATGGTTGATTACTCTAATACTGGCTACCTTCTTTTTCTGAAATTGAGATTTCTTATTTTGAGCAGGTTCCTTGTCTTTGGACTTGGTGTGCTCTCCTGGGTCTGACCGTCCTCTTCTTTCCGAATTCTGTGGAAGAGATCGAGAGGGACGTGTATCAATACTTTGATATCTATCAGGTTTTTTTATATTATCCCTATTTCTAAGGTTATATCTTTTCTCAGAGGGCTCCCGTTGGGGAGACTGGCGTTCTCGAGTCGGAGTTCTTTCCCTCCGTCGAGGAGACCTTCCTCTGGACTGGAAAACTTTTTCCTTGGGAGTGGATTGTTTATTTCCATCCCAGCTCTTTTTAGGAGTGTTTAAATTATTTTTAATAAATAATTTTTCAGGATTTTCGAGCAGTTGGGGCTTTACCGGTTTTCCACCCAAGCTGTCTCTACCTAATTCTTCATAGCATTTTTCTATGATTTTTGCAAGCTCAACAGGATCTTTTATATCTGTTTCTTTCAACTTCTGGCGGATCGCCACAGATGCTGCTTCTCCCTTTACGTTGGCTAATAATATAGCCGTGACCTGCTTGAAGTCTTTCAGTAATTTCATACCTAGATTTAAAGCGGGCTCTGGACCGAATTCATTTTGAATTTGTTTTAGCACTTCTGGTATTACCGCCATAGACGGAACACCGTGTGTTTTTGTGTAAATGGAAGCAAAGACTGTACCCCAAGTGTCGCAGTCCTCCACGTGTGGTGCGATTCCCATAGGAAGGCAGATGGTCAAGATTCTGTGTTTCTCAATAGGGGTAGTATCAGGAAATACTGCCTCTATTTGAGTGATTTTCTGGGCTAACCAGAAAGGAATTTGTTCCCGTTTTACGGGTGTTTTACCAAGACATGACTGTATGTTCTGTGGTGTAATTTTATTTGTGTTCCCCTGATGAGGGGTCAGCTGTGGTACATTAACAGCTGGCTGGACTGTTGCAGTCCGCATTACATATTGGACTAATTGCCTATGTATTTTTATTAATGTGTTTAGCTGTACTAACAGCTCTTCTCTAGACATTTTTGCAATGTCAGGATGTGGTGTGTAGCTGGCTAGAACCGGCCACGTGGCTCCTGGTCTACCTAGTGGACCGAGCCTGGTTATGTGATCATTGTGTTTTAGGGCGCCATTAAACCAGAGCAGGTGCTCTTGAAATTTAAGTGGGATTTCAATCTCCTCGAAAGGAGCGTACTCTCCCGGAGGTTCCTCTATTTTGTAATAGTGAAACTCTTGTGTTATAGCGTTTACCGCTGGAAAGTTTATCCATGAATAGAATACCTCTGTCTGCCGATATTCGTGAGCCTCTATCACGAAAATTACTGTACCACCTTGAGGTGTCAGTCCGTTTTCTATAAGTTTTAAAGTTATAGATCTTCTTAACTGGACCGGGATGATAATAGCACCCGGGTCTGTGTTTTCGGGACCTTTACTGAGTCGCATCTGCTGCGGCCCCAGTGGTGCCGTTGTTTTCTACTGACATTTTATAAATGCAGCTTTTGCAGAGTAGGTCTCCAAGGAGACAAAGATTAGGTGCACAATATTTTGGAACACTGTATCCTTCAACGTTGAATAAACCAGAGCTTTACATAGGAATCTCTTCCTACTAAGGTCGGGCGGATTTTAACCTTTCACCCACTCCAGACGTCTATTGGAGTATTTACGGGAGAAAGGGGTGTGAAATATGCACGACTGAGTTACTCTACAAGTCTTGCGTTAGTTTATCGCCTTACCAAACGTTAGGGCGCCATGTAGTGTAGTTCCTAGTTTCCCACTAGGCCCTGCGCATTGGAATAACATAAACAGTAGTATCGACGTGGAACTGCTTATATTCCAGGCCTCCACTGACTATGCTAAACTTAATTGGGTTGTGTTACCAACTAGCTCAGAGGTCACTGGAAACTTTCTTCTCTGCATAGGGAATGATCAGCTTCCTTGGCACAGACAAGAAGGGATTCAGTTTTCCAACAACCGTGCAACATGACAACTTTGCTCCTCAGATCAAGAGTCGATCTCTAGGGTCGTGTGAAACAATAGACATAGATTTCACTCAGTCAGTCTAGTGCAGTTTACTTTCACGGTATGTAGAGAATAGAGAGACGGGCGTTTATCAATAAAAGGTTAACATTTATTGAACAGTCTTTCTTCTCGTACAAGAGAAATGTATTGCCACAATTGCAATAACTGTTATTATAAAAAGTACGTACAGTAAGATAAGTATTGCAAAATAGAACTGTAAAAGCATTGATATGGTTTCTTAGCCATACAATGGTTTAAAAGTAATAAAACATATATACAGTCATATATACATTAGGCTAACATACTCAACTGGTGCTTCTAACTAAGCCTACCCCAGTGTGCCTGACCTAAGCCTAACACGTGAAAAGGGGAGTAAGTAAGTAGCTTAAGTTAAGTTGGTTTTGCCAAGGTTTGTTTCAAGAATTCTCGTCTAAGGGTTTAGTCAACACCATACCTCTGAATAGAATGATGGAGGATTGGTATCTCCTTCAGGGGTCTCTCTCGATATCCCAGTCACCCGCGAGGGTAAACCGGAAGCGCCGGGACTGGATTTCTCTGCACGAGAAATGCAGCGGCTTCTCTCAGCGCGTCGAGGAAGGAGGGGTGACAGCGTCCGCGGGCAGCTGGAATTGGCTGGATGTCTTCGCAGAGGACGGCTGCTCGGCTCCTCAAGCGTACTGCACCATAGGTCGCGCTGTAGCGGCGATAATGGTAATCAGCAGCTTCACCACCACAGGATAGCAGGCTGCAGCGACAGAGTGCTAGTTTTTACCAACACAGGGTCATGCAGGCAGCTGGCATCAGCAACAGGGAGGGAACGAACTCACAGCTCGTATCTCTCTCTCTTTGCTTAAGGCAACGTTGGTAATATTTATACCTGACAGGTGCCGGGTTTGACGCAAGTTTGCTGGACATAAGACGTCAATTAAAGATGTCACTAGGAAGTGACAGTTATCAGTTGCTCATTAGAGTTCCATTACTAATCAAAACATAGCAAGCGGGGATTTCCAGGTTTGCTAAGTTTTTATCTTGTTGAAGAACTCGGAGTGTTATCTAGGAATATCAGATAGTGACTGCTGCTCTGTCATTGCACTAATTGGTCGCAAAGGAAGTAGCAGAGAGTCATGCTGGAATGTGGCTCTGTTCGTGTGAGGCCAGAGATGACTTTTCAGAAAATCGCACTTGAACGGTTATGCCAATATAGGGAATAAATGGATTTATAGCCGAATAGGGGCATAAGGTCACAGTATCGATCAGGAACCTAGATAAGCACGCAACAAAGGATCCATATTGATTGTTTAACAGTGAGCCTGCAGGTTTGTGGATAGGATGAGAGTGCGTTTCTATATGGTTAGTTTAAGAGGTGGCCAGTTATGTTAGTGAGGGCCATTATCTAGTTTAGGCAATCATTTTGGAGGACTTATAAAGGTTTGCATTAGCCTGACTAGATGTTCTTGCCATTTTATTATTTTAATATAGTTGTAAATGCACTTCCATTTAATTTTTGCAGTCTAAAACCTTTTATTGTGCAATTGCCCACAGGAAAGGTCATACACTTTGACAAAAAGTACCACTGGTACATGCATAAATTGGAAAATGATTCAATGCAAGAACCGGTGGGCGTCATAGCTGCATGCCTGTTGTATTCGTAAGATAAGGACAAACTAATGCGATGGGGCTAGGGCTGAGGGGGGGTGTAGTGCTGTAGAAGTTCAATCAATCAATCAATCAGGGAATTTTAAAGCGCGCTAATCACCAGTGAGGGTCTAAAGGCGTGGGGTGGAGCTTCAGATCAGCAGAAAATCCAGGCCTTGAGGCTCTTCCTGAAGGTTTGCACCATGGGGGAGCGTCTGATGATGAGTGAGAGCTCATTTCAGACCTTGGCTGCAACGTAGGAGAAGGCCATTCCACCTGCTCTGGTTATGTGGATGCGCGGGGTACTTGCTAGGGCGAGATCGGCAGAGTGGAGGTTTCTTTTGGGTACGCGAAAAGAGACTCTTTCATCGAGGTATTTGGGTTCAATGTTGTGGAGGGATTTGTAGGCATGGGTGAGTAGCTTGAAGGTTAATCTCTTCTTGACAGGGAGCCAGTGGAGGTCTCGCAGGTGTTAGGTCTTGTGCTCAAGTCATAGGGTCCGTGGATGAGTCTGGCTGCGGCGTTCTGGATGGTCTGGAGTTTTTTTAAAAGGGATATGTTGATTCCAGTGTAGAGGACATTTCCGTAGTCTAGTCTGCTAGTTATGAGTGCATGGTTGATGATCTTCCTGGCTTTGGGGGGGATTCACTTGAAGGTCTTGCGAAGGATGTGGAGGGAGTTGAAGCAGGTGAATGCGACGGCGTTGATCTGGTGATACATGTTGAGGGAGGAGTCAAAGAACGATGCCGAGGTTTCGGGCGTGGTCCGTAGGGGTGGGTGGGTTTCTGAGGGTAGAGGGCCACCAGGCATTGTCCCACGCAGTGGGTGAGGGTCCGAGGACGAGGACCTCTACCTTCTCCGAGTTGAGTTTTAGGTAGCTGCTGCTCATCCAGGCTGCAATCTCTTTCATTGCTTCCTGGAGTCTGGTGTCTTCGGGGTTCTTCGTTAGGGGTAGGATGGGTGTCATCGATTTAGGATACTATGCTGAGTCCATGTTGTCTGACAATGGCGGCAAGGGATGCCATGTAGATGTTGAAGAGCATGGTTCTGAGCGATGATCCTTGGGGTACTCCGCAGGTGATCGCTGTGGGTTCCGAGAGGAAGGGTGGGATTCTGATCCTTTGGGTTCTGCCGGTGAGAAAGGAATGGATCCAGTCAAGGGAAGTTCCCCGTATGCCGGCATCGTGGAGTCTGGCTGCGAGAGTGTGGTGGGAGAGGGTCTCGAAGGCTGTGTGTAGTGAAGGCTATGTGTTACACTCACTAAGGTGTTTCTCTAAGTGTGAGAGGGGATTCCAGGTGCCGGAGTACGAGGACGGTGCAACAGGTACAAGGCAGGCTCTGACCAGAAAAGCTGGTCAACCCCTTACCGCTTCACTCCTGGAAGCATTGGCTGCAAAATCTAAGCACATATATGAGAAGGGAATCCCCTCTCACACTTAGAGAAACACCTTAGTGAGTGTAACACATAGCCTGGATTACACTCCTTTTTATCCAGCACTACACTCTATTTTAAAAAGGTCCTGAGGAAAGCCAGATTTAGTTTAAGGCACTGGCTGAAACATGTCGACCAACTGATGGACGTTGGAGGTAGTAACTCGCCTCCCTTAAACATCCCCAAGCCTTATTTTAACCGCTGACGGGGGCCCAGTTATTAAAATTTAATTTACCCTCGGGTACTGGGACCCTCGCCAAGCCGTTTAAACTCACACTTCACTTTACACCTCACACTGCACTCTCAGTAAAATACCAGCTCCGCTGTAATCAGCAACCAGGTTGGTGGATGAGGGCTTCATGAACTCACCAACGAGGTGCCCATGACAAATCTAATCAGAGTCCTAACAATATTGGTCATATTTAAGCTAGTCTCTTTTGATAACACAATGTTCCATCATCCCATATCTGATTGTCATTGCGAGATGTAAAGAACCAGCCATGATATGTAGCTATTTGCGATGTACAGAAGTGGACTAGGTTAGAGTCCTCTCATTACCTAGAAATATGTTGCAGATCTAAATTATTACATAACTGGTGGTGATGATTGGTTTATAAGCTAGTACAGTACTGGGTGATGGACAAGACCTTTAGTAGATGTGTCTTATGTGAGCGTAAGAGGATTAAGCAGTACAAGGCTGTTAATATGCAGCCTGTATGAACAAAAATGTGTTGCTGACCATTTAGTATTATGGTGCTAGTATTAGTAAAGGCCAGAAGGGTTATATGTGAATTGGCATTGATACACAATACCTAGCCTGGCCATACGTCAGCCCTCCATTTAGAAAGGAAAGTGCATTTTTGGCTGTTAAATATCTGTTGGCTGTAGGTAGATTTTACTTCAAGGTGAGATTGTCATATTGGGTTATGGCAGTGCCTATTTTGAGCTGGTGAATGTCACTGGGGGGCCACTGGCACTCATTTTTGGGAACCAGCACTTATTTTTACCTGCATCAGACATTTACCAATAGCAGTGGAAAGACAGAGGAAGAGAAAGACAAAAAAGGCCACAAAGAGAGAACCCAGGTACCTTTAAGAGTTAGATAAAGGGTCAGGAAGAGTCTGGTAGTAGATTAAAGATGCCTGAGGTGTATTTAAGACTACGCAGCCTTGGGATTGATCTTCTGATATTTAATAGCACAGGCAGTGGTATCTGAGTAGAGCTTTGGACACCTACACACATTCAATTACAAATTAAGCACGGCAGGACGATGTAGTTCTCTTAAAGATTACAATGTTTCCAACTGCCTTTTAAAGTGTATAGGATCCTGAATGATTAAAATCTTAGCTGTTAGCGAGTTCCAGTTCTTGGTTGCTTGTACTGAGAGAGCAGTGCCTCCTGTGAGTTTCTTATAGTAAGGTGGTTTGATTATCCGTGGTGCAAATCTAGGGCTCGGAGCCCTGTTATGCTTGTATTGCTTGAATGGAAATTGTTGATATCATGTTGTTTTCCTAGCGAGGCTCTGTGGATAATGCAGAGTCGCTCAATATTGCTCCTTTTGCAGTAGTAATCAGTGGAGTGATTGCAAGACTGGAGTTATGCATTCTCTTGGGAGAAGGCAGATGAGTCTTGAAAGAGCATTTTGTATTAGTTGTATTTTGTGTGTGCCAAGAGTTTGGCTGCTGGCATAGTTACGCTTGAAGATTATGAGTATGAGGATGGGTAATAGCTTTTATTGATGTCCAAGGTATTAGAAGATGAGTCAATGTATTTTCATTTTGTAGAAAGTGCTCTTTGTGAACTTGTTGACATGTAGTATAAAGGATAGGTCTGAACACATGGATACCCCTAGGTTTGTTTATCTCTGAGTTAAGAAGCAATACATTTTAGAGCGTTTTCACGTATTCCAAGATGATAGCATCCTTGTAGTAGATTGTAGTGGGAGAAAGTGTCAAATGCTGCTAGCAGGTCCAGAAGCAAGGGGGTGACCACTTTATTCCTGTCCTCTGTGATATTTAAGTCACACCAAATAGATATGCGCCTTTTAGTGGTTGGAACAAATTCATGAACTGACAGCCAGTCATTTTTTATGTTAAATTCTGAAAGTTGAGTAAACACTGGTCTTTCAAACATTTTTCCTCAGATGGGATAATTTTTAGGTCAGGTGAAATTCGAGAAATTACATGATTAAACCACTTTACATAATTATGCATTGTTCATTGTAACATTTTACCATTAGCACTCAGAAGTAAATTGAATGGCCAGACATGAGTGTCTGTTGCTTATGCCACTTGTGTTTTTCCACTTTAATTGTTTACTTTGAAATGTGTCCTTTAATCAGAATTTGATGCGTGGGTGCATATATAAAAAAAGCAATGGCAAAGCCAGCTTTCGCTTTATATAATTTATTGGCTCTGTCAATTGTTTTACATATTACAACGCACTTGAGCTGCTGTGCAACATGACTTATAGTAAACAAGAGTTTCATTGGAAGAAAGTGTGTGCATCAAAGAAGGAACTGTACACTTCTAGCTAGTTTGAAGCAGTGCCATTGGTCGGTCAGCTTGGCCCTGGTCTTGTGCCTTCTGCCCTGCACATTCTTCAAATTAATTACGTTCAGAGACACCTCTGCTTTTTCATCTTGAGAAATTCAGGGCATCTGCTGCAGAAATCCTCTTTGACCTTCAGTGTGTAGCCCACAGAGCCTGTCCTGTTCAGAAAACACGAAACACATGCTCCATGCACACGTCTCCCCACCTTTCCTCATCTGAGCTGCCACTAATCATCCCTACCTTCTGGCCAGTGTGTATGCAGTTTGTGCCGAGTAACTTGTGGAGAGAGCTGTCAGTGGCGACAGCGAGACATAATAAAGGCACAAGGACAACTGTAGAGGAATGCATCTGCTCTTATGTTAATTTCTTTGCCACTTTATTGTGCCTTTTTTGATATTTTGCTGTTGATTGTGTGTAATTGCTGTGCAGCACTACAATACAGACTCAGTCCGTCTGCATGATGCTGATTACAGTCTGGGTTTCTGCTGGAGAGGGGAGTGCATATACTGTGGCTGTGAGAACATTTACCAGGGTAGAGACACGCTTTCTGCCAGTGATAGCTGTGTATTATCAATGGGAGCTGGATTGTTTACCTTGTTAGGTGTCTGCCACTAGTAAACTATACCTATGGGTGCGCACCATGCGTGTGTTTCTGTTTTGATAAAGTGTTGATCCTAATGTGTAAGGTACAAATCTGCGAGATAAAGTGCTATAAAAATGCAATCACTATACAATAACAGAATGCAGCAAGCAAAAGTGACCATCAGAACACAGAAAGTTCCCGTGAAGAAATGGAGGAGGTTCTCATCTTACTTCTTGACTGCTGAGGGATTTGCAGTCGCTTGTGTGAATGGCCGAGCAATCCAGCAAGTCATCAATTGGTCCTTTCCTCAGATATCCAGTCTGCAAACCCCGTCTGTCATCATCTGTGTTCCCTCGAGTCTCCTTTGTACATTCTACATCGAGTAATTACCGGAGCCCGTCTTCCTGCCCCCTGCCATGGTCCTGGCTGCCCGGCAGGCTCTTAGTGCCAGTGTCCACTGCTTGAAAGGCTTTGAGGACGGCATTCTCTTCTTTAGCTGTAATATTCGGTTTCAGAAGGGGGGAGCCCCCTTCGCTTGCAGCACTTCGCTCCCTTTATGACCCTGCCACCATCACTCTGCAGTCAGACTGTAGGTAGATGTGCACAAGCAGGCGCGCAACACCGATTGGACTCACCGGGCTTCAGCCCCCCCCCCCGTCGTGTGTGGCAGCCCGGGATGAGAGAGATCCCGGGCACACACACCTGCACCCGAACGTTTCACAGGTCTTTAAAAGACCATTTTAATGCTAATTAGGCCTTGCTGTTGTTTCACCCCTTGTTGGAGGCCCTGCAGCTCCACTCTGCCTACTGACTAAAGGTTCAGCCCCCCCCGACATTTTTTCTTAGCCCCCCCCGAAATTTGAAACTAGTTGCGCCTCGGTGCACAAGGTCAACGGCGAGCAGGCGGGCGAGCTGCGAAGTCAACTCCCAGGAGCTCCGAGAAGTGCTCCGCTTCTGTGTGTCAAACACCTACGAGCACACCAGCGCTTCCCGGGCCCTGACCTTCCAAAGCGCCCGGCCCGCAGATTGCCTTCCCAGGAGCCCTGCCTTTCTCCCGCAGTTTGTAGGACCGCTCTCTACTGAGCTATACACCAGGACGTGATACAGTAGTGCGGACTGCTCAGCGGGTCGGTGCTCCTGTTGCACTACTCAGAGTAACATAAAGGTCACTTACTGGAATCTGGGCAGAACAGACTTAGGGGCAGATGTATCAAGCCTTTTGCGACTCGCAAAGGCCGAAATTCGCAGAATTTCGGCCTTTGCGACTCGCAAAAGGCATTTTAGCATTTTTCCATATGCATCAAAAAATCGCAAAATAAGGAATCGCAATAATTTGTGATTCCTTATTTTGCTTAAGCATTTAAGGAATCGCAAATTTTGCGATTCCTTAAATGATATGTATGTAACTTTTTGAAATTGCGAATTTGTGTTAAGAAATCGCAAATTACCACCAACTTGTAGTTGGTGGTAATTTGCGATTTCTTTTAAAAATGCCCTATTTGGCATTTGTGAGGGTGGCATGTGACACACATACATGTGCACACACATGTAAATTTCAGGGGTGCAGCAGGGTGTCTTTGAGACACCCCTGCACCCTTGAAATAATTCTCAAATTGCGATTAGCAAATTGTGAATTCGCAATTTGAGAATTATTGCACTATCATTCCTATGGGCCAATGCATTGGAAATTATTCCTTATGTGCGAATTCGCAAAATGAGAATTCACAAATAAAGAATATTAAGCAATCGCTAAAAAATAGCGCCTTTGTCCATACATTCCATTTTGCGAATTCTAAATATCGATTCGCAAAAAACGCTATTTAGAATTCGCAAATCGGAATCTTGATACATCTGCCCCCTAGGCTTTCATCCTTACGGGGTCGATAGCACCTGAGCCATTGGATTAGGTAATAGGAATTTCTTACCAGAGCGCGAGACACACCGGCGGACATAAAGCACACTTAAGAAAACAAGCGCTTAAACATGTACCCATGGCATGGAGGGTTAAGAAGGTTCGGGGTCTGAGCAAATCTCGCTTGGTGCTGACGGACGCAGGACAGAGCACCGAACACCCAGCTGTGCTAAGTCGAGGAAGAGGAAAGAGGTGAGAGGAGCTCACTCAAGGGGGGGCAGGGACGGCAACTTCAGAGTGGGTAACGGCATTGCGGCTTTGGACCTCAGTCCAGAGTGACCTAGTGCACGAGCACACCTATTGAAAGTGGGAACAAAAAAGTACGATAAAGTGTAACTTCGCACACTTTAAAAAAACTAGTTCAAGGGACAGGGCAAAGGTGCCCGTAAAGCGCTACACACACACACGCTACGGATGCTCGGTGACACATATGCATACCGACAGGAGTACACAGTCTTTCATACACATCTGCAACCCCGACAGGATTTAAAACAAGCGGATACTGAGCGTTGAGCGCATTTAAGTGAGCACACAAGCAGAACGCCTGCACTGCATCAATCTCTGGAGGAGAGGCTGATGTCACTGAAGTCCTGGAGAGCTGCAGCCAATCCCGGCGCAGCCCTCTGGTGACACGGCGGGAATGGCTGAAACTTTGAGCCAACCACAGCGCGGCACGGAGGTGACGTAGGTGAAGCAGGCAACGGCGTCCTGAGGTTCCCGGGCTACTGGTGGTGCTTCTAATGGCAATGTTGATGGACTCTGACACTGCGGTGAAGTTGGGGGGTAAGTTCACACACCATAAGAACCTCGGGCCAGGAGCGGTGATGTTATCACGTACAGCGATTCCCAGTTCTATATACGCAGACTCCAGCCTCCCTCCGCACGCGCGCGCATGTGTGCGTGCGTGCGTGCATGCATGCATGCGTGTGTGTGTGTGCCTGCCTGTGTGTGTGTGTGCCTGCCTGCCTGTGTGTGTGTGTGCCTGCCTGCGTGTGTGTGTGTCTGTGTGCCTGCCTGCATGTGTGTGTGTTTGCGGGGAATCTGAGGCAGGGGATGGGCACGGTGCCGGCCTGGGCGTGCGCGCCCATGAGGTGCAATCGGCGCGCGTGCCTGAACCCTGTCTCATATTCCCAGGAGACTGACAACAATAGTTGTCGAGCTAGATGCATGCTTCACATGCGCACTCTAGCTCGACCTAAAAACATAGCAGTAAATTATTTTATGTGAATTTTCTTAAATTTGATGTGATTGCACGAAAGCAAATTATACAAATTTCATTCAACCCTACTTACTTGATATTTGTCTGTAGTTTGCTGGGTCGGATAAGTTGAGTGGTCTAATGTAAGAGATTAAAATATTGGTTGTGAATGTATCTAGTTCCAAGGACTTTTGAGTACACTTCTAGGGCCAGATGTAGGAGCCGAAATACCGGTCGGTAACGGCCGATTTCGGCCGTTACCGACCGGTATTTAGTAATTGGCATGTAGGGGCCCTATTTTACCGATTCAGTAAATTTACCGAATCTGTAAAATGCCGAATCAGTATTTTTACCGATTTGGTAACTTCCTGATGTAGGTGGGACTCTTCTGAGTCCCATAGGCCTTACAGATTCGGTATTTTACCACCCAATGCAATTGGGTGGTAAAATACCGCTTCCAGGTGTGCATGCACATGTGTGCATGCACACCTATGCCGTGTGACAGACAGACATGCCCTTAGGGCATGTCTGTGTGCCACATGGCACACATGCCAGTATTTGGGGTGCTAGAGGGAGTCAAAGTGACACCCCCTGCACCCTTGCTGGAATCGGTATTTACCGAATCGGTAAATACCGATTCGGTAATTCCCCTTAATTCCTATGGGCTTCAATGCCCATAGGAATCAATAGGCATTACCGAATCGGTATTTACCGATTTAGTAAATACCGATTGTTACAGATTCGGTAATTCAATTACCGAATTTACCTAAATCTCCCTCCTTCAATTTTACCGATTCATAAATACTGAATCGGTAAAATTAGGTATTTATGAGTCGGTAAAATATACTTACCTACATCTGGCCCCTAGTGTCTACCATGCACAGGCTGTGCAAATGATATTATTAAAGATTTCTGGCAGTGTTGGGCATGATGGTGATCCTTATAGTCTGATTGTGATGACAATATTGAGAAACTCTTTATCTGAGAGGGGAGTAAAAGTATGTATTAGTGGAAGTTTTGTTTTGTCTCTTTCTTTGGTGGTTGGGTCATGTGTATCTGTGTTCACATTAGAGTCATTTTCTAAGTTTTTAATTTTACATTCCACTGAGATATTGTCACAGAGGCTTGCAATTGTGGTGGTCTTCCTGTATTTTAGCACTTTAGATTGCGAAATTCTGATAAAACCTTGTGGAGTTCCTCAGAAGAGCTGTCAGCCTCAATTACGCGTGTGGAATAGTGTTGTCTTTTGTGCTTCTGATTGCTCTTCTGTAAGCTCTGTTATGCAGGCATAGTTTGATTTCTTCTTTTTCCTCTTATGATTTTCTGCACTTTGGATTATTCATAGTTGTGTTTTCATTGTTTTCATGTTGTCATTACCACATGTTTTAATGGCTTTCCCAGCATGAGCTCTTTATCAGTATCTGTGTGTCCAGCACAGTGAACATCCAATTCTGAAAGGTGTGTATGTCTTGAGGTTGCATATTTATTGGAGCTCTTTCAAGATGGTGTTTGAGTTTCGGTGTGCCTGGTTTTTTACATTGTCTGTAGGAGCACTTGTTGTTGGTGGATAGTGATATCTTTGAAATTTTGTTGTTGTCAATTGTGTTGATTCTACTGTTAATAGTGTTATGGGTGCTCCAGCTTACTGGAGAGCTGTCTATCACCGTGGCCTTCCAAGTGGGGAAATGGGTGGAGTGAATTGGGCCAGGAACAATTTGTTGTACTTTGAAGACGTCAAGGTTGGGTGTGATAGCTGTGGTTATGGTTCTATTCTTCTTGTAAAACTATCTGTTGAGTTTTCCTAGAATAATGCATAGATTGGGGTGGTTCAGATGAGGCTTGGTCACTCTACCCAATAACACAGCTTAGTTTGCTTTGCTGCGCAGTGGGCTGTATATTAACAGGAAGGAATAAGAGAGAGTTGGAGTGTGGTGACATCTTTTCAGCACAGAGTCACAGTCCTCTATGGTGAAGATTTCAATATGTGTATTTTTTTGTGTTTTATAGATGAGATGTATAGATGACGGCCAGACCTCCTTCAGTTTTACAAATACGATCTTTCCTGTTGGTGCCAAATTCAGGTGGGATTGCTTCATGACATGGGTGCATAGGCTTCGCTGAGCCATTTTTCTGTATTGAAAGTGAGGTCTGGTGTGGTTTCTGACAGAACGAATATGTAGAAAATGTTTTTGTTTATGGATCTGTTGTTGAAGAGTAAGCATTTTCATTGTTGCATCTTTTTCATCTTGATGTGATGACGTTTTGAGGGGAAAATGTTGTCTAGTATGGTTGGAGGAATGGTGTGGGTGGGTTTTGGGTATAGCGCAATTCAAGATTGGGATAGAAATGGAGGGAAGGTTACTGTTTTAGAGAATTTTAAGGTCTGAGAGGTGAGAGTGGATGTGTGACTTTCTTGTAGGAGGTAGCTGTGTTGTAATTGCTATGTTGGCTGGCGATTTAATTGGGGTGTGGATGTCTCTTGGGGGAAAGTGCAATCAGGGAACCTAGACGTCATACGTTTGAGCCTTTCCTTGAGTTCAACTTCCTCCTTGCAAGTGATAATGTATGTGTAAGTTGTTTGGGTAGTGGTTTTACAGCCAGTGTTTTGTTTTGGCTTGGTTCTGTGTGATTTAGATGTGGTGACTGGATTTGTTGATGAGGCCATATGGTTGATGTGGGTGGATCAGTAGTAATTATGTTCACCCTGTGAAAGTATATGAGTGTACCAAGGATAGATAGACTTAACATGTTATTAGCAGACACAGATTTAGATTGTGTAAGTGAGTTGTTGTGCACATGAGGTTTTGAAGGTAAAGATGTTGAGTTTCTGGCCCTAGGCACTTTGCAGGCCCTGCATGAACAACAGACAAACTTAGAGGTCTAAATCAGAAACCTGATCTGAATAACTTTCAAAATACCTTCATGTCTAAAGAGTACATCAAGATGAAGACGTGGCTAACAGGTATGAACAACAGACCAGATCGCCAAAAAAGGGCCACCTGTAATTGCTAGTCAAAACCCATTGTGGATTCCCATCAATAACTTGTATGGATCAATGTTTTCATTTGGTAATCCTGCCAGGGTATTCTGTCTCTTGATCATTGAACATACGGCATACCCCCATCGTTGGCATGGGGTAATGACCTACAATCACTAGATTAGACCAAATTATGATGATCTGATGGGACAGTGCAGTGCAAATGAATGAATGTGAATGTGATAGTTAAAACAGGATAGGGAGCTTTAACAAAGATTCCTTTATTGGGCGTAAGCCCCTTCCTAGTTAAAAACAAGAACAGTGCAACAACATAAGCGCAGTTTAAACAAATAGCTGCGAAAGGATCAACATGTTTCAGCATATTATGGGAAGGAACCCAAGGCTTTCGTCAGGGTCTCTGTTCTCAAAAAATGCTACTGCCAAATTAGTGAGAAACGTGTGAAAAAATGATAGTAAAAAACACACAAGTGAATTTACAACAGTAAAGGATATATTTCTCCTGTATCTGTTTCTATTCCTCCTTGGCACCTGGTGTGATCTATAAACAACAAAAAACATTTGTGGACCCCTATTAGGTTCAAAGGTCTGTTAACAATAGTAATTTGTTCATAAGTATTCAGGATTTTTCAAGTACTCACCCAGTGTGCCCGGGGAAAGGACCTCACCTCTTCCTGGACCTGGCTCAGGTTAATGTGAGACCCCGCTCTGTAAGGACAAGACAACCCGTGCACTTAGTACAGATAGAGCGAGCCCCTTTTACCCTGCTCTTGTCTATTCATAATGCTTGGGGTACACCAATGTGTCTGTGTTAGACGGACCGGGAGGGTCGGCCGAGATTACGGGGAGAGGTCTCCAGGGAGAGCCGTCTCCAACGACTGTACAGAAAGGTAACTTCCCCCCCACAGACGGACACCACACAAGGTTGAAGGTTAACGAGACTTTATATGCAATTCTTAGGTTACGATAGTACGATACAAGGAGGTCTGGACTCAGGGGTCCCCTCGGTTCTGATCTTGGGCTGAGGAAAAGGGTAGCGGGACAGTCTTAGTTACCAGTAGTTCAAAATAGCTCTCAATCCTCGAGCTCGGCGTGGTAGATGATCGGGCCGTGGAGGAGCCAAGCAGGTCCCGAGATGGATGAAGAAAGGACGACGGTCCGCGGCGGAGCCTGCAGGTCCCGGTGACGACGAAGATGAAGGTTACGACGGCTGTGGCAGCGCCAACAGGCAGGACGATGGTGCACAAGACAGAGCTACGGCAGCGCCAGTAGTCCGTCCAGGATGAGTTCCTCTTTACGTCTCTCGACTCCAAGATACAACTGCCTTCCTGCTCTGGAGCTGCCCCAGTTATAGGGCTGGTGTGCTTTGATGTCCGGACCCTCGCACTTGGAGGTCGGGAGGTCCGGGATGAAGGAGTCCAGACACCCAGCAGGGGGGTGGAGCCAGCGCCCGGGGAGGCGATGGGCGAGCGGCACTGGGCGGGGGAGAGCCATCGGCACCTCTTTCTCCCATTGACTTGCCAAGTAGCCCGCTCACCTCCTGGGTGGAGGGTGGTGCCGGAATGTCTGAGGCCGGCTAGGCCCAGGGTTGAGGTCGATCGGGGGCCAGGCGGCCTCGTGGTGAAGTGTCCAAGATGGCGGCCCGGGCTGGGCGCGTGGGCCGGCAGAGGATCGGACCCACGAGGTTAACATGTTCGAGGGCAGGGGTCCCTGAGGGGACGGAGGACGTGCAATGGGGGTGTGTAGTCTCTTGCGTGGCTGGGCTCGGGCCCGGTTGAGCCGGGGGAGAGCGGCCCTTCATGTGGCCTGTCCAACATGCGTCCCCCCCAGCTGAAGGCGGGGAGAGTTACCCATCCTCTTGGGGACTCTCCTCGTCGAGGCGGAAAAACCGGGACAGGCCATCTGCGTTGGCGTGGTCTGACCCAGGCCGGTGTTCGACGGTGAAGTCCATACCTTGCAAAGAGATGGACCAGCGTAGCAATTTTGGGTTTTCCCCCCGCATATGCATCAACCACTGCAGGGGTCGGTGGTCAGTTTGTACCCGAAAGTGGGTACCAAAAAGGTAGGGCCGGAGTTTCTTGAGGGCCCATACCACAGCGAAGGCTTCCCTCTCGATGGTGCTCCAGCGTTGCTCTCGTGGTAGGAGCCTCCGACTGATGAAGGCCACCGGTTGATCACGGCCTTCGCTGTTTACTTGAGACAGCACTGCCCCAATGCCTTGGTCAGAGGCGTCCGTCTGGACGACGAACTCCCGGCTGTAGTCTGGGGCCTGGAGCACAGGAGCGGAACACATGGCGGCCTTCAGCTGTTCAAAGGCCGCTTGACACTCTGGGGTCCAGTTCACCTTCTTGGGCGAATTCTTCGATGTGAGCTCGGTGAGAGGCCCCACTATTGTACCATAGTCTTTCACGAACCTTCGGTAGTAGCCCGTGAGGCCCAGGAAGGCTCGCACCTCGGTTTGTGTGATAGGGGGCTGCCAGTTCTGGATGGCGGCAATTTTCAGCTGTAGAGGGGCCACTAGGCCGCTTCCCACCTGGTGTCCGAGGTAGGTCACAGACCCTTGTCCGATTTGGCATTTGCTGGCCTTGATCGTAAGGCCAGCTCGCTGAAGGGCTTGCAGTACTGCTCGGAGGTGGTGGAGGTGCTCGGTCCAATGGTGGCTGTACACAGCGATGTCGTCCAGGTAGGCGGCGCTGAACTCTTCGAGCCCCGCCAGGACCTGGTTGACGAGCCGTTGGAAAGTTGCTGGTGCATTTTTCATGCCGAAGGGCATGACCGTAAAATGATAGTGGCCATCGGGGGTGGAAAAGGCAGACCGTTCTTGTGCTCGGGGTGTGAGGCCGATCTGCCAATAACCTGCTGTCAGGTCGAAGATGCTGAGGTAGCGGGCAGCTCCCATTCGGTCGACCAGTTCATCTGCCCGGGGGATGGGATGTGCGTCCGTCCTGGTGACTTCATTCAGGCCCCGGTAGTCGACGCAGAACCGGAGTTCTGGTGTGGTTCCGGGGGCGGCTGCTTTGGGGACCAGTACGACCGGGCTGGCCCATGGACTGTCCGAGGGCTCGATGACCCCGAGCGTGAGCATCTTAGCTACTTCCGCCTGGATGCAGGCCCGTACCCGATCAGGTACGCGGTAGGCCCGGTGGCGGATAGGAGGGCTGTCTCCGGTGTCCACATCGTGCACACACCAGGAAGTGACACCTGGGGTGAGGGAGAACAGACTGGCGAACTGTGACAGGAGGGCTTGGCACTCTTGGCGTTGTTCTCGGGTGAGGGTCTCCGAGAGTCTGACCCCATCCACGGAGCCGTCTTGCTCTTGGGCCCGCAAGAGGTCAGGGAGAGGCTCGGAGTCGTCTTCAACCCCATTGTCTGTGGCCATCAGTAGACTGAGTTCTGTTCGTGCAAAGTGGGGCTTCAGCCGGTTGGTGTGGAGGACTCGGAGCGGATTCCGGGAGGACTCCATATCGATCAGATAGGTGGCAGGACCCTTGCGCTCGATTACTTTGAAGGGTCCCGTCCATTTGTCTTGGAGAGCGCATGGCTCTATGGGGGACATTACCCATACCTGCTGCCCCGGCTCGAATTCAATTGATGAGGCGTTTTGGTCATACCATTTCTTCATGTCCTCTTGACTGGCCTCTAGGTTGGCTTTTGCTAGGTCTCTGAACCGCCGGGACTGGTTGCGGAGGGTGAGGAGGTACCTGAAGACATCTGGGGGACTCTTGGCCGGAGGCATCTCCCAGCCTTCTTTGATCAGGCTGAGCGGCCCCCGCACTGGGTGCCCATATAGTAGTTCGAAAGGGCTGAAGCCTAGGGATTTCTGTGGGACTTCCCGGTAGGCGAAGAGGAGGCATGGCAGCAGCACGTCCCACTGGCGACGGAGGGGTTCTTCCAATCCCCCGATCATCCCTTTTAGCGTGCGGTTGAACCGCTCAACAAGTCCGTTTCCTTGGGGGTGATAGGGGGTCGTGAAGCGGTAGGTGACCCCACACTGTTGCCAGAGGGACTTCATGTATTTCGAGATAAAGTTCGTGCCTCGGTCGCTGACGACTTCTCGGGGGAACCCCACACGGGAGAAGATCCCCATCAGGGCCCGGCCGACCACTGGGGCTGTCACGGTCCGGAGAGGGATAGCCTCAGGGTAGCGGGTGGCGTGGTCCACTAGTACCAGGATGAAGCGATGACCTTGTCTTGTACGCGGGTCCAGGGGTCCCACAATGTCTATTCCGACCCTCTCAAATGGGGTCGTGACTACTGGAAAGGGTTGCAGGGGGGCCTTTAGTTTGCGGCCGCTCTTCCCACTAGCTTGGCACGTGGGGCAAGATCGGCAATGCTGGTGCACATCGTTTCTCATTTTGGGCCAAAAGAAGTGGGTCACCAGGCGGCTGTAGGTTTTATCTTGTCCCAGGTGCCCTGCCAGGGGGACATCGTGGGCCAGATTCAGCAGGAAGTCTCTGAAGCGGAGGGGTACTACTAGTACTCGGTTGGCCCCCAGCTCGGCGATTCGTTGCTCGCTGTACAACAGGTCATTGTCCCAGTAGACCCAATGCGTTCCGGAGGTATCCCCGGCGCTTTGGGCGAGCGCTTGTTGTCGGAGTCCCTCGAGGGAGGGACAGGTCTTCTGTTCCTGACGAAATTGTTCTTGTGTGGGTCCCCCTTCTTGAGCCCACTGGTCAAGGTTAGCGAGGTCGGAGGGTTGAGCAAGTTCGAGGGGGATGTCATGGTCGGTGGTCTCGGCTGGGGCGACCGGAGGCGGTGGCGCCGGCCATTCTGGTTCTTCTGGGTGATGGTTGGCACGGGCGGCCATGGACCGGGTGGTGACGCATGCCCAGTCCGGGACGCCCAACATCCCCAAGTGTTCTTTTCGCTCCACGGCTGCCCACGGGGAGCTTTCCAGGTCATTTCCGAGGAGGCAGTCCACGGGGGCGTCGTCTCGGACCGTCACTTTCAACATGCCGGAGACCCCCCCCCACTCAAAGGGGACGCAGGCCATCCGACACAGACTCTCTGAGTTGTCGGCTGATCGCACAGGGCAGAGAATGTTCGGTAGATATTGTTCTGGGGTCACCAGATGACAGCGGACGGCTGTCACACTGGCCCCGGTGTCCCGAAGGGCTTCGGCCCGTTGTCCATTGATGCTCACCCACTGGCTGTACTTCTGGGTGTTAGCGGGTAGGGGGACCCGCGGGACCATGTCTCTTCCCCCTAAGCACGCGAGAGTCATGGCGGCTGGCTCCCACTCTTGATACTCTTGCTCGTCTGGTTCTTGCTCCTCGGGGATCTGTTCTTCCCCTAGTGCCGCGGCGGCCACATGGCGGGGTTTCGGACTCTGATACTGTGGGCAGTTTGGGTCGTTCGCATAGTGGCCGACTCGTTGGCATCGGTGACATGTAACATTGGCTCTATACCCCGGTCGCGCCGGGGTGCTGCCCCGGTTGGCCGGGGGGGTGGTGCTGGTAGCGGGGGCGGCCGGAGTGTTGTCTCTTCCTCGTCCTTGGCCCCCTCCTCCTCCTCTGGGTCGGTGGTGACCATTGTTGTTCCTGTTCTGCTCGTAGGATCCATTCCGGCCCACTCTGGTGATCTCCCACCGGTCAGCTTCGGCTGCGAGCTGCCGGGGATCGGTTAACTTGCTGTCGAGGAGGTGTTGGCGTAGTTCAATGAAGCAATTGTTGGACAGGTGCTCCCATACCATCAGATTGAACAGCTGCTCGTAGGTCGTGACGTTGTTCCCTCTGATCCAGCCTTCGAAGGCTCGGCTAAAGTACGTTACATAGTCCACCCAAGTTGTACCCGGGATGCGTGTGCAGTCTCTGAACCTCTGACGGTACATTTCGGGCGTGAGGCCATAGCGGGTGAGGAGGGCCGCTTTCATATGGTCGTAGGAGGTCATCTGGTGGTCTGGGAGCTGTAACAGGGTATCGCGACCCTCATTGAGGAATTTGCCCGTTAGGCCGGCTCCCCAATCGTTTCTATCGATCCGGTGCGCAGTCATCGCGATTTCGTAGGCCTTAAACCATTGCTGGATGTCGTCTTCTCGAAAATATTCTCGGACAACATCCTTGGGGATGTGTACTTTTTTCTCCGTGGTCCCTGGGGTGTGCGGTCTGTCGGGCACCCCTAACTCTTTATTTTGCTTGCGCAGGTTGATCTCGGCTAGATTCCGTTCGTGCTCGTACGCCAGTTTCTTTTCCTCGAGCTCCCTTTGCCTCTGTTTCTCCTCTCTTTCTTCTCGGAGACGCAGGTGCTCTAAGTTTATTTTTTGTTCGGCCAACTTGAGTTCTACGTCCATCTTGAGTCGGGCCATTTCTAGTTCGTGTAGTCGGGTTTTTTCTCTTTCTTGGATCTCGTCTTGCGAGAGACTGGTTCTTGGCCCTTCCGGGGCCGTGTTGGTATTTTTCGCGGTGCTTTGCTCGGGGGCTTCGACATCCCCGGTCTCTGCCCAAGATTCTAGGGCATGCTTAAAATCGTCCTTGGTGCTTAGTCCGGTGGTAGCGATACCTAGTTCGATGCAGAACTGCTTCAGTTCACGATGGCTGTACTCCTCTAGTTTTTCCATTTGGAACTTCTCAGTTGATCCGCTTTCTTTAGTTGTCATTGTGGTTCGTTGTGGGGTGAGCTACTCTCTGTACGTTATGCGGTGATTCGGATCGCGCCGCTGGCCACCAATGTTAGACGGACCGGGAGGGTCGGCCGAGATTACGGGGAGAGGTCTCCAGGGAGAGCCGTCTCCAACGACTGTACAGAAAGGTAACTTCCCCCCCACAGACGGACACCACACAAGGTTGAAGGTTAACGAGACTTTATATGCAATTCTTAGGTTACGATAGTACGATACAAGGAGGTCTGGACTCAGGGGTCCCCTCGGTTCTGATCTTGGGCTGAGGAAAAGGGTAGCGGGACAGTCTTAGTTACCAGTAGTTCAAAATAGCTCTCAATCCTCGAGCTCGGCGTGGTAGATGATCGGGCCGTGGAGGAGCCAAGCAGGTCCCGAGATGGATGAAGAAAGGACGACGGTCCGCGGCGGAGCCTGCAGGTCCCGGTGACGACGAAGATGAAGGTTACGACGGCTGTGGCAGCGCCAACAGGCAGGACGATGGTGCACAAGACAGAGCTACGGCAGCGCCAGTAGTCCGTCCAGGATGAGTTCCTCTTTACGTCTCTCGACTCCAAGATACAACTGCCTTCCTGCTCTGGAGCTGCCCCAGTTATAGGGCTGGTGTGCTTTGATGTCCGGACCCTCGCACTTGGAGGTCGGGAGGTCCGGGATGAAGGAGTCCAGACACCCAGCAGGGGGGTGGAGCCAGCGCCCGGGGAGGCGATGGGCGAGCGGCACTGGGCGGGGGAGAGCCATCGGCACCTCTTTCTCCCATTGACTTGCCAAGTAGCCCGCTCACCTCCTGGGTGGAGGGTGGTGCCGGAATGTCTGAGGCCGGCTAGGCCCAGGGTTGAGGTCGATCGGGGGCCAGGCGGCCTCGTGGTGAAGTGTCCAAGATGGCGGCCCGGGCTGGGCGCGTGGGCCGGCAGAGGATCGGACCCACGAGGTTAACATGTTCGAGGGCAGGGGTCCCTGAGGGGACGGAGGACGTGCAATGGGGGTGTGTAGTCTCTTGCGTGGCTGGGCTCGGGCCCGGTTGAGCCGGGGGAGAGCGGCCCTTCATGTGGCCTGTCCAACAGTCTGGTACATAGAGCCAGACTTCTAGTTATAAACTTATCACCCAAGGAAGTCCTCGCAATCTATGACAATTCTCTAGCTAGACTCTTACAACAAATATATATATGCCGTTTTCGTAAAGTTAAAAATATTTGTCAATACAGCAAAAGATCTTTTGTCCCCTTATCGAAACTGTCAGACAAAAAGGGGGGTAAAACTTATATAGAGACAACCAGACGGTAGTTGGCTTGTTTATCGCTATTAATGTTAACCAAATCTCAATAAAACAAAACAAAACACCCCAGAGTGATTCTGGAGCCTACCTGTCCGTCGTTGTCCCAAACAGTAACTGAGTCAGGGTGAGGCATTGGGCTGTTCTAAAGAGCCTCTATTTCATTCGTGGAGATGAACTCTCAAAGACCAATCAACTTGCTGCAACCTCAGACTCAAAAAGATATTCTCAACAATGTGTATGTATCATACCTCATCAGACTGCCACCAGGTCAAGAGAATCCAATTGCGTATACCGGGATATGATAGTTAAAACAAACTGTATTTATCGATAACATTTTCACTTGCGTGCTCTCGCGAGATTCCCGGTGAACTACAGGATGATGTCACCAGAACAGGAAGGAGTAGTTCTAAGCGACCCCGGGTTAATACGCGTATTCCCGCAAGATATGAGACAAACTACAATATGATGTCAGCAAACCAGGAAGGAGTAGTTCTAAACAATCAAGCCCGATTGCATGTAAGCATTGTGTTTAAAAATGAACAAACAGAGAGGGTGAGCATTTTATAAGCTCTCCAGGAAGAATTTTATGCAGTATCATCAGTGATACACATCCCATATTTTATGAAATAGGAACAAACTGCACAATGACGTCCCTCAATCGACAACTATGGTTAGGCAGGAATTAAGCTCAACTATATATACTCTTGCATCTACTGGAAATTATAAAGACACTTGGTATGGTAGTCTTATGAATGTGAATGAAAGATGCAATCTGTGTTATCGTGAAAAAACTGTGTAAATGTAAATTGAACCACGGAATATCATCGTTAAGCCCAATCCTGTCAGTGTGTAACTTGAAAACCCATTTCCGTTCTTTAAAAACCCATTTCTGTTCTTTAAAAAATAGGAATTTCGATATATCACTTGTATGTGATGGAATGAACGGTTTCTCAAGAACAACCCACGTAAAATCTGTTTCACTGTGGTTGTGTTGTAAAAAATGTTTAGTTAGTCTTGAGACATCTTTTCTGCAGCGAAACGTGCTTTTATGTTCTTGCATTCTCACTCGCACCTTCCTGGTGGTCATGCCTATATAGCGTAAGTTACACAGGCATGTAATTTGATAGATCAGGTTAGTGCTGTTACAGTTGGTGAAATGTCTCAACTGCCAAGGGTAGTCAGTGCCTATATCGATGCTTGTAGTCTTGGTGGTTAATGGACAGACCGAACATCCCCCACATGGATGATGTCCCATTACGGGAGGTAAGTCCCACAAAGTGCCCACCTCACTTTGCAGGCCCTGACATTCCCAAACAGCCAACACCCTTAACTTGACACCCTTTAACTGGATGCAATGGTTGAACACCCTGTAAGCTCTGGATAAAAAAATGGTAAGAATCGTAGAGATCAGGTGACCTGACCCAATGGGAACCCTAGGCTCTAAACCCAACAGAAACTCCATCCCTACAGCCAACAGAAACCATAGCCCTACAACCAATATGAACCCTAGCCCTAGGAACCAACAGAAACACAAACCCTAAGCCCTAAAACCTACATAAACCATAGACCCTGGAACCAAGCAAGGTCCTATGTCCTGGCTCAAATCACCAATCTAGGACACAAACCCTAAGTCTGGTCATACGATCTAAGTACTAGGACCATTCAAATGCCTGTACAACTGGTCAAATTGGAGCACTAGCTCTAATAGTCAGGTGAGTTTTATGCAATATAACCCTACCTCTAGTGGTTAGTTGACCTTAGTTTAAGAAGATGTAGCAGTGAGAGCGGGAGGAGGAAGCCCTCCTCATATGACTCTGGGCCCTGCCCACCCTCACTGAGCCTACAACAGGTGTGAAGAGGGGAGATACAGGAGCAGCTGCTCTGCTCACTTACCTAGGTTACAATCAGTGCCATTATCCTTCTGACTCTTAGCCTGGAACCTAATATGAATCCAAAACTACAAACTTTTAAATGCTGCATGATAATCCTCAGGTACAATGTCTGTCTGTGTGCTCTGCATTCAGTTCCGGGCTCGCCTCTGTGCTGTTGACTGCAGAGTTTGGTCTCGCCGGTGCTCTCTCCTCCCTCCGCGAATCCTGACTACTCTCGTTAAACTGAGTGCAAAGACTGACCTCCCTGCTACTCTCAGATGTTACACTCACTGCCGAGCTTGGCGCTTGAACTCGGGGACCCTGCTAATGCCTACCACCAGGTAAGTTCTCTGCTTACTTCCTGTAACACTGGCTGTGTAGCTCAAACTCTCTGCTCTCTTGATGCCAGACTGACTGAAGGCCATGTAGTTCCTTTCCTCTCTCTGTTACAGTAAGAGAACAGTGACCTTTCAATCTTTTGTCTTATTAAAATAGCTGCAGAACTTGGACTCAGCGCCTCTACCTCTCCTGTCAGATTGGCTGCCAAGTTGTGCCTATTTGTGAATCTCTCCTGCTGCAAGGCCGACTGGGAATCAAAAGCGTCCCTGGCAAAAATGTTCAAACCAACCCAGCTCCATTCACCGACTCTCTTTCACTCTTCCTGTCAGTTCATTCTCTTTCGCTCTCCTTCTCTGACCTCTCTCCTCCCTTCTTTTATTTCGTTCCTTGTCAGGGTCGGACTGGGACAAAAAAAGGCCCTAGCGCCAAAATGAAAGTGATCCCCCATTAGTAAAGCAGATAGCTAAAAAAGCAGTAATATCAAGGAAAACAAAATTAAAATCAACCTCTCCTGGCCATAAAACTGGCCGACAACTGCTAAACAAGCATTTGTAATGCAATAGGTCTCACATTTGCGAGAGTTTAAGCTATTGGCATTGTAAATGACAATGCCTTTTACTTATCTGTTTTGATAATTAACACATAAATAAAAGTCATTGTCATTTACAATGCTAATAGCTCAAACTCTTGTAAAGGCGAGACCTATCGTATTTCAAAGAAGCGGCCGCCATTGGCACTGGGCTGCTTGGAAAGTGAAAGTGCGCGTGGCGCCCTGAATGTTGGGGGAAAGCATGTCGCGCCTGCAGTAGTAGAGACTCGTTAAAGAAAATAGTGCTTACCAAGAAGGAAATAACAACAAGAGCTTGGCTTGAGCTAGTGAGGCCACCCCACAATGACAGTAAACAAAACAAAATGCCAGCACTGCAAACTTATTTCCACATATATTCAACAGACAATGAACCAAACAATTGCCCTTACAAAACTTCTTTTTCTGTTTGATTTTAATCTTCAACTTCATCAAATGTAATCAAAAACACTATTTCATTTTTTGTTTTTTGTATTATTCAAAAACATACACACCAATATACAAAATCCATATCAGTTCTTTTACAAAGGGAGCCCCATTTTAAATAGAACTATCACATTCACTCTCTCGAATGTATCCTACGCACTCAACAAATATACCGTGACTGACTCATACATTTATTCTACTACTCCTCACATCCATCCATTCAATCACATTCATACAGCCACAAGTGCCCACGCTGGGATAACTAACAATACCCTATTTTTCAGTGAACACCTTTTCAATTAAATCTTTTATATCTAGCAAAACATTATTTATCTCACCAGGCCATCTGCCTAATGAAACAAAGAACCTCTTTTTGACAACTCAATATATACAGATTGGCCTAGACAAAAACGTCGGTGACTTTCAGTGCTGTGTTACAATTTGATACATATGACCCTTCGTCCCAATCATGATTTCAAATAGTGCAAAAAGGCAATAGTTCAATGGGCGAATACCATATAAACAGGAAAAACATGGAATAGTTTAGACGCGTTCTGAGTTTTTCAGTTAAAAACAGGGAAGCATGCAATATTATCCTGAGGTGCAGAACACAAGATGGGGAGGTAGTCCTGCAATGCTGAAGTACCACACCCAGGGTTATTGGAATTTACTGGGTGCCGTATTTCCACCACAAACACCAAGGAACTCTCAAATCTTGTGTGTTGCCTGTCCCTGCCACTGCATTCATGACCTCTGACACCAGGAGTAGCAAGGGCTGTGCTAACTTATTGAAGAGTAAGCCAGGGCTAGCAGTGCACTGGCGAGAGAGGAGAGAGAGATAGAGGGAGAGAGAGAGGGCGCGCGTGAGACAGAGAGAGCGCAAGAGAAAGAGAGAGAGAGAGAGAGAGAGATAGAGGGAGAGAGAGAGGGCGCGCGCGAGACAGAGAGAGCGCAAGAGAAAGAGAGAGAGAGAGAAGTGAGTTGAGGTGAGTTGAGGGGGCAGTTTGATTTTATTTTCATCTAACATTATGAAAGCTGTTCCCAGGAGAATCTGGGCAGCCCAGCAGGGATGGTGAGCGAGTGGTGGGTTCGTGCAGACAAGAATAATATGTGAAATGTACTTCCAGTTTAAAAAGAAATGCTTTATTGTTCCGATCATTTAAAGCCATACACATTTAAAAACACAGTTATCAAAATACCAGAGATAAGTATGACGGACACTCAGGTGCCAACCTCTTCAAAAAGGTTTTGAATTGTGCTCATCAGGCTCAGTGTAGTCCCATCCTTAGCGCCACACCTCTACAAAGTGTTGAGGCCGGCTAGTGGTCGCATGTGTAATAATGATGTAGGGCTCTCGTTGTCGTTGTGCCGAGGATGCTGCCCAGAGTGCCTCAGGAGGAGGTGGGAGTGGCCTCAGGAGGAGGTGGGAGTGGGGAGTGCAGAATTTCCCTTGAGAAAGAAAGGCTTCGTAGTCAGTGTGTCATGGAGCTTAGGGCAAGAAAGGGAATGACCCCTTCTCAAGCTGTTTGAATGAAAAAATACAGGAATAACCATGATGCAGAGGGCTCCTCGGGTCTCTGGGCCCCAGGCACTACCGAAAGCTACGCCTCTCGGCTCAATGAGTACGAAAAGGGCATTTTCGAAGACAGCCACTCTGGCGCGATGGATTTAGACGTGTCCAAAATGTGTCCAGGACGGTTGGATCCTTGCCTGTTATTCTGGAAGTTACCATAAGACAAGTTTAGCCACAAGTAATCTAAAATAAAATATTTTCATAGCCCGTGATCATCTGACATGCATCCTGCTCTCCTGGGTCTATGTTGGACACCCTGGTAGAGTAAGAAGGGACAAAACGTGGGAGGACCTGCAACATGATGTTTAATGGACGCCCAAGTGAGGCCCACTTCAACACGGACCACTGCAGGCGCTATCGGCCAGCATCCTGTGCTTGAGGTGCAGTGCCCGAACCCACCCCACCCATCAGGATGCAGAGCCGCAGCGGAAAGGCACCTGAAATCAAATACAGAAATGGAAAATAATGCGGTGTAAGTCAGTCAGTCAGTCAAAAAGTACGTTATTCAGTTAATTAAAACCATAAAAGCATTCTTTACACAGAATTTTAAATTGATATACCGTTTGTTAGCAGCAAAGATTTTACACTAATTATGAACATAGAAGAATCAAAGACAAATAGTTTAAAATACGACATTAAAAACTCCGATTTGTTAAAATTAATTCATGTAAACTAGGTCATAGAAATCACTCTCACTTTCTTCCTCCTTATTCTAACTCCGGCAGTAAGTAAACTCTCTATACTAAAAATCTCCCAGACATTGGAAAGCAACTGTAAATACATAAGTGCTGGTTTTGCTTGTAAAAATCCTTTGTCCTTTAGAATTCGGAGGATAAAACGTTTCCGAATGTGCATAAAATGCTCACAAAATAAAACAAAGTGTAATGTGGATGTGGGTGGAGAAGTTGTCACATGAACATACTCCCAAATCCTCCACCCTTGTGGGTGGAGAAGTTGTCACATGAACATACTCCCAAATCCTCCACCCTTCTCCATCCTGGCGGATCGGCAAGGAGAAAATGTAGCTGGTTCAGCCTGAATCTTAGAAAGCAGTGGTCAGAGTTGGTTACCACATTCAAATAAAGTTCAATTGCACAAGATGTTTTTAGCAATTGGTGAGCACGTACCATTGGTTTTGCCAACTCCCTGTCTTTCTTTCCATAAAAGCCATATATAAGTAAGATTTCTTCACCCACTGTATATCATCCTTTACTATTTTGCATGGGGAATTAAATAATTCTGACGTCCCAGTTTCACTGCCAGCCTTTTGACATGACACAGCCAAGGGATACTACTAGCTCGATTTAGAGCCAAACAATCACTCATGACTTCGTGATCCAATTCTAGTTCGGGGTTTAACCAGGTTGAAATCCATTTTAAGAGAGATGCTATTACAATTAAATCCTCCACAAAGCCTGTTCCAGTCTCTTGGTGAATTATATATGTTGGCGTGGATTGTGGCACCGATAACAAGTTTCTTAAAAATTTGTTCTCAACTACTTGAATTTCCTTTGCTTCTCTAAAACCCCATATATCCGCGCCATAGATTGCAATGGAGGTACATTTTGCTCTATATACTTTTAACAATGCTTGCATTGGTTTAGCCCCTAATCTGCTTGCAAAGCCTAGAACTAAGCATGGGCGAATTTTGCGAATCTGGCGTTCGCGAATTTTGCGAATTTGCGAACTCGCAATCCGCAAAATCCGCAAATTCCCGCGAATTTGCGGATTTTTTTGTGTTTGCAAGGATTTCTGCCAGTTCGCAAGGATTTCTGCCAGTTCGCGAGGGTTTTGTAACAGTTCGCAATTGCGAACTTACATGTCGGCTCGCAACGGTCACGATTATGTTGTTTCTACGTCTGGTTCATCATCACAGGTTCCCAGCACCCTCTGTTTCACCCCTGCCACCCTCTGTTTCACCCATGCCACCCTCTGGTACATCAATGCCACCCTCTGGTTCATCATCACTGTAGATTATGGGGGGAAAAAGCAAGCACACCTGCCTGCTTCAACTGACATGAATTCATTTGAGGTTGATTTATTACTGTGTCACTGTTTTAAAATTCCAGTCTGGCACCTGCTTCCTTATCTGTAATTTGCTTTCTGTTGCAGTGCAATTTTTTTTTCCAGGACCTTTGTGGCCTACTTGTAGCTATTCTATGAGCCTGCTGTGAGGGTCAGAGCAGGGTCATACAATTGTTGCAACTAGCAACTGAACTCTGGAGGGGCCCTTGTCAGGAAGCACTACAGGGAACAGTTACTAATGATGAGTTTGAACTTTTGAACCTGCTTTCACTTTTGCAAAACTCGCTTTTCTGCAGAACAGCATTACAGCAACTGTAATGCCCCACCAAGCTTATATGAGAAAGTTAATTTCTAATCCAAAAGTTATCCAAAGAAAAGCAAAAGGCCTCAAATCCAAAAAAGTGCAGGCAAATGTCAACCTGAGGAGTTATTCTGATAAAAATCATAATTTTCAGAAGATCTATGCTGGTTGCTAGTAGATTTCTTGTGCAGAGTTGCAATTTTTGTAATTTCGCGAGTGCGAGATTGTTGCTGCCCGCCGCACCTACATGTTCGCAATTGCGAACTTACACCGCAAAGAAAAAAAAATCCGCTGCGTGCGAATTTGGGGATTTTCGGTAAATTCGCGAGCGTTCGCGGATTGCGAATTTACCGAAAATCCGCAAAATCCGCGAGCGTAACGGATTTTCCGCCCATGCTTACCTAGAACTGCAGATGTTGATCTGGCCAATACACTTCTCTTTGCATGTAATTGCGGGATCCACGTACCTCAGTCATCAACTAAAAAACCTAGGTAAGGGAAATTGGTAACCCTGGTAATCACATTACCCTCACAGTGGAGAGTTTTGACCCTTTTAGGCTTGGAACCAGTTATCATTGTATGTGATTTCGAAAAATTAACACTTAAGTCCAAGGATTTCATAAAAGCAGCAAAGGAGGTTAAAAGACATTGTAGGCCAACCGCAGTTCTTGCTAAAAGGGCAGCATCATCCGCGTATGTGAGTGCCGGATTCAATCGCTCCCCCACATGTGGAATATCGTTACTGGCTTCCCCTAAGACTTGATCCAGGTTATTGATATAAAGGGTAAAGAGTAGGGGGGCCAAAATACACCCCTGCCTAACACCATTAGCGATGCGTATTCCCTGGGTACAGTTCCCCTTTGATCGTACCTCGCTGTGGCGGTGTATGGCAAATAAGAACACGCCCCCATGTTTCCATGACATGATGCGGGCAGAGCACATCTCCCTTAACACCCTTTACACCAATCCATGCCGTGTCAGCACAAGAGCACATCTCCCCGCCCTTCACTTTAGGGGGTGTCAGAACACAGCCATCTTGCTCTACCTACACTCAGGGTATGCGGCAGTACGGAACACATCTCCCTTGCCCCCCCAAGCCGCATTGCCTGGCGTGTCCACCTCACCCTACTGTACGGCCGTGCCACAACACGCCCCCTACATTTCCCTTCACTCTAGTGCTTTCAGTTACAATCCACACATCCTTCCTTGCTCCCCCTTGATGCCAAAACACGCAGTGCCAAAAATATCTGATCCCCTCTATGACAGCGTGTGCAGTGCCAGGACAGACCGCTGCCTTTCTGCCTCCACCCCAAGACACGCTGTGACATAGAGAACACAGTGCCTTTGTCTCCATCCCCTGGCACCTGCATTGTAGAAGAAGCTCTTGTTCTCACTTCCCACAGTGCAGACAGTGCAAAATCTCACCTCTTATTTTCCCTCTACTGCAGTGGAAGCAGTGCAAGAAAATCACAGGCCCCTGCTTTCCCTTCGGCTGATGTATTTGGTTCTCTTTCTCCTCCCTTGCCCGCTTTCACTCTGGTGCAGTGTGAGGCCTATCACCCTTAGTCACACTTCTCACTCGCGCAACACCAGGACGCACTTCTTTTTACTCCCGCCATCCAATACAGATAGTTCTACAGTACACCCCCACTCTCCCTTTATCTTGGTACATGCCTATGCACATTCCCATGAGTTGCCATTCATCCTAAGGCCCGAGAGTGCTGAAACGATTACGGAGCCTCAGAACACACCATTGATTCTCCAGTTTTATTACAATGAATTCAGTGCCGGAAAACAACCCTTCATTTCCCATTTAGTACAACGCACGCGTGCGGCACTGATGGCCCGTTGCAACGGCCTTTATAATTTATTTGGGGACACTGACACTACTGTAATGACTGACAGTAGTGTCAATGAGTATTCCAAAATAAATTATAAAGACCGCCGCAACGGGCCACCAGTGCCGCGCTGCCGCCACCCCCAAAATAGTGCCGCCTGGGACAGACCGCCCCCCCCCCAGCTACGCCAGTGAATATCGGTAGACTATAACAAAATTGGCAGAAACCAGCCCTAGCAAACAGTTTGGCCGCACCTCCCCTCCACCCCAGGGAGACCAGCCGAGCAGTTTGCCAGGGCCCGTTTCGGTTCCCAGTCTGGCCCTGCTTCTGAGCTCCGCCACTTTCATCAATGGATTGGAAAGGTGCGGATATAGAGCTTTGCTTCCTATGCTTTCAAGATCAATCAGACATGACTTATGAAGCACAGCTAATCACCTGTGAGGGTATCCAGGCACTGAGGAGCTTGCTGCGGAGGCTCAGTCAAACAGCCAGGTCTTGAGTCCTTTTTTGAATTCCAGTAGCGATGGTGAGATCGGGAGGTGAAGGAGGAGGTTGTTCCAGGACTTGGCCGCAAGGTAGGAGAAGGAACGACCTCTACTGCAGTTTCAACGTATGTGCAGGGTGTGAGAGAGGTGGTGGGTGATGAAGCAAAGCTGTTTGGAGAAGAGCCAACTTCCACACCTGCATGCAAGGATAGCTTTTTGTTCAGCCTTGGGCAGACAGTAGTCCAAGGACCAATTATAGCCTATATTAATACTAAATTTCCCCAGGGTGAGATATTTAACATGTGAGGTAAATACCTCCTATTCCAAATTTTGAACAGGAAAATGAGGCATAACAAGAGGAATCAGTTTTTAACACATTGAATTCTACAGCCCAATGGGCGCCTTGACGCCCAATGGGCTAAGTAGCGCTATATAAATCATTCATTCACATGTATGCCTTTTTACTGAGCCTTTTTTGCCTCAATAAATTTCGCCAGGTTGACCTGCTTCAATTTATCAGGGCTTATTGTCAATTCTGATGTGTGTGTAAACACGTGTATACACGTGTATACACAAGGATTGGAATTTAGCTCTGAACTCATAATGAGGGCCCAAGTCCCTTGAAGAATCTAAATGAATCTGAATCCCCTTTGGCATCCTGTCTGGGAGCAGGGAGTGGCCAGGACTCAGCATGCTAGAAATACCTTTTATTTCCAATTTAGGAGGGAAGCTACCGAATTTTTTCTTTTTGCTAAACGGGGAGTAAGCAAGATGGCGGCCGCGTAGTGGTGGCCGTTTGCAGCGCTGCAGTGAGGGCATGGACTGGCACTAAAACCCTGTTTTTTCTGGCTGCATACTAATAGCCCAAAAGCTTGGTTGATATCGGGAAAGGACCTGATGCTGGTCGCATGTACCTGTCGGCTGTTCTTGCTGGGGGCGCCGAGTTCTGTCAGACAGGCAGAAGTACTCGTCAGATCGTTTCTCTCCCCATGGGTTGTGAGTCGCATGGGCGCTGGTAGGCGGAGCAGACAGAGCAGGCCGGGAGAGAGAAGCAAGAAGCAGAGTTTGCGGAGGGAGGAGCCGAGTGGGGACGCCATAGCAACCAAAAGCAATGACCGGCACGAAAACTGTGGCAGCAGCTAGGATAAAGGCGGAAAATGCGAAGGCAGAACTTGACGGGGGAGAGACACCACGGAAGGGGCGGAGCCGGCAAAGATAAGTAAACAGACCTCAGTGAGGACCCGCCAGGCAACAGCCTCAATTGCCGAAATATTTTCAAGAAGCGGTAAGAAGAGGGGCGCAAGGACAGTGGCGGCTATCAATGCGAGAGAGGGAGCTGACACTCAGGAGGCCACAGGGCAAAGGCAGGGGCTGGAAGCTGATTCTGGCGCTGGTGTAATGCAAGCCCCCCTCCCAGAGAAAGATATTGGTAGTGACCCAGAGATCCCCCCACGCTGGTAACTACCCCTACAAACTCTCGAGCGGCAGATCAGCCTGCGGCTAGCCTAATGGGGCCGGGCTGTGGATTATTAACTGCTAGTGATGAAATGTCGGAAGAGTCAGGGATGAGCAAGTTGGTGCAGGCTGGCTTGGTTATGGTTGCTACTATTGATCAGCAGGCTCCTAACACCTTTATAACAAATAATGGTGACATGACTGTTGCGGGGGAGACTGCAACTCCAGGCTCTTTGGACGCTGGGAGCGGCATAAGTGCTCTAGACTCAGAGAAAGAAAAAGACCCCAGTGAGTGTTTCTTTTCCGTCTCAGAAGGGGCAGAATGGTCAGAAGAGGAGGATGAACGAAGCTCACATATGGGGGATAGCAACTTGGAGTCTGAGAGCGTTCCTGAACAAGAACTCCCGGCGACCGCAATAAGACCTATTACTCCACCAAAAACACATGAGCAGCCCCAACAAGATCTAAGCTGGGATCACTCCTCCTCAATGCCACTCCAGGGCAGTCCTAACTTGGAAATGAAACAACTCCCACTCCTGGAGGTGATCCATCAGGCAATCCTCGCACATAGGGAGGAAACACACCAGGACAGCCGTACATCCCAAGCGGCGATGAGGAAGATGCAGGGCGTGGTCAGGAAACTCTCTAAAGCCTGTGTTAATGTGGGGGACAGAGTCTCAAACCTAGAGGAGAGGGTAGTTACAACGGAAGCGGAGGTGGCCACAGCTACCAGCAAAGTCGAGTCTCAATGCGCCCAAGTTACCAACATCCAATGGAAGTTAGAGGACATGGAGAACAGGCTCAGAAGAAACAATCTTAGGGTGCTGGGAGTACCCAAGGGAGTAGAAGGGATGGATGTTAGAGCCTATGTCATAAAGCTATTCCAGTCTGCCTTTCCAGACTTATCTAGCTGGAATTGGTCTGGAGAAATTCAGAGTGCACATCTTACCCCTTTCAAAATACGCCGCAATGCAAGGGAAGGGAACAAACCAAGAGCAATCTTAATCTTTCTGGGCAATTTCATCCTGAGGCAGGCCATAGCGGAAAGAGCGAGACCAGATGCAAAGAGGTCTAGCAAAGGAATTACATTCTTTGTCCGTCCAGATTACTGCCACACAACGGTTGAGAGGCGCTGGAGGTTGAGGCAGTTGATCAAGTCTTTCCAGCACAAAAAAATGCAAGCCTCCCTCATAAATCTGGCGCAATTGAAGATCATTAATGAAGGGCAGACATAGTATTTCTCATCGGAAGTAAAGGCACAAGAATATCTGGACTCTTTAAGCAGTCAGTGAACTATTCCTTCTGCCCTATAAGGATAGTAAGGGTGGCAAAGTATGGCTTGCTGTTGGAAACTAATGCAATAAGGGGTATCATGTTTTAAAGTAATTTCTATGGAAGTCCTCACTGTTTTCACTTCAAACCATCACATGCACAGACTAAGGTCTGAGTGCTTCACGAGGGAGGGTGCAGAGTTCAGGGGAGTGTAGGGGGCAGAGGTGGGGAAGATGGTTGGAGGGGAGGTGGGGGGCTTGGGGGTAGGGGTTGGGGGGTGCTATGGTGGAGGGGGGAAAATGCAAAAAAGAGAATTCTTGGCACAAACGTAGATCTAATCCGGCATATGAAATGGGACCTATGTATTGAACTCGATGTCATCTTTCAATTTGTGTGGGTTAAAAAGAAGGTAGAACGCAAACCGAAGAATGTCCAAACTTAGGATATATTCTCTGAATATCGGGGACTTAAATGACTGGAAAAAAGGGGGAGACTGGCTGACTTTGTAAAAACCGAACAGACGGATATCTTGTGCCTACAAGAAACGCACTTACCTCGGGGGAAAAAATATTTGTTGAATTTAAGTGGCTATGAGCTTCTGTCTTGCTCCTCTCAGACCTCTACAGTAAGGGGGGTAGCTATTATGGGAAAGGCTGGCCTAGGTGGGGTAAACCGCTCTAGGGCTGATGTTATGCGCAGATGGGCATTGTGCGAGATGAATATAGGCATTACCATCTGCGGGATATATGGTTCAAATCAGGATGATCCAGAGGTTTTCGAAGTTATAGAAAAGGAACTGATTGGGTGGCCTACCCCTATCGTGGTCTGCAGGGACTTGAATATCGCATTGGATTTTGGGGGAAACTCCCTATTCTGGTCGTAAGCCCAGGGTATTCCGTGCTCTCTGCTCCATGATGCAATCACATGGATTAAGGGATATATATTGGGGAATGAGGAACCAGGAAACCCTGGGTACACTTATTTCTCCTGCCCATTCCAGAAGTATACCAAACTAGACTATTTTATGATTTCATCTACAGAGCTCAGGAAGGCAAAGATCCGGAATCTACCGAAAATACTCTCAGATCATAATCCACTAACCCTGATCCTGGACTCCCCAAGGCCAGCTAGGAAGTATAGGCCCTGGTCCTTTGATAGAAAGTTAATAGCAGATAATGCCTACGTGGAACATATCAAGAACTGGTCTCAGGGATATTTTGATGCAAACAGGTTCAACGCGTCAAGAAACATTGTCTGGGATGCTTACAAGGCAGCATTAAGGGGAGAGACCATCAGTTATGCGGCCCAATCTAGGAAAAGAATCCATTCAGAGAGGGAACAGTTAGTGGATCAACTGGTAGGAGCAGAGGAACAACACGGGAGAGACATATCGCAGGGCAAAGAGGGGACAGAAAGTCAAGCAAAAGTTAGCTCCATTAAAGCGGAAATACACAAGCAAATGGCAAAAAAGGCAGCCTCTGAATACCAAGCACAGAGAGGCAGGCTCTATGAGACAGGTGAACAGGCGGGAAGGGCGCTCACACTTCGCACCAGACAGGTTTCATCTAAAAATGTGATAACCCGTATTTTAGAGCAGGGCCAGGAATATGTTGAACCCCAGGATATTCTGAATGTGTTTAAAAACTATTATCAGGTCCTCTATCAGGAGGAGTCAACCCTATAGATTCCACGGGGAGAGCTGGGGGAGGAAGGAACTAAACTGGACCAGGGGGGAGGGAAACTTTGGAAAAGAATAGCACTATGAATGAATTATTGGGAGCTGTACAAGAGCTGGCACTAGGCAAGGCGGCAGGGCCAGATGGTATACCCTTAGAATTATGCAAAAAGGTGTCAGACGAGATAGCCCCATTGCTTCTTGATATATTTAATGGCATAATAAATACCGGCAAAATACCTGAATCTTGGAAAGACACAAATATAGTGGTATTCCATAAGAAAGGGAAGCCAAAAGAAAATCCCAGCTCCTATAGGCCCATCTCCCTTATAAACACGGATAATAAAATGTATGCAAAAATCCTGGCAAATCGATTGGGAAGGATCATTGGGAGTCTGGTCTCACCCTGGCAGCATGGTTTCATCCCATGTAGGGGTACTATGGATCCTACAAGATGAGCAATAACCCTGTTTGATATCCATGCTGCTGGGGATGGGGGGATGGCAATGATCCTCCTCGATGCAGAGAAAGCTTTCGATCGTGTCAGGTGGAATTATCTCTGGGGAGTACTGGAGGGAAGAGGGTTTGATCCAAGAATTCGAACTGCTATTCAAGCGATGTACTCTGATCCAGTCGTTAAGATTCAAATGATGGGTGAAAGTTTGGATAAGATCTGTATAACAAGGGGGACACGGCAGAGGTGTCCCTGCTCACCCATTTTTTTTGCACTTTACATATATCCTTTGATGCAGCGGAAACTGGGCAATCTAATAATAATAAAACCGGTGATTACAAAGGGCTTCGAAACCAAAATTTTGGCATATACTGATGATTTGGCAGTTATCACCGTAGAACCTGACGCAGCTCTGCGTGCCTTGGTTGACATCACTAAGTCATTTGGGAGGTACTCAGGTTATCGGCTAAATGAGGAGAAAACCCAAGTGATCTGTTCCCAGAATATAGCCAAATCGGATTCGAGATTGGTTCATTCAGCTGTATATCTAGGGGTAACGATCAACGTGGCTCCTGAACATATCATCAGAGACAACTTCACCCCAATACTGAAATCAATGGAGGGAGAATTAAACAGAATGGACATATTAAATTTGTCAATAGTAGGGCTTGCCAACGTCCTGAAAATGACAATGTTTCCAAAAATGTTATATATGTTTCGGGCTATTCCCTTCCTAATAGACGAAAAACTCATTAAATCAATAGAAGCCATATTTATGAATTTTTTATGGCAATATGGAAAGGTTAGACGTTCTCTAAAAATGTATGTCACTGCCACAGGAAAAGGGAGGTTTGGGGATCCCCAATATAAGGTATTATCATTGGGCTTGCTTATTAACCCAAATGGCAGTCCTATTTGACCCCGCCGTGAATGAACCAAATGCTTCCCACAGAAATGAAAATTCCCCTTCAATATATGAATTAATATTAGGGAGGGAGGCAATTGGGGTATTATTAAGAAGGACAGAGCGATGATACTTTAAGAAAATGAGACACAAGACAATAGAAAGCATTTGGGGGTTTGGAGGGCAGTGCAGAAATTATTGGGAATTCCAAAGATTAATTACCATACACCCCTGTGGAAATCGGGTCTATTCCCAAACCTGTGTAACGATGGTATGTGGAAACACTGGGAACAACAGGGTATCCTGACAGTGGGAGATATTATGGACGGGGAAGAGGTTAGAACCTTAAAAAAATCTTCAACAGAGACACCTCCTGCTTGGAAACCAATGCCCACATGCATCAAACTCCCGTTTTGTGATTCCAAATTTGCGATTTTTACCGAATCGCAAATAAGGAATCGCAAAACAGGATGCATTATTGAAAGTGCATAATATTTGCGATTCAGTAAAAATCACATTTTTTACCGAATCGCAAATATTATGCGAATTCCAATTTGCGATTTCGCAATTCCCATTGATTCCTATGGGCCAAAAGGCCCATAGGAATCAATGGAAATTGCGAATTCGCAAATTGGAATTCGCAAAATGTTGATGCATTCCATGGGTGCAGGGGGGGGGTCCAAAGGACCCCCCCTGCACCCCTGAAATGTATTTTAAAATGGATGTTTCACACACACATGTCCTAAGGACATGTGTGTCTGTAACATGACAGTGTTTAAAATGCTAATTTGAGCATTTTCAAATTTTTTCGCAAATTACCACGAGGTTCAACCTTGTGGTAATTTGCACTTGCAATCTTTAAATTCGCAATTTTTTTAAGAATGATGCATTGCATTTAAGGAATCGCAAAATTGCGATTCCTTAAATGCAATCGCATTTTAGAAAATCGCAAAATTAGCGATTTTCAACAAAAACAAATGCTGCATCTCAAAAAGCATTTTTGGAATCGCAAACGGCTGATTTTAAGGAATCGCACCGTTTGCGACTCCAAAAATGCTTGATGCATGTGGGCACAAGAAATTAAGTTTGTTCAAGTCACCCAGACAATAAAATCCAAAAGGCCACTTATCAATTCAGGGAAAAGGTGTAGTATATTAGATTATCTGATAAGAGGAGGACGTAGGATCAAAGTCATCTACAAAATTTTAATGGATGAAATCCAGGATGACATGGAAAAAAATGAGGTCTCATGGGCCACAAAACTGGAAGACCCGGATGTAGATCTGGACGAAGCTTTACAGCTGGATACATTTTTTTTACGTTCCTCCAATATAAAAGCGCAACATTTTAAAACACTCTTAAATTTATATTATACACCCTCTAAGCTGTTTGAATGGGGGAAGAGGGAGGATAACAGGTGTCCCAGATGTTTGGAGGGCCCAGCTGATCTACTGCACATGTTTCATCAGTGTGAAAAACTTGATTAAAAGTGAGATCTGGGCATTCTGGGAGGGGCTGCTAGACATCAAGATAAGTCTATCCCCAACAATGATGATTTTAGGTTATGAAAGTAAGCTGGCCCTTAAGGCAGAGACGGAAGCTTTGGTTTTTATATCAGTGGCAGTCCTTCACATCCTTATCTCAGCGGCTTGGAAAGATACGGTTGCACCGTCTTTCCAGATGTGGATGACCAGATTTTTAGGCATACATAATTTAGAGGCCGCTTTATACGAGCTTAAGGGCAGAAAAGCACAGGAGATGGGTTTAAAGATCTGGGCACCCTTGGATAAATAGAGGGCCGTGAGGCTGTAGCAATAAATAACACATTGTAGAAATTCATAGTAATGCATATAATGGTTTTTACTCTTCTCTGATCATTGTATAATTTGCAAATGTATGATTATGTATATATGGTGTTTCTCTCTTCTATGGCTGCAAGCGATTTTTCTGGTTTTAATGTCGGATAATATCTATTTTTTGTACTATGAAGGTTTTTTTCTGTGCCAATTAATTCTCAATAAAAAAAATTTAAAAGGGAGGGAAGCTACCATCAACTGATAGATAGTTGGATAGTCAGACATATCCAACAGAAGAAAATTAAAGAGCACTCAGCCACAGGGCATCCCTGCCTTAGGCCTCTACATTTCCCAGTCCGTGCTTGGTTGCCAGAGCGACCAGGCCGGGTAGATCTTTAGCCACAACCAATCAGCGAACAACAGAATACTTCTCTTGCTTCATGCTTGAAAATGGATCACTGAAATAATATCGAGGGACAAAATATCGACTTGCAAAAATATCGTGGACAAAATATCGACAGTCAAAATATCGAGTTTGTATCTACAAACAGGTATGTACAAAAATATTGAGTACAAAATATCGTTTACAATAATATAGTTGTAAAAAATATCGACTTTATTAAAAACAGTGTTAAATTAAATTAATATTCAAATTTAAATACTAAAATATACTTAAAAATACTTAAATTAACTTATAATAATTAAATAATAAATGAAAATAATAAAAATAATTTTTTACAATCTTATTTGTTAAAACATATATATATAGTAACATACTATAATTAAATAAGATACTATTATATTACCGTACGATACCAGAAGTGTAAAAAATACTATTCCCACTCCAAAGAGTGGAAGCGTAGGGAAAGCGTTGGATAGCGTAGGGGTTAAAATTACTATTCCCACTCCAGTGGGTGCAACAGTAGGGAAAACTGACCCTGAACCCAAAAAATACCCCTTTACCCAAGAACTGAAAACTGACCCTGAACCCTAAAAATACCCCTTTACCCAAAAACCCAAAACTGACCCTGAACCCTAAAAATACCCCTTTACCCAAAAACTGAAAACTGACCCTGAACCCAAAAAATACCCCTTTACCCAAGAACTGAAAACTGACCCTGAACCCTAAAAATACCCCTTTACCCAAAAACTGAAAACTGACCCTGAACCCTAAAAATACCCCTTTAGTCAAAAACTGAAAACTGACCCTGAACCCTAAAAATACCCCTTTACCCAAAAACTGAAATCTGACCCTGAACCCTAAAAATACCCCTTTACCCAAAAACTGAAAACTGACCCTGAACCCTAAAAATACCCTTTTACCCAAAAACTGAAAACTGACCCTGAACCCTAAAAATACCCCTTTACCCAAAAACTGAGTATGAGTATGAGTATTAAAATTTTATATAGCGCGCAGTTACCCTGGGGCATCCCAGCGCTTATCCAGACACCAACAGATGAAACCGTCAATGAGGCACACTTACACAGGAAACAGATATGTTTTCAGACATTTGCGAAAACGCAGAGTGCAGGTCTCAGCGCGCAGTTTTAAAGGTAGAGAGTTCCAAAGCGTCGCTATGTTAACCGAGAATCTTCTCCCGCCGGTGCGTGCCCTCTTTACTCTGGGGACTAGGAGGAGATGTTTATGGTCGGAACGCAGCGTTCTGTTCGCTTTGTAAGGCACAGCTAGATTTTTCAAAATAGGGGGTCCTGTTCCCTGAAGAATTTTGTGTGCTGTACAAAGTGCCTTAAATTTTACTCTTTCTCGCACTGGAAGCCAGTGCAGTGCCTTTAGAGCGGGTCTGGCTGACTCAGTTCTGGGCGTACCCATAAGCAGTCTGGCCGCCGCATTTTGTATCTGCTGTAGTTTGTTAAAAGTGGATTCAGGGGCACCCAAAAAGAGGGCATTACTGTAATCGAGTCGTGATGTTATCAGCCCCTGAATCAGCAACTTCCTAGATGGAAATGGAAGGAGGGGGAAGATTTTACGTGCTGAACGTAGCAGGGCAAAACAGACTCCTGCCGTTTTTTTTGCTTGGGTCCTGAACGAGAGATCTTGTTCCATCCAGACCCCCAAGCTCTTAATCTCCTCTTTCAAGCTGGGGAAGTCACCCATACAGCTCGGCCAGCTGGTCAGTGGGAGAGGGAGGACTTTATTTCCTAGCATCATTATCTCAGTCTTAGAGCCATTCAGCTTGAGAGCTGAGTCGTCCATCCAGGTGTGAACTTCCGAGAGGCATGAGTGCAGCAGGTCGGGGTTCTCTACCAGTTGTGACAAGGCGACCACTAGCTGAGTATCATCAGCATAGCTGATGATCTTGATGTTATAGGGGGCCACCACATCCTCCAGGGGGGCCATATATACGTTGAACAACGTTGGGCTAAGGGAAGAGCCCTGTGGCACTCCCCACTGGAGGGGGATAGATGAAGTCCGGTTGCTGCCTTCCCAAACCTGATATGAGCGCCCGTCAAGAAATGACCTAAGCCACTTCAAGGCGGCCCCTGCCACGCCTACTTCTGACAGCCGCTGAATCAACACCTGATGATTGACGGTGTCGAACGCCGCACTAAGGTCCAGGAGGATCACTGCCACTGATCCTCCTGAATCCATAATGCGTCTGGCTTCTTCCACGACTGCCAGAAGGGCAGTGTCAGTACCCTGGCCTGGACGAAATCCGGTCTGCGAATCTCGGAGCCGGCCATTCGACTCCAAGAAGTCTGACAGTTGATAATTTGCTAGTTTCTCCGCGATTTTACCAAGGCATGGCAATAGAGATATGGGCCTAAAATTTGCCAGCTCAGCTGTATCCAAGTTAGGCTTTTTTAATAGAGCCTTGACCACGGCTGTCTTCCAGCTCGGTGGCACCGACCCCTGGGAAAAAGAAGCGTTCATCAAGTCAGTGATAGGAGTCACGATGGAAGATGCTACTTGCTTTAAAAATTTCATAGGGACCGGATCCATAGGGGAGCCACTTTTTATAGACCTAAGAACTTTCAGTACTTCGGACTCTGAAACTGGGCCGAAAGTATCTAGAAAGCTAGATAGCTCTCTGTGCTGGGTTAAGGAATTCTTTACATGGATCTGCTGAGGTCGTATAGTTTGAGGGAGGGAGCTGAGTATTTTTTCTATTTTTGTATGAAAGAAGCTTGCCAGCTCCTTACATTTCTGTTTGTCATAGGTAATCACAGGTTCAGGAACTTTAAGAAGTTCTTGCACCACTTTGAAAGTTTCCCTAGAAGAGTTAGAGGCCGATCTTATGCGCTCCTCAAAAAATTGGGTTTTTGCAAGCCGAAGGGCGGCTTTGTAGCCCCTCATGGCTACACGATATTCCTCTCGCCTGTATGCCTCTAAATTCTTTCTCCAAACCCTCTCCAACTTTTTGCATCCTTTCTTAAGCAAGCGCAGCTCAGCAGTGTACCATGGAGCAGAACCGACTCTTTTCGCCCTCTTTTGGACTCTCTTATTAGGGATAGTGGCATCCAATGAGGCAGACAACCAATGATTCAAATTTGCATCTCCTTTAATAGGATCTGACTCGGGCGCGGGGAGCGAGTCCACCAGTTTGAGGGTCCAGTCATTGATCGATAGTCTAGACCAAGCTCTATCCACCAGGAAGTCCTGGTGGGCCGATGGATGAGATACCTCGATTTGCCATTCAGCCGAGACCAAGAAGTGGTCAGACCATGGGAGAGGGTATGCTGGCCTAGCCATAAGGCTGGGAATATTAGAAAACATTGGATCCAATAAGTGGCCCTTATCATGAGTGGCTCCAGCATTAATTAAAGGCAACTCACATGCTTTCAAGTCACCTTGAAGGTCTCGGGCTGTTGAATCTGAGATGTCGTTGAAATGGAGATTAAGATCGCCCAACACAATAAAATTGATACAATACAATGAAAACTGACCCTGAACCCTAAAAATACCCCTTTACCCAAAAACTGAAAACTGACCCAGAACCCTAAAAATATCCCTTTACCCAAAAACCCAAAACTGACCCTGAACCCTAAAAATACTCCTTTACCCAAAATTGCTTAATATTATTTAATTACCATTTAATTATTAATTAACAATAACAATAAAGTAAATATATTAGCACATTAGCTGTAATTAATTTGATTTAATAATTAATATTATTTTTCCCAATTAATTAATTGACAATAACTAAAAATTATATATATAAATAATTTACTCTAATTAATGTAATTAACTAATTAATATTATTTAATTACCAATTAATTACTAATTAAAAATATGTACAAAATTATATTAATTAATTAACTAATTAATATGAATTAATTACCAATTAATTATTAATTAAAAATATTTACAAACATATATTAATTAATGAATTATTATTAAATTACTCCCCACCCTTATCCCCTATTAACCCAACATCCCGCTCCTAAACATTAACTACAATTTATATTACTATTAATAATTTTATTTTTTAACCTTTTTTCTACATATTATCGATTTTTTTGAGTCAATATTTTTGTACTCAATATTTTTTTATCATTATTTTATTCGATATTTTGACCAACGATATTTTTGTTATCGATATTTTATTGTTGTCGATATTTTTAACTCGATATTTTGTCCATTCGATATTTTGGAGTCGATATTTTGTCTGTGCACCCTTGAAAATACCTGGAATTTGAATTTGAATGGACCTATGTCTCAATATCCTAGGTCCAAATATCCTTCGTCTCTTTTCCGAATCATAGCCTTGTTGACGTCCTTAATGGGTATCCGGGGGCACCTGCTACCCTGGCTCGCTATTTATTAGTGTCTCTTGCATTGTCTTTGCTACCTTTAGAGTTATAGGGACTTAAAGGTAGTGGGAAGGCAATACAATTTAATAGGGCTGTTCACTGTCTATATTATTCCTCGAAGTGCCATTTCCTTACTATTCATCAGCAAATAGGAGGCTAGTGAGGAGCTGAGGTTGAGGCAAGTGGTCTACTTTTTGATGTTATGGGGGAGGCAAATGTCTTCTTAATGCTATAGTAGACAAAATGCAATATTTACCGACTGCTATATTTTCTGTTTTACAGCCTCATTGAAAGTAATGAGGAAACCCTGTTTTCGGTTTTGCAGCAATTACCGTACATATGCAATTTTTCCAGGAGACATTTTACCAGGAAACCCCTTACAACATTAGCAATACTGTTTTTATCCTCATTCTGAGAAACAAAATACAGAAAAGGGTGGGAATACCTATCTGTTTATTCACTATTTAAGTGTTTCGTCAACTATCGCAGTGAATGCTTTATATGACCATTACCATGAATGAGTTCTGAGAAATGCTATATAACACCATAAAACATATTTTCACCAATAGGGAAGTTAAATTTGTTCATGCAAAATCCATATGAGTGCAGTGCAGGGTCAATGCAAGGTACAACTTACATTTCTTACTTCCACCAGCTGAACATCCAGGACAAATTCTTCATCTTATTCCTAACAAGTGCAAGGCTCTAATGGACGTGACAGATAGAGCAATGCTATTTACGCCGGCATCCCTGGCAATCAGCGTCGACTGTGGCACAGGGTCCAAATCTCTGCTGTGAGCCTCATACTTGGGTTGACTAAGACTGACCAAAGATTTACCATTACGCAGGCAGGAATGCTTGCTTTACAGAAAGGATCACATGTGCATCACAGAAAGGCTCAGGGCAAGCTTCCTCCACTCACGCAGCACGGGTAAAGGGGCAGCAGACAGCACAGTCACCAGTCAGTACGGTCAGTAAGGTCAGTACGGTCATTGTCTTTCAGCCATCAGGCAGCGTATAGCTCCTCACTCATTTTCCAGCTCCTCGAACCCCAGCATCATCCACTCCCCTGCCTTATCTGCCTCAACCACTCTCACATCACCCATGTCAATTCTCCCTGATGCTCTTCCCTCTCCCCTATTGATAAAAATGTTGTCATTCTATTTACATCACATAAGAACCTGCCATGTTATATTTATTTTTATGGTGGGCAAATCACCCAAGAGGGTATAGTGATGCAACTTGGAGCCACTTATGTCCACTTCAACTACAGATGCAAAATTCCAGCCCTTACTCTTATCTGGCACGTCCAGGAGTAACACCTCGGGATGAGTAGACACGGCCATTCTAGGAGCCTACCAACAGGACTCCCGGAGTACACCATCTCATCCTGGACAAAGTCATCAGCATCGCCTCCAGAGACCGTCTAGCCTGCCCCATCAATCACCCACTTCGTCCATTAGGCATCCCTCAGGATGGCTCTTTGCCAAGCATCGTGATCACTACAAATTGTGCTTGTAACATAATTCATCATCTACATTTCTACTGACCAACCCATTTACAGCCTGTTATTCTGTGTTTAACCACTAAAATGTTGTAGAACCTCATCGAGAGGGCAAACTAATCTCAATAAATACAAATTTAGGGCAATATTTATGTAGGGGTTGCGCCACTTTTGCTCCACGCACCATAGTGCATACATGTCCAACTCTAAAATGCTATTTATGAAGCAACTCAAGGCCACTTTGCATGGCCCGAGTGGCTTGATAAATCCAGAATAACACAAAGACACGCAAATCGTTGCGTTGCTTTACTCTGCCCCAGGGAGGCGTTCCATGGACGCTTTGTGCGTGTTCCCAGAGTTATCATTATTGGTAGACCTGGGAATGCCCCAAATTGCTACGCCTTTCCAGGGGAGGCGTAAAAAGGAGAAACATCTTTATTTCTACTCGTTATTTCCTCTTTCGGTATGGGCTCCATTCTACAGCACACATAGAGTGAAAAATGCATGAGGAGATTGTTTTTGTGCAGGAAGGTGCCCCTTATTGCACAAATACAGTCCTGCATGGAACACAGGCACTGCACTCAGTAGCCCATTGTGTGCCAGTGCTGGGAAAAGGCTGGATCGCACCATATTGTGATAAATTATGTGCATTCCTGCCCTTTCACTGTAACATAGCGCTGCGTTGCTAGGTGACGTGCAGTGAAGCGTTACTTTTTGATAAATACTTTTCACCTCTTGCATTGGAATTTTTTACCATTGTTAGGACTGCTTCCCCTGTTCCAGTCTTGCCAGCCTTGGAATAATGGGGCATATTACCAACAACTAGCGATAATTATCGCTATGTTGGTTTAGCGGCGATATTTTTATCGCAGAGCTGCGGCGATTTTTATCGCTTAGGAACCTTGCTATTATCAAGGTTTATCTCCTAAGCGATAAAAATCAGCCGAAATGCATGAATATCGCTGAAAAGTCAGCGATATTCATGCATTACCGAGCTAATGCTCTTAGCCATGTTATCCACCTACCATTGGATAACATGGCTAAGAACTGCTCAGGGGCAGGTGTTAGCTTTTGGAGATATTCGCGCTTAGCACGAATATCTCCAAAAGTTGGTAATAGGAGATAGCGATGTTAGCGACTGTTTCCAGTCGCTAACATCTTGGCACGCCCACTTTACATGTCATTAGTGATAAATATCACTGACCTGCAAAGCGGGGCCCAAGATGGTCTCTATCTCCTACTAGCTGTCGCTAACTGGTGTTAGCGACAGCTAGGTAATAGGGAGATAATTTTATCTCCGCTTTCTTGGCTTTTAAAGCCAAAAAAGCGGAGATAAACCCCCTTGATAATATGCCTCAATGTCCCTTGAGTAGGTCTCTGGGATGAATGGGATGAAGGTGGGGCAATAAAGATGTGGGCGAGACCTTTGGGAAAGAGGGACATAGGGGAGCATCAAGACTGTCTGAGCCTGTGTACAGCCGGACTGACCCTTCCCAAAAACATAAATATAGGGCACCTGAAGCTACTGCCCATGTTTATGGAGTTTGCAAAAAAACAGATAAAATTCCATGCATGAGTTGGAAACCTACTCTGTATAAGGGTTTGAGAGAGAGAGAGAGATAGAGAGGGAGAGAGAGATGTTACCAGAGGACACACTTAAGCATCATGTGAGTTGGCAGGCTTTACCCCTGAGCCAAGGCCGGACTGGGCATCTGGTGTTTCCCCGGGAGGTAGAAAGGGTGGTGGGCCGGTTTCGTTACTGGGGCACGTTTTTGTAGCAGTGCAGCAATTTTGAAAGCACAGAGTTTCTTGTACATCCAGTAGTTTCTAGGCAACAATAAAAGTGTTAAGATAACACTGGTAATTAATGTACATGCTGGAGGGACATCTCGTTTTACCTAGTGGCAGATTTGACTCATCTAAGTAGGCAGAGGGTTAATATTCCCAATGCAAAGGACATGTACCATGCAGATCAAAGAGCAGTATTTTATGTGCATAGCTTAGTGGGTAACTTATTTTGTCACAGAGACTCTTTTGTTACTGTGCAGTTCATAAGTTACAATCATAATCTAGCACAGTGAGCTATGAAGTGTCATCAAAGAGCTGCATGCAAACTCAATGATACAGGTTCAAACGTTTTTTCCCTGAATTTTTCATTATCCTGATGTTGCTGAAAAAAAGGATTTGTTTGGGTAGAAATACATTCTTTTTAGCAAATTCAACCTTAAACAGTGTGCTACATTCTCAATCCTAAATGTGTACTTCTCCAGATCAAGCACTCTTAAGAATGCATACAGTATGGATGACATGAATCCTATATCTTGTAGTCCCCTTTGTCTTATGTAACATTTTCTATACACTGATTTACATATGTATGATTCATTGTTCCTGCATTTGTGTGTGATGCAAAGAGCTACGACACCCTACACTGGAATAAGAGGCACCATTAAACAAATTAAATACATGTGGGAGAGGGGCTATGGAGAGATGAGGAGCACTTTTGGAGGTCGGTAGTGAATCAATAAAGAGCCCCAACAAAGATTGTTGAATCCTAGTGCACGGTAAGGTCATCATTTACTATGCTTTAAAAGCTAATACAAATGAATATATAATGAAAAATGTGTTCTAGAATACACTGTTTATTCCCAAATATTCGTGGGGTGGAACTCCACAAACCCTCTTTGTAGTGTCGGCTTACTGGCTGCACTCACTATGCGGTGGAATAACAAAGAAGGAGAGTAAGGGATTGTTTTCACCAAGTGTGAATGGAGATTACTCCTGTTCCCCTGGGTAAGGTTTATAATTAACAAAAGAAGCAGTATCACCATAGAGAATCATAGATTCTTAATGGGATGTGTGTTTGAAAAAGGAAAAAATTCATCCTTTTGTAAAAAAAACCCTCACTCACCAACCTAGTGGTGACATGCTTCATCATTGGGGGAAATTATGACCAAGAGTATCTCTGTGCGGTGGTCTGGTCTACATGTTTAGCTGAGACATAACCTTCCCCTGCCCTCCGATGCCTTAAGACACCTAGTAGGAGTCTTTTTTATCTGAAGCTCGCCGATTTTGGCAAGAGCACTCCATAAGCAGACATTTTTGCTTATCTGTCCACAAGGATTTAGGATTGGGTATGCCTTTTAGGGGGTGTAGACCGTCCATTTCCTTGCACTTTGGTCCTGAAGAAAACCTGGTAATTACCACACATAGGTTGAAACATGTAGACCAGACCACCGCACAGAGATACTCTTGGTCATAATTTCCCTCAAAGTATCTCCACACTCTTTTTAACATTGTCCAGTTGCTTACGAATAAAAATTATTTTTCCATTAAGCTAAACCAGGACAATTTTTAACATTCCTTTTTTGCACCTAACACTCACAAAACCAGCTCCACTGTACTCCAGGTGTCGTAGCACACCCTGATGGCACTCGGTCATCAGGGTGGACCCCAATGATGAAGCATGTCACCACTAGGTTGATGAGTGAGGGTTTTTTTACAAAAGGATGAATTTTTTCCTTTTTCAAACACACATCCCATTAAAGATCTATGATTCTCTATGGTGATACTCCTTCTTTTGTTAATTATTTGCACTCACTATGCACCATACGGAGGCTGGTCTGACAAAAATTGCCAGGGCTGCTTTGGGTATACAGTCTGGCCCTGCCCTAAGTATAATCACCCTGTACAAAGGGTGCATAAAAAAACCTCAACGTTCTGACAACAATGAAGAGCCTTGGGCCTCTAGACTGCCATAGTAGTGAAGACATATTTCTTTAATGGATTCTTTCTGTAAAGGGTTACTGACTGCTTTCCTTTACTACCGTAAAACCACAGCATCAGGGCATGAAACAACTCCTTCAGGATGAGATTGTATTCATCCTACATGAAACAAAAGGCAGAAATCAGGGGTTGCTATGCTACCCAAAAGCAGTGACATAGCAAAGATGTCAAGAGCCCTTATGCAAGTAAGGAAAGTACCCCTTGCCTGGTTTTGTAGTATAAAAACACCTTTATTTGGGTGCAGTGGCCCCCTCAGACGTCTGTCCCACTATGCCACTGCACCTGCTGCACTATTGATAGCTAGGTGCCTACCCAAAAAAGACATGTGCTGCACATACTCCTCCGGGGCTAGCAGACAAGCAAAAGGCTGCGGCTGTGAAGCAGAAGCAGCGGGTAATGTGAGGGAGGGCTGCCCCAGGGGCTGTAGGGTGTTGATAGAAATGTATTTATTAATTCATTCATTCATTTCTTCGTTTTGTTAAGTGGTCCCTTATGGTGTGAGCAAATTGATGTGTTAGTGAAAAAGGCTCATGTAATAAAGAACTTTACAATGACACGTGCAACAAAAACTGGTGTGAAGCAATTTTACAACAAGGTGTTCTACTTTACAAAAGAGTGGCTGCTCTTCTCCCAGGGGAGCATGGGGAAGGCAAGAATGTTTTTTTAGGATGAGCAGGGAGAGTGCGAGCACAAAAATAGATGTTGGTGAGGCATGCTACCCTTTTGAGTAGAAATTTTGAGGACTGTGTGACTACAGGGGCATGCTCCCCCACCCGAGTGGTAGGACCATTATCCAAACAGGTGGACAGTGATCCTACACTAAGGCAAGTCAATCTGCTCACCTTGCATGCAATTATAGAGTTGAATTCCACATATACATGTAATTAGAAGTGAATGTATGTACCACTGGGGAAATCAATACCATTATATCCTGAAGAAAGCCCTGGATCAGATACTCTGTACAATAGGCGCTGAAACATGTTGCCAGTCATTTTAGGGTCATAGGACCATTAAATCCTAAGAACACCATTAAGATCATTTTTAACCTATACCCACCCAGACCACCAATAAAGAGATACCTAGGTCTGTCTAAGGCAGTTTTACTCTTTTTGTAGGTTTTCCGGTAATAACAATATAAAAAGAGCTCTCTGGAATATGGTTGAGCGCATCCTGAGTTGTAGGGGTCAGGGTGGACCCGATGAAGAACCATGCCACTGTTGAAACCCGACCCTGTTTCCACATGGGATGGGAGTCACTCTTGATGGGCAAGGGATACCCCATTGTCTGAATTTGTGAAGGTAAGAATCACCTACAGAGCGCAGAAAAGGAGGCTTTAAAGCGATAGCTGTAGTGCTCAGCTGTAGTGGCCTATTTTTTAATATTGTCTAAACTGGAAAGCAGTATACCAACAACTTGCCTTACTCCATACTCCCTTTATTTTCCAACTCGAAAGTAGGCTACGTGTACCTCCCACATCATTCTCCAATGACAAACAGATTATTGCCTCCCTACATTCAGAGGTGTAATGCAGACCCCTACAGACCCTGTAGCAGTGGCCCCCCACCCCAACCCTTCAGAGAGTCCCAATCCTTCAAAGTGTCCCATTAAGTCCAGGTTCAATGAAATTCTGTGAGATATGGGAGACTTAGCCCCTTGTCAATTTCTGCAGGGGTCTCCCTCATTTTGTAGGACGCCACTTCCTAAATTAATTCATTCCTCTTGTTTCTCTCAAACAGCTATGGAGGTTTCAGACAGTGCAGCTGCTTTTGTGCCTGGAGACTTACTGGGCTTTTCACAGACCCTGAGGATATGGGGCCTACCTGGTAGTATCCAAGGCGAGAATGCTGGGTATGGGGTCTAAGATGGAAAGTTAAGCCTCCAAAGCCTCCTTGATTCTGCTTGGTAGCTTAGTTGAGCAGTCAAGCTGGTATTGAGAGGAGTGAAGGTTGGCTCAGATACTGTACAGCACTATTATCACACACACAATAAATCTGAATGGCCTGTCAGCAGTATTACTGCAATACTAACAGGTCTAAATTAAACACCTTAAAATAATAAAGTAATACTTGAGAAGATCTGGGATGGTCTCATATTTATAGCTCCAACAAATTTGTAGACATTGCAAATATTTTTGGGGAAAGAGGCTGTATTTCATTGTTTGGGGAATGGTTGGTGGTACACCCATAACCAAAGGTACATCAACGCTACCCTATGAGTGTTCAGCACCGTGAATAGCCACAGAACTGTCCAGAGTGCTGAAATTATTTTAACACCTTAGCAGCTATGGAACGTCCAGCTCCAGTGCTGAACGTCTTACGGCCGACGGCAGCACTCCCGAGGTAGTGGTGCCGTCGGCCGTTGGAATAGGCGCAGCACTTAAGGTGTTAAGAATGTGGAGATTTCGCCTTACTGTGGAAAGAGGACCCAGGTTTCAGCGTCTACGGAGGACTGACAAACTCACCATTGAGCCTCTACATAGACATCCTTTCTGGAATATTTTGCACAGTAACCAAAATTCTGAATCGAAGTTGGATAGAAGTCCTATGCCAGTTTCTAATGGACGCTATCAAACTCTGATCGGTGACATTGAGTTTTAGCATCTCTGGCAGAGGTTTTAAGCATTCTCTGGCAGGGGTGTAGCTATGGTTGGTGGAGCAGTTGTGGTGGCACTGGGGCCCGTAGGGCTAGAGGGCCTAATGGACCCTAATTATTTCTTTATTTTACTTGCCAGGAGGTCTTTTTCTTGCTTGCCATATCGCCCATGGCACCTTGGCTACACTAGTGCTCTCTGTATAATAAACAGTTGGGTCAGAGGTAATTGTAGGCTACCAGGAGTGATAGATGGTGGTGTACCAGTCACAGTGAAAATTCCCCTCCTCGAAACACCTTGAATAGCGGGCTATCCAGAGGATATCCACAGCATATAAACTCCATCTGTGATGTGCTGCAGACAAACCTGGATGTCAGCTTATCACAGTTAGGGACTCCTGGGCATTTGACAATAGATATCTTTGGCCCCATTGGCTTTGATTATACAGAGGCAATGGCTGCAAACTCATGGGGAGTTTACCTTTATGAAGCCAAGGCTTTAACATGTGGTTCATTCCCAAATAGGCAAAGGTAACACAATGGAAGTTGGAGTCCTTGATCAGGATTCCATATACAGATTGCTGCTGGCCTTCAAAAGTTGTCACAGTCAATGTGAATCCTAATGTGGTTCATGCAATCTCTTGAGAGCTGAGACCAATACTGGGGAGGGTGGCTGTAATCACGCCGCACCCTCTAAGGGGTGCAGGGAAGTCTTTGGTCTGATGGAGTTCTCTATTGAAACTAAACTTCATGGGCCCGATTCACAGAACTAACTTAAGACAAAATCCTAAACTTACTACCATTTTGATATTCACAGAAGGCACTTACTCATTTTGGTATTCACAGAAGGCACTTACTCATTTCGGTATTCACAGAAGTTAGGACTCCTAACTTTAGGACTCCTAAATGCCTTCTGTGAATACCGAAAGTCTTAAAATTTGGATTTTTCTCAGTTTAGTAGTAGTAAAGTTAGGACTCCTAACTTTAGGACTCCGAAATGCCTTCTGTAAATACCAAAAGTATTAACATTGGGATTTTGCTCAGTTTAGTAGTAGTAAAGTTCGAAAAACCCTAATTTTAAGACTTTTGGTATTCACAGAAGGCATTTAGGAGTCCTAAAGTTAGGAGTCTTAACTTTACTACTACTAAACTGAGAAAAATCCTTATTTTAAGACTTTCGGTATTCACAGAAGGCATTTAGGAGTCCTAAAGTTAGGAGTCCTAACTTCTGTGATTACCAAAATGAGTAAGTGCCTTCTGTGAATATCAAAATGAGTAAGTGCCTTCTGTCAATACCAAAATGGTAGTAAGTTTAGGATTTTATCTTAAGTCAGTTCTGTGAATCGGGCCACCAGTGAGAAAGTGGCAGACAGCAGCATAATCCAGGGCAGAGCTTTAGTCCTTTCCCTGCCTTGAGGATACAAGGAGCATGCATATTCTGCCCAGAAAGCACTAACAGCCCCTGCATGTTCAGTTCAGTTTAGTTCTTCCCGTTGTTGGAGTGGGGTCTAGCTTACATCATGTTTTTGCAGCAGTTGGCGAACCTGAATACTGCCAAACCTATCAACCAAGGGTTTAAGCATCTTTTTAGGCTTGCTCGTACCCTGGAGAAGATAGATATGGATTCAGAGTTACATTTCAGTTACCCTTGGAGGAGGTATCTCTTACATTGAAGAAAAAGGTCTGCTCTGCTTCAAATAAGTGAAATTTAGCCTCAAACAACATGCATACCTGCGCTGTTCCCAGTGGTTAAAAAGTAAAAATATAAGTGCCATAGCTCCTGCCATAAGGCCACTGTAACTTTAACCACCAATTGCCCCTCCCAGTGATGCCAATGACAGTACCAACACAACTACTGACCATCGTTCCTCTCCTACATCTTTGACGTTGGACTTTTCCAGCCCCCCTCCCCAAGTTATGAGAATGGTTTCAGCGGCAGCTATTAGTAAATTCTAATGCATATTGAATTGATAAACAACAGTTGTTGTATTCATATCTAAGTTAGATCAACAGCTTCACCATGTGAAAGACTGACGTCAGTGATGGTGTTGATAGTTGAGTGCCAGTGCTGATCACCGGAAACTACTGGCTCAAATTAAGCACTAGCTGTTCCACAAATCCAGGATGTTCTTTTCTTGAAGGCCAATATATCCTGAAACTAGGAATGGTATCCCATGTAGGGAAGAGAGCTGGGGCAGAGTACATGTTAGGCTTGAGCCATAGCCCTTAGGAAACGTACTGAAAATAGGCTTGGACACAGGTAACTTGTTGGACGCATGGGGTCAAATTTGCTATTTTATCATGCAATACAGCCCAGCAACCTAATCTGTGATATATGAAATGGAAAGGGTAGGACAGCACCACATCTACAAATAGAAGTCAAATCTGCTCTCTTACCAAGCTCAAGAGCACTTTCTGGCTGCCTAGCACCACTCACACCCCTTTGCACCTTAGTGTAAAGGTGTCTTGTGAGTCCAGCATAGGGTTTGTACTGGATGGTTACCTTTCCTGTACAAAATACTATTCTTAAAGTTGCTTTTAAGCTTTCCCCACTTTTTATGTGTGCTGTACAGTACAGCACACATGCAGAGTTAGAAGAGTATAGAGAAAAGAAAGTTTTTCTACATCTTTGCACCTACCTCAATGAGGTGTAATTTTAATGTGCAAAGTTTGGCCTTCAAATAGGAGTAGATAGGCCTTTGTGTCAAGAACGATGGGGCACATTTACAAGCCCTTGCACCACCAGAGCGTCACTTTTTGTGACAGTCCAGCAGTGCAATTCACAATATCATATATTTGAGGCTATGCATGGCTCTGAATGACCTCATAAATATTGAGTAAAGAAAGGAAGCGCAAATCGCTGCATTGCCTCCCTCTGCTCTCGGAATGCATTCATGGGCATTACAGGAAATATTTCCACGCAGCGCCCATGGATTTTGACATTTCACCAGATTTCCAAGAGCATGCAAACCTGGGGAGGATCCCAATCCTTAAACCTCATGAGGTGCGTAGTAACGAGGAGAAATAACTTCATTTCTCCTTGTTTTTTCCTCTCTCCATGCAGCACACAGAAAGGGGAAACCACCTCTCAGGGCAGTGTCTGTGCAGGAAGGCACCCCTTCCTGCACAAAAACAATCCTTCTGACAACACAGGCACCATTGCACTATGGTTCAAGGGTGTCTGCGTTGGAGCTAGGCTGCCGAAACGGCGCCAACGCAGGGGGAAAGGACAGGAATGCAATATATTGCATACAAACTGGGCATTCCTGCCCTTTCACTATGGCATAGGACATTGCAGCAAACTGATTTGCTGTGCTGTTCTATGCCAAATACCCATAAATGAGAACCCATGACACAAAAATAGCACAAAGTATGTGTTACTTTAACCAGCTCTCCAATACAATAAAATTTGCTCTGCGAAGTTATTCATATATCAACACTGCATCGATTTGAGTCACTTTGTGTGACTTTGCACCAGTGCTAATTGCTGATACATTTGGCCCAGAGTGTAGAAGTTTAATTGAGCAATGGATAAAGTAATGGCTATGGGGTGTGCCAGTGGACAAGCCCAGATGGGGCAAATCATTGGAAACCCCTGGCAAGAGATGACAGGTGAAATGTTTTCCCACTGCCACAAAGAGCTGTTAAAGCTTCCCTTTTTTGTTTTTCCTTTATTTATTTTTTTACAAATGTTGTAGCTTTGCAAATATTCCAAAGTTGTAGAAAATGTATATTATCCATCGAATCACTTGACTGTGCAACTTAACACACCCTTTCTTTCTAATCCCAGAGATTCGATTCAAGTCAGTGCGCGATACAGCTCTCTTTACAGTCATCTGGCTGGCAAGAATTTAGGATTTAAGTGCAGCTCTTTCCTTCTGTATAGACAACTCCAAACTGGGAATATTTTAAGAAGGGCATTTTAAAGGGTGAAACCAATTAATTTGGGGGTGAGTTCTGAGCTACTAGACGCAAAATACAAAATATGGAGGAAATGGCAAACATGTTTTTCTCACAAGGAACTCTGGAAAAACAAAAATTGAAGAATAGGGCCACTTGCGCAAACAGCAGAGGAGTTTCATTCAAGTGGAGATGTTGTTATGAATTGTGCAGAAACAAGTCTTTATTTACAAGGAAAGTGTCATGCCCTTGCAGGGTGTTGCCCATAACTGGAATATGGGCCAGGGTCCTGGTAGTGGTAAAATACTGAAGTCTCATTTTTAGGTCCGGCCGTAGCCAAGACCTTTTGTATTTACTAAAATTGATTGTGTAATACAATAATGGGATCTTTTGCAGGGCCTCTTCATTCATTGTCATGCTATTGTGTCTTTCACATTTTTCAGCCACCCATAACAGCATACAGCCTGGGGCAGACGTTCAGCCCTCTTCACCCATTGCCAATCTTCACTGTGAGTGACAGAATTCTTCCCTTGCACAAGGAGCACATCCACATACAATGTAGTGCCTTTAGATGAAAAAGGGCTATTATAGTAATGTGTACTTATTTTTTGCATTTAGCCACATTTGTTCAGATTGACGAGAGCCCATGATCTTCCCAAAGTGTTTTTCACAAAATATGACAAAACAAATCAAGTATTGACAAAGCTATAAGACTGGCAGCCGATTTCAGACCTATTGGTTTAGCCAATGCTGGCTTCTAATTAAAATTGAAACAGCCCTTTTTAGGTTTTATTTATTAAATGCTGCTTATGGATCCGATGGGCACTATCTGAGACACACAGCACCTGACCTGTCAACAGGCACAGAAGACTACAGCCACAGCAGAATGTTCTCTTTACAAATTACAATAACATAACAAAGAAGTAAAACCTTGTTTGTGCTACGTGGAAATAATGGATCTCTGCATTCTAATTGGTATTTAACTGCTGTACCATGCTAATTAGACATCCGATATTTTCATTGGCTGCAATGAGAATAAAGATAGATTCTCTCTACAAAGAAACTGTTGTGGAGCTGGGCATTTCCTGCATGTGTATGTATCATTGTATTGCCTAGCCAAGGTAATTCATCAATTTCAATGTGGCCAGCTCGTCATATTTTTGTGACATCATTTGATTAAATGCATGGCACCTTTCATGTCATCGGGGTCATGTCAACATTGGCTACAAAAAAATCCTGAGCAAGGTGGAACAAAGAGATTACAATTGTTGCAAACCACAATTCGCAAACATATAATTCATTTGTAAGCAGGACATGAAAATAAATTGAATGGTCATCATTGTTAAACCTCTTAAAGTTAATGAAGGGTTGGAAGAATGCGTCTTACATTGCATGCGCATGTTTCAGTAAGAGGCAGTCATTAAACAATTCATTGCATTCAGGAGACTGTCCTTTCCATTTTTTTATTTGAAGAGATTACAAAACTTTGTCTGATAATGAAAGTCCAGATCTCAATAGAAAATGCGAAATGTTGCAATATCAAATCTAAGATGAAGGTAGTGACTTTTAATGCTACTAGAGTCTGATTCTAATGAATAGTACAAGAAAGCAGATGACATTCGGAGTACATTATATTGTTGCCCTCATGTACTTCCCCAATCTGTGTACTTCCCCTGTCTCTTTCGCGCCAGTTTGCTTTTCTCCCATCTGCTCCACATTGCTCTTTTTCTCTAGTTTGCTCTCCCCTTTGCCCACTTTACTTCCCCTCTGTGTCCTCTGTTTCCCCCCAAAACATGCTCTCTGTGTTTCTTTCGCTCACATGCTTGCCAATGTTGCTTACACCCTCCATCCATGCCCTCTTGCTGTTTCCACCTCCTATTGATTCTCCCCTGTGTTGCATCCCCATCCAAATTAAAAAAAAACACATTTGCACGTTTTTTTTTCTTTTTAGTTAGTGATCCAACTTGGATCAGTGACAACAAAGGAAAAAAAGTGGCAGCTTCATTTTGTAGGCAAATGCATGGATGTTGTGCATGCCTATAAAATAATGCAGCTGGAAATATCTTATGCTTTTTTAAATTCCCTTGCCATGCTGCACACCACTCGGGATGCTGTGCAGCATGACTACAACTATTGAAAAAGTCCAATGGGTTCAAATGGCGAGAACTATTGCCATTGCCAATGCTTCTTTTTAGGTCTTGCCTACTAGACAGTGCAAGCTGTCTGTTCGCAAAAGAACTATTGTTAACTTACAGCGGGCTTTGAGCCAGCCTATTGCTTACCACAGGTTGGGATTATTGTCACTTTCACTTGCTTGCTTCTAATTCGATGGCTTGACTTGTCCATCTTGTGTCTGACCTTGCCCTGAAGCATAGCTTTTTGACTTGTGTCCTTCCACAGCTCACTCTTAGGGGACTCATTTTTACTTTTTGCTTAAGCACTCCATCAGAGCGCATGTGTTTTCCAGCTGCTGCGTGTGCTTCTTCCCCTGTCCCTCCATGTTGCATTTCCCTCTTGTTGCTTTTCTTCTCCCGATCCAGCTCCTAGTTGTTTCCCATATACTCCAGCTTTATCACAACCTTTGCCTCTCACCAGATCAGGCATCACTGCCTGTTAGAAATGGGGGTCTCTAGATGGCAGAGGTTTGTACCTATGTTCAAATAGGGAACCATGCTGCTAGTCAAGGTAAGGGGGATACACACTTTAGATAACCCTTGCTCACCCCCTGGGTAGCTTGGCACGAGCAGACAGACTTATCCCAAAGGCAATGTGTAAAGTATTTGTACTCGAAACACACAGTAATGTAGTGATAACACCACAAACGAACACCACATAAATTTAGAAAAATGTAATATCTTTATCTAAACTCAACAAGACCAAAACAACAAAAATCCAACATACAAGTATTAAGAATGTGACTTTTAAAGGTTTGAAACAACTTAGTCCATAGAAAACTATAGATGTGTGATTTCTCTCAAAGTACCTGTAGTTGTGACAGAATTCACAAGGCCAAACAGCCGCAAAGATAAGAAGCGTCAGTTCCTGAGACCCTGGGGAGGCGAAGCAACAGTTCTGCTGCATGCAGGAGAACAGATGCTTCGAATCTGGTCTGTAGGGGGAAGTGGCGTGTCGATTCCGAGACGGTTCTGGTCCGCGGGTGATGTGTGAGGAAAACTTGCCGCACAGGTATGATATGTGGATATCTGGGATGCTTTGGTGATCGATTTGGCGGCGTCAAGCAGTTCTGCTTTGGTTTCTTCATCCTCGATCCCTTGATGCATTAGTTCTTGAAGCTGAGACAGGCACTGCGTCAGTTTCGGCAGCAACGCAGTGATGCGTTGGGATTATTCTCACAACATAGTGCTGAGTCAGGAAAACAGCAGCAAGAAGAGCAATGCCTCAATTTTCTTGTTGTTGCATTGCTTTTCCAGCTCCCAACAGCAGGAACAATATCCACAGGCCCAGCACAGTCAAAGGCATCCCTTGGCAGGTCAGAACTCCCAGCAATGAAGCTCAGGGGAGCTGAGGGTGAAGTATTTGTGTCCCTGAGACTTCAGAACAGGAAGCAAGCTCTACTTCAAGACCTTGGAGCTCTTCCTCAAGCAGGGGGACATAGCACACAGCAAATTCCTTGTCCTTTCCTTGGCAGAAACAGCTACTGCAGGCCAACCTCAGACAGCACACAGCAAAGGGACAGTACTCCTCCTCCAGTTTCTCCGTGGCAAAGGTTCCTCTTAAGTCCAGAAGTAGTCACAATTTCAGGGGTTTTAGGTCTAATACATATACCCCAAAATGTATTTGTTCTCTTTGTGCAAGGGTGTCTGAGCCTAGGCCAAACCAGTTCTGTCCTCACTGGTGCAGTATGACCACAGGGGGGAAACAGCATTGTGCAAGGGAGACTAGCCCTATTCAGGTGTAAAACAATCTACTCACACTACTCTAAATTCAGCCAAGCCCCATTCAGCTCAGCTCTGAGTCACCCAGGAAGGTCCCGGCACACCTCACCCACCCCAGCAGTGGCGGTCTACAGTGAATGCACATCCCCAGCCCCTGTCACTCCAAAGCCAGGCAGTCGATACACAAACAGGCAGAGTCACACAGAATGGTTCAACAAGAAAATGCCTACTTTCTAAAAGTGGCATATTTAAACACACAATTTAAAAAGCATCTTTACTAAAATATGTGTTATTAAATTCTGAGATCAGAGAGCCTAAACTGTATTTCTCTAATATGTCCAAATGGGAATTTATGCTTGGAAGATTTTACAAAGCATTTCCCATTCTAGTATTTCAATAGCGAAAAACAAAATTCGTAGTATTTCACTATCAGGACATGTCATACAACCCAGCACATGTCCTACCTTTCACATACATTGCACCATGCCCAGGGGGGCTCCTTGGGTCTACCAATGGGGTGCCTTACATATAAGAAAAGGAAAGGTTAGGGCCTGACAAGTGGGTGCACTTGCCAAGTTGGCATGGCAGTTAACAAATGCACACAGACACTGCAGGGGCAGGTCTGAGTTACCTTTTCAGAGCTACTCATGTGTGTGGCACAATCAGTGCTGCAGGCCCACTAGTAGCATTTGATTTACAGGCCAAGGCACACTTCTGTGCACTTTACTAGGGGCTTACCAGTAAATCAAATCATGGAGAACCAATTGTAACAACAATTTGCACAGGGAGCACTTGCACTTTGACACTGATCAGCAGTGGCAAAGTGCCAAAGCAATATAAGCCATCAAAACGAAATCCAGCACAGCATCAAAAATACAGGGGGTAGAGGCAACAAGTCAGGGGAACCACACCAAAGATGCCACGTCTGAAAACTGCCTTTCTTAAAGTCCATAAACTCTGAACCCGTAATTAGATCTGCTGGGCTCACTCAGTCTTTCTTATAACCCTGCTCCTGGAATACTGTTCCTTATACAAAATATTTTGGCTGCCCTCTGATGTTTATTGTGAAGGCAAGTGAAACTCTTTTAAATAGGTTGGGTACAGAGCTTCACTTCGCTCTTTATTGAACTCTCACCCTCTTTAACTGTACAGCATGAGTAGCAGGACCCTATTGCACAAACATGAAAGCCAGTGCATATTTTCATGCACCTTTTCTTGGTGCACAACTTGTACGAACAGGGCACATTTGTGTACTGTGTATTTTGTAGTGACTGTCGATGTCAGGACAGATGGAAGGACTGTTGGCCCTGTGGTAGCAAGGTCAGCCTGTGGCATCGATCACATTAGAGAATAGCTGGTTAATACAGAAGTGACCTTTTTGACATGCCTTCTGTGTCAGGATTTGCTCCTTATGCTCTTGTGCCCACCATCAGGATGCATATCTGTGGAGTTTCCACTCTTCTAATAAGCTTCTGGACTGATTTCTTGGCTCTTTCTATTTAGAAATCCCCATGCATTCCCGATCCACATTGGGTTTGGTAGAAGCTAGTCTGCTCTTGCTAAAAACTCCATTACCTAAATGTCCATGCTCACTGCTTTGTCTCCAGTCCTGCAGGCCAAGGATGGGTGGAGGAATTTAGCACACCTGTGGCTGGCAGGCACTAGCCTGCTCAACCTCATGCATGTGATCACAGTGAGCAGCTTTAAACTCCAGTTCCCCTGAACCCAGACTAGGTCATTTAAGCAGTGTTCCTGTTTAGTGGCCCCCTTGTTTTCTGAGCATTTGCTATTCTTGTCTCCAGAGTTCCTGGGCTATAGTTAATTCTTGTTCCCTATTCCTGAGCTGAAGCTAATTCTTTTGTTACTGAACTAGCGCTGCCTGCAGTGCTACTTTGATTCGAGAGCGTAGCTCTACCTTGTTCCTTGAACTAGCACTGCCTGCAGTGCTACCTTGAGTCACTGATTTCTGACCCAGCACTATATTACTGTACTGTTGTACTCTCTTGGCTCCTGCATTCAACCTTTTCCCTGGACCGGCTTTCTTTCCCTCCCCTGTGTTCCAGTTTCTAGTTTGCTACTTTCCCATTCCTGCTGTCTTAACTTCTGGTTCCCTTGTGTGGTCTGTTGTACTTGCTTTCTGCCAAGTGTGCCCCTTGTTTTACTTTCTTTCCTGTTAAGCACTTGTCCTTGTTTGCTCCTTGTCCATTGTGGCTGTGTATTTAGTTCTACACCATTGCTGTTAACACCTAGCGTGTTCCTGTTTGATCGCCAGGACCTGAAAGCACAGCTGACAACTTAGGTGGTCTTTCTTGTCCACTCTGAGTTTTGCCTTTGAGTTACTTTGATAACATCACCATAGGGATTGGGTCAACAGACCCTGCCTTTGCAAGTACATTCTATATGTGTGTATTTGCAGTCAGTATCTGTAGCAGCAATTGTGGGTGAGGAACTTTCTGAGCTTCAGTCTTATCGCATGGAGCTCCTGAGTGGTTACCCAACATTTCCTTTATTGTTAATGTTGCTTCATATATGTCTTGCACGTCTATCATGGGTGTTAGTTAGTCTAAATGCCAAATCGCCTCTTGAGTGCCTGTCCTTTATGTGCCTTACATCTCTTGTTCCCTTGTGCAGAGCTTACCCTTTGGATCCCCTTTCTCCTCTGACTCTCTGTGTGATCTTGGGCAGCTCTGTACCCAATATTCTTCCTACTATGTCTACCCTTCTATCAGTTCTTGCTAGAGTTCCTGACATTCTGGGTCAGATGGAACAGGAAGTAAAGTTTTTAGCTGATGTGTCTTGTGATGTCTTGAGATCAACTTCTGGAGCAGTGGGGTCAGCTGTTTTAGCCAGAACGAATCTCTGGATTTTGCGGAGACATAGGTTTGGTAATACTTGCACATAAAAGAGTTGCCAAGATTTAGTCTTACACCTTCTCTCCTACTCTTCTACAAGTGCACCTCTATAGGTAAAGATATGGGGGAACTGGCAGCGACAATATTTATGGGCCCTACTGCCAGGTTTTATCTTTACACTGTTATGAAATATATCCTGAGTAGTTGAAGCCAAGTATCTCACTATCTTTTTCTTCAGATCCCAGTAACCCAGAGAGTTAGAGAATATTTGAATTGGGGGTTGGATTCTTGGAATCTGTTAAAAGGGGCCCTCTGTATCATCTCTCTCCAGCTATCGCCATGATAGATGCCAGCAACAGAGCAGCCAGAAAAATAAAATACCCCCCAGGTTTGACTTATAAATAGTAATAAATGCATAAGTAAAGCGAGTGACATTCCTATGAAGTGCCAGAGGAATTGGTGCAAAATTACAAATCTTACAGAAAGATTTTAAAGGAATTTGGCTAAAATCCATGCATTTACAAGTACTGACTTATTTCTCGCATTCCTCCTTTCCATCTTCTTTCTTTCTCTTATGCTTTTTTCCTTCCTTTTTTCCATCATCTTTCGTTTGTTTTTATGCATATTTCATTCTTTCTTTCCATTATTTTCTTTTGTCTATTCTTATCTCATTCCATCTGAACTTTTTTTAGTTTTCAATCCTTCCCAATATCCCTTTATTCTTATCATGCTGATGTTGTTCCTGCACACCTTTCTTTGTGTCTTTTTTTCATTCCTTCTATTAATTACTTATTTTATCTCTTCTTCCCTTCAGTTGCTAATGCCTTTGGCTCGCATTGCTTTTTTATTTTGATATATTTTTCTGCTTTCCTTCTTTCCCGCCTTTCATTTCTTACTTATATCATTGTTTCTTCCTTTTCTTCTTTCCAATCTTCCTTTTTTTATTTTTTGCCTTTCTCCTTTCTATTTCTTCTTTTATATATGTTTCCTTATTTCATGTGTACTTTTGTACTCTCTTATCTGTATGCTTGTTTCCTTCCTTATTTCATTATTTGCATTTTACTTTCTTTTCTTTCTGCTGTCACTTCATTTGCGTCTACCTTATGTTTTTTGTCATTTTAATCTTTTTCTTTCTCTCTGTCACCCTTTCTCCTTCTGACTTACGTTGGCCTGTGAGCCCGAGTTAAAAGTTAAGAAAGGTCATGAAATAATTGAATCTGCATCTGTATCACCCCGCTTATGCTGGTATGGCGGGTGGTTGATACACCACTGGGTGCCAGCTCAACAGTTTGGGGGTGTCGCTGGGATTTCATCGAGTTTTGGGGCTTTGGTCTCAGACTCTTAGATATTTCAATTGAAGGCATTGCTCAAGTGGGTTTTTCCCACTTGCTTCATTGCAGTTACAAATACAAGTTAGATTAGAAACTAAAAATAAAAAAATGTGCAAAAGCGTTTTTTTAAGGGGTGCGGGTAAGCAATACAGGGCAGAAGCAACAGGGGGTGAAACCGACAACATGATTGTTATGTCCTACATCAGCAATGGCAAGACCTTTTGTCCTTTCCAAGTTTTCAGATCAGATTTTTCCATGGTCAGCCCTGAATGTGATTTCAGTTTCGGCAGTCCATATTCAGGGAATCTGCAACACCACTCTGTACACCCTGAACAGGGCGACTCTGGCTTCCCAGGAGTTTTGTCTGCATCCTCTGGTGTTTTTTCTGATATGCCAGAAATTGTGTCGGCCATCTGTTGATCTGCTTGCCTCTACTCTCCATGCTAAAGTGTAGAGGTTTTGTTGAAGAGAGAGAGGAAGGAGCCTGTGGTGTGGATGCTCTATTCTGCCAGTGGCCTCAGGGCCTGCTTTATGCTTTCTCTTTTTTCTCTTAGTCTTTTTGACAGGAGCAAGGCGAGAGAAGGCTTTGGGGGTTTTGATAGCTCCAGAATGGCCCCACTCATTTTGGTTTCCTAATCTGGTAGCAATGATAGTCTTTCAGGAACTTCTGTTCCCCTCATCTCCTTCTCCACTGGCTTTCCAATTTGACACCAGGAACCCCTATCAAAGCTCAGACTAGCAGTCTGAGATTGAAAAGTTAGGGTTGAAGAATAAAGCTTGCATGTTGTATTTTCTGGCCACATTTCATTACTAGAGCATTCACTTTAAAATCTTGTGCCAGACATTATGGATCTTTTAGCAAGTGGTGTGCCTCAGCCTATTTCGATCAGAAACTAGTGGGTTTCGTCCTCATCTTCTCTTCCTGCAGTATGGGTCTCAGCTGGTCTTAAGGTGTCGACATTGAAGATTCAATGGCCAGTGGTTACAGCCTTTTGGGGTCCTTGAGGAAACCTTTCAGATGAGGTAGGTTTGGTACAACATTTCAGGAGTTTTTTTAACATCTGCCCTATGGCTGCTCTTGTTTTTCCTGCTTTGGATAATTTGCTGGCTTTGAAGGCCCTGAAAGAACCGGAATTTTCAGCCTCTGAAATCAGTAAATGTTACGATCCTGAAACGAAAAGTGTTTTCCTACTCACAATTTCTTCGGCTGGCAGGCTGAGGGAGATAGGTTCTCTTTCATGTAGGCATCCATTTTGTAAGATGTTTCATGATAGAGTTATTCTTCAACCAGGTCCTTTTTTTGAGCCCAAGGCTCAAAGCAGGAGGTGACGTTGGCTGCATTTATTCCATTTAAAAGCTCCCCAACCTCGATGTCAGAAGAGCAATCTTTATTCATTTGGAGTGAGTTTCTTCCTTTAGGATTTCAGATTCCAATTTGTCGATTTTGGACTAAATAGGAGTGGAGGGGGGACCTTTGGTTTCTTCCTTCACTCGATGGATCAGATCTTTAGGGGGTCATTAGGATGGTGGGCGGACTTTGTCTGACGGCCATTCTTTCGTGAAACTGGACCGCCCGCCATTGGTGCGGGTGTCCCGTTGGTGGCATTTGGATGCGCCCGCCACACTGGTGAGTGCATCCTGCATTCTTGTCATTGTGGCGGGCGGTGCTCTCAGTACCGCCCACCGCAATGCCAAGAAGGCATGTCATTCACTTCCATGCACAACGTGGCAGGCACCGTGCAGTGCCTGCCATGTTGTGCATGGAACTGCAGGCGTGTACCATAGGTACCCCCCATGTGCACCCCCCACCCCCCCAATCCCTGGGGGCCAGCTAGGTGCCCCCAATGTCGAAAACCGCCTGCCTTTCCGTGGCGGCATTGCCGCCACTGAAAGGCAACACCCCGCCTGCATACTAATATGGATGGCGGTGTCTACCTGACACCGCCACCATATAAACTGCTTTTCCGCTCAGTAGGCAATCGGGCAGATTGCCTACTGGCACAAAACCGGCGAACGGTCTTCCCATCCGCCAGGGTAATGTAGTGGGGGGGCAATTCTTATGCGGACTGTCGTTTTTTGCGGACGGACTGCCACCGCCATACGGGCGGTGGTGATCCGCCCGATATCTTAATGAACCACTTAATCTCCTTAGCCGACAGAGTAGGGGGCCAGCCATCTCCTCTTTGGAGCCACAAAAAGGCAGGCGGGTTTCGCCATTGAGGGCCCATTGATTCTGGGGGGGCACATGGGGGGTACATTGGGCACCACCATGCAGTTCCATGCACAACATGGCAGGCACCGAGCGGTGCCTGCCATGTTGTGCATGGAAGTGCATGACCTGCCTTCTTGGCATTGCGGCAGGCGGTGCTGAGAGCACCGCCCGCCGCAATGTCAATAATGTATGATGCGCACCCCAGTGTGGTGGGCGCATCCTACTGCCACCAACGGGACCCCGCACCAATGGTGGGCGGTCCCGTTCCACGAAAGGATGGCGGGCGGACAAAGTCCGCCCGCCATCCTAATGACCCCCTTTGTGTTCAGGGAAGGTTGACTAGAGGGCTGCCAGCTACTTTTTGCAGACGTTCGTGGGGCCTCTCTCCTGGAGATTTGTAGAGTGGTCACCTGGTCTACTCCTTGTACTTTTTAAAAAAACATATAGGATAATATAAGAGCTGAACTCGAAATATGTTTTTGGCTCCAGTGCCCTTTCCTCTATGAATCGAATAGAGGAAGGTTGTATTTTTTGAAATGTAAAATTAAAGGTTTTGTTTTCGGCAAGCACTTTTTGCTGTCCTGGATTTACTTTGGTACACCTCAAAATGTAATGAAGTCAAGCGAGGGAGGGAGAAGGAGGTAATGCTTTGATTACTTACTGGTAATTGCATTCCTATAAGTCCTACTCCCACGCTTTAGTTTATTACTTCTGTCCCTCCCGCTCTGTTTTGTAAGGCCGAATGATTTTGGCTGCATCTTTAGCTTTGTACAAGCAGGGCGCGTGGAGAAGGGAGGGTGCTTTTATTAGTGTTGGTACATGGTGCTTGGTATCTGTACAGGCAGGACCACCTCAAAATGAAATGAATCAAAGCGATGGCGTATGACTCAGAGTAACACAATCACCTGTAAGCAATTGAAGCATTACTGGACATAGATACAACGGTCAAACTGGAGTCATTGGAAGACGTCTGTTCTTTCCCGCTCCCTCCACAACACACTCTGCACCTTGACTCTTTTCCAATAACCCTCCGCCAGTGCTCGGAGGACCTATTTACTACTCTTTAATTAAAAAGTGAGGAGGAAGGAACAGCAATGGGAGGTTACACAGTTCATCATCAAACTACTTTTATTCCGCTTATAAAAAAGAAACCATACAGGCGCAATAAGTATACATCGGAGCCAGCAACACAATGCATTAAAAGAAACCCAAATACGTAGTTAAAATACTCTACTTGAAATCACAAAAAATATAAAATCATGCTTAACATAACTGGCTGAATCACTATTAACGGACAAAGAAAAATACATTATTAATCTCCGTTTAACGACCTCCCTCAATAAACCACTGACAGAAATATAGATATACTCAGTAGCTAGTAGTTGTAAAAACAATAAAGCACGTCTGGCTTGGATGAAATGTAAACCTCTTAGACGTGTAGCAATAAATCTGGTCCTCAAGTGAGCATAAAATCTACAGAACAACATAAAGTGCATAGTTTCTTGTACTGAGGTTAAAACATCTGCAGGGTGCCAAAATCCCCACCTTATGCCCAGGGCCGGACTGGCCGTAGCGGGCACCAGGCATTTTCCTAGTGGCCCGGAAGGGTGAGGGCGTTTTTGGAATGGTGGGGGTTTTTTGATTGTACAAGCTTTATTCGAGATAAATTCTCATAAAAGCAGCATAAAATTGAACATGACAAAAAAATAAAAACATATCATTTGACAAATACAAATTTGTGTAAACATTTGTGCAAGCTCATACAATACCCATATAAAAGATTTACATATATGACACAATAAATTTAGATTTTATAAAACAATCTAAAAACATGATTAACTGGACCATCCCAGAAATCGCCGCCTGATTGCCCAGGCCCACCCCAAATATTTGGCTACCCCAATAACTATCGACTCCTGTGTTGAAGTGCACAACATTCTCAGTGCCACAGCACTATCTCGTGTCCCGAGGTTCTTACATACAGGTGTAAGCCATACCCTCCTGGGTGAAGAATAGGCTTTGCAGGCAAATAGAAAGTGGCCTAGGCTTTCCTCAGCTGTTTCGCATACTGGGCATAACGTGTTGGTCGACCTCTGCCAACCTGCGGTTCGTTTTTTTAGGGGAATAGAACCAGATCTAACCTGAAAGACTAGCTTCCTATCCATTGGGACCATAATAGTATCCCAATAATTTTCTAAAATAGGATAGATTTTAGTCTCCAGGAAGCGACCCGCCATAGAGTCAGACCTAACACCTCTCAACAAATTACTGCCCACCCAGTCCCAGTATTGTAATTTGAGGGCTTCCTTACTAGGGAAGACCTCCCCAAGTGAATTGGTCCAAAGGTTGGAGAACCCAAGGTTAAATAACATGGACCTTAAGTTTTTTAGCCACTTTATCTTGTGGAAGTTATCTTCCTTGATTATCGAAAGGAAACCCTCTGCATATTGCCTCATCTCAGGGGTTGTCCATAGACGTCTCCAATAGAGGACAGGGCGCAATCGCGCTCTATCACTAATGGGACGCCTACCCAACTCCAGAAACAGTGGCAATAGGGGGGTGCTCTGTGGGAGGCCTGTAATCCCTCTGAGAAACTTGTTCTCAGATGTCTGTAAAGTCGAGAGATTGTCCCATGCCCATAACTCTGCACCGTATAAGGTCGCGCCTAAGACCTTGGCGTCATAAACCATAAGAGCAGGTTTGATCGGTTTCGTCTTAGATTTTCGATGTTCCCCCCGCAATGCTCCTGATAGTTGTTGATGTTTTAGGGCCGTTTTTTCCAAGTGATGTGACCAACCAGGGCCCTCTGCTATCTGTACCCCTAAATATACAAACTCTTTAACAGTCTCTAGCTTGCTATTATTCAGGGTTACCTTAGGATAAGTTTTACGGCGTGGGGAGAAGGCCATTAGCTTCGTCTTCCCCACATTTACTTCTAGGCCGTGCTCTTTGCAGAAAGCATCAAATATATTTAATGCACGTTGTAGCCCCACAGGGGTTTTTGACATGATCAGGGTGTCATCAGCGAACATCAGGATCGGGACCCTGACGTCCGCTAACGATGGAGCATCTACGCTTGCTACCAACATTCGCTCAACAATCCCATTAATAAATAATGAGAATAGTAAGGGTGCCATGGCACAGCCTTGTCGGACCCCCCTTTCCACCGGGAAGTCCGGAGTTGACTCGCCATTCCCACCCCACTGTACTCTTGCAAAATTAGATTCATGCAGACGCATGATCAGGGTGAGCAGTTCAGCAGGAATCCCCAGTTTTTGCAGGACTAGCCATAACTTGAACCTGGGGACCAAGTCAAACGCCGCCCGTAGGTCGACAAATGCGACATACAGGCAGCCCCTACCAAGTAAGACCGTCTTCCACCGCAGTATAGTAAAGCGGAAGACCTGGTCAATGGTGCTGGTCGCTCGCCTGAATCCTGCCTGGAATGGCGAGAGAGCGTTGTTGTCATCCACCCAGTCCATAAGTTGATTAGTAACCATTCTCCCCATTACCTTTTGCACGGTTGCTATCAAACTTATGGGCCTGTAGTTGGCGAGGAGTGAACGATCTCCCTTTTTATAAATGGGAATAATAATTGCTCCTTTCCATAACTCGGGAACCACCCCCCCCTTGGCTAGGGCATTTCCTAACAGAAAAATATATTTCACCCACCTCTTCATGTCATGTTTGAAAATATCCGGGGGGATCCCGTCTAACCCTGGTGCTCTCCCGCATTTTACCGAACTAATAGCATTCTCAACTTCTTTGTGGGTGAACAAATTGTCAGCTGCAAAGACTGGCAGTATGCCCTCCCCTACCCCGGGTTGCATAACTTCAGCATATTGTGGTCTGAAGTACTCAACCCAGGCTTCTTCGGCTACGTTGTTATCGGGTCTTGCGGGGCTACCTCCTCTACCCCACTTGATGATTTTCCAAAAGAGCCTGGAATCCTTGCTACTAGAAGCCCCTTTTAACTCAGCCCAGTGATCTTCGTCCCATTTCCTCTTTGCCCGAAAAATGGCTAATTTATACGCTTTCCTTGCCACTCTGATTGCAACATTGTCCCTATTTCTAATAGCTTGGCCCAATTCCAATCGTGCGGATCTACACTGGCAATTGTACCATCTACCAACATCCGGGTTTTTCCTCCCTTTATTGGTCTTAGTCAGAAAACATGGTTTTAGGAGGGAAAATAGCTTATTATGGATATCAGTGATGTCCCTAGCCCCTGGAGTTGTGGAATCTACCACCTCCATGGCAGAAATTGCATTATCCACCACAAGGTTAATGTAGGTCATTGTTTCATCGTTTGCCAGTAACCTTGGCCATTTTAGCCTACGTCCATCATTAGACATAACTGGGATCTGGTCATTCCTTAAATGCGAGTTCTCAGGTACAACATCCCACCACCTATGGGTCACACAAAGGGGGTTGTGATCACTTTCAATTCTAGGATTAATTGCCATATCAATTACCCCCTGCCACAGCTGGAGACTACATATTACGTAATTGATTCTGCTCCTACTGTTACCGTTATCAAAAGTACAACTACCCTCTTTGTCCCCTGGGGTTCTCCCATTCAGGGCTCTTAAACCGTGCTCCATACAAATAGCATTTATTAACAGGATATCCTTTGTCCACCTTGTGATGGGATTTAGAGTTAAAGGTGGTACTCCCCAAAGATTATCCTCCTCCTTCCCTAAGGGGTCATTTGTACAGTCAAGGGGTTCAAAAGTCCTATTAAAATACCCAACTACTATTACCCTGCTATCTTGCGACTTGGTTTCTAAGGCAGCAGACAGCGCCTCTAGAGTAGAAGAGTTAGTTGAGTTACTCCCTCTTGCATAAACATTATACAAGTCCATTAAAACCCCCTTTTCTGATGAGATTCTTAGCAATTGCAGATCGCTAATTCCCAAATCCAGCATTTTAATAGAGATGCCCAAGTTCTGCCTTATCCAGACAGTAAGACCTCCCGTTGGTTGACCTCTTCCACCTTTAGTGGCTGGTATAGAAAAATTTAAATAGCCACAGAGAAAGACGGGGTCACAAGCCCAAGTTTCTTGGAAACAACATACATCGAACCCATTGATGAATTCTACCCAAGATTGGGAGACTAGCTTACTACCCAACCCAGCAATATTCCAAGACAAAAACATACCAGAGCTGAGCTTGATCCCACCGGAATTGCTAGTTTTGGAACATGGTTGGGGAGCCATTAGGTTTTCAACAGTATTGGCGACCTTCACACAACCGATGGCGTTTGCTGTTGGTATGGATAATTCCCCAACACTAGCATTTGTATTTGCTGTCCCATCGCCTCCCGCCACAGTGAAACTCCCATTTCCAGTTTTCTCAACAGTTTTGTTTGTACCCGCAATATCATCATGATCATCACAGCTCCCTTTAGATTCGTTGATACACCCTCCGATACTACTGCACGAATCTTGCACAGTTTGTCAACAACCCCAACTCTGATCCTGCCATCCGACAGGAGGGTTATAATTCATACATGTAGTATGTACCATCTCTGAGGGCCCTCTCCTGGTTTCCATCCCAACTGATGTTCCCCCTTCTGTTGGACCACCCCCGGCAACTACCCAAACAACGGTCCCCCACCAATTTCTAGTTGAGGCCACCCCTGTGGTTCTGGTGCTTGCAAACGTACCCCCTCTGGAAGGGGGAATAGCCGAAAGCCCTACCTCCCTTACTAGTAAGGCTCTACATTGGCTAACCAACAATATGCGGTTAGCCCCTGGGGGGAAACATCATCTGGCAAATGTTATTACGTCCGCGACCAGGGTCCCGTGGTTGGGAAATTGCCCCAAAAAGTTTAAGGGGGACTGCGTGGCAGTGACCCTCTCGAACCAAGACGTTCTCCCAAACATCTTGGCCAATCTTTTCCCCCCTCAACGCAGAAAAGGCACTGTTGTTCCTCTTACTTTGAAGTTTTTCTATGGGGAGCAACAAAATGTCACGTACCCAAGGACTCCAGCGCTGGGGTGGGACAGACCCTGGGATTCCAACCCCAGACAAGGGCAGGTTACAAGGCATAATTCTGTAGCTCAATATCCTTTCCTATCAAGACAAAATTCTTTTGTTGAACCTCTCCAGTTATTTAACCGCTATGCCCCATTGTCCTTCATGGACCAGAATGATTGACTCGCTCCTATAGAAGATATTAACAGTGAGGATTTTTTACCTGTTTCTTTTCCTGCCCCTGTACATTTAGACCTAAAAAATAAAAGCAACAGGATGTGTAGTATCTTGAGCTGGAACATCGCTGGCATTAACTCAAAAATTGGTAACAAGGACTGGCTGGAAATGGTTAGTTCCCACAACATTCTTGTATTCCAGGAGACCTGGGAGACGTCCGACGGTTTTGCTCTAGACGGCTTTTCCCAGTTCTCTGTACCTGCTATTCCTAGCACATCTGGAAGGGCAAAGGGAGGCTTGGCTATATATATTTCCTTAAACGTTCAGGGAAAGCCAAGACAAATTAACTTTAACTCAACAAACATACTAGCAGTTGAATTAACTACTTTTAACTCACAGCCTATCTTATTAGTTAATTTTTATAATTCCCCTGTCAGTCAACTGCTTAACGAGCATTTGGAAACCTTAGAGGTTTTTTTGTCTTCCCACAGCGAAAACAGTGCCCACGGCTTTGACGTGATTCTCATGGGAGACTACAATATCCACCCATGCGACAGGGACTGTCGTGAGGAATATGAAGATTTTCCCCCTTATCTCTGTATTCCGCACTTTGAACACTCACCGCGTGGGGAGGCATTGGAATCCTTTTTAGCAACTTTTAATCTTTATGAATTCTCTAGCAGTATTAGAGACTTGAGGTTACCGACTTTTGTGGGTAACAACTCTGGCACAATAGTAGGTTATATCTTTTTGTCGTCTAGTATTTTGTCTGAGGTCTCAACCTATAAGGTAGAAACCTCAGCTTTTAGTGATCATAACCCAGTAATTTTAGAGATTCTATCCCAGGGAGTTCTTGGAAAGAGAGAAGCTGTAGCCTCATGCGCGACTAATCTAGTTCTGGGAGATCAGAACCGTAGGCTGAAGTGGGATCAAGTCACCCCGATCACTTTTATACAGGATACCCTGTCCAAAGTTGAGGGTGAGGTCGCAATCTGCCTAGATAAAAACAACCCGTCTCCCAGTTTGATAGAGGCTTTTAATACTATCTGCAATCAGATTGATCTGGACCTGACTGTAAGGAATACGGGTCGGACATGTAGAGGTAAAAAATGGTTTAACACAGGTTGTTCAAAGGCCCACTCAATTCTCTTAAAGGCTTTAAAAGCGGAGCCAAGAGATAAAGTACAGATAGCGATGTTAAGGAAAAACTATAACGACGCCATCAAAAAGAGAAAATCAGAGATCAAAGCTGAGGCCTGGAACGATTTGCTCTCGCCCGAAATCCAAAGAGATAGCTCAAAATTTTGGGCGATAATAAATCATCCCTTTTTTGTCGATACAGATAAGCAGAGAGCAGATTGCACCATTCCGGATGACCAATGGGTCACGCACCTCAGCAATATCTACAGTTGCCCTGATAATACCTCAGGCTGTGGATTACAATCCACACAAGCAGTCCCTCCCATTTCTCCTTTTAGTATAGAAGAGGTAAAAAAAGCTATCAGCGACACACACTCTAAAAAGGCCCCAGGCCCTGACGGGGTCCCCGCTGACTTTTTTAAGAGTACCCCTGAATTAAGCGCCAAAATTCTTACCAACATTTTTAATACCACAAGAGATTTTGTGTTTCCTAGTAGCTGGTCGAAGTCCACCATAATACCTATTTTTAAAAAGGGACAAAGAACAGACCCAACCTCTCCTCAGCTTTTGACCTGGTCAACAGGGCAAAGCTGTGGGGGGTCCTTTTGGCCATGGGCTTTGATGCCCCATTAGTGGGATACTTGGCAGAGTTACATAGAGACCTCAAGACGTCTGTCAGAGTGACCAGCGAAGGGAGATGTACCTGTCACTTTGATTCAGGGAGAGGGGTTAGGCAGGGATGCATCCTTGCACCCCTTCTCTTTACACTCTATATAAATGGTCTTGAAGCAGTTTTGGCTGCGTCCCACATGGACATTCCGCGCGCAGGAGAAAAAAAAGATTCCTGTCCTCCTGTACGCGGACGACGCCGTCCTTCTAGCACGCTCTGGAGTGGCACTAAGCAAACTTCTGACAGCTTTTGGGGATTTCATGTCCTCACTGGACATGAAAACTAATGTAGAAAAATCCCACGTAATGATAGTAGGAGCCGCAGGCAGAAAAAAAAAGTCCAAAACTTTCTTTTGCTCAGGGAAGGAGGTCAGGAGAGTTCCATCTTTCCCCTACCTGGGCGTGATCTTTGACGAAAAAGGCAAGTGGGGCCCTCAGCTTTTGGCCAAAAGCAACGCAGTAGCAAGAGCGGCTGCTGGGCTGCTTGGTTTTGCTAAAAAGCTGGGTGCTCGCCCCATGGAGAGCATTATAAAGGTCTACAAATCTAAATGTTTATCGGTTGCCCAATACGGCTCTGCCATTTGGGGGCACACTAATCATGAGCATGATAAAATTCAAAAAGTTGAAAATAAATTCTTGAGAACTCTGCTCTCTGTCCCCCAGTCAATTTCTACTTACATAATACATACAGAGCTCGGCCTGGGCTATATTACCGACACCCTGAAGGCAGCCCCAGTTATTGGTTGGTTAAAAGTGTGGCTCAATCAGGAGCTCACTCTAAACCATCATATTTTTAAAGATTGCTTAGCCTTGGATAATGTTTATAACATTCCTTGGCTAAAATATGTCAAGACGCAGCTAACTCTAGTTGGCCGATCTGAACTTTTTTCCTCCCCACATTTGATAAATCTAGAAGACATAAAGACAGTCAAAAATCTTTTGACTGAGCGTTATGTCCTGGAGAGGGAAGCCACAGAGTTGAACAAATCTACGGTTAGGAAACATTGTACGATAATAACTGTCCCAGGTATGGAACCATATCTCTGTTCGGTACATAAACCATACCATTGTTTCCTCCTAACACGATTTCGCCTTGATTTAATTCCTTATATACTGGGCAATTTTAAAAAGTGGTCTAGACCTGAATATGCTGATCCTTGTGATTGTGACCAATTTTCTATTCAAGACACAACGACTTTATCCTGTTCTGTGGTCATTACAAAGAGTGCAGAAAAAAATTCCTGCTGCCTATACTGTGCAATATGGGTTTTACTCAAGTTAAACCTGCTATGCTATTTCTGCAACTTTTATCCAGTTTAAAAGTGGCATTTCATGTTGCTAGTTTTTTGGTTGCTGGCGCACGTATAAATAAGCATCGCCTCAACGCCAGGAACTGTGTCCTTGATCATTGATTACCATCTATATTTAAATGAACTTTTTAGTTTATGGTACAATTTTATTCTTGTATAATGTGTTTTTAGGGTTTTTTATAAATTTTAAAAATGTTATAAAATCTTTGTAAATTTATACATTTTCCTGTATGTATTACTATGTGTCATGATGAAATGTTACCGTGTATTGCTCGTTCTTCTTTTATGATTTTAATTAATCGAATAAAGAAACTTTGACTGACTGACTGACTGACATACATGTAGTATAGTTTTGGAACTGTGGAGGTGGAGCTGATGTAGGAATAATTGGCAAAGGTAGGGTGGGATGATTTATGGGTTCATTGAGCAGGCTAGTCAATACACTGGTTGGGCGGGGGTAAAAAAAGGTGAGATCGACAATTCCAATACCTCCCTTGTTTGTACCCCATCCCTGTCTAGTTATCCATCCAGCCACCCTTGGATCTTGAAAGTTAACCACAATACAATCCCCTCCCAGACTTTTAGTTGTGGACCCTATCCAATTTATTCTCCTAACCCCTAAGATTAATCCATCGACGTCTCCAGGGAGAGGACGATTCTCCCTTAACCAGTGCATGATCTTGTTTTTAAGCATCTGGAAGGTTTCTCTCTGTCCTACAGATAGAGGTGGAACATTTATGAGAATGGCTACGTAGGGGAAAGAGTCTGGAGTAAGGTTCACTGGGGGTTTCCTATGTGGTGGCTTTATCAAGGGTGGTGGGATCGGTTTGGGAATTGTAAAAACAGGGCGGGGTACAGGTTTGTTTAGTAGTAACTGGTTGTTAGTAGGTTGGGCGGGTGCTGTAGCTTTACCCGCTAAGGAACATACATTAACCCCTAGCCCTGCTACAGGTTTGTTTGACACCAACTGGTTGTTGGTTGGTTGGGTAGGTGCATTAGCTTTACCCACTGTGGAACATACATTAACCCCTGACCCAACTACAGAAGGAGGAACTGGTATTATTGTTGGTTGGAGAACCACAGACTGGACTGGATTCGCAGTATTAGGGAGATTTGGAGCAGAGCCTAGATGTACTAATTCAGTAGGATTGGAGGTTCTGTTTACAGGTGCACTACCTGACTTGGATGGTAATAGGGGATTAGTTTGCGGCCTTTTTCCCTTGTCTTGGGTTGTATGGTTGGTATTGCCCTGGTGCTTGACACTTACGTCCATCCTAGCGTTTGTTTTAATCAATGATTTTGTGGAAAAGAAGTTGTCTAACGTTGCCTGCTCAAGGTGGTCTAGGCGATCTGAGAGCTTAGCAATTCTATCCTCTATCGGGGAAAGAATTGATCTGAGCAGCTTTTCTAGCTCAGGGATCAGGTTTGTAAGCAATGGAATCTTATCATCAGTTGGGGGGCCTGACTCAGAAGCAATATTCTTAGCAGGGACAGGGCTATCCAATAAAACAACATTCCCATTCAATACACTTTCTGTGCTACAACTTGCTTCAATGGCAACCTCTCTAGTACACATTGTTTTATGTAACTTCCTATGCTTTTGTGGGGGTTTCACAACAAATTTAAATTTTCTCGGTACGGTAGTTCTTTTCCTTTTGGAACCGTGCTTGGGTTGAACCAAGGCAGCCTGGGCACCTGGACCAAGAAGCAGCGTAGGGTTAATATCACTCCCACTGGATAAGATCAGTTCAGTAGCATTGTCTTTATCCACAACATTTGTTGGTACCTCAAAGTGCTCGTTTACGACTGGTAGATTTACCGAGGATAAAGGTGTTACCAAGGTGGGATATGTTTGAATAGAGTGCTTGTCCGTAATGTTTTTAAGTAGTTCAATCGATAGTCTGCGCTCAGCGCGCTTCTCAGCCAGTGATATCTCTTTGTCAATGGATAGAGATGAACGATTGAAAAAAAATGTATCCAGTGGACCAATTGCCAATGGGCCAGTCTCAACCGGTGGAGTTGGCGGACTGACACTACTTGTGGAGGCAGACATTGCACTGTTATGCGCCAGCAAAGTACAATAGTTAGATATCACTTACTATGGAGTGCGCTGGTGGACAAATATCAGGGGAATGGCCCAGCCCGGCCTCCTTCGGCCCCTGACGGCCACAGACGGTCCCGCCCTTGTCCCGGGCTTCTCCCGGGACGCTCCCGCGCGCTCAAGCGCAGCGGTGGAGCAAGCGTTGATATGTAGACAGTGTAATTGGAGAAGGGGCGGGGCTTGCAGGGAGAGCGGCCCAGGTGTTCGCTGCCGGGCTATCAGGGACTCCTGGGATATGGAGTCCCTGACCACACTGCTCGCAGCCCTGCAAGTCTTACCAGCGCCCTTGGATACTGCACAAACTCCCCCAAGGTTCCTCTGAGGCCAAACAGCGACGCGGGACCCGCGGAGCGGGTCCGACGAGGAGTTGCTGGGTCCGGTTTTGCAGCAGTGCTGTAATATCGACCCCAGTAACAAAAGCAGCAGCAGTGCTTCTCACTAGCAACCCCCCGACACCCCCCCAGCCCCCTCCCCTGGGGCCGGTCAAACTGACTTACCAGGGTTGGCTTGTGTTCCCAGTCTGGCCCTGCTTATGCCGCCCCCTCGGCACCGCCATAAAACAGTGTACCATGCTTAGCCTAAATCTAGTGAGGAGTTAACAGGCATTTATGCTACAGACACTTACCCAGGAAGACTCCTTATGCAAAGTGGTGTCACAAGAGGCATAAGAACGAGCTGTAGGTTTTCGCAAGCTGCCCCGACTCTCTCACGTTTTTCCTATGAGCATCAAAACTAGGGGGCATATTTATGAACCCCTTTCCGGTGCTTTTGCACAACGCAATGGTGCAATGGTGCCTGCATTGGTGCTAGGCAGCCCATTGTGCACTAGCGTATAGGAAAGGACAGGAATGTGTTGTATTGCCTGAAACAGTGCATTCCTTCCCCTTCCCAGTGATGCAACGCAATAAAGTTACTTTCTGTGCTGCACCACTTTTCTATAAATATGGCCCTAGATTTAGTCAGCTTAATATCTGAGCTAGTACTGCTTTTGGGGGTTATGAAATTAGCCTGGATGCCTAAGAGCACAAAACATCAATTTGACATAAGTCAACCATGAAACTGGTGTACCCCATCCAGATTCAAACAGTACCTTATGATGCCCTTATTGAGGGATGTACTCCGCAACACCCAGAGAGATAACCATCTTAACAAAGGTCGAAGGGGTCGGACGTTGGAGATATAGCTCAGTCCAAACACCTTGTGGGGTTACCTAGTTAAACTCAGCCTTGCATTGGTTTGTCATTGTTTTATCATTTAACCCTTTTATCAGGCCTTGTGCACATTGGGCATGACCAGCCTATTTAAACCCAGGCTAAATAATCTTGATACAATAACTTGGTGGGCTGAGCACACATGACCATTCGGGCTGGACTGTTCCCATGAAGCACAGGGTCAAGACTGATTTGCATATAGCTGGGTCTGAACTGAGGTGGCAAAGTGAGCTAAAGAACGATGATAGATTCAACCCAGATCTGTGACTGGGGTGAGTGTCTGAAAAGTTTCAGCGCTCTGTCCATCAGCTCCTTGTGTTTGCTTTGTTTGCCCTAAGTTGGCAGGGTATGCTCAGATGTGAGACCCTTGCACACTTTGCCACTGGATTAAAGCTAGCCTGGCTGATGAGGGATGTTACTCCGAAACAGGTCGCAGAAGCTTGTTTCTAGTTCAGGGAAGACCTAGCTTGGCAGGCAGTTCAGGCTGGACTGTTCCCATGAGGCACAGGGTCAAGACTGATTTGCATATAGCTAGGTCTGAACTGAGGTGGCAAAATGAGCTAAAGAACGATGATGGATTCAACCCAGATCTGTGACTGGGGGTGAGTGTCTGAAGAGTTTCATTTTCCATCCATCATCTCCTTGTGTTTGCCCTAAGTTGGCAAGGTATGCCCAGACGTGGGTCCCTTGCTCCCTTTGCCACTGGATTCAAGCTAACCTGGCTGATGAGGGGTGTTATCCCGAAACTGGTTCCAGGATGCTTGTTTCTGATTCAGGGAAGACCTGGCTTGGCAGTTCGGGCTGGACCGTTCCCATGAGGCACAGGGTCAAGACTGATTTGCATATAGCTGGGTCTGAACTGAGGTGGCAAAGTGAGCTAAAGAAAGATGATGGATTCAACCCAGATCTGTGATTGGGGATGAGCGTCTGAAAAGTTTCAGTGCTCCGTCCTTCGTCTCCTTGTGTTTGTTTTCAGCACACATGACCAGCAGGTTACAGGTTGGAACCAACCATTTCAACCTTTCTTCCTTCAAAGCTTGGAAAGCCGAACCTCATCAAAGCTTTGCCTCCCAGAGCCTGCTGAGACAGTTCAGAATGTTGTTGCATTGTATTGTGTGTTAGTCTACTCAATATTAGCTCTATATCAGCACACTGACCTTTCTATTCATTTTCAGTCCCAGCGCTGCACACCTTCATGTTCCACGATGACACTCTCATTGCGTTGAGCTGGATGGAAAAGTCGAGAATTCATGAGTTTATTTACTTTAAATTTACTCATGAAAAGAGAAGAGGCTGTAAAATAGGACAGAGATGAGGGGATGGCACTACGGTTGCCAGTTTGCTATCTCTAGATGGTTCTTAGGAAAGGATGTGTTTGAAGTGTCTCTTGCTTTAGCTGTGCTCATTTGTGTTGCAACCTCCTAGACTTACTCTGCCTCCTTTTTGGGAGAGAGGGGTACAGCACAGTACACTGATTACTTGATTCTGTGTGAAATAGGCCACTTTATTGAAACAGGTGCACATCACAAAACATTTCCCTGGGCAGTCTCCTATACAAAACAAAAACTGCACTGTACAAAACATGAACTATTTCCCTACCTCCCACCCCTAATGCCCACCCCATATAACTTACCCCGCATCTACTACCTATTGTACTGCAGTTCTACAGTTTGTAACCTTAATTTTACCCTGCAGCCTATGACTGTCTCAATTAACACCTAACCCCTTAAGTTCATATACATAACCTATAACTTCCTACCTATTCCGGTTGAGGCGTTGTTCACCCCCTACCTTTCAGCGTGGTTTGCTAATGACAAGGCAAATAAAACTTATGTAGAAGCATGCAAAAACTTTTCAGTCCACCACCACCCAGTAAAAGGCCTGCTGGCTGACTTTTTCTACCCCAGCAGCCCACTGTCTCCCTGTACCTATTCAACTTTTTTCGCCAGTACCTCTCTCAATTTTGCAAGTATAAGTTCATAGCAAACCAGGAGAGATGCACCCCATCTCCTCGGAAAAACTCCACACTTTCATATTTGATGTCCACATGCTCTGTTCGCCCAAAGCCCACATCTCTGAAAAAAACTCTCAACTCCATTTACTTTCCTGCGAACCCTGTCATTTTTCACTGGCTTGTTGGCCCCTCTCCAGCTCCATCTAGTAATAAACTCCATCCATATCACAAAGCATCCTGCCCGCTGTCTCTTGATTTCCAATAAATCCCGCTTCATTGCACGCAACAGAACTACTTCCTTCTCTATCAATGGGTTGTTATCCCTGAGGTGAATAACGACAACATCCTGGCATCTCCTGCCGGCCAATATGCAGTTCAATCCACCCAGTAACTCTTTCACTGCCTGCCCCCTTTTCCCCATCATTTAACCGGAAACACGCCACAGATAAAGCCCACGTTTGCTCCATGTCCCCTCTGTGCCACTTGCCTCTCTGTCCATTTTCTGAACGAATGGCCCACTACTCAAATGGAAATGTCCTCAACTGCTGGGCCCAGAACAGAATCTGCAACAGAGAACAGCAATCAATGCTTTAAAACTGGGGCCCCCAACTCAGCCATCAAACCCTTTCAGCCACACATATCTCTGAACTTTGTGCAGAACCACCAATAGCTACAACAACATAACTGGGGCACCTCCCACATGCCTGAAAACCTCCCCGCCTGACACTCCTGATACTGCTCGACACTTGTCGCATAAAAATGCCAGGCAGCGGATAGGTAACTGGTATATTGGCAGAGCGATGCTCCTGCCCTTCGACCTCCAGTCCATCTTAGAGTTACGCAGCCATATTACTAACCTGCCTTCCCATCGAGCAATGTCCTCCCAGCACAACCTCTTCCGTCCACTCCCTCCCAACAATTCTGAGACCTGAAACGCACCAAAAAACATCCAGGACATGAGCGTGGTGAACAGACATGACTCCTTGTCTCCACCACACATTACCGGCAATATGTGTAACACCTTGCTAAAACACATAGATGACTAGAGCTACCGCTTCCATCCCTCATGATGGACTCCAGAGCCCATACTTCGAGCATTTTTTTTGTAGTTTCCCTGCAGGCTGAGCATTTGCCCATGAAGGCAATTCACGCTAGTTTCCGTTTTATAGCCACCTGTGACAATCGCCCTAGTTATTGTTAGTATAAATTGCACCACATCTGCTGTCCTTCTCCACCCCACCGGTCTGCGATGCACCCAGAGTCCAGAAATTTGGACTACGCCATACCATATGCTCTTCTGGTTGACTCAGTCAAGACCTTACAACCAGTAGTAGCATCCTTTGTTTCCTACTGTCCACTGTTGCTCCGGCATGAACGTCTTGTGTCTGTCCGCCTCTGTGGCCAGTCCAAGGAATCTCTCCCACTGTGAATGAGACAAAACCTCTGCAATGTCGTTGTCAACTCATGGTCCATGTCATGCATTAAGCAGTTTGTCATGCTTCAGACATCCAAGCACAAATACCAGCAAACACTTCAACACCTGAACATCCCTGGCTGACTTCCCGATCTGGACCACCTCCATGTTATCTACCTTGAACAACACCCTACAATGTGCCAGTTCTGTGCCTCAAAGATGTGATCACTAGCACCAGTGAGAAGAATTAAAAAGAGCAATCTTCCTGCCCCCTAACTTCCATTCTGCTCGCCATTCCTCCACACACCTCCCCCCTTGCAAATTCAGACCAAACTTCATGCCTCATGCCACAACTGAAAATATCTGTATATCCCAATTTGTTTCCACTGGGCTACACAGTGGAATCTCGTTGAATGAATTCAAAAAGAAATCCCACCTGTGAAGATCTTACTTAACCCCTTCCATGCTGATGACGAACGCCAGCCGTCATGCACTACGGTGCTTGTGTGCTGATGACGGCTGGGGTTCGTCACGGTCCGCCCCTGTTCGTGTTGTTTACAGCACACCAGGGGAATCTCGGCCGCATGGAAGGGTTAACCCTCGCAGGCAAATGAATGTTGTGATGTGACAACGACAAACCCAATAAAGCCATGCACAACCGTCTACAAAAAGTCCTCCCTGCTCGTACCACTCTACAGGCAAAATTTTGATGCCCCAGCAGCACCTTCACCTACCTTACCCTCACCTTTTCTCTCCCCAACATCTCATAGAAAAGGTCCTGTATTATCTTTTTCTTGTCATGCAGTAACCATGCTTGATCTCCTGTGAGTCAATCTCAATCCTTAGAAACTAAAACACCATACTGGGACCCACTGTCTTCTCTGGTCCTAAAGGGACTCTTATGTCACCCATGAGCTTTTGAAAACTTACCAGCAGCTGCTGGAAGTCCGCTCGGCTGAGTTGACTAAGGAAGAAGATATCATCTAAGTAGTGGGTCACCGACTCATGAACCGAGTGCCACGTAAACATCCACTATAGGAAGGAACAGAAACATTTGAATAGTGCACATTATATGGAACATCCCATCGACAGAGCCTTGTCAATGTACCAATACCCCTCAAATTTTATACCTAAAAATTGAAAGTTGGCCGGGTAAATCAGTAACAGCAAGAAGGCTGACTTAACATCACATTTTTTCCATTTCAGACCGTTTTCCTGCCGTATGGACCAGGGACATCACCATGTTCATTGAACAGTAAGACACAGACGCCAATTCCTCCAATATGAAGTCATTTGCCAACCTCCCTTGAGGCCAAAACAAATGCTGTATCAGCCGAAACTGTCCTTTTACTTTCTTAGGCACTATCCCTATTGATGACACAATCAAATTGGCCATTGGCCAGTTCACAAACAGGCCTGCCATTATACCCTCCAGAATTTTGATCTGCAGTTTATCCCTCGGCAACACTTGTGCTCTCAGGCGGACCTCATGGTTTATGATCATCCCTGCTCCTGCCAACCCTCATACCCCAGATGGAAGCCCGAGCAGAAACCATCACTGCATCTTCCTGCCGGTCATAGAATTGCAGTCAAATTTCAAGTCTGTCCAGCTTAACTGGTGTACGAGCCTTTTGCCACCGATCCCTGTGACCTCCCCTCAACTTCTGTTGCCAAATGATTGCTCTGCCTGCTGTGGACTGAGACTATCTGGATAGTGCTACCCTGTTGTCTGACCTTGGTGATTCTCAGCAGATCCGAAGCAGCCTATGAGCACATGCACGCAAGCATTTCGAGCATTCGTGATGACACTTGCAATACTCTTGTATACACAACACTTTGTTATAATCCCAGCAAGCTCCAAAAGTACTTCACTGTCCCTTTGCAGTTGTCCCCACCCCTCCCGGGGTGGGACGTCCCTGAAAGGACAGGTATATGATTGGTAGCCCAATGGCCATAAAAATTGTTTTCCCGAATTTGGCAGGGCCCATTGTGTGTTGCCACAGGTCCGAGTCTATTTCGCCTGACTGCAACTCGGGATCCAGAGCCATCCTGACTCCATACTTGTCCTATAGTGCTCAGGTGTACTCCTCATATATGATCTGAGCTTTGTGAATGACGTCCATGTACTTAAATAGTGCTATATAAAGCTCAGGGAATTTCTCACATTAGATGCTGGCGTATATGAGAAACGCCACAGTCCAGTTCTCTACTCTCAAGGACACCAATGGCCTCTAGGAGAGCTTATGTTCTTCCGCTCTAGACCCCTTCTTGGAGCACCACTCTCTGTGTAACATCTCCACATACTCCCCCTTCCAAATAGTTTCTTTTGTGGCCATCATCAAGTTTGCCCCCAAGTGGTTTGTCAGTCCCATATATGGCAACTCTTTAATTTTCAATTCCTTGCTCTCTGGCCTCCCTATTCCTTCACCTTTTTCCTCTGTTGTTGTCCCTGTATTGTCCACCCCGCCCCCTTTTCTCGTGCTTGGCCTTACTTCCTTAGGCTTAACCTGCACCGCCTAGCGTCTGCTTTTTTACAATCTGTACCAACCACTACATCTATGATGTATTTTCCTTTTCCCAGTTATGCACCCTCACTGCCATTCACTCCCCTGTGTCCACACCAGGAGATACCATCGTAAGATCAGAGCGCGCTTCCCCCTTTGATTCTTACCTGTGATCAAGGTCAGTACCCATTCTGAGGCTTGCTTTTTGTCCAGTTAGCTTCATTTCTCCACCACCATACCCTGTTGTCCATCACCTGCTGTTTGCAACACACCAGACATAGAGACAGTAACATGCTTCCCCAGGCCCATTTTCCACATTTATTCCACCACAAGGGCTCCAACTTCTTGGGAGCTTCCTCATCTATCACATCACTTTCCTCCAGGCTGTCCACATCATAATCCACCTGATTATCTCCCTCAGTGTCCTCTATCTCTGTCCAACTTGGGATAACGGTTACCCTTCTTTGTGTTACCACTGCCTTCCTTTGCTTAGGCGCCTGACGGTCAATGTTCAGGAAAGACATGACAATCCCTCCACACCAATCTGCCAATGTTGCTCATCTAATCTGTTCGCCGCTGAAGCCAGAGGCTGCCCTGAACCTTCCAGCCAGTGGTGCAGACTAGTGTAGGAAGCTGAGTTTCTGTTGCATTAACCCCCCACTTTGATTTCATGTGCCCTGGGTCCCTGCCAATCAGGTTCCCAGGGCCTGTGCTCTTTCCCAAAACTGTACCTTTGTACCCCCAATTGGAACCTCTCTGGCCACATGTAAGTCCCTTGTAAAATGTACCATGGGTATCAAGGGCACTGTGACCAGGGAAGGCCCCCAGGGCAGCAAAACATATTGTGCCACCCTTAGAGGTCTTGTCCCTTAACACACACACACTGCCGTTGCATGCTGCGTGTTTTGATGCAGAAAAAAGTGAGTCAACATGGCACACATTGTGCCATGCCTTCAACCCACTGTCTAACATGCAGAACCCTGAGATCCAGTAATAAGAACCTACTGACAATCCCCAGGATCAGGAGATCGCGCACCGGGGGCAGGCGCTTTTCTTTACAGGCTGCAAAACTTTGGAACAATCTTCCAGACGCTATTCGCTTGGAGGAGAACCACCTCAGGTTTAGAAAAATGCTGAAAACCTTCTTATTCTGCTAAGGTTAATGGAGATGATTGGACCACTTAAGCGCTGGGATGCCTCAGGGTAACCATGCGCTATAGAAATGTGTAATCATCATTATGGTATAGGTAAGACACCCCTCTAGTTGGTTGCACTATACCACTTGTGAAGGTACATTTGCATGAGCACTGTCCCCCTACAGTGTCTAAGTCCATTCTTGGATATTGTAAGTGCAGTAAATCCATAAAAGTATATGGTCCGGGAGTTTGTTATAACAAACTCCACAGCACCATAATGGCTTTACTGAATTTTGGGAAATTTGGTAGCAGACTTCTCAGCATAATAAACCTACACTGATGCCAGTGTGGGAATTATTATACAATGCACTGAGAGAACATCTTAGAGATGCCCCCTGAAAAGAGACCAGACTCTGCTGGGTTCCCTGACTGGTACATACCAGCCTGCCACCACAAGATATGTTTCTGGACCCCTGGGGTGGGAGACTTCGCTCCCTGAGCCCAGAAACAAAGCCTTTCATGGGAAGAGGTGTTCACACCTCCCCCAGGCCAGGAAGAGCCACATGTGGCAGTGGAGCTTCAAGGCCTTGCCGCCTTTGTAAGTGACCCCCAGCCTCTCCTGCTATCAGGAGCAGGCCCCCTTCATGTCACCCCTCCTTTTCGGTGGGAAGACAGGCGTGACAAATTAGCACAGCCCAGTAGGTGTGCCCACCTCTGCCAACCCACCCCTTAGGTGAGGGAGGCTAGGTAAAGCCCACTCTTCAGTGCCCGCCATTTTGCAGGTGGCAGGCACTCTCCAATCAGGATTAGGGATTGTGCCTACTCCCCCACGTGGGATGAGCACACTAAGGGTGTAGTCACGCTAAGGTCAGTATCTTCATTGGTAGGCTATCTGGTTTTAGGTTTAAACCTATAATAACTAATAAAACCCCACCAAAAGGAAATTAGCCATCACCGGTGTAAACATATAAACACTGAAAAATCACCTTTGCAACCACAAACTAGGTGGCATTCATAGTAAGGCAAAGATAAGTGAAAGAGTCATTTTTATTTCTTCATGAAGGAGCCAATACAATGTAAATTTGTTATACAAGGTAGCATCAAGAAAGACTGGGCTAATATTATTCTGCTTGAGTTTTGTTCTTCAGGGATGTCACTAAAACATTGTCTCTTCTTCCTTCTGCTTTTTTTCCGTTTTGTGGTCTTTGGTCTAAAGATGCAGTGTTTAGAAGCATGTATTGGGTCTTATTTAGTTATTTTATAAACTATCGAGAATCTGGAAATATCAAAATACGATTTGAAATGTTGGCTACATTAATTTCACTAATAGGTAACATGGCTTGTTTCATAAGAATCTTTATTAATATGTACCATCACATTTACCCACAGACAGAGAATGGGTGAAATCCTTTGATACATCAGCCCCCCTTTCTAGTGAGTCAGTATTGATTGTAAGTGAATTGCCAAGCACCCCAGTATTTAAACATTCAATGCAAGATGGAGTGACAGGTATATGTGATAAGAATGCTGTCACCAAGCATCTGAGATAGTGGTGAAAACATGGTTTTGGTTTGGTAAACATGGAACGCATTGTCACTTGTAATGCTGCTTCCAAGTTCAGTACAGTTGGAGTGATATTGTTTGTATTTGCAGTAATTCAGCCACGTATATGAGAAAGTTGTATGATGGTCTGTCAAAATGGATACCTGAGCTGAAGTGCTTCCCTGTAAGAGATCCTTGTCACTTGTTAGATGGTATGCTGAAAGCATCTATACAATCTTCAGAGTGAATTAAGAATGCTATTAACTTTGTAGTTCATTCTGGAGCAGTAACAATGTATTTGGACCTCATATACCCTGTGCATGCGCTACCTATACACATGCGCTATCAGTGCAGAAAGCAACCAATAATTAAAATTAAATTAAAATTCCATAAACACTGGAAAAACACTGTTTCTGTTGTTTTTAATGGCACGAAAATGTGTAACCATTGATAACCAGTGTTTTTTAAGGTATTGAAAAAACTGAAAAAACCCCACTAGAATTTACCAAAAATAGAAACTGAAAACAGGAAAGCCTACTCATTGGCTACTGACCTCGAGACCCCTAAAACGCCCCCTAAATACAGTATTTAGGGGGCAGCCCTGAATCAAGAAGACAGATTGCTGCAACCCAAGAAGAAGAAGGACGAAAAAAGACACCCAGCAGAGGAGACTGCAGAAAAGAACAGACTTGGCCCCAGCCCTACCTGCCCCTCTGCAGTTTCCAGAGATCCTGCGCCAAACGTCGGCTTGTCCTGCAGCCAGCAACCTCCAGAACCCCTGGGAGGACTGACTGCCTTCAACAAAGACCAATTCTCCTGTGAAAAGCAGCTCTGTTCAAAAGAATCTCTGAAGCAAGACTATGAGCCTCCTGAGGAGAAAGAAACCCGATGCCTTGAACCACCATTGCACCCGTCGCCTACGGCCCGAGTTTGAGTGGCTCACCAGTCCCAGCGTGGTCCCCCAGTGCTCTTGAGTCCAGGTCCACCATGTGTTGTCCCCTCCAGTACTCCCAGACGTCTCCTGTAGCCTCCGCACGGAGAACCCCCACCTGCAGATGGCCCAGTAAGGTGAAATCAGATCTAAAAAGACACCCCTGCATCCAGTCGCCCTGCGCCCTGAAGAAGAGAACCTGAGGTGAACCTACGTCCCTGAGCCCTCCAACTTGCCTGCTCAGCTGTTGGTTCTTCCCGGAAAACTTCTTGGACCGAGCCTGCAGCCAAATACCAAAACCGGCAATCTACATTCAAAACAACAGGGCACCCTATGCCAAAACAGCAGCCTGCACCCGGCCGCCCCTGTGCCGCTGTGGGTGCAGCTTATGTGCTAACTCGGAGCCCCTTTACCCTGAGCTTAAGTCTAGGAGCTTTGCTCCCACAACATTGTTTCCTGCTCGTGAGCAGCCACCAACCGGAGGCCCCCTATCCCCCATTGGATAACATTGGGCTTCAGCACTCTGCAATCGGCCACCCTAGTGCCGCTGAGGGTGCTTTGAGAGGGCATCCTCGACCCTAGGTGAACCCTGGTTACCAAATACTTACCTGTAAACCAATAACTCCATTTCCTCCCATAGGATTGCATTGGCTGCTTTTCTTTGAAAATTGTTCCAAGTATGGAGCTGGTTTGTATAGAACTATAAGAAACTGCAAATGTACAAAAACTGATTTACTTACATTTTCTCTAGGGAATGTTCCAGTGTGAAATCTAGGCATATCACACTGAGTAGAAAAAGTCATCTATAAAGTAATCTGCAAAGTAATCAAAAGTAATCTAACAGTAATTTCAACTTTATTCAAAGTATTTACAAACCTGTAACAAAGTCATTTTCATTCAGGTTGCTTGTATTGTCCAGCCTGCCTTGAAAAGTACCATTTACACTTACCTGTGCCAGGCTTGCTTTGTCCTAGAAAATAAATATAACTAAATAATATTTTTATAAAAACAAATTGGTCTGAGTTAGTCGCTGAGTGTGAGACATCATTTCTTGCTGAGTATGTACAATAAATGCTTAACACTACGGTCTGATAAAGCCCTACTGCTCGTCCACACAACCACAAATAGAGAGTAAGGTCTTATCTATTTTTACCTCTGCCTACCTTTGGGGTTCCACTGGACTCAGTGCACACTACACCTTACTTTGTTATAGTATATACAGAGCCAGCTTCCCACAACAATGCCAACCCAGACCTTTGGCTTGTTGCTGCTCTTTCCCCCGCTACCTTCTGGCAGACGGCAAGAGGCCCAGCCATCTCTTCCCTCGGTGCTCACGAGTCGCACTGAACCAAGTCTGTCTACCTGCTGCTCCCAGTGACCTGTTTTTAAGCCTCGCAGTAAACTCTGCTCCGCTTGCGACACTTTGTGACATTTTTCCTCTGTCGCTGATCACCAACGGTAAGTTGCCAAGCGCGAGCGAGGAAAATCCAATGCACCACCTCACATTTCTCAATGTGAGACAATCGCGGTAGGTCGCTACCGCTCACATTGAGAAACCTGCCGCTTGCATTGAACAAGCTGCCACTCCAGTAGAACATCTGGAGTGGCAGAAAGAAGCTGCGCCCTCTTGTGCTGCATGTGGTGCAGTTTGCACTGATTTTACAGCACATGACAAACTCACACCGCCACTTGCGGAACTCCGCGGAGCGCAGCAGAGTTTTTTTAATCACCTTTGGTAATGAACAAGACATGACTGGCACATTGGTTCCCTGCGCTTTGGGGGCCCAGTACGATCCCGCATCTGGTACCCACAATGATCTGCCCTACTCTTCCCCAGCTCTCCTCCGCTCACCCCACCATGAACCACCTACCGCCTCCGCTCTTTGTCTCCTGTCCACTTGCCTCCATTGCCTTCGCCCCCACCTTCCTCCCCTTCTGCTCATACTCCCATTTCTCCTGTACGAGCCTGCAAAAATTGAGCTCTCTCCAATGTCTTCCTGGCTCCTGCACTGTGATCTCCTTACCCACCCCGTCCTCTAAGTCACTTCATTATAATAGCACTTCTGTGCTGATGCTGGCCCTCATCTCCAGATCCCCATCCTGCCCTCTTGTGGCTCAGTGCCCCTCGGCCCTGGCTTTTTATGCTGCATGGGGACCTGGCGAGCTACTCCTGACTGCCAGTCCCCTTGAGGCCCACTGATGCAAAACTGAATGTGAAGGCCCTGTGGGCCCCGTCTAACCAACTGTGCTCTGCCAGCAGGTATGCCTGCTCTGAAGCTAACCCCACCCCTTCCTCAAATAGCCCCCGAGCCTTGCCATCGTTTTCTCTCTGCACACCTGCTGCAACAGTCATACTGATCTCTCTTTGTGCAACTCACTTGCAAGCTCCACTCGCATTTGGATTTCAGTGAGCCAGCCTTCCCAGCCTTGGCCCTCCTGCCAACACAGCCCGCTCTCCCTGCTGCATTTCTCGGTGAAACTGAACGTGGTTTGGAGTGGCTGCTCGTGCTCACCTATGCTTTTGCACTTGCCGTGGCCCGGACTGTGCGAGGCAGCAAGCAAGATCATACCATCGCCGCTACACGCTGGGACAACCTCAAGACGGGCGGACCACACGTGCCTACTACTCCACACCCACAACCATGAGGTGGAGGTGACCAGTCTCCCTCAATTAGCGTAAAGCTTGCACCACCTTGCTGCCCATTCTAATGCCAAAATCCACAAAAACTCCCTTACTAAACTCCCTGCTACCAACCACAAGGTAACCTGTTACCAAAATAGTGGCAGGGAGCCCAAATCAGCCCAACTTGCACCCAAGGAGCCCAGAATCCAAGCGACAGTCATCCGGACTGCCCCACCCTCCCAAAATTCCAGAAGGGCAGACCTCCCTTCGGTCGGCTGCTTCCCAAACCTCTATTGTGGCATATTGTGCCCTTCTAGAAGTGTGTTTCAGTTCATTTACTATAGGTTGTTTTTCTTCAGTGCTTAATTTGTAATAGAATGAGAGTCAGGGCCCAAAGCTTTGGTCAAAAGCCCCCATCCACGGCTGTGTAGTCTTCAATCAACCTAATGCTTCTTTAATCCATTACCAGACACCCCTTCCACTTTATCTTACTCTTGCAAGTTCATGCTTTCTCCCTTTGTGATGGGTTTCAGGTGCTTTCTGTCTCCATCTTTTCCCTTTAAAGGGCCGGGCCCATAAGTTCTGGACTTATTCTAAAATCAAAATCCAATGGTTCTTTTTTGCAGCATGGAGGCGTAGAAGAGAGAAAATTCGGTATTATTGCCAATAAAATCAACAAAAATCCTTTGGACACATTGTAACCACAGACAACTACTTATGGTTAGTTAATTAATTACAAAGCCAGAAATAATTGGACATAAAGACACCTCAAGATGACAGTGCAGAAATACATCGGAATCAGCATAAAGCTGAATATGCATATCCAATTGGGACGATGTAACAAAAGCTAAACAAATAAATCAAGAAGCAGAATGCATAGAGTCAAAAACCATGAGTACAGGTGTTTGTAGACTGGCATCTCTGAAAGTGCCAAATCATAATTCGAGAAATAATACTCGTAATGACCCTTTCATAAATCATGCTAAGGAGCAAACTACATGTAATACCATATGTCAAGGGGATGTGGTGATACCTAATACCTTATGCCACAAATAGTACCCCAAGGGCCCCTGGGGTACTATTTGTGGCATAATATTTAGTACAGAAGGAAGTATCCCCACCAGGAGTATCCTCTCCACCCTTGAGGCTCGGGAGGATGTCCCCTTCTCTAGGTAGCTATAGTCTATGGATACCTAATACCTTCCTCAAGTGAAGCAGGCAATTGCAAACACATAACATTCTCTCACATCCATAGTATTCGATGGGCAGTTTCTTCAACCACAACTTCCCCGATGACTACCAACCAATGCCAGCACGGCGTTACACCAAACAGCCTATTGCAGCGCAGCACACTCTGATATCACCTTCACTCCTCACCATCTTTCACAATTTCTCTGTGCTCATTCATTCACACAATTCTCTTAACTCCATAATTGTCTGCCATCTAAAGGAGATAGGTTTCAATCCTCCAAGAGCATTCACAGAAAGTGACCCTCAACATGCGCTGGCCACCTGAATCCGTATAGCTCACCTCTGTGCACAAGGTTTACGAAACGATTACCATACATCGCATTCACACATAGTTCCCTGTCTTAGGTGGAACTGCCAATGATGTCTCACTACAACTCCTCAAATCTGCGGTCAATCAAGCTCGGTGTCTTCTGCATCCTTAAATATCCTGGGATCTTAGGCCACTTCAGGACCTGAAACATCTCAATATACGGACGACGCCCGGCCCAAAGCCACATTCACTCGGCTCTCATGCCAACTCCACAAGACCTCACACAATCAATTAATTCCCGCAATCTAGCACACCCTGTTGATACTCACTCCTCCACTCACCAGACATCAGATTCTGTCAATCTCTGCCGGATTCCGTCGCCTTCCGTTCTCGGTCATTGGGATCAATTTTGGAACTTTGGGGTTCTAGGTTCTACTTCATGTGCTAACCATCCTACTCTGCTACCAATTGGAAACTCCAGGCCCATAAGTACTTGACTTATAATAAAATCCAAATCTGCTGGTTCTTTTTAGCAGCATGGAAGTGTAGAGGGGAGAACATTTTTTATTATGGCCAATCAAATCAACAAAAAAATCCTTTGGACACATAGCGACCAAAGTAAGGTTCGTTAATTTATTACAAAGCCAGAAATAATTGGACATAAAGGCACCTCTAGATGAGAGTGTAGCAATAAATCGGAATTAGCATAAAGCCAAATCTGTGTATCCAATTGAGATGATGTAACATAAGCAAAACCATTAATTCAAGAAACAGAATGCAGAGGATCAAAAAGCATGAGTCAAAGTTTCCCTGCATCAAGGGTTGATGGGTAAAAGGCATTAATCTATACCTACACTAACACTAAGATGACATCCCTACTTAAGCATCGTCAGAAAAAAGGAATAAAAGGTGTTAGCCTGTGGAGTCTTCCTAAGAAGTCTCCCCACAGTCAATGGGCCATGTAGCATGAAGTTATTGAGAAAGAGCGTGTTCTAAGATGCTCTCTCTCCGAAGGCAGAAGAAGTAGTGGGCACTTTCCCTACTCCCAACATCACATTATTTCAGGTATCTTTCACAAGAGTCTTTGGGGGCATGCCATCTGCTCTGGGTACAATCCCAAAGGTAGTTTTCCATGGGATAATGGTGTTCTTGTTTTGCAGCAGTTTGTCCTTGGTTCCCAGGCCTTCTCCTGTGTGAAGCACAACAGCCTTCCTTTATCAACTCAAGTTTACGATGTATCTTCTTCTCTCCTTGCCTGACTAATAAAACAAAGACATTATTCTAGCTAACAAGAGCACTTCTTTCACCTGCAACACAAAAAGTGAGAAAGAACAAGTTCCATAGCACATGTGAAATTCAGCTATAATTCTAAAGTGAGAGTTTCCAGGGAAATGCATTTCAGGCCTACAAGAAAGCAGCATGTGAGCTTTACAAATTTGCATAAGAAAATAAGGCACATTCAATTGATACATTTACCCACATGTAAAGCAACACTATTAATAAACATTTCTAGTACATGAATAAACATCACTTTGACAACACGAATTCTTCACGTTGTGTTTTCTGCCAGTTACATTCACTTTTTACATTAATTCTCCACGTTACTTTTGAAAGACCTAAGCACATCACGTTTCAAGTTAATGCATTTTACAATTCTAATACGTCATGCTAATACGACTAAAGCTTATATGCAGGTGAGCTCTACACATGTGATTATAAAGCACCCCTACGAGAAAATGCGATTCCTCTACATCACCCTTTGTGTGTTTTTCTCTCTTTTGTTCGTGGGAAATGTCGAATCAGGAATAAATAAGTTCCAGTCCACAAAAATGAGTGCCAGTGGCCTCCACCGGTAGCCACTGGCTCAAATAAAGCAGAGTTTTCTGCTATTTCTCAGTAAGCCTTCCGCACTTCAGCCGTCATGCGCGGCAAAGATAACATACCTTTTGTACTGGTGCAAAAATGAAGCTCTGCTTGTTTGAACCATTTTTTTATGCGAGCGAAATAAATAGTGAATAGAAGGTTTTACTGTGGGGTGTGGATTTTATTGATGAAGCAGGTGCAGTGGCACTGGGGGCCAGAACCCTGAGGAGTCCACTGAACCATAAATATTACTGTATTCATAATTCAAACAGCAGCAAGGGTACCCATTTCCTTCCTTGAACTAGGGCCCATGACACACTGGTTATGCTACAGGTTTGCTCCAATAAAACATATATATTTGCACTGGGCAAATCATGGAACAAAGTGCATTTACACATTTCTACGTTTATGTAAAAATAAATCCCAAAAATATGCTAGTATGAGCTTTCCCTTACTGATACTGGAGACAAAGTTGGGAACAAAGTCAGCTTCCTCTTGTCTTTTATTTTACGAAAAAGTACTGTACCATCAGTTTTCCTTTTTAATACATTTTATTAAAGTATCAAGATTTTTGTTTGCTAAAAGAGTGTTACAAAGGTAACATATTTCATAAGCAAAAATTGAGCAGTTTGTACTTTTTCTTTGGAATATGTTTTCTCCATTTTACCCTAGTGTAGAAATAAGTATCATGGACTGGACAAAATCTGTATGCTCCATTTCCTATTACCCAAAACACCAAAATAGCACTTGTTTAATTTTTTCTCTAATGTATAGTTTACATAGCACCTATTAAAAAGATCTCCCAGGCGAGATCTTGCCTGACTGCCCCATGATTTAATGCTGAGCTTAGCACTTGTAAAGGCCATTGCAAGAAGCTTGAGAGAATATGGATACCAAATGATCTCACAATGACAAAGACGCTTACAAGAATGCGCTAAAGGTGTATCAGGGGAATTTCCACCTCGCCAAAAAAAGCTTTTACGTCACTAGGATCATGGAAGCGGACAAAAAAGCAAAGGAAATCTTTAAAATTGTTGATTCCTTCCTGCGCCCCCGTGGTCACATCTAGAGCCTGTACCCCTAAAGCGGAGTGGTGCAGGGTGCTCAACCTGTGTTTCTATGAAAACATTAGGTCTATTCAAAAAAGCTTCTTGACCCCAGCACCCCCACTACAGAGTGAAGGGCCGAGGCTACCACCTTCTTCTCCCACGTATGCTACCTTACACGTCTTTACTCCCATCTCCCTCGCTCAGTCTCTTGCAGCACTAAAAAGCCTCAAATGCGGCTCCCCCTTGATCCCTGCCCCATCATGTTGCTAACTATGGGGGTACCGGTGATTAAATCCCTCTGTAAACCAAATTTTTAATACTTCACTGGTTACAGGGGAGGAACTCTGCATGTGGAAAAAGGCCAAAGTTTTGGTGCTGCTAAAAAACACCTGCAGCAGACCCTAAGCAAGCAGTAAACTACACGCCCATCTCCCTTCTCCCCGTCTTCTCCAAACTTCTGGAGAAAGAAGTTAATCTCCAACTTTCCAGGTATCTGGAAGCTAAAGGTATTCTCCATTCTACGCAATCCGTCTTTCACCCCCAATTTAGCACTGAGACCACACCCCTGGAAGTTACTGAGCACATCCGAAACACCCTTGATAGGGGAGGCAAAGCAATGCTGACACTGCTTGACCTTACAGCGGCAATTGACACTGTACCCGATCTGAAGCAGCTGGAGCGCCTGCACAAGATAGAGATCATACCAGGCCTTCAGCTGCTTAGCATCATTCCTGGACAGACGGACACAGGAAGTCTGGCTGCCATGTATACAGCTCAAGTCAGGCCCCTATTGGTGGGCGTTCCACAGGGGTCGGCTCTCAGTCCTACGCTGTTCAACGTTTACTTGACACCCCTAGCCATTATCGCAGTCTCTTGGTGCTAAGGTCATCTTGTACTCAGATGACATGCAGCTGCTGTTTACATGCGAGAGAGGCGCGGATTTAGACGATTAGGTAATCTCTTGTAGTCTTACCAACATTTTTCAATGGCTGGAGTTGCATCATCTGAGATACAACCCGGAGAAAACAGAGATTGTGACCTTTGGAGCTGTCCCTCACAACTTTGTGGAAGATTTGTGGCCAAATTATCTTCCACACCCGGGCCCCCGCAAAACTATGTCAAGAATCTCGGAATTAAAATTGACAGCGTCCTCTCCTTCCTTCCGCAGATTCAAGCTCTGGCTGGGTCTTGCTTCAGCGTGCTTCGCATACTGAAAAAATGTCTTCCGCTCCTATCTGAATTGGCGGGCAGAAAGGCAGTGCAGGCCCTGATATCATCTAGACTGGATCATGAGAATGGACTGTACTTGAGCTCCCGTGACTTCCTTCTCAATAGAATTCAGGTGGTACAGAACTCTGCAGCAAGACTGCTGCTCAGACTTCCTCCCAGGTCCCACATAACTCCTCACCTAGGGGCCCTGCACCGGCGCCCGATGAAACAGAGGGTGGCGTTCACAGCCATGGTCCTCATGCACAAGTCCTTGAATGGGACAGGGGCATCATATCTCAATGAGAGAATCAGTACTTACACCCCGACTGCACCCTTTGCTCTTCCGCTGCATGCGTGGCAAAGGTGCCCCAAATTAATCATCTCAGAATGGGTGGGAGATACTTTTCCTATCTAGGACCCCTCTCTTGGAAAAGACTCCCACTCGACCTGAGGCTGATAGACAGCCTCAGCCTGTTTAGGAAGAAGCTCAAAACCTACCTTTTCAACAACTAGAACTCTCAAGCGACTCTATTCCCCCTCTGCCAGCGTCGGGACACTCTTCTGAGTAGCCATGCGCTTCTAAATGTAGATAGCATAACATAACATGGGCTCCGGGATGGTGTTAGGTCAACATGAGGCTAGTGTCTGGAGGCCGCACAAGATAACACGTTAACTGGGTACTAGTGTGTCACTAGGAGTAAATAACTTAGTCTACCAACTCTAGTCTACCTTCTGGCTTCACAAAACACAAACTTTCTGGGGTAAAATATGTAAATGCAACAGGAAAACCACAGAAGACCGGGGTTAACTATTTTAAACGACACCCGTCTTCCCAGCAAACTGAAATAAGCTTTGGCAAATCCAATAGGTCTCGTCTAGGTACCTGTTGTCCATTTTTAATCGTGTTGTACAGCTGCTGTGCAGCATGGCTGAAAGTTTTTTGTAAAAGTGCTATGATGCAGTAAGAGCTATCTCATAGCACTTTTTTATTGCTGGCAGGAAGGATAGAGGGTTGGACAGAAGGCAACACGGACAGCAGAGGTTTGTGAGGAAAAAGCAACATGACACAGCCAGAAATGGCTGCATCACAGCATGTTTTTTTTGTTGCGGAGTGGGAGGCAACACGGAGGGAAGGGAGAGACAAAATGGAGAGCGGATGGGAGGTCAACACGAATAACGGAAGGAGGTAGTGCGGGAGAAACAAGGATGGGGAGAAGTACACAAGAGAGACAGCTCAAGAACAGGCACTAATAGAATGCTTAAAGACAAAGAAAAAATAGCAGTGGAAAGACACAAGTAAATTGTGCATGCTCCAGGAGAAGGACAAACACACGAATGTGAAGGAAGCCTATGGCAGCTGACCAATATGAAGCAATCAAGTGAGAAAGACAATGGTAAGCAATGTGCGGACTCTAAGCCCACAGTCAAAAAACAATCTGTCGCACAAGAGACATACTCGATCTTAGGCTAGACTTCAAAATGGGAATGTCTAAGAGGAGCTATATTGTAACTCGGTGACACTTTACTCCAAGTTGGAACACATACAAAAGACAAGAATGTCATCCTTGGACGCAGCAGGGCTGCAGTCAATGTTTGCTAGAATGCCACACTGGTAGTTCAGCCAACTTTAAACCTCAATCTCAAAGTGCTACAGCGACTCATTCAACAAACTGACTCAGACTTATTGACTCTTCGAAACTGTAAAACAGCAAAACAAACATAGGCTCATTTGTCATCGTTAGAGACTAAGGCACTTGTTGCTGGGCTTCGTGCCCAGGTGCTTGCTGCATAGTGCACAGAATGTTTGGCAGCGTTCATAAATTGAAAATGTGTGGTTCTGCATTACTTTGAAGTTTTTGTTTGTTTTTGTGGTTTACCTGAATCCTTTACATGTCTGGTTTTTTCCTCATCCCTGTCTCGCCTCATCAAGACAAGTATTCTTATGTAGCTTCAAATTCTTCTCTTTGAATGTATGCAGGTTTGGTTTCCTTTTCAGTTTCGGGCACCAGATAGCGCAGCTGCCTGGTTGCAAAGAGATCCATATTGGACTAACCAGTAGCTTCCTGGGGCGTACAGCCCGCCCTTTGCGTAACATTGGTTGTTTTTTTTTGTTTGTGTGGAGTTTAGAGCGCAAACTAGACCTGAAGGTATCAGAGCGCTTTACATGAGCACCAGTTTCGTTACAGACAGACACATTCATTTTTGTTAGTCACAGGGAGATTACGTGATTTGCCCAGAATCACAGAATGGTGAGCGTTCCTGCCGAGACTCAACCCTGGTTCCCCAGCTCCGAGGTCGACCGCCCTAGCCGTTAGGCCACATTCTCTCCCAATTGTCACTCTCATTTACTTGCTTCTTTTTCAATGCATGTGTCTGTCTCTCTCCCAGAGCAAAGATTCTTTAGTTGTGTTCTTCCGCTGCTCACTTGTAGGGAACTGCTTTTTAAAATTACTTAAGTACTCCAGCAGAGTGCATTTGTTCACCAGTTGTCTCCCTGTGTGCTTGTTTTTGTCTCCGCTCTCCGTGTTGCATTTGCTCATCCATCTGCTTCTCTGCACTGCTTCATGTTGCTCTCCCTCACCCATGTGCTTCTCTTCACCCTGCTCCTTGTTGTTCATGCCTGTGTGCTTCTACCTTTGCCCCATTGTTACTACTTTCCTCTTGCAGCGACGGCTTCTCCGCAATTTCACCTCAGTAGCTCAGAGCCAGCAGCTGAAAAATAAAACAATATTTTATTATTGTTTTATTTTTCAGCTGATGGCTCTGAGCCAAGATGTGTGAAGGGAGGGGTGGGCCAAGTCGTAGGATGGGGTAGGAGGAGTGGTAGATGTGCATTTTTAAGTGCGCATGTCAGTTTGGCCAGCCGACTTAGGCCGGCCAAACTGACACTCGCACTTTGGTTTCTCCAACCCGGCTGTATTGCACAGCCAGGTTGGAGAAACAGCACTGACTTCAAGTGCCTGAGCGAGCATTAGTCCAGCCCGATCAGGCCAATCCCCACACTGCTCTCATGCTTAAGAGCAGCGTGAGGATTGGATGGGGAGTCCGTGATGCCAGGAACTGGCAACATAGGAGCACAAGGAGGCCGGTACCACCAGGTAAGTGTTTTTTTTCACTATTAATGCCCCCGCGCTGCACGGTTCCTGCCAGCCCCTCTCCAACTGATCCAGCGGGTTACCAGCAACAGGTAATCTAACACCACATACTCACTGGGTCCATAAATTAATTTACAACACACTGGCAATAACCGCTGGGTCATGTTTTTGTAATTCTCTAGATTAGTTATCTATAGTCCCTAACTAATCTTTCACTGATCAAAAGTTCTTTCCTCTGGTCAATGGACCATTAGTTAGACCTAGTTGATGGTGAAATGACATATAGTTTCAATATACTTATACCTTGGAAATAATCACGGAGTCAGGATGTAAATTAATTTGCTTAAGTTAATTGGTTCAGCAATTCTATGGCAGGACCGGAGGCTCAGATTATGCTTTTCTTTCTCCGCAATTTATTACAATAGAAAAAACACAGCAGCCTCAGAAAAGCTTACAACGAAAAAATGCTTATATCTCAGCAAAGTAAAGCATTATCCATAACACAATCCAAGAAAAAAAGTCTCTGCGACTACAACTCCCATCCTTCCAACATAGTCAGTCTCCACGGAGTCCTTCCATTATGTCCATAACCCATAGATAGGAAGTGCCTTCTCCATGTTCCTCCTCTTTCTTCGCTGCTCACGCAGCCAGATAAGTGTTTCCTTTTTCTCCCAGAGTTGTGGTACGGCTTGGGGGGAGGAATACTGTTTATTTGCAATGTTTTGGGGGCTGCGGGGTCTCTGATGTAATTTTGCCTTCACAGAGCCCCAAGCAAGTCGCGGAAGCGCCGTTTCGCGACTTTTGTTTCCGTGCATGTTGCGGTGCGCCGTCAACCGCTGGAGGGCACTGCCGCGTCTCGTTGGTCCCCAGCACGGTTTTTTCCTCGCGGATGAGCAGAGCTGAGGAGACCAACTGCTGCAGAGCCGTGCCCTCGAGCTGCCTCACGAACGCCCGGTTTTCCGGGTCTGTAGCCCCCCCATTGCCCCTGTTGAACGCCCCAGTGGGGTCTGTACGGCGGTTTGTACCGCGATTGACGCCTTGTGGCTGGACCTGTACTCATTTTAGCTACGGTGTGGTGGCTGACCTGGTCCCTTTGAGGTGGGTCTGCGCACTGTGGGGGTGAGTGCTTCCTATCCCTGCCAGTCCCTGGCGTGAAAACTTTATTGCAGTCCTCCGTTCTGCCCCAAATTACAATAACGCCCACGCTAGTTAGGTAGTGTGTGGGATCCTGGTAGTGGTTTTTGGCATCATGGAGAGCGAGTATTACGAGGATGACTCGCAGTTCTATCTACAGGATGAGGAGTTCTATCAGGCAGTAGATAGCTCCATTTACTGTTGTGTGACGGAGGTAGTGGCTCCTATGGAGGAGCGTCTCTCTGCGCGCATTGTGGAGGACTGCGCCAAGCTAGCCCAGGCGTAGGGAGGGCTTCCATATTCCCTCCCGGGTCCATCGGGAGAGGGCCCCCCTGCTCCAAAGAAGCCCTGCAGGGAGGGGTTGTTGGAGAGCGCCCAGAGGGTGGAGAAGGGAGCCTTTGAACGTCTGCTTGATGCTTTTCTAGCAAAGGCGACCGCGCCCCCGCCTGACCAGCCTTCGCCCCGCCTCTGTAGTGGCTCCTAAAACTGCCCCTTCGTCTCCGGGGGATTCCCCGGATACGGACGGGGATGGGGAGTCGGTACGCTCCTGGCGGCCTTCGAGCTCATCCGCCGAGCTGCCATGGGACAGCTCAGGTATGCTGGACCCGGATGAAATCATGCATCCACGGTCCGCGGCCTGGGCCCCGGGTGACAAGGTGGCAAAGTTTGTGGCTAGTCGGTTGCGCAAGCCTCCAGAGAAAGAGGCCAGGGGATGCCTCCGTGGGGAGTGCCCTAGGCCCACCTTGGAAGGCAAGGTGGCCATGACGCCGGATTTAGATACTAAGATGGCGACCTTTCTTGCGAAATTTATGAAGGACCCGCGTAAAGGAATTGACCAATCCTGGCGGTCGTGCCAGGACAAACTGCTCGACGCAGTGGGGCCCATTACAAAAATCCTTGATGTGGCGGAGGAAGCTAAGGTCACTGGGACCACCATTTCTCCCGACGTCCTGTCAAATTGGGCGCAGAGGGTGATTATATTTGTAGGCAACGCCAACTACGCCCTTTCGACCGAACGCCGGAGGTCTTTCCTGATCAAACTTGATCCGAAGTTAGTGGACCTAGCCTCTTCGGAGGCGGGGGCAGTTGCCCAGGGCGGTCTCTTCTGGGAGACGTTTATTAAAGAGTTAGGCAAGTTTGTGTCAACCTTCACCTCGCTGGATAAGGCCCAGTCCAGTATTAAATGCGTCTTCCAGCAGCGATCCTCCGAAGGGGCCGGTCGCGGTAGGGGCCGCGCGACCGGCCTTGGCGGGCAGAATGCTGGAAGTAGAGGGCAAGGCTCCGGACGAGGGCAGTATAACACCTCAGCCAATTTCAACTCCTTCTACCCTACAAGAGGGCAACGCTTCGGAGGTCAAGGCTTCAGAAAGAACTCCGGCGCCAACAAGGCAAACGGTGAGTGTTATCCCTGCAGAGCAGGTTCAGATTGGCGGTCGGTTAACGGCCTTTCCGGGTGCATGGGAGGACCTTACAGCAGATGCGTAGGTGTTGCAAAACATCCGCGGATTTCATATCGAATTCTACAACCAATCCTATAAGGTGGGTCCCCCCGGCCTAAAACCTTCTTGGTGTCCGATGCTCAGTTGTTAGACGAAGAGGTCGCGGAGCTCCTCCGCAAAGGGGCCGTTCGTCAGTCAACTCAGCACCCTTCAGGGTTCATCAGCAATATTTTCTTGGTAGACCGTCGACCGGTAATCAACCTCAAGGAATTCAACGGATGGTTGATTTACCGTCATTTCAAAATGGAGGGGATTCATCTTCTTCGGGATGTCTTCCTCCCGCGAGATTGGTTGGAGCGGTTGGATCTCAAGGATGCTTATCTTGGGGTTCCGATCTATCCACCGCACCGTCGCTTCAAACCAGACGTCCTGTCAAATTGGGCGCAGAGGGTGATTATATTTGTAGGCAACGCCAACTACGCCCTTTCGACCGAACGCCGGAGGTCTTTCCTGATCAAACTTGATCCGAAGTTAGTGGACCTAGCCTCTTCGGAGGCGGGGGCAGTTGCCCAGGGCGTTCTCTTCTGGGAGACGTTTATTAAAGAGTTAGGCAAGTTTGTGTCAACCTTCACCTCGCTGGATAAGGCCCAGTCCAGTATTAAATGCGTCTTCCAGCAGCGATCCTCCGAAGGGGCCGGTCGCGGTAGGGGCCGCGCGACCGGCCTTGGCGGGCAGAATGCTGGAAGTAGAGGGCAAGGCTCCGGACGAGGGCAGTATAACACCTCAGCCAATTTCAACTCCTTCTACCCTACAAGAGGGCAACGCTTCGGAGGTCAAGGCTTCAGAAAGAACTCCGGCGCCAACAAGGCAAACGGTGAGTGTTATCCCTGCAGAGCAGGTTCAGATTGGCGGTCGGTTAGCGGCCTTTCCGGGTGCATGGGAGGACCTTACAGCAGATGCGTAGGTGTTGCAAAACATCCGCGGATTTCATATCGAATTCTACAACCAATCCTATAAGGTGGGTCCCCCCGGCCTAAAACCTTCTTGGTGTCCGATGCTCAGTTGTTAGACGAAGAGGTCGCGGAGCTCCTCCGCAAAGGGGCCGTTCGTCAGTCAACTCAGCACCCTTCAGGGTTCATCAGCAATATTTTCTTGGTAGACCGTCGACCGGTAATCAACCTCAAGGAATTCAACGGATGGTTGATTTACCGTCATTTCAAAATGGAGGGGATTCATCTTCTTCGGGATGTCTTCCTCCCGCGAGATTGGTTGGAGCGGTTGGATCTCAAGGATGCTTATCTTGGGGTTCCGATCTATCCACCGCACCGTCGCTTCCTGCAGTTCCTCTGGAGGGAACGGGTGTTCGAGTTCACCGCCCTGCCGTTCGGTCTGTCCTCGGCCCCGTGGTGTTTTACAAAAGTGTTACATCCCGTGGTGGAGTTCCTGCGGGGGCAGAGGATACGCCTGATCGTCTATTTGGACAACATCTTGCTGATGGCACAATGTCCGCACAGTTTGCTTTCCCAGCTGCGCCAGACTGTGGACCTCCTGCAGGAGCTCGGTTTTATCATCAATGGCACCAAATCAGTTCTCGTACCCTCTCAGAAGGTAGAATTCTTGGGGTTCGTCATAGACTCCATTGACGCTTCCCTAAGCCTTCCGTCGCAAAAATTGTCCAAAATCAAGCATGTCTTGTGGCAGACAATAACAAAGTCCCACACGTCTTTGGGGCAAGTTGCCAGAGTGGTAGGCCTTCTATCGTCTTCGATCCAGGCCATCTTCCCGGGCCCTCTTCATTACAGGGCCCTTCAGCGTCTCAAGGCTTACCATCTGCGCAGGGGCATGTCTTACGACCAGATGGTTCCCCTCTCGGAGGAGGTGAAAGACGAGATGTCGTGGTGGCTGCCCCACATGGAGGCCTGGAATGGCCGAGCGATTTTCGGGTCTACCCCGGACCTCATTATCGAGTCCGATGCCAGCAGGGTCGGTTGGGGGGCGAGCTGTGGAGATTTTTCCACAGGCGGCACCTGGTCGTTGGAAGAACAGAAGTTGCATATCAAGTTTCTAGAACTTCTGGCGGGTTCGTTCGCAGTACGCTGCTGGACCGGAGACTCAGTGAAGTCGTGTGTGCTGTTGAAGATGGACAATGTGTCGGCAGTTCGATACGTGAACCACCTAGAGGGCTCGAGGTCCCGTGCACTGGCGAATTTGGCGAAACAGTTCTGGGTTTACTGTCTGGACCGTCACGTTTCTGTAACGGCAGAGTACCTGCCGGGCCAGGCCAACCAGATTGCGGACTGGCACTCCAGCTACCTTCGGGACTCCAGTCTGTGGATGTTGGATGTTCAGGTTTTTCACTGGCTGAACGAGCTGCAGGGTCCTTTCTCAGTGGACCTGTTCGTGTCCCGCTTGGACCATCAACTTCCGAGGTTCTTCAGTTGGAGGCCGGATCCGCTGGCAGAGGCCACGGACGCTTTCCTCCAGGACTGGAGCCAGGAGAGGCCCTTTGCGTTTCCCCCCTTTTCAATGGTGATGTGGACGGCGGCTCAGGTTCGCCGGCAGGTGGTGGAGCTGGTTCTGGTGACGCCGCTATGGAGGTACCAAGTCTGGTTTCCAGTTCTTCTGGAACTTTCCTGGGATTCTCCAATCCTACTCCCCCGGTTCGTTCACAGTACGCTGCTGGACTGGAGACTCAGTGAAGTCGTGTGTGCTGTTGAAGATGGACAATGTGTCGGCAGTTCGATACGTGAACCACCTAGGGGGCTCGAGGTCCCGTGCACTGGCGAATTTGGCGAAACCGTTCTGGGATTACTGTCTGGACCGTCACGTTTCTGTGACGGCGGAGTACCTGCCGGGCCAGGCCAACCAGATTGCGGGCTGGCACTCCAGATACCTTCGGGACTCCAGTCTGTGGATGTTGGATGTTCACGTTTTTCACTGGCTGAACGAGCTGTGGGGTCCTTTCTCAGTGGACCTGTTCGCGTCCCTTGGACCATCAACTTCCGAGGTTCTTCAGTTGGAGGCCAGATCCGCTGGCAGAGGCCACGGACGCTTTCCTCCAGGACTGGAGCCAGGAGAGGCCCTTTGCGTTTCCCCCCTTTTCAATGGTGATGTGGACGGCGGCTCAGGATCGCCGGCAGGTGGTGGAGCTGGTTCTGGTGACGCCACTATGGAGGTACCAAGTCTGGTTTCCAGTTCTTCTGAAACTTTCCTGGGATTCTCCAATCCTACTCCCCCGGTATCCACACCTGCTTCTCAACCCGGATCGGGAGCCGCATCATCTCGTCGTTCCGGGCTCTCTCCACCTCATGGCATGGAGGCATTTAGGAGACGTTGGTCGCTCCCAGGCCTTTCGAGATCGGCTGAGGGACTTTTGTCCAAGGCCTGGGCAGTCAGTACGTCGAAGCGCTACAAATCCGCTTGGTCTAAGTGGGTTCGTTGGTGTCTTTGACGGGGCCTGGATCCCTTGGTCGCGGGAGTCGTTCCCGTATTGAATTTTTTGGCGGAGCTTGCCATGGATGTTTTTGCGTACCGCACAATTAACGCTATGCATTCGGCTATCTCAGCGGCACACCTTCCGGTTGATGGTTCTCCTGTTGGGGTACATCCTTTGGTGTGCCGGCTTTTGCGGGGGATCCGGTTGTCATTGCCTCCGGGACCGCGATATTCTGTCCTTTGGGACGTTAATAGGTGTTGAACCTTTTTCTATCCTGGCAGCCTAATAGGTATCTGTCTTTCAAGGAACTCTCAGCAAAGTTGGCATTGCTTTTATGCTTAGTGTCCTGCCGGAGAGTGTCGGATGTGCGTGCTTTGGATGTCTCGTCACGCGTGTTTTCGCCGGATGGACAAAGTCGGCTTCTATAATCCATTTTGTACCCGGCTTTTGTGGACGTTCCGAAGCTGTGTGTTGCTCAGTGTCTGAAAGCTTATGAGGATGCGACTTGGGACATTCGCCCTCCGGGCGAGAGACAGTTGTTGATTGCCTTGCGAAGGCCTCACCATGCAGTCTCTTCCCCCACCATAGCCAGGTGGGTGCGCTGTGTAATGCAGGAGGCAGGTATTGATACCAAACGTTTCGGAGCTCACTCTGCCAGGGGGGCCATGGCCTCTAAGTCTTTCTCTGTAGGAGCTCATTTAGAGGATTTAATGCGGGCCGCTGACTGGTCCTCAGATTCCACCTTTGAGAGGTTTTACTTTCAGCCTGTAGTGGATATTGCTCATTTGGTGGTAAGTAAGCTTTGAACTAGCATAATCTGAGCCTCCGGTCCTGCCATAGAATCGAAATTTGCCTAGCTTACCTAACTGTAAGTTTCAATTCTATTAAGGACACGGAGGCGAGGATTATCCCACCCAGGACGTCTTCGAACGACATCCCGCCCGTATGGCAGTAAGTAACCAGGTTTTGATGGTTTATTCCTCATGCTTGAATTTGGTCATGTGTTTGTTTAATTCGGCTGTAAGCACATGTGCCTTCCGTTACAACGCTTACGCTGTTTTGTTTTTTCTGTTAGGAAATAGCGGTTCCAAACCAGACCAATGAACTGAGTGCGTAATTTGTGCGAAGAAAGAGGAGGAACATGGAGAAGGGACTCCCTTTCTATGGGTTATGGACATAATGGAAGGACTCCGTGGAGACTGACTATGTTGGAAGGATGGGAGTTGTAGTCCCAGAGACTTTTTGTCTTGGATTGTGTTATGGATAATGCTTTACTTTGTTGAGATATAAGCATTTTTTCGTTGTAAGCTTTTTTGAGGCTGCTGTGTTTTTTCTATCGTAATAAATTGCGGAGAAAGAAAAGCATAATCCTCGCCTTCGTGTCCTTAATAGAATTGAAACTTACCGTTACGTAAGCTAGGCAAATTTCGATTAAATTCTTCTCCAGCATCTCTGTCTGGGACTTCTCCGTGCTCTCGGACAGCATCCTGGTCTTCAGCTAACAAACTAACTAATTCTACCTCAATTATACCTTTCTGTATGCTAGTACCACCCATTAATGTTTCAAACTTATGAAAATACTAACTCTGTTTGGACAGGCAAGGGGAGGTGATCATCACACCATGCTCATTTCCCATTATTTCTTTCAGCTCTTTGTTTTAAAATCCCACCCCTTAAGTTTTATATATCACTCTTTATTCCCACACATTACTCACAATGTAATTGTCACATATTAGAGGATAAAAAATAGGAGTTCCCTTCCATTTCAGTCGACTGTCGTTCTGGTTCCCATGAAAGTATCCCCTGGAAACCTTGGACGAGGTACAAGTTGACATTGCGTCTTCCAGCTTGGTTGCACTATGCATGCGCAGTAGAACGATAGAGAACAGACCGTGGTACGAGTTTTTAGGCCAATAATAAGCACTATAGAAAGAGTCAAGAAGACAAATGTTAAAATCAAAAATGAATAGTTTCACTGTATACCACCTATCTCTACTCTAATCCCCTTTACTTATTATTACTCTTCCCGCATTAGCATCAGTAGAATAGCTGGGTTTAGTTTTTCAGCAAGCAGGTGGCAAGAATGTGAGTTTCAAGCAGCCATTTTGTTAGCTACTGCGCAAGTGCAGAAAGTTCCCTCCAAGTGAAAGATACGTCATACTACGTAGATTCAGTAGGCGCATGTGCACTAAAGATTTTCGGTTAGCGGCCACTTTAGAATCACACTTGAGTTACTGGCTAATAAGACACAGAGGCAAGCTTCGTTCTTACTAATAAATGTTGTGTAAATGCATGTTATTTCCACAATACAAGTTTAGTATGGGGTTAGTGGTTACATGAGAAGATTGCTTCTAAGCAAGTCTCTTCTTCATGAGTTCTTGCACTATCACATCACAATGCCCCCACCAGCCCCACTGGCATTTATCTGTATCAGCCACCACTGCCGTCATGTGCTTCTTTTCCCTTATACCCCCCCCCCCCCCAACAAGTATCCCGACCCACTCCTCTGTTGTCCCCCACTGCCCTGCCTTATGTGATTATATTTTTTTGTATTATTTTTTGGGGAGTGCCAGGAAGCAAATGGCTATAGGGGCGTTAGAAATAAATGTGCTTTCAAGATTTTTCATTTTCTTATCCTTGTATTTACTGATCCTTGTCAGACGCATACGTCATGACACAATTGTGCCTACAAAATGACATGGGCGCGTCATTGCGCTTTTTTTGCCGATGCAGTACAGCATGAACAAAATGCTTTGGCAGAGCCAATAGGTTTGAAAGGCATGATTGTATCGCATTCTGTCTCTTAGAGATGGAGAAGAGAGAAACATAGCAGACCCTTCCAGCACAATACGGCTGGAATCACAAAGGAGTGCTGACTCTCTAACAAATAATTAATAGCACAGCTTTTTAAAGCCATTACAAAGGTAATGCAGCCTTCAACCACAATAAAGCCTTTGGAGACAGCTCCAGCAAGCAACTGCCTCTCACACAATGAACCAGCAATGTGCAAGTTTCAGTGAATTTGAATCACACTGACACATTTTGTTTGTTCAGAACTCACAGTTCCAGTCTATAAACTTAGTGGAAAGAAAGAGTTTAAAATGAACTATCATATGTGCATTAGCTGAGGAGGTAAGACGTCAATTACTTTTTATTTTATATTTGTCAAGTGAGAACAGTGATAAATAGGCCAGTATAATGCCTCAGTGAGTTGAATGCTTCCTGATAAACCATACTATAGCATGAAAGTAAAGCCCCATATTTACTAAACTTGAGTTTTGGAACTTGTGTGCTGCAAAGCAGTGTTACATGACACATGCCATATTTACAAAAAGATGTCGGAGAGCGGAGCAGCGCCAAATTTGCCAGCGCATTGCTCTGACATTTTGAAAATGGAGGGATGCGCAATAATCAAAAAAATATGATGCACCCCTGTGTTTTCCCTAGTGATAGAGCAAAATAAACTGCATAGCGCCAGCGCAGGCACCCTCCCACCATGCCGCAAGGGTGTCTGCGCTGCAGGAACAAATGTTTATGTGCAGGAAGGGACACCTTCCTGCACATAAATAATCAATAATGGCGATTTGTTCTTTCTAGGCGTACTGCAGATTGCAGCACACATGGAAAGAGGAAAAAACGAGGAGAAATTACAAATTTTTCCTCTAATTGCCATTCTAACGCCTTATATTCCATGGCGTTAGTTACTGCCGCTGTCACAGCCATGTAACTCTGGGGCAGTGTCAAAAAAAGGCAATGGGTGTTGCAGTGGAACGCCCAGAGCAACACTCATTGCACCCCCCTTTGCAGCAGAGTACTGCGGCGGAAATGGGCATATTTACAAGGTGGTGTTAAGCCACGCTAAGTGGCTTAGCCCCACATTGTAAATATGGAAAATGGTGCTATGCCATTAGAGCGTCAAAACACGTAACGCTCTGGTAGCGATAATGCCTTGTAATTATGCCCCACAGTGGGGCCAACAACTGCACCGATCAACCTTTGTGTTCAAAAGCAGTGGGTGCAGCAAAACTCCTGATTATCTATGGAAATTGGGTGCAGTAAGGCAGGAACAGCACAAACACAGAAAGTCAGATCAGCTACAGTTGGGTGTTTTCCTAGCAGCAAATAAAAACAATTCAAAGATTGGGCAAATGGTAGATCATGTGATATGTCTATGTCCAATAGAAGTAATTTCTTCAAAATTACACATAGAATGTGATTGCCCTCGAGCGGTTGTCTTCAATTAAAGGTGTGTACTTAATTGTATGGCATCAGTACAAACTACACACAAGACACCACTCACATTGATTTGCTAAACTCTTGATAATCTATTCTATGCAAATTGGATGCAAATAGGTAGAGACAGTGCAAGCCCACTGAACATTGCAGGCAAAGTCAGATCAAATAACGTGACGCAAAATAGCATGACCTGGCCTGGCATGAAATCCTAGCATCAAATGAAAACAGGTGCAAAGAATGGGCAAAAGCCTTATGGGCTGCTTACGACTTTGGTGGTGCGGGGGCTGGGCGGCACGCCACTGCCCCGCTCCCGCAATCGCAAAAGTCGACTGCCGACAGCCCGCCAGATTATGAGTTTTCTCCTGGTCTGGCGGGCGGTCTTTTGGTGTTCACATGGTGGTGCCCTTGAAAAAGGCACCGCCATGGGAATGCCAAAGAAAGGTCGTACACGGCATGGGAACTGCCCATGCATGCAGAAAGGGGGGCATGTGCCCCACTGTATGCATCCCCATGGCATGAGCCACAAAGGGGCCCCTTAGTTTCCTCACCGTCAGCAGTTTTATGGCGTGAACACCGCCATGAGACCAGTGTCAGTGAGGAAACTCGTAATATGCTTTGCAGGTCAGCAGCAGCCCTGCCAAGCCTATTGCAGCCTCATAACACAACGCTACCCCCAGGGTCCGTTGTTCCCTGGTGGTGCCATTGAGGTTCGACTGCCGCAGTTGTAATACAGCGGTCGGACTACTGGGGTGGCGGTCCATGACCGCCACCACACCTCCACCACGGGTCTGGCGGTCCAATGGACCACTGAACTCATAATCAGGCTCTAAATCATGTGGTGTTTCCATACATAATATGTGTAATTTCTGTTGTACATAAACAAAGTAAATTGCCCCTGAGGTGTTGTCTACAGTTAGATATGTATACTGAGGGTGTGCCCTGAGTTCAAAACTGACTCAAGACATCACTCACACGTTTAACCATGATGTGACCAATGCTAATTGTTTATACCATCACTCAACTTGCACATTTTTAGTGGAAGCATGTCCAATGACATCACAAGTGTGCAATATATAGTAAAGAGGGCACTCCACATGTTTCTTCCATTCACACATTGCTCCAGATGTCCTTGGCGTGTTGCAGGAATCTTGGTAAATCTGAGCCCACGAGTTTAAATCTCGGCAAGGAATCCATGCTTCTGAGGGGGCAGGCAGTAAATTGAATATCATTACTTAAGGTAAGTATTATTTGTCATTCACAGCACTTCGGAACAGAATAATTGTGTAAAAATGCTAAACAAGATATATAAAAAATAAGGTATTATAATTAGGGAACTGTGAAATTTTTAGAGTTCGCTTTGGTGTAATTATGCAAAACTATGGAAAAATTGCACGTAATTACGGGAAATGCGAATCCGTCATTCTGTGCAAAGACGCGTTTAAACAGAAGCACAGAGAACAACAGGCAAGTGCGTTCTGTTTTTCCTATGCGTTCGCAGTTTTACCGTGAATACGCACGCAATTACACTAAATGGTGTATGGCATAATTTAGTGATGCCATGCAACAAGAGTAATGTAAAAATCTGAAATAATGCCGGTGTAATTTAAATTTCACCCAGGCTTCCTATAATTCATAGTTTAATCCACAATATATGCAGACTGCAGCCTGGTCTCAGCAGATCTGCGAACTCAAAAGCAAAGTCATTATCTACTGACTCACTGCATACACGGTTCATATTTGCTTTGATGGGGGTGCATGATATGTGGGGTAGTGTTGGGTATAGGAAAATGATGTAAGAAAGTTCAAAGAGAACGAATGAAGGGAACCTGGAGAGAAAAGTAAATGTAACTATTTCAAGCAGTGAAAGTAAGTAGGCTTGAAGGAAGGAAGATATGCAAACCAATGTGATCCTATGGGAATTTAAAAAAAGGTTCTTTAAGCAGGACGAGCCCCATAGGTAGACAGACTCGAGATACATGTGGTTGAATAAGGAGCAGACATTTCCCTCCCTCGTTTCTTCTTTATGGAGCTTTCCAGAGATGTGTTCTCGCCAGCAGGCAGAGCAGCAGGCACAGTTTGAACAGTGTTCCATGGCCCTGCTTTGAGGGTCTTTGAGTAGATGGTAAAAGCTCAGAGTGGAGAGAAGGGCTGGCTAGACCTGGTTCCTACATTTTTCTCTAGATGCTAGTGGTACTTATCTACAGTTCACCATTTTTGTGTGGTAACTTTTTATTGCTGGTTGATGATAACCACTCTGCAGGAGTCTCAAAGTTGAATCTTGTGAACTCTGTTTGATGCAAATCAGATAGGAACCTGAAGTCTGACTGCTGTATGACTAGTCATTGACTGCTATGAACTTTGAAGCAGGGATTAATAGAGTTCAGCAATCTGCAAAGAGCTGGGTCTTTTCTCCTAGACTTGGGGCCATGAGTCGTTCTTGGGCCGGATCAATTGTGTACTGTGCCACTCGTGGATAAAGACTCACTGCCAAAGGACTCTCTCTTTGCTCCAGCTGCCGATTCCCGCTACAGGAGTAGCCCAGCTTACCATCTGAAGCCCCGCTGCGCGACTGGGAGTGCGAGGCCGCAGAGGAGGACGAGGCGCCGGCCCCAGGACTGCGAGGACCAGCATTCACCATCCTCAGCTGGTCCTCTTCCTGCGAGAGCCGCGCCCCCTTCCAGTGCCCCGCCCCCAGCGAAGCGCTATAACTTCTCGCGGCACCCGCTGCGCGGGTGCCACTCGTGGATAAAGACTCACTGCCAAAGGACTCTCTCTTTGCTCCAGCTGCCGATTCCCGCTACAGGAGTAGCCCAGCTTACCATCTGAAGCCCCGCTGCGCGACTGGGAGTGCGAGGCCGCAGAGGAGGACGAGGCGCCGGCCCCAGGACTGCGAGGACCAGCATTCACCATCCTCAGCTGGTCCTCTTCCTGCGAGAGCCGCGCCCCCTTCCAGTGCCCCGCCCCCAGCGAAGCGCTATAACTTCTCGCGGCACCCGCTGCGCGGGTGCCACTCGTGGATAAAGACTCACTGCCAAAGGACTCTCTCTTTGCTCCAGCTGCCGATTCCCGCTACAGGAGTAGCCCAGCTTACCATCTGAAGCCCCGCTGCGCGACTGGGAGTGCGAGGCCGCAGAGGAGGACGAGGCGCCGGCCCCAGGACTGCGAGGACCAGCATTCACCATCCTCAGCTGGTCCTCTTCCTGCGAGAGCCGCGCCCCCTTCCAGTGCCCCGCCCCCAGCGAAGCGCTATAACTTCTCGCGGCACCCGCTGCGCGGGTGCCACTCGTGGATAAATACTCACTGCCAAAGGACTCTCTCTTTGCTCCAGCTGCCGATTCCCGCTACAGGAGTAGCCCAGCTTACCATCTGAAGCCCCGCTGCGCGACTGGGAGTGCGAGGCCGCAGAGGAGGACGAGGCGCCGGCCCCAGGACTGCGAGGACCAGCATTCACCATCCTCAGCTGGTCCTCTTCCTGCGAGAGCCGCGCCCCCTTCCAGTGCCCCGCCCCCAGCGAAGCGCTATAACTTCTCGCGGCACCCGCTGCGCGGGTGCCACTCGTGGATAAAGACTCACTGCCAAAGGACTCTCTATTTGCTCCAGCTGCCGATTCCCGCTACAGGAGTAGCCCAGCTTACCATCTGAAGCCCCGCTGCGCGACTGGGAGTGCGAGGCCGCAGAGGAGGACGAGGCGCCGGCCCCAGGACTGCGAGGACCAGCATTCACCATCCTCAGCTGGTCCTCTTCCTGCGAGAGCCGCGCCCCCTTCCAGTGCCCCGCCCCCAGCGAAGCGCTATAACTTCTCGCGGCACCCGCTGCGCGGGTGCCACTCGTGGATAAAGACTCACTGCCAAAGGACTCTCTATTTGCTCCAGCTGCCGATTCCCGCTACAGGAGTAGCCCAGCTTACCATCTGAAGCCCCGCTGCGCGACTGGGAGTGCGAGGCCGCAGAGGAGGACGAGGCGCCGGCCCCAGGACTGCGAGGACCAGCATTCACCATCCTCAGCTGGTCCTCTTCCTGCGAGAGCCGCGCCCCCTTCCAGTGCCCCGCCCCCAGTGAAGCGCTATAACTTCTCGCGGCACCCGCTGCGCGGTACGCAGCCCGGGGCGAAGCCCGGGCCAAGGGCGGGCCCGTTGTTGCCCGTTAGTGCCCGGTAGAGACCGGACCGGGCCATCCCTCTTTCATCGACGACCCAGCAACAAGCAAGCATGCCGCCAAAAACTAGAAGTGCCTCCAAACCCAAATCCAAACACGCACAGGAGGTAGCACAAGTAACAGGCCCCATCGACCTATTCCTATCACGGGTTAACAAAACGATAAACCAAAGCATAGCTATAATGGAAAAGAGAGTCTCAATGGACCTTATGAGCGCAAATGCCAAGCGCTCATCACTTGGTGCCATAGCGAACGCTGCATCCCCAATCAATCTGACCTCCCAAAACAGCTCACTCCCAGTGTCTCTACTAACCACAGAACTTAACACCGTTCCCTCAGTAGTTGACCTGTCAGTCACGCATTCTGAGTCGGATCCTTCGATAACATCAGAAGACCTGGAAGCAACCCCCGATCTAGCGGGATGTCAAACCCAAGGAGATATCCAAACCATCGATAACTTGCCCCAGCATGGTGAGAGGGATAGGGCAACACCGGAGACTCGTCTAACACTCAGTGAAAAAACACACAGTTCACCCATGACTCATTCAAACTCCCCATCCTCTAACAGCATATTGCACATTCCCGATTCCACTCTTCCACATAAGTCAATTTCCAATAACAATACATCAGAGCAATGTAAGACCTGCAGAATTACATCACAAGTGCTCACCACTACCAAAGATCTACTTTACCAATATCTAAAGCCTATCCAGTTGAGCATCAGAAATCTCGAAGCTCAACTGACAATAATATCGGCCACTCTCCTAGATACAAATACCAGGATAGACGTAAAGGGCCAGCGAATCATCTCACACCCACCAAAAAAGCAAAACCAAAAACACATACAGAAAACAGTCAATCCTCCAAATGCAACATCTACAGTACAGAAGAACTCAAACCCACCGTCTACCACACCCAAACCAACCGCAAATATGCCCCATCCCCAGCAGGAGAAACCACTACAACATAAAGCACAGCATGCAGCAACCACAGGCAAGGTCACTGTACACACCCCATGTCCAGCACAAAACCCAGATTCTAGTAGAACCCCCTCAGAGAAACCCGATTCCCAGCCTACGAAACCACCACCTCCCCAAAAAATATCCAAGAATATTTCGGAAACCACCCCGAAAAAATTCCCCGCAGTTAGACGTCCAGCCCACCTGCCCCCTGAAGCTACTCCCTACACAATAGTTTTAACAGGAGTACCTGAGCTAGCAGAAGACACCCCAGAAACTGCATGGTCACTTAAAAATAAGGCCATGCAGTGGCTCAGCATAAACAGACCTCTCGAATCACACCTATCGGGAGGGATCACGTCAGCACGTAGGGTAGCCTGGATAGGAAAAACTAAGAAAACAATACGCGGTGACTGCATCATCGTAACATGCAGAGATCCCGCAACGGTAGACTACATCTGTGCCTGGCCACAACTCGAGAAAAAAGGGGGAATAGACGCCCGCCACCTTTCTCTTTTTTACCCCCCAGTGAAACAATACCACAACTTCCCACCCTGGGAATGGCATCATCACCCCAAAGACCAACGAAACCAGGACCCATGGCGTCAAACACCATGGAGTCAGAGGGATTACACACGTGAGTACCTAGATAGGGGGGGGCCAAGAGAAAGGTACGTCGATGGCCAAGTTCCATACTGGCAGGAGAGACCTTACTCGGCATACGAAGGTTGGCAGGGCTTCCCGACCCAAAATCGATTTGAGTGCCTCGATATGGTCGATTGACCACCCACGGTCGAATTCAGCCACCACACAGTAGACGTCTCACATCACCTTGTCTCTGACAAGCACCCGACAGTTTCACCAAAATTGTATGACACTTCAGAGACACCAATGATCCAATCAAACAATCTTTTGACCCGCACTCCTCTCGTAGAACCGGTCACGAGCGAAAGACCATTCAACGAGCAAGTGTTAGCCACAGAAATCCAGAAATCCCTACCAACTTCAAGACAGTACCCGCCATCTCGATAGATAAAGAGGCCACGAGCATAGGCATAGCTTTCTGGAATGTCGCAGGTCTAACTGGAAAAATAGCATGCCCTCAATGGCTGGAAATAGCAGGAAGCCACCAAATCTTGTGCCTACAAGAGACCTGGCGTACATCCCCCCTCCACCTAGCGGGATTTAAGACATTCTTCACCAAAGCAACGCCAAGCACAATGCGAAGACCAAAAGGTGGACTCATGATCTATTTTTCTAACACCATAGTAGTCACGGTAAAGCTAACAAAAGAAACACCCATTTTTCAAATCATCCAAATTACCCATCAGACTACAGCATCGAGAAATATATTTATACTCATAAATTATTACAATAATACAGGCACCCTGGACTGCTGTACATATCTAGACGAAATGGTGGCTCACATATCCACACTACAAAGCGCGAACCTAAACGCGACAATAAAATTCATCTGGGGAGGCGATTTCAATCATCCATTATGCCCAAGCCACAAAAGTGGAATTTGTGGCTTACAATCGAAATCCGGAAACCCCATCCCTCATTTCGCACACACTCAGAGCGGAAATAAGTTCAATGAAATCATATTCACTCTGGACCTAGACTTTGTAAATGAACTAGTTGACCCGGCCCAGGAATTCCTACCCACCTTCCATGGGCGAGGCTGTACGTCTACCATTGACTTTATTTTAGCCTCTAATACCTGTAAAAGATCGCTAAAAAACTATAAAGTAGGGTCCAGTCCGATTAGTGATCATTATCCCCTGAGCGTGGAGCTCACTATAGAAGAAGTGGGTCCCTCCACAATAAAAACCAGCTCTCTTGACCAACAATCAATAGCAATAAAGAAGAAGAACGGGTACGCCATCAAATGGGCAAAAGTCGACCCCGAAGTTACCTCGCAAAGGATACTCGAAAAAACGTACCCCTGGCTAAGGGATTGTTTGTCCGCAGAGGCCTCCCCCGAACTAATTATTACCTCTTTTCACAATATCCAAGGGGCAATAAGAGATGAGTTATTTAAACATATGGCAAATAAACCAAAATCCCAAACTAAGAGATGGTTTAACTCAGATTGTAGAAAGGCCCTCACGTCCTTAAAAGAAGCCCTTCGACAGAAACCAAGAGACGTTCAATTAATTTCATTTCGGAGGAAAACGTATAATAAAGCTAGGAAAAACCGAAGGCACCAGATAAAGAAAGACCTATGGTGCCAACTACACGAGAGTGCACTAAAAAAGGATAGCATCACTTTTTGGCAGACCATTAGATCACCTTTTTTAGACAACAATACTGATCCATATCACCTCGACGTAGCAGTAACCGAGAACGACTGGGTCTACCACTTTACAAAAATCTTTGGCCCGCCAACTGACATTCCCCAAATAGAACGCGAGGATGAAGCAGAGAAAAATTTTCTCCCCATTGATCTACGCTTCACCGTCAGTGAGGTCAGAAAAGCAATCAAAGCGTCAAAAACTGGCAAGGCTCCCGGCCCAGACGGGGTACCTATGGACCTGTTTTTATACAATAGTGACTACTGGTCACTAATAATAACCCGGGTAATGACTGCAGTCACTGAAATCGGTCTCCTTCCATCATGGTCATCATCCACCCTCTTGCCAATATTTAAGAAAGGGGACCGTAACGATCCCGCGTGCTACCGGCCGATCTCCCTTCTGGACTCCACGGGCAAAATTGCAGGCCGACTACTCCTGGACCGATTACAATCTTGGGCCCAGGAAAATAACATCTTTACAGACCTGCAATATGGCTTCCAGAAGGGGCTCGGAACGGTGGAACAGGCCCTAAACCTGACCCTCCTGGCCGGAAAATACACACATGCAAAAGAAGGAAAAATCTATCTGGTTTATGTAGACCTGAGCGCGGCTTTTGACTGCGTTCAGCACGCAAAGCTGTGGGATATCATGACCAATCTTGGAGTAGACCCACCCATACTGGCCTTTCTCAGGGGTCTATATACCAACGCAGAAGGCCGAGTGCGCTATGGCATTGGCGGCGAACTATCACGTCCCTTCAAAATCACACGAGGAGTAAGGCAAGGGTGTGTACTGGCTCCCTTTTTATTCAATCTATATACCAACAGGATTGAAAAAGCTATGTCGGCAGGGAGTCAGGACCTCCCACAGATAGCACGCCGCCCTATACCCATCCTCCTTTATGCCGACGACTCGGTCATCCTGGCCCGAACAGCTAATCAACTCCAGCGTCAGTTGAACAAATATGTGACATTTATGGACTCTCTGGGTCTAAAAGTAAACACAAAGAAAACATTCACAATGATCATAGGATCCAAACACGGAACCTCAAAATCCATACACATAAATAATACCAAGCTGGAAAAAACATCAGTATATCCCTATCTGGGTATACTCGTGGATGATTCAATGACATGGCGCAAAGCCATTGAAGCCAGAGACCTCAACTTCCGTCGAGCAACATCAGCACTTTGTGCTTTCTCCAGGAAACTCGGCAAACCAGCTCCCTCGGAACTGCTAACGTTGTATTATGCAAAATGCCATAGCGTGGCTAGCTATGGAGCAGGCATCTGGGGCCATGGAAGTATTAACCAACTACAGGTAACGGAGAACGCCTTTATCAAGTATGTTCTGGCCCTTCCCCAAAGCTCTCCGATTCTAGCATCACATCGGGAGCTAGGGATGGAATTTGTGACAGACACCATACGCTGCCAGCCTCTCATTCTATGGCACCGCATATGGTGCAATCCAGAAAGCCACATAACGCGTTCCCTCATCACCGAATGCCTCAGCCTAGCTCACTGGAGGAAAATCCCCTGGCTCAACTACATCTCCAAATTTTTCCAAGATCTCGATCGGGAGCAATATTTCCTCGATCCACCTTCAATAGAAGACATTTCAAAGAAACAGCTTAAAGAACTATGTATGGGCCACTTAAGAGAACTCCGCAATCAGGCAGAGATTGTAAAAACACAAAACGGAAAAATCTGCCTATTGCAATCAGAGAAATTGATACAGCCCTACCTGACGTTCTTTCTTTCGAACTATGAAAAGTTTCTATTGACAAGACTCTGGTTCGATCTTTTCTTCCGCTTGGTCTCATTTCCGGAACAGTACAATTGGTCTCGGGACCTGATTTGTTGTCCGTGTGACGGGGCCTCCAAGCAATCAACGGTCCATGTCACACTGTTCTGCAACTACTACAGAGTAGCCAGAAAAAAATGGATCTTTCCCCTTCTTCGTTCAAGTGGTCTTAGAAGCACATATCCAGCTCTTGCTTATCTCCAGTCACCGGTAAACCCGCACGAAGCCAAAATGATAGCGACCTTTTTAAAAAAAGTAATAAAAACTCACCAGGGCATTGTTTTATAAACTACAACATGTGTATTTCTGTATAAAACCGATGATTTTTATAAAACTGTACTTTTTATGATTATGCAAATTTTTATAATCGAATAAAAGTTTATGAAATGAAATGAGTGTACTGCCAATTAACAGTGGCAGATCCTTTACATTATGCATTCAAATTGGTTAATTGAGTTACTCCCTTGCCCGCTTAGCTCTCTACGGATAGCTAGAACACGCCATCAAGCTAATCCAAGACGTAGAATAGGGCCTAGACCTCAGACATTGTATGGCACCAATAAATAAGTTCAGTAAATCTAAGGCCCAGCCAGGGCTAAAAAAAACACAGACTGGATATTTAAATTACATTTTTGAAATGTACCTCTGCATTTAAAATAAGGAACACAAGGGCAAATCCTAACATTTTCAGGAGATAAGCTTTCACCCTAACCTCTGAAGCAGTAAGTCACCATATTACAGAAAATACTAAGGCCATTGGACATCACTATCGTACGGGGAAGATTCCAGTTATCAGCTGAGTCTGTGTCCCTCCTGCCTCAAAGTGCTGGTCAATTGGGAAAATGTGTCTCATGTCTGTGGTAATGCATCTCCCTCTGTCTTAGTTTCTAAGCCACCCTAGATGCAAGGAGAAACAATTCACTGGGATTGAGCCCAAGTGGCAGGCAGTCTGCCAGAAATCAAAAAATCAAGATAAGAGTGTCTATCAGACAAGCTAGGCGGTTATAGGGAGCACAAATACAACCACACTGAGTTGTTGAAGAAAGCCCTCACTCACCACATGCTTCATCATTGGGCTCCACCAAAGAGACCTAGTGTCTCTTTGGTGTGCTGCAACGCCAGGATTACTGCGGAGCGGGATCATGAGATAAGGGCGTGTTGAGTGTAATAGGGATTTAGTGAGTGTTGGGGGTATTAAAATGGTCAGTAGTGTATCAAAAAACTTTATTAAGTGATCACTAAAGACTCAGGAGTTAAAATATGTGAGGAAACAGTCCACTGTAATTGAGTGGGGATTCCTAAGAGTGAGTCGACATGTTTCTTGCCATCGAAACGGTGTTAATTTACCCGGCAATTCATCAGGACTGTGTGTGGTAAAACCCTGGCGGTATGGGCACGCTAAGGCCCACCCTTACCTAGGGGCGTGAAAGTGAAAATAAGAATTTAAGTGAAAAAAAGTGCAAAAAATAAGGAATGAGTAAAATATTCCTAATTACTCCTGGTTTAGGAGGCTTCTACTTATCGTTTCTGCACTTAGTTGGTGTTGGGAATAAACACCATGGGTCTCAGGAGGGGGGTGGAAGCGTATTCGGCACACCGCCCTCGACGCTTAGCACCCGCAGTATGCCTACGTCGCCCTCGAATCAAGATTTTTAAGCCTTCTTAGCCCTTAGGCTAAATAATCTGAAAATATAAAGACAAGCGTCATTGTGATATTTAATGTAACTTCATGTATTTACTTTTGAACGTGTGCAGAGGATTTGTATATATTGGCAAAGATGTGTTTACTGCTTTTGGAGATGGAGTTGATATGTTCAGCTAGAGCTTTCCTCTTTGTTTACCAAATTTACTGGTGATACCGTCTCAGGCTGGATTTTATCATGTCTCTTTCCACTTTTCCCTGACTTGTTCTCCAACTCTTTTCCAGTTGTTTGCAGTTCCTTTTGGTCATTCTGAGATGTTCTATGTACCAGCTGGCCTGTGTTCTTCTTTAAGGGTTGAAAAGGGTTTTTAGGGTTCTGGGATGGGTATAGTCGATGAACAGTAAGACATTTTTGTGGTCCATGAATAAGAAGTGTCTAGAGAAATAGGGAGTTTTTAGTGTTCAGTGGTCCCCGACGTCGGAGACATGGTGCTCTGTACTAACTGTGTCCGTTTTTCGGGCTGTAAACACACCCTGCGTCGATTTCGTTATGTACATGTTTGTGTGATCGTGGGTGTGTGTGTGTGTGTGCTTCCTTGAATGCCGGGTAGAGTGAATGGTGGGCATCATTGGACTCCACTTATCTCTGATCTAACAGAATGGTGGCAGCCCAGGATCCATCTTGGACTGAGAGCCAGCACCCGTACATCCGTTTCCTCCGACCTTATAAAGTTTGTATCTGTGTGTGTGGGAAGTTTCCCATCAGCTTTTTTAGGTCGAGCATTAGAGACCTCTTGTATATACTTTAGTATATACTTATATGTGTATGTACGTTGTGGGCTCTGGAGATCAGCCCTAGGACTTGTCTGCTTCCGCTTAGGGTTTTTTTTCTGTTCAACTGCCTCTATTTAAAACGACCTGTAGGGGTCATTAAAATACCATAAGTGCTTTCTGCTTGTTCAACTGCCTCTATTTAACTGTCATGATAGAAAACGAACAGTAGAGGTCAGTAAAATAGCAGAATTGCTTTCTGCTTTGGAAGTTTCTTTTTTTTCTGGCAACTGTCTCTATTTAACTTTTTTGATAGAAAACGACCAGCAGAGGTTAGTAAAATACCAGAATCACTTTGCAATTCTCTAGATTCCAGTCCATAGAAATTGTCTTCCACAAGCACCCATAATATTTTTTTTTTCAAATCTTGTATTTTCAGTGATATGACCACCGAAGGCCCTGATTTTATATTAAAAACAGAGCTTTGGACTGTACCATTTTCCGCCATGTGTTCCCATACCTGGCATGTCACGCAGTTTGGTGCTTACTTTCCCTCCATGTTAAAGAACGGTAGGTGTTTCAGCACCCACGCTAATGTGCGCATTGCTAAATACATATAAGGCCCAAAGGCGAGACCGATTGCATTGCAAATGCTGATTATAAAGGGCCACAGTTACTATTAGATGAGAACAGCTCTGAGCCCACTTCCTACCCGAATCTGAATTCTTTCAAAATCGGAATGTTTGTCTGAGGCTAATACTCTTTCTACCTCTGTAGGTCACAAAGACCCAGGAGAATCGGAAGTGCTTTATGACCACCAGCATGAGAGTGTCCAATTTGTGCATGAATACTGATATTTTATGCCAATGTCTCTCACACTCTTATATACGGACAGGTACATAACTAAGAGCAGACAGCTCTCTGACTCAATGTAATGTATTGTATGTATGTAATGATGTCTTGTAAAGCGCATGAATCACCCCACATGGGGTATCTCCGCGCTGTAGACCGCTGGGGAACCCGTCCTGGCTTTCCCTGTGAGATGGACCCTACTGGGTATCTCCAGGGTGAAACCAGGCATCCCCGGCGTATGTGGGGGGCCGTTGTGGAGATGAGGCAAGCTAATGCCCAGAGTTGCCGAGTGTGACCCCTGGTTAGAGTAGGCACCGAGGCGAGAATTATCGAGTCCGCTGACCCTGGTCCACAACCCTGCCGCGTCGGGAATTGAACCCTGGTCCCGGGCCGTTCTCTGCTTACGGGTCTGCCGCCTCTAACCAGTGAGCCACTCCACTCAAGGAAGATTCTTTACTGCTATCTGGGTCATGTGTTGTTCTTGGACTCTGTCAGCTAATAGCTACCAGATATCCAAACATCTTGACATTTGTGACTCCAAAACTGGGACACCAGCAGCACAGAGGGTGCTCCCAGGGCTGGACAGAGAACCAAAATCAGCCCTGGCAATTTTGTCGGCCTGGCCCCCACACGGGGGGCATCATGAAGCATTACTGCTCGACAAAACCAGAACCCAGCACTGTTGCTTTTGTTACTGGGGGCTGATATTGCAGCAATGCTGCAAAATCGTCCCCCACTAACAAAGCCGGACCCCACTGGTAGGGTGTTAAAATATCGATAACAAAAATATAGCTGACATAAATATCGTTGCAAAAAAATCGTTTACAAAAATATCGACACCCTATACTTAAACAGGTAAGTACATAAATATCGACTCCAAAATATCGTTGTAATTAATATAGATGTCAAAAATATCGACTTGTTAAAATAATTAAAATTACATTAAATAATAAATAAATATAAGTACTATTAACAAAATACATTACATTACTTTTATTTTTTAACTATTTCAAAAAAATGTACTACACTTTTTAATTATAAACTTAATAAATGTGGACATATAAATTAATTTTACACATTACTTTATATAACAACAATAATACATATATATAATTAAAATACCCCTTTACCCAAAAACCCAAAACTGACCCTGAACCCTAAAAATACCCCTTTACCCAAAAACATTTTCACTAAAAAAATCCTGTACACACACCTAAAATTAATTAAAAAATTAACATAATTAATGACATAATTATTATTCAATTAACTAATTAAAATTAATTAACTTTTATTTATTACACTATTTATATTTATTTAAAACATTAATTAATCTATTATTTCAATTATATTTAAAAACCCCTTTACCCAAAAACTGAAAACTGACCCTGAACCCAAAAAATACCCCTTTACCCAAAAACTAAAAACTGACCCTGAACCCTAAAAATACCCCTTTACCCAAAAACTAAAAACTGACCCTGAACCCAAAAAATACCCCTTTACCCAAAAACTGAAAACTGAAAACTGACCCTGAACCCTAAAAATACCCCTTTACCCAAAAACTGAAAACTGACCCTGAACCCAAAAAATACCCCTTTACCCAAAAACTAAAAACTGACCCTGAACCCTAAAAATACCCCTTTACCCAAAAACTAAAAACTGACCCTGATCCCTAAAAATACCCCTTTACCCAAAAACTGAAAACTGACCCTGAACCCAAAAAATACCCCTTTACCCAAAAACTGAAAACTGACCCTGAACCCTAAAAATACCCCTTTACCCAAAAACTGAAAACTGACCCTGAACCCTAAAAATACCCCTTTACCCAAAAACTAAAAACTGACCCTGATACCTAAAAATACCCCTTTACCCAAAAACTGAAAACTGACCCTGAACCCTAAAAATACCCCTTTACCCAAAAACTGAAAACTGACCCTGAACCCTAAAAATACCCCTTTACCCAAAAACATTTTCACTAAAAAAATCCTGTACACACACCTAAAAATAATTAAAAAATTAACATAATTAATTACATAATTATTATTCAATTAACTAATTGAAATTAATTAACTATTATTTATTACACTATTTATATTCATTTAAAACATTAATTAATGTATTATTTTATTATATTTAAATTACTTCCCACCCTACTCCCCTATAAACCCACAACCCGCTACGGAACTATTAATACTAAATTCAACTGAAAATACATTATTAAATAATAATATACTACTAAAAATACTACTTTGACTAAAAATAATCATTAAGAACACTACATTACTTAAAAAACGATATTATTGTAAACTATGTTTTTGTAAACGATATTTATTACAACTATATTAATGTTAACGATATTACTTACCTGTCTGTCGATATTTTGGTCAGACGATATTTTTGTCATCGATATTTCTTCCTGTAGATATTTTTGCAGCGATATTTATGTTAGGCGATATTTTTGCGACGATATTCCTGCTCTGTACCACCCCACTGCTCCAAAACCAGCCCCCACTCTTCCAGCTTCGCAGGCAAATGCCCAATGCGAGTCTGGCCCTGGGTGTTCCACTTGCACGTAAATAGGTTTAAGAATTTTACATTTTCAGTCCATCTGTGACTCTGGTGCAATGGAGAAAGGGCTCCTGAGTCATAGGACTATGAAACCACAATAAAAGTGCTCCATTTGAAGAGAGGTGTGGGACTCAAGTAAGTCATGAAACAGGGTTGAATCAGAGACCTGGCTCTAGCTCTGGCTCAGCTCAAGGGATTCTTAGACCATCAAGCCCAAATGAGCCAAGCTTTCTTGCATTTTCTGCCTGTCACACACGCTCTAACCTCATGTGCCAAAATTTAAAGACACTGTATTAATGTTTGATGTAAAACAATAGAGAGAAAGAGGTGCCCATCTGGTGGCTCAAATACAGAATGTGAAACCAAAAAAAAAAAAAAATGTTTGATCTTAGGCAAACATTTTTTTTCACCATGTCTCATTTTAAGTTCTTACCAGGAGACCATGCTCGAGAGCTCTCACTTGCATGAGATATTCTGTTGAACAAGGGGCTTGAAGCCCACCCCTTGCCTACGATTCATGGGTTTCATTGTCACTCTCATTTGCTGCCGTCTACTAGGGCAGTGTGCGCCTGCTTCACTTCCTCTTCTTTCAGCTGTAGCATGGACCAAGTACTGATTGCTTCATCTGGATTAGAATCCTTCCACTAATGGGGCTGTGTTTGAAATATTTTATTTTTCTTTTTTTTCTTTCTTCTTTCACTGCCTGCCTTGTTTCTTCTTCCCCTCTCACTTCTTCCACGCCTTCTTCATATTGCTATTCCCCTCCCACTCCCAACAGCCATATTGCTTATTCCATTCTTCCTCCTGGTCAATGTTGCTTATTTATCTCCCACACCCTGTACATGTTGTTTCTCCCCCTCCCACTCCCATCCGTATTGCCTATTCCCTTCCCAATCACCCACTCCCCCGTTGGGGCTACTTATTCCCGTCCCACTCCCTGCATGTGCTCCTCTCAACCCCCTCCCATTGTGACTGTGTTTCATAATCCCTAGTCCCCCTGCTGTGTTGATTATCTCATTCCATGTTGTCTCTCTTGCTTTTTCCACACCCCAACAGCCATAAGGAAATAAAACACTATGACATGGCCAGTGCTGCCTGTCATATCAGGGTTTTTTTACCATCCCATTCCCTCCTACCACCTGCCTTGTCTCTGCTCTCCCTGTTAATTTGTTGGCTCATCCTACGCTACTTTTAAACTGTGACGACTACTTGCAAATTAGCTTGTCTAAATGGAGACATGGTATGAAATGAATAGTCCGGGATGGAGTCAGAGTAGCAGCGCAACGCGGAATTCTGCTGCACTATGCGGAGTGATGCTAGAGGGTGGAGTTACTAGCTCCTCCTGTAGTAGGTACTGCATAAGGGGGGTAAGGAGAGCAATAGCGAGGATAGAGGAAACTGCTAATCCAGAGACACTGGGATCTTTGAATGTAGCAGTGTACCGCTAATCTGGGCGGCGGCTGTATTTCCTGTGGGGTCTACTGCCCTAGGGATGCAGCCACTGCTGAAGGGAGGACGCTAGCCCAATCCAGATCCATTAGGAGGCTCTGGTGTGCGGACTCAGAAGAGGCATCAGTAGGGTCGAAATCCTTACCTTTTCTGCTCTTGTGCATTGACGATGTGCCTGAGGGTCCGTCGGGTCAGAGAGAGTTCAGGCTCCGACTGTGGCAGCCGCAGGAAGAGGCTCCGTCATGTGTCCGCCTGCAGCACTCACATTTTATTCTCACTGCTCTGCTTCACTTTGTTTCCATCTGCAGGTCCTGAATGCTGCACCGGATGTGACATTAGTCATGTGACATGGTGGGACCAGAAGTGGTTGTCCTCCGCCAGTGTCTGGTTTCCTTAGCAACTGCAAGAAACGCTGCAGCATACAGTTAAGTATGGGCGAAATTTGTGAATTTGCGGTCCGCGAATTCGTGCGAAATGGCAAAAAGAATCTGCGAGTTTGCGAATTTTCCTGCGAACTCGTGGATTTTTGTGCCATTTCCATAAATGTGTGACCACGTGTGCCTTTAACTTTGCCAGCGCGCCAAAAGGCGCTGAGGTCCCTTGAGTGAGCTTGCCATTATATTGGTGACGGGCAGGAAAACGTTTCATACCGCTAGTGTGTGGTGGACGGGGCCAAACGGGCGGGGCTTCTATGCGAGTTCACATGCATCTTGTTTATAAAGGGTCAGAGACCGAGCAGAGCAGCAGATGAGGAGAAAGCAGCCTCCTGGTCACAGGAGCCACACGGGGATGGCGCTCGGAAATCTCATGGATGCAAAAATAAGTTTGGCACAGGAACCCAGAATCCTTCAGATGTCCAAGATAGCTCTGCTGCCCGTGTTGGTATAAAGCCATTCTGATCCGGCTTAGTGGGTTCAGGAGCATGCAGCTGCTGCTGCTGAAAAATGTCCCATCTCATACTAAATTGCCCCATACAGGCATATGCTGGCGCTGGGCAGTAGGGTGCAGTGGCATGCAGGTGCTAAACGCCTGGTACATGCGCATACCGGTGCCAGGGGGGACACGTGTTTATTGGTGCTGTGTAGCAAGTTATGACTTTACATTTTGACTGCACCAGACGGTGGTACTACCTACATGGATCAGGAGCATCCAGGCACCAGACTTCATGGTGCAAGAGCATAATGGTGCTGTGCAGGACGGGTATATATGTACAGGGGGCAAGGGGGCACTGAGCACAATGTGTGCTCACACCCAGAGTGCTCCCAGGCAATTGAGCACAAATGATTTTCACACTGAGAGGGCTCCGGGGCAGTTCAGCAGCACGGAGGCTCACACCCACTGGGCCCCGGGGCAGCTCAGTAGCGCATGGGCTCACAATCCCATGGCAGCTCAGCAGCACGGGGGTTCACACCCACAGGGCTCCAGGGTAGTTTAGCAGTGCCACCCTCTGGTTCATCACTTTCACCCTCTGGCTCATCACTGCCATCCTCTGGTACACCACTGCCACCCTCTGGTTCATCACTGCCACCCTCTGGTTCACCACTGCCAGCCTCTGGTTCACCACTGTCACCCTCTTGTTTCATCACTGTCACCCTCTGGTTCATCACTGCCACCTCTGGTTCACCACTGCCACCCTCTGGTTCATTGCTGCCACCCTCTGGTTCATCACAGCACCCTCTGGTTCACCACTGTCACCATCTGGTTCACCACTGCCACCCTCTAGTTCATCACTGCCACCCTCTGGTTCATCACTGCCATCCTCTTCTTCACCACTGCCACCCTCTGGTTCACCACTGCCATCCTCTGGTTCACCCCTGCCACCCTCTGGTTCATCACTGCCACCCTCTGGTTCACCACTGCCACCCTCCGGTTCACCACTGCCACCCTCTGGTTCATCACAGCACCCTCTGGTTCACCACTGCCAGCCTCTGGTTCATCACTTCTACCCTCTGGTTCACCACTGCCACCCTCTGGTTCACCACTGCCACCCTCCGGTTCACCACTGCCACCCTCTGGTTCATCACAGCACCCTCTGGTTCACCACTACCACCCTCTGGTTCACCCCTGCCACCATCTGGTTCATCACTGCCATCCTCTGGTTCATCAATGCCACCCTCTGGTTCACCACTGCCACCCTCTCCGTTAATCACTGCCACCTTCTGGTTCACCACTGCCACCCTCTGGTTCATCACTGTCACCCTCTGGTTCACCACTGCCAGCCTCTGGTTCATCACTTACACCCTCTGGTTCACCACTGCCACCCTCTGGTTCATCACTGCGACCCTCTGGTTCATCACAGCACCCTCTGGTTCACCACTGCCACCCTCTGGTTCACCACATCCACCCTCTGGTTCACCCCTGCTACCCTCTGGTTCATCACTGCCACCCTCTGGTTCATCACTGCCACCTTCTGGTTCATCACAGCACCCCCTGGTTCATCACAGCACCCCCTGGTTCACCACTGCAAACCCTCTGGTTCATCACAGCATCCTCTGGTCCATCACAGCACCCTCTGGTTCATCACAGCACCCTCTGGTTCACCACTGTCAACCTCTGGTTCACCACTTCCACTCTCTGGTTCATCACAGCACCCTCTGGTTTGCAACTGCACCTTCTGGTTCATCACAGCACCCTCTGGTTCACCACTGTAGATTATGGGGAGAAAGCACACCTGCCCAGCCTCAACCGGGGGCTGGTTAATGTGTTACTAAATTTGAGCTTCATGCCCGGCACCTGCTTCCTTATCTGTAAGTGCTTCCTGTTGTGGTTTAATTTTTGTGACAGCCTGGAGTATTGTGCCATACTTGTAACTATTCCCTGACCCTTATTGCCTCCCGTCCCTCCCTCGCCTTCCTTCGGTACAAATGAGGCCCCGCCTCCCACCCAGACCCACCCCCAGTATAAAAACTCTGCCCGCCCCCACCTCCAGCTCCTTTTTTTTGTCTCACTAGTGAGACTTACCCTTTCAGTTCTTCCCTGTGGCGGTGCCGAGGAGTCTTCGGTTTGGTTCTCTGCTGCGGCGGTGCCCTCTGCTAAGTTCTCCTGGCGATGCCTCCTCTCCTCGTCTCCCTTGTGGTTTGGGGCAGAGCGGTGGCTCAGGAATCCCCGGTGGTGTCCGGCGGTCCTCCTGTGGCTGGGGTTGTGTTTCCGGGTCAGGCAGCGTGGCTGCCTCCTCCCGGTTTGCGGTCTTCCCGGAGGCCAGGTAGGGCGGGATTGTGCCTGTTTTTCCTATTTTAATCCGGCTTGGACGGTTCTCTTGCCCTGCGGTGCGGACCTTGGTGCTGTGGCTTGGCGGCTGTTCTTGTGCCTTTGGTGGCACGGGCTCTCGTTGCCTGGGGTGAGGCTCCGCCCACTGTTCCATGTTTCCTTGGGTGGTGCCCTTTGGCGCTTGTCTGCCAGTGGGTCGCAGGTGGTTGTTGGGGCGTGCTGGTGTTCTCTTCCTCTGCTGCTGGTTCTCCGGTCCCCCTGGGGTTCCCTGGCCACATGGGCTCCATGGGGGGTGTTCTGCCTCTCGTGTCTGCGTGTGTTGCTTGGCTTGGGTGTGGCTGCTCTGTCCAGTGTTCTGGGGTTCAGCGGGTGCCTTTTGTGCCCTCCCATCTTCGTCCTGCGGATCCTGTTAGGGGCTGGTTCTCATCTGGTTCCTTGATTTTGGGGGTCCTTCAACAGTCTTTGGCGATGCGTAGGGCTCTGGGTTCTCGTCCTGGAATATTCACTGAGCTCCTGCGCTGGTCGGGGGGGGGGGGGCTTTCCTCTTTTCCTGCTGGGCTGGAACTGTGGGATTCTTTCTTTGCTGTTCGTGGCCCTTCTGGTTGGGCTTGCCCTTCATGCCCGGTGTGGTGTATGGTGCTGTGGTTGTGGCATGCGTTGCCCGTGCTTGGTGTTTCCATGGTGTTTCCACTGATGTGCGCATTGTCCTTGCTGCTCTGTTCACGGTGGCCTGCCCGGCTGGCGATTGCTTGTCAGTTGCCTGTGTGACATGCTGTGGCGGTCTCTCCTCAGCCCTCCGTGTTCCTTCTGCGCTGTGTTGGTCCTGGAGGGTTTTCAGGTTTCTATACAAGCTCGGTTTGTGTCTGGGGTTTCGCTTCTGTGCTGCTCATCCCCCTCTTCCTCCAGTGGCTTTGCTTCTTGGTGGGGGTCGCCCCTTTCCTCCCGTTGTGCTGCCGGACTCTGTCCTGGCCGTGCTGCTTGGTGGGTCTGATGTTCTGCTTGGCTGCTGCTATTTCGCTGGTTGGCCTGTTCTCTGCTTCTTCTGTGCCCTCCTTGTTGCGGGGTTTCGTGGAGTTGGCGGCGGCAGTTCGTGGTGGCTGGGTGTCGCCACCTTGGACCCTCTGCATGCCTTGCCTTGAGTGGGGCATCCAGCCTCTCTCTTGTGCCTTGCACTTGGCCCTCTCCGTCGTCCCTGCTGTGGCTTGCCCTGTTGGGTTCCTGTCGCTGTTGTCTGGTCAGTTCCCTGGCTGTGGGTGGTCGTCTTTGGCGTTTCCTCCTCTGTGGCTGTGGATCGTTCCTGTTGGAGGCGGGGTCATGGGTGCTGTGGGTCTTGTGTTCTGGGTCGGCTTGGTGTGGGTTCCTCCTGATCGGGGGTTCGGCTGCCTCCGATGCCGGTGTTTGGTTCCTGCTAGGTGGCGCTCCAGGACTGGGTGTCCTGTTTGCTTGCCTTATGTTCCATCTGCTGCGTTCCTCTAGGTGGGGCTCGGGTTTAGGGCCCGCTCTGTTTTGTTGCTGGGTCTGGGGTGTCCGGCGGCTTTGTGGCTGTTCCGGTTCTCCTGGGGGTCTGCTCCTGGCTTTGGCCGGTTCCCTTCTGTGTGTTGGCCTTTCGGGCTGCTTTTCCGCAGGCTCTGCCTGGCGGTTTTTGGCATGCCCTGGGTTTTTGGGGGGTGGGGCGCTTTCTCCGCTTCCCTGACGCTGCTTCTTTTCTGCGTTTCCTGTGGTTCTCTGTTTGGTACGCACATTTTCGGGGTTGTGTCCTTCCCCTTCAGCCTCGGGCCTTCGCCCTGGGTCTTCCCGCATATCCGGTTGCTCTTATGGCTCTCCTTCAATACCGTGGGGGTGTTCCCTCTAATTTCTCTGGTCGGCCTCTTGCGGCTGGAGTGTCTTTTTCCTTGGTCTGTTCAGGAGGTCCTTTGTGGTTCTTCTGGTGATCTGGTTTTTGGTGGCCCGGGGTATGTCTTCGCTGGTCCCCTCTCTGGGCCTGGAGTTTGTCGGGGCACGTCTTCGGATTGTGCTCAGCCGTGTTCCCTTGTCCGGGTGCCTGGTCTCTCTTCCTTTGTGGGCTTGGGCTTGTTGTCCCGGGGCTCCTCGGGCGGTCCTGTGGCTGCGGGTGCTGGGATGTTTCTAGTTCCCTAGGCTCGTTTTCTTCTTCTCCGCCTGTCCGTCTGGCTGTTGTTGGGTTGGTCTCCGGGGTCTGTTGTCCCTGCTGCCCTTGTCGGTCCGTCCCCGGGGGCGCTCTCCTGGTGGCTCGGCCTCTGTTGCCTTCTGTCTGGGTGTTCGCTGGCTCTTCCGGCTCCGCTTGTGGTGGCTTTGGTCACCGGCCTGTTCTGGGCTTGGTTGGGGTCGGTTCGGATTCCAGTTCTGGTTCCTGCTGCTCTCCCGGGGGTCCTCTTGCAAATGCGGCTGTTGTGTCGTTGGGGCTTGCCCTGGTGCCCCTTCGGGGGTCTCTGCGGTTCTGTGGGTGTTGGCTCCGTGGTTGTTCCGGTGGCTTGGTCCTCTGCCTCGATCGGATGGGTCCTGTTTCTGGTCCTTGTCCTTGGTTGCCTGGGTCCTGTTTCTGTGGGCTGGGGTCTGGGTGCTGTATCTGTCAGCTCTCTGCCTTGGTGGGTGACCTGTGTGCTGGCGGTTCTGCTTTGCTGGTGCCTTGCTTCGTCCTGGGTTTTCTCTTGAATTCCCCTTCCTTTTTTTTCCACTGTTCTGGCCTTTCCTGTGCGGGCTCTGTGGGTCTGTGCTCGGGGGTTGCTGGCTGCTCCCCGTTGGCCTTGAGCTCTTTTTTTTCCTCTCCTGTCGGGGCGGTATTGCGCTCTGTGGGGGTTCCTTCTGGTGGCTCCGTGCCCTTTGGGGTTTCGGGCTCTTCCCTTGGGTTCTGTGAGGGGTTTGAACCTGCTGCCTGGTGGTTGTGCGTCTGGATTCTGCTGTGTTGGGGGTTCCGGTCTGGTTGGCGGTGGCTTACGGGCTTCCCCTCGGTCCTCCTCTTGGCTGTCCTGTGCTTGGTGTTTGTGGGCCTTTTGGGCCTGGTGTTCTGCTCTGGGTGTTGTTCCCGTGGTGCTGGCCTCCTTTTGGTGTGGCGGTTCCCTCCAGCTGGGGCTCTTCTGGGGTTGTCGGTGGCCCTTCTGCGAGTGCGGTGGGCGTCTTTCCGGCTGCTTGGTGCTCCTGCCTTCCTTGCATGTTGCCTGGGATCTGTTGCCTGGTTGTTTTTCCGGGTCTGCTGTGTTTGTTTCCCCACCTTGTCCGGTCCTTCCCTTCGGGGTCTTTGCTGCTGGGGTTGGTTGTCCTATCCGGTTCTCCCTCTGGGCCCCTTGCGGGTCTTGGGTTTCGGCTCTTGCCTTTTGGGTTTGCCACCCTTGTGAGCCTGGTCGGGTGGCGGCCTGGCCTGCTGCGCGCACTGTGTCGGCCTATGTTCCGGTTCTTGGTCATGGGTTTGTGTCCTCTTGTGTCATCTTGGCCTTTCATTCTTGGAGAGTCGGTGTGGTCGGCGGCTCTGCTTTGTACTGTCGTCGCCCCTGTGGGGCGCTTGGGGGTGTTATGGGCCCTGTCTTGGACATTTCCCTTCTGTCTGGGCTGTTCGGATCTGTTGGTTTTGGGTCCGTTTCCGCCCTTTGTCCCTCCGGTGACTCAGCGTTTTGGCTCTGTCACGGGTTTGTTTTGCGTGTGTTCGGTCCTGCTCCTTCCTTGACTGAGGCTCGTTTGGTCGGTTTGACTGTCCGGTGCCTTTTTGCTGTGGTGCCTGCTGGTTGCTTGGTCATTCCGGGTCTCTTTGTTTGTTCGCTTGGTCCGACTCAGGTGTTTGCCTTCCTGGTGGTTGGTTTCGTTCCACGGTGTTGGTGGCTCTTGTGGTTCCTCCTGTGGGGGTTCGGGCCACGGAGTCTTGTCCTCTTTTGGAGGCCTGGGATGTTGATCTGCTGTGTCTGGGGCACTGTTTTATGTTCTTTGTCACTCAGTTGTCCGTCTCTGTTATCCTCTGCTTGCTATGTCCTCATTTGTACCGAAGGAAGGCGAGGGAGGGACGGGTGGTAATGCGTCCATTTCTAACGATAATGGCATTACTCCTAGTCCTCCTCTCTCGCCTTCCTTCGAGGACCCTCCCTCCTTCCCGGTGCGGCTCAACTGAGTGCTAGCTCGGCTTGTTTATGTACAGGTGGAGGTGGGGGCGGGCAGAGTTTTTATACTGGGGGTGGGTCTGGGTGGGAGGCGGGGCCTCATTTGTACCGAAGGAAGGCGAGGGAGTAGGACTAGGAGTGATGCCATTATCGTTAGAAATGGACGCATTCGAGGGTCAGAGAATAGTTGCAAGTAGGCAACAAATCTGGAGGTGCCGCTCAGGAAGCACTTACAGGGTTACAGCAGGTACCCAAGTTGAAGTTAATTTCTTTGTAACCATTTTGTAAATGGTTACAAAGAAGTTAGCTTCAACTTTGGCACCTGCTGTAACCCTGTAAGTGCTTCATGTACTTCAGTTTTTGAAAATCCGTCCCACACGCGATTTCGCGGATTTTTCTGCAATTTCGTGAGATTTGCGGACCGAGAAATTACAGAAAATCTGAAAATTCCGCAAAAGGAACGGATTTTACGCCCATGCTTACATACAGTGCGATCGAGTTAGGCCAGAATTTGGGTGGGTGGTGGTAAAAGACTCTGCTACATGGTGGAGTCAGAGTTTTTCCAAACTCCACACCATAAACGGAGCACGGAGTGGCAAAACTCTGCTAACTCTATCCGCAGAGCTGAGTTTGCTGCTCACCCTTAACAATTACATTAGTACAATGCCCCCTATTTCAAGGTTTTCTTAAGCTGGGTTTGTCCTGGTCTCAGACTGCGTAGTAATTACATATGGAAATTGAAAAGGGGCCCATTGGGCCTAATATTCATGTCCTTAACTTTACTGGCAAAAACACTGGTCAATTTCTGAACAATTAATGTAAAAAAAAAACGTTGAGGCAATTTCATACCTGATTATACTTCACATGTTTTACTTAATCTTCCATTCTCTAAGGGTGTTAGCTATTTCCAAAATGTTTGAGTTTCTTTACTTTTTTGTTTAGCATATTATTCTTGTATAGTGCATACTTTGAACCTAGTCGCCTCCAGGTGTTATAACTGGCCACAATTGAGAGCAGTGGAGTGGAGGCTAAAGGTGGTGCAAATTTCTCACAGTGCCTATCAGTTTGTCAAAAAGTGTACAGAGTACATGGTCATCCAATTCTGGGCCTCTCTGCAGAACTCACAGATAAATGCTACCATATTACAGTTTCAATTGTGATTCTGTACCATGTATGTGAAGGAGATACACTGTTGTCAAAATATTGACAAGGCGAAAATATAAGAAAATGCAGCATTTACAGGTTTATGAGTGAGTTCTTTGTGTGTATAGGGTGGGGGCGAATTGAAAGAAATGAAAGTACATGAAGGAAGGAGTGTAATGAGGGTGATGAGAAGGGACAAAAGGAGGTGTAAGGTGTGCAAATGGAGTCGATCTAGAGAGAAAAGGGGTGTGTATGTCTAAGACAGGGTGAACATAACAGGAGTGTTTGAGACCGTTTGAAGACCATCACCCCTTCCACAGCCTCAGTAATTTTTAATTCAGTCTCATTCTTTCAGAATGAAAACATTTTCAATATTATTTTTTATAACAAAATCATTGTTGTTTCTTGTTTATCTAAAACAGTTGACAACCATTAACAAAGACAATAGTCGTGGTTGGTTTTTGGTTTATGTTAGTTCCTATGTTTGATATCTGGATGCAAAAAAAGCAAGCCCAGCGAGGAACCAAAATACTGGTTAGGTGGCACAATATGGAAATCCCACAACTATAATTTATGTACTCATGCCACTCCTGTACTTACATTGACCATGCCCCTTTTAGAGAACACGCACACTTTTAATTCATCTCACGTAAAGTTTTGTACTGTTTTGCATAATTTTCAAGGCTTTGAGAGGGGAACACAAATTGAAAAGCTTACATTTTCCTGTACCTGCCTGATTGTGGAGAAGTGTGGCTCAGGGGTTAGAGGCGGCAGACCCGGAAGCTGAGATCGGCCCTGGACCAGGGTTCAATTCCCTGCCTCGGCGGGTCTTGGGCTCAATAATTCCACGGACTCGATAATTCTCGCTCCGGTGCCTTCTCAACTCACGGGTTCACACTCTGCGACTCTGGGCAATAGCTTGCATAATCTCCACAACGGCCCCTCGCGGCAGGATGCCTGGCTTTCACCTTGTGGATACCCTGCCGGGCTTATCTCACAGGGGAATACCAGGACGGGTTCCCTAAGCAAGCGCCGGGAAACCCTTTGTGGGTAGCTGTGCGCTATATAAGCTCAAATACATTTACATTTACATTTACATTGTCCACTGTGTCCTGTTGCTCTTTATGACAGTTTTTTTTTTTTTTTGTCCTCATATATGCCACCAGATAATGACTGCTCTAAGATAGGCGCTCTTCAAGCCACTGTCACAAACTATCCTTTCCAGCCCTCGTGTTTGTGGATAGCTGTAGAAGATTGCCCAGAGGAAAGGTCGTTACCCGTCCAACTTCCTTTCGGATTGGTTCTTGCAACTAAGGAAGGACAGGACCACTTACCTCTGGCATAATCATTGGACTATTATTACTTTTTGATCCAGGCATTCAATGCTGACCACAACCTAACAGCTTTATCACCCCCACATAAAATATCAAATTTACTCACAGCCACGATATATTTAAGACAGTCTGCGAATTTCGGGGGGGATGCAGACTTCCATGCTTTGCAGATCTCTCTTCTAGCAATGGTCATAACATAAAAAATAAACTGTGACAAGTTACTGTTAAACACATAATTAGGCAATAAACCAAAGAAAACCAATCTGGGTGAACACTGAATTGGAACCGACAAAACCTCTTCTAAGAATTTACACAATTGTTCCCAAAAATTAGCTATTTTTGGACATTCAAAGAACATGTGAATATCATTTGCGCTCCTTAGATTGCACCTAGGACTAAATATTGCACCCCAGAGATTCTAGAGAGTTTCGCTGGGGTCCAATACACTCTGTGCAATGTATATAAATGATTCCTTCTTAAATTAGAAGGTTTAATTATCTTTTGGGATAAAGAAAAGGAATCAATCCATAATTTCTCTACTTCCTCCGCTATCTGGACTGAAGAGGGGTCCCATATATTCTTAATTTCTGTTTCCAAATTGTCTTTATTGTTCAGTAATATGTTATACCATTGTGCCGTTTCTCTTTTTATTTCTCTAGAATTACTATATAACTCTAAGAATGATTCCTCATCATTTGAGACCCAATTTTGGCTTCCCCACCAGGCCGATAGTTGATAAAACTTGAACCTCGTTAATGTCCCTCCGGTTACACCCTCAAGAAATTCCCACTTTAAAACTTTCGATTCATCACATAAGTCCCCCCACTTCAGGAGACCTGCTCTTTTTAAGGGGAGAACCAGTTGATCCAATAAACACTCTGGGGTGCCTGGTGAGTCCCAAATTGGGGAGTATTGATGGTAATATTGAATACACAGCAGCCTACACGTCTGCGACCAATAGTATAAAGCAGCCTTTAAAACTTTCAGCCTAACTTTTTTGAAAAAATTTTTGTCACCAAATTTAAACAGAAAGTAATCAGTACCAAAAGGGAGATCCTGTAGCATAGCCTGGAATAGTAGACTATTTGAAGTAAAATCCAATCTATTAGCTAGTATCCTAAAGTTTTTAAGCTGGAAAGCATAACAGTAAAATAATAAATCAGGGAGAGCTAAACCACCTAATTTTAGTCCTCTCCTTAGCTTCTTCCAAGCTATCCTTGGAGATTTGGTTGCCCAAATAAACGACCCTATTCTACCTTGTAAATTAAGAATATATTTTCTACTGAAAACTAAGGGAATAGAATTAAACAAAAACGTAACCTTAGGTAGAATGATCATTTTAACAAGATTCACTCTGCCGTAGATATTTAACGGTAAAGTGTTCCACCTGGAGAGAAGTTTTTTAATCTCCTTTATCACAGTTTCCCAACTAACCTTCGGAGTATCATCTATATTCTGGGTTAAATAAATACCTAGATATCTCATCTTGCATTTGGCTTCTGGAATAGGGAGTGGGTTATTCCAACACATTACCTCGGTTTTCTCCTTATTAATAGTGTAACCTGAAACCAAGCCAAAGCTCTCCGCGAGCCAAAATAACCTGGGAATTGCTTCGAGGGGGTTTGAGGTATACAACAAGAGATCATCTGCGTATAGCGCTGTCCTAATTGATAAGTCCCCAATTTTAAATGAAGAAATAATAGAATCCTGCCTTAAAGAACAAACAAAAGGCTCGATGTAGACATCAAACAACAACGGAGACAAGGGACATCCTTGCCTTGTTCCTCTACCAACACTAAACCATTCTGACAGTCCTCCGTTGACCAAAATCTTAGCCCTGGGACTTCTGTATAGAGCCACCACACTTTTAATGTAGATTTCAGGAAAACCAAATTTCTTCATCGTTGACCATAGATATTTCCAGTTTACTTGGTCAAACGCTTTCGCAGCGTCTATTGCGACTATGGCCAAAGGTTTTTTGTTTTGAACTGCATAGTCAATAGCTCCGATTGCCTGAAATGTGAGTTCATTCAGTTGTCTGCCCGGGATAAATCCGCGTTGATCCGGATGTATAATGGATTTGATCACCTTAGCGAGCCTATTTGCTAAGATACCTGAATAAACTTTTAAGTCTGAGTTCAGTAAAGATATAGGTCGGTATGATTCTATCCTTTGTGGATCTTTGTTTGGCTTCATAATTAATGAGATGGTTGCGTCCAGCCAAGAAGATGGAATTTGCTGACCTTGGATGAAAATTTCATTGAAAAGTTTAAGCATTGGAACAATAAATTCATCCAAATTATCCTTATAAATTTCTGTTGGGAGCCCATCTGGACCCGCAGCTTTCTTTCTTGCCATTCTCTCGACTTGAGATCTAATTTCCCCCTCGGTGATTTCTTTTCCTAAGAAGGCTACTTCTTCATTACTTAAACGAGTTAGATTTCTCAGAATGTCTAAATTATCTATTTCTTCCGATGAAGTATTCACTCTTTCACGATAAAGATCTTCATAAAAAGATCTGGCCTCCTCTTTAATGTCTTCATCCTCAGATAAAACTGCACCAGTTCCTCGTTGTATTAAAGTTTTAATGTTGTTTCTGGACCTATCAGCTCTGGCTTTTCCAGGCAAGTAGTGATCCACATTTCTCCCCATATTCAAAATTACGCAATTTGCTTACCTCCCATTTATCTCTTAGTATCTTTTCAGAACATAGTCTGTGATTAGTTTGTAGGTCATTTAATTCTTTTTCTAGCCTCGATACTTCTGTTCGATCATTAGAGATGGCATGGAGAAGTTGCTGCTCTTTTATTTTAATTAGATTGAGATTGTTTACATCTTTTTCTTTAGTTAGCTTTCTATTTAGAGCCATTTGGGAGCCGTATATTCCTCTCAAGAAAGATTTAAGAGCATCCCATATAGTTCGATTTGGGGCTGAATCATTATTAAATAGGAAAAACTCTCTTATACTTTTCTTGGTGCTAGTATTGAAATCGGCTTTTAATAAAATAGTCCTATCCAAAGTCCACCTATGATCTAGTGGGTTCCTTTTTTGAATGCTAATGCACAACTTAACCACGGAGTGATCTGATAATCCATTCGGGATATATACAATAGAATGAATATTTGATAACATCGTTCGATCCACCAGAAAATAATCTATCCTGGAGAACTGATGGTTTTTTTTGCTGTAGAACGAATACTCTCTCTGGGAGCCATGTTTGACTCTCCAGGCATCGCACAACGCATACTCCTTAATAATATTTTGCAGCGTACAAATCGATTTTTTTGGGCAGTTATATCTAGCCTTTGAAGTGCGGTCAAGTTCTACATCCAGTAGCAAGTTAAAGTCTCCCCCTAGTACTATAGGAATTGGAAATTGTAATAAATAACTTGCTAGTTTATGGAGGAAGCATGGATTATCCTCATTTGGGCCGTAATAGACCCCACATAAGAGTTTAACAGGGCCCACTGATACCACTACCGCCAACCACCGCCCTGACTGATCTGTAGCCCAATCATGGACAACAATTCCTTTATTGGCACAAATAATAATTGCCACCCCCCTAGTGGTACCCGATTGTTTGGAACAAAAGATTTCCTGAACCCACTTGCGTTTTATAAAAACATCTCTGCATTTATTGGCTTCCAAATGAGTCTCCTGCAGGAGGATTAATGATGCTCCGGCATTTTCTAAGAAATGGGAAACGTTAAATTGTTTCTTATAACTCCCTAATCCATTCACATTCCAGGAGAGGATTATAGTTTGGCTAGCTTGCATACTCTAGTTTTAAATTTTGAATGTGGCTGATAACACACCTTAATACCTTATCAGAGTGATAAGTAATCACAAAAAATAACTTTTTTATGGTGTCTGAGGACATTTTTTGTTTTTTTTCCCCCCTTCCCCTGGAGCACCCACCCCCCCACCCTGCGGGGAACCCTTCCCTCCTGATTGGCGAAAACGCCCTAGGAGGCCCTGTTCCCTGATTGCCCCACTCAAAAGTAAAGCAAAACATATGTCTGGGTCTCATCCCCCTAACTTTACTGTTCATTTTCTGCAAAACTCTCTAAAAGAAACTCTCAACTTAACTAAATATGTAAGCTGTTTATTTTATTTTTTTTCTCTTTTTTTTTTATTTTTTGTTTTTTGTGTTCCCTTTTATTTATATACATATATATATATATATATATATATATATATATATATATATATATATATATATATATTATTTTTTTCCCCTCCCCCTTCCCTTCTTCCCTTCTTACCTCCCCCTTTTCTTTTTTTTTTTTTTTCCCCACCTCCCGCTCGCAGACTTACTCTACCCTACACTAGATACATAGGAAATAAATTTGATACGTGGAACATCTAAACCACCTCTACCTATGCTATTCCTCCTGAGCCTCATTCTCCTGAGCCTTCATTCTATCAAGAACAGCATCAACTTCTTCTGGAAATTGGCACGTGTACATTTTATTGTTCCACATGATTTTAAGAAATGCCGGAAATTTCATCTGTACATTTGCCCCCATTGAACGTAATTCTGGCATTCTGGACCCTAACTCCCACTGCCTTTTAGCAGTTTTACCACCTATATCAGATCTGATGTGATATGGATTAGCTCGAAAGTGTAGGGAAGTGCGTGATAAACATCTATTCAAGATCAGTTCTTTCACACTGTATGTTTGGAAGTACACCAAAATCTTTCTCGGGGCCTTCCTGTCCGGATGCAGCCTATACGGGTCTCTATGTACCCTCTGAATTTCTGATTCTAGGTCTATATCTGGACGGTCTTTAAGAATATCTTCACGCAATAATCTGCAGACAAAACCTTTTATGTCCTCCACCTCGGCCCCTTCCGGAATTTTCAAAATCCTCAGATTATTCCGGCGAGATTGGGTTTCCAATCTCTCCAGGTCCATAGCCAGGGATCGATTCTGAACTTTCAGGGCTGTTATTTCTTTAGAATTAATGTTTGAGGTCTCTGAGAGTGTTGAAATCTTACCTTCCAATGCACTAGTTCTAATATTGATACCATCAATTTTTGCCTCTAGTAGGTCAAATCTATCATGTAGACGCTGTTGGTTTTTTTCAGAAGTCTCGAATTTACTTAGTAGATCTCCTCTTAAGGACTGCAGTAGAGATCCCAGGCTTTTATCTGAAAAATCGCTACCTCCGCAAGCTCCTTCTTCCTCTGTGCGGAGAAGTTGGAGTTCAACATCCTGCGTAGTGTTTTTTGACAACTCACTTCCATGACTTTTTTCTTGATTAGTGGCCCTTGGAAGAGTCACTGAAGATTGTACAATTTCATCGATTACCTCGGTTGCGGAGACCCCTTCAACCGTTATCACTGGAGTGTTAGCTGATTCCAAAGCTGATTCCAAAGCCCCATATTTATTACTCAAGGGAAAGGAAACTAAAAGTGGGGAAACTGTTACCTGAGTTGGATTATTTAAACTTGGTTCCCCTCCACCCCCTCCATCCATACCAGTGCTATCCGTCGTAGAAGACAGTGCATGCTCCATTATCTTAAAATAGCTCTTAAGTGAGGGAGTACCTTTAAGCAAGTTAGACTTAGATTGCTTTGAGCTTTTAGCCTTACCCCCCTTTGCTCCTACTTTTCTGCTCTGTTTGCCTGGTGAAATTGGCTCTGGACCCTTACTACCAGCTTCGGCCAAATCTGCAGTATTCAGAACTCCCTTTATCTTAAGTTCCTTTCGTGAGCGAAGTTGATATCTATTTTTAATAGCACTTTTCTGCTCGCCAATGGCTACCCCCACCTTGGTAGGTGGTTCAAGTACCTTAACTGAAAAGAGCCCTTTCGCTGTGTCTTCCTTCCTGGGGGGGCTTGTGTTTCCCAGGTTAAATTGCTGAATTGCAGGAATTCCCCTATCTGCATCCATACAAACTGTTGATTCCCAACCAGATGCAAAGGCAGGGAGATAAGAGCGGTTTGTGACTCCTGTTAACCGGTACCATAGGGCAGCTTTCACACGAAGCCCAATATTATAGCCGCCTACCCATGGTTTTATGAGGACTGCAGTCCGCTCTGCCTGGGGTCGTGCATCACAGCCGCAGCGCCCGTTCTCAAGACGCTGATATCTCACACCAGACACTTCACCTGAAACCCGGTACAGCTGGCCGGTGGATGACTCCCTGGCGTACCGCCGTTCGTGAATCCAGTCGCGTTGCTCTTTCATCCGACCTGCCAAGTGGTCCGCGTAGGTCCTAGTGCCTTCTCCTTCCTTCCGTCTCCCTACTCTTGATCGCGGCGTCTGTCTCAGCTGTCACACTCAGTCCGTGAGCGCGGGGAAGCCCGGGGGGAAAGGCGAGAGAGAGAGAACTGAGTTGCCGTGCAACCGAAGGGGGGATAAAGTACGGCTTCTCACTCACCTATACACTCAGCACAATCCATTTTGATTTCTGTTCGCAAAGTAGAAGAAGGAGACCCTTATTGACTCGAACTAGGGCTCCAGGGTCAGAGCCTCGCAGCAGCCGCTAGCCTGCCGCCGCCATGTTCCCCAAGCCCCCAGTTTTGACTTTTTATTACAATAGTTCCTCATGTTTTGGAACTTGCAACTGGGCCAGGTCTATCTGGGTCTGAAACCGATTAGTAATGAAAAACGAACATTGCAACAGCTCCCAGTTGGGCCCTTTGTTCAAATCCTTAACCTTACAAGCAAAAACACTGATCTACTATTGAACAATGAATGTAAAAAAGTGAAGGCAATCCATATCAGTGATTTAGATCCTATTTATACTTCACATTTTACTTCATCCCTTATTCCATAAGAGTATTTCCAAGATTCTGTATTTCTGTACATTTTTTCGTGTATCATATTACTTTTGCATAGTGCAAACTTTGATCTGGGTCGCCTCCAGGTGTTTGTAAAGGGCAATGATTGAGAGCTTTGGAGTCGAGGATGAAGGCAGCACGGTTTCTCACACTGCCTGTCAGTGGGTCATAAATGTGTTCGGAATATGTGGTCATTCAATCCTTAGCTCTCTGCAAAAATTACGCAGCAAGGGTCATGTATGTGAGTTGGATTTGTGATTCTGTGCAAATATGTGTGAAGGAGGTACAAAGGTGTCAAAATATTGACAAGCCGAAATTAAAAGGAGGAGGCAGTGCTTATAGGTGAGTGGGTGCTTTTTAGGTCTCGGCTAGCGTAGGCTGCACACATGCGCAGTCTCGCTGGCGAGATTTAATGACTCTAAGTAGCGAGGTTAAGCCCTGCCCCTCTTCTCCATTGGCTGGCCTCCTAAACGGCGGCCAGCCATTGGAGAAGAGGTCTCAGTGATGTTATTCTTTCGATCTAAGCACCGTCCTTTTCGGATTGGGGGGCGTGTTTTTTAGTTTTGTTGTATTAGTGACGTTCTCAGGCAAAACACGCCCCCGAGTCTGAAAAGGACGGGGCTTAGATAGAAAGAAGAACCATTTGTCTCTAAGCCCCGTTCTTTTCAGACTGGGGGTGTGTTTTTGACTGTTGTTTACAACCTAGAAAGAAAGTCAAAACACGCCCCCCAGTCTGAAAAGGACGGGCTTAGAGATAAATGGCGAGCGCTCCACACTGCGTCCATGACACTTATCGAGTTATTGGCCCACTTTGCTTTCTGTCCCACACCGCAGTGACTCTGCTACTACTGGGGCAAACCTGCATGTGTGGGCGCTGACCTACCCTACCCCTCGCGCAGTCAAAGATGCATTAGGCATGATCCCCCTTGTGGGCACTTTGATGTGGTTAACCTCTCAGGGTACTTCGTCAGTGCGACCTGCGGAGTGCAGCACCACATGCCTCCTCCATCTATTTCGCAGGGTCTACTCAGCCTCATGCCCTTCCCCAGTGACACTGGGCACGTTCGCTCTGGAGGAAGGGGCCTCCCCTCCTGATCCTCTCTTCCGTTGCTGATTTTGGCTGTGTCCCTCGGTGATAGGTCCCAGGCCGGGCGACTACACCTTTGTTCGCTGCTCCCAGCAGCGACTGCGTTTCTCTGCTGCTCTCAGGCCCTGGCAACACCACTGATTCAGACTGTCGCGACACCTCGAGCCCCACTGTGCTGTCTCGATGTCTGGTCTCCTATTGAGTCTCATCGTCCGGTGCGGGTCTCCGTGCAGCTCTCCTCGCTCAGTGCAGCAGACCCATGCTCAGCCAGGTCCCATTTCACCTGCACTGCTACTCTGGAGATGTCACCGCCATCTTGTGTCTCCTGAACTCCTCGGGGTCACAGGCCTCAGCATGGCTTCACCGCTCAATCTGGTAGATCTGTGGATGGATTTCGATACCGGTTACCTTGGGGGCTGTGGTCATGGGTTTCATGGGGTTTGGAATGATGTACAGTAGCAGATTGGTGATGGATATTAGGCAGAGGCTTCGGAGCCTTTCCCATCGGCTGCTGGCAACGCCCCCGGGCACATACCATTTTTGAAAACCCAGATTGTTCCTAAATATCTCAAACATAACCTTTTAGCTCCGACCCTCTTTCCTCCTTCAAAACTCGTAATCTAGTAATCACAAAAGGGGTCTAACTAAATATTAAGCTCCTTCCTATGTAATTAGATGAAGATGTCTTTTTTTTTCAACAGCTATTATTTGGGACACGGACTGCACTTCTAGTTAAAGCATGCAGACTAAGGAGTTTGTTTCAGGCACACAGACTGCGTGACGGGTCACTCAGCCTGCGAGGAGCTTTGTGGTACATATGCACTGTGTGCGTAGGCACTAGACAGTGAAGAGTGCTGTGGCACAGAATGCGTGAGACTTTAGTTACAGACCTGTGGCACGGGCGTTACAAAGACTGTGAGGAGCTTGAGCAGGTGGTAAATGTCTGCGTTAAACCCTTCGGTAAAGAGAATACCACTCTGAACAGCACAGGGTAATTCAAAATCCGCACAGTTTTTCACCCATTCCAAGAGGTGTAAACTCTTGATAAGAGTAAAGCGACAGAGACGCCTAAAGAGTAAACACGGCCTGCCGCTGTCCCTGCCCATGCACTCCTGACTCCTGATCCGAGCCTTCAGTTTATACTCTCCTGGTTAAGGCACGCCTCAAAGTCTAACCTCTTTCAAAACCCGACAGCTCCAATGCATAGAGCTTCATTAACGTGTCATAAACCTACTGTTGCTTGTATGTGCACCCTTCTATGCCGCCCTCAACAGTTACCCCACTAGCTGGTAACAGCGCTATATAAAGAAATAACTGGCGGTGCTGCAGGGGAGGGAGGGGGCTGGCTGTGAAGCAAGGCGGAGCAGGCTGGCACCGAGCAGCGAGACATCCGGGGAGGGGGCAAGGCTGGAGATGGGGCAGGGTAGGAACAGGGGGATGGGGGACAAGAGCGGAGAGTCGTGTGTGAGACACTATGTGTGTGTGTGTGTGAGACACTGTGTGTGTGTGAGACACTGCGTAAGTGTGAGACACTGTGTGTGTGTGACACACTGTGTGTGTGAGAAACTGTGTGTGTGAGACAGTGTGTGTGAGACAGTGTGTGTGTGTGAGACAGTGTGTGTGTGTGAGACAGTGTGTGTGTGTGAGATATAGTGTGTGTGTGTGTGACAGTGTGTGTGTGAGAGCGTGTATGTGTGTGTGTGTGAGAGACACTGTGTGTGTGTGTGTGAGAGACTGTGTGTGTGTGTGTGTGTGTGTGGCTCTGTGTGTGTGCGTGGCTCTGTGTGTGTGTGTGTGTGGCTCTGTGTGTGCGTGTGTGGCTCTGTGTGTGTGTGTGGCTCTGTGTGCGTGTGAGGCTCTGTGTGTGTGTGAGGCTCTGTGTGTTTGTGTGTGGCATTTGTGAGAGATTGAGCTATTGGCATTGTAAATGACAATGCCATTTATTTATCTGTTTTCAAAACCAACACAGAAATAAAAATGTTGTCATTTACAATGCCAATAGCTCTAACTTTTGCAAAGGCGAGACAGTTGCATTGTAAACGCTTGTTGTGTTTGGGGGTGGGGAAGTGAAAGAGATGTGAGGATGTGCATTCAGGAGAGAGTGAAAATAGGGGGTTAAATAGGAAAGAGGTGATGTGTAAGATATGCAGGGGAAAGAGATGTGGAGAAAAAAAGTGTGTATGCCTAAAACAGAGTGGCTGAAGGCTACTATTCCTTCCACAGGACTCAGTAATGTTTCATTAACAGACTCACAATTTCAGAATTTAAACATTTTCAATATTATTTAGAATAGAATCATTCTTGTTATTCATTCATCTTGAACAACTAACAATCATTTACAAAGCCAAAAGTCCTGACTGGTTTTAGGTGCATATCAGTTGTTGTGTTATATATCTGGGCACAATAACAGAAAGAGCAGAGAGGAACCACAATAGCACTCGTGTGGCACACTATGGGAATCACAGAAATGCAGTTTATGTGTTTAAGCCATGTCCTTAATTACACAGGCCACACCCCTTTCAGAGACCTCCCACTTTTTCCATTCCCACTTAAAGCCCTAGTGCTTCTGTTGTTAGTGTTGGCTTAAAATTCCCAGCATGAAAAGTGTTGTTGGGCTGAAAGGCAGAATATACACCAAGCGACACAGGTGAAACGGGGCCACGCCCTTTCCAGTTGTTCTACTGCGTCCCCGGTCGAAAACTGCCCTCTGCTAACTTTCACTCGGACAAGAGGCGGAGACAATGGTTCAACCTACAAAAAATTCCAAAATACCAAAAATTCAGATGAGATGAAGTCGAGATAAACCTTGAGAATATGCTGAGGCTCAGGCACTCTAATATACGCGATGGTTTGGCTGACGTGAGGCCTTTTTCTGCACCCCTCCCCACAGTCACCTGCGAACGGGTCTCTAGGAATTTCCCCCTACTGGGCGCATTGGATGTTGACCACCCCACACCATGGCCGAGCTGTGTGCCAGGCTGCTGAGCAAGGCAATCCCAGCTGCAGCTTTAAGAGTGCGGCCAGCTGATGCTTGTGCCTCTCATGAATATGCATGCGCAGAGAGCAGCAGCCCCGCCCACCTCCTCCCTCAGCAGCGGGCGCCCGAGCTCAGCAGCCGCCTCCTGTCTGTCTGACCCAGGCTGCTAACTGTACAGGAGCGGAGCAGGGCAGCTCGGCGAGGAGCCAGCGGCAGCGGGGGGCCACCACCAAACTCGTCCCCTCCCACCAGAGCTCACCTTCCCCTCCCGCGCTGGGATACGCCGGCACGCCTATCCTGCTGCCAAGGAGTCCATGTGATGCTCGTGGCTGTCAGAAATGCACCGGAATCCGCAACCCGCCTTCGTTCATTAAATTTGGACTTTGTACAGAATCCTTGCCCGCTGCAGTTGGGGGCTTCCCGGCGCCACCAGGATCTCGGGGGGGCTTTATTTGTGGATGATGCTTTTTGGCTTCTGATTACGCAAGGATAGAAGAATCCAAACACCTGCCAGAAGAGCCTCGTAGTGCCACCTTCACCTGGGTAGAATGGATGCGCCAAGAAACCGCTGCCCTGCTGTTCGTGTTTTATTAACAGCTACGAGTTCCGGCTAATAGAAGGGTCTTTCATGTACCACGCTCAACAAACAAGATTATGAATTGATGCTTTCAAATAACGGGAGTTATATTCACTCGACTCTAAACTTGGCTTATCGACCTGTGAAGGAGTAACAGCTGAGTTTGCCCCACCGAGATCCAAAGTCGGGAACCGTGGATGATTAGAATGGGGGAATCTTTCGCGAGGGCGTTATCCCACTGAGCTGTCCAGCCAGCTGTTTTTCAGCCTGCGGAGTGACGGGCTGGGCTACCAACAGAGCCCGCGCCCCCGTTTGACCCCCGATCACTGCAGGTGCGGACCCGCCACCTCCCTGATACCACGACCAGATGAGCCCGGGGTCCTGCGCGCGTGCCAGAGCCTCGGATTTATCTCGGGGGACGACGCGGGAGCCCTCACGGGTTACTAGTGTGGACAACTGATTAGAGGGGGCTGGCAGGGTGCCGTGCCCCCCCCCCCTCTCTTTACAGTGTGTTTCAGACCCTCCTTGCCCACCACTCGTACTCGCTCATCTCTCGCCCCTTCTTGTGGGCAGGAGCCCCTCCCCCTTGCCAGCATTCATCACATTCGGTCCTCCTGGCGCCTCCTTGCCCTTTACACCAAAACGACAATTAACCTTCCGTGTCCCTTACTCCCCAGCTCCCCCTCACTCTTTGGGGATCTCACGAGTCCCAACGCCCCTTGCCCCTCTCTATTTCTAGACCAGCCGGTACCTCACAGCTGGAGTCTCGCCTCCTTCCTCGCGCCTTCTCGCTGCACCCTGCTAAAATTCTTCATTGTACCTGACTCTCTCAAACGCGGTTGGTACCCTAAATTCGTTCTACACCATGTTGGGCCACTCCTTGCCCCCCACTCTCTATCAACCCAGATGGTGCCCCTCCTTGCCTCACAAGAGTCCCATGAGAGAAAACCTTGATTGGCTGATGGCATTTATATAGCACCCACTACCCCGCAGGGAGCTTCTTGGCGCTTCTCCCCATCCAGTAGGCATTCCCTCGCTGTCTCTTTTCCTTCTCTGAGCTCCCCAAAAATCCCCTACCCCTCACTGACTGCGGAAACACACGTTCTCTCCTTCGGCACTCTCTCCTGAGACCTCCTCGTCTCTTGTCTGTCTAGAGCTGCTGTGATCGTACTCTTCTGGGACACCCCACCTCTGCTTGTCACCGACACCAGCCCCCAAGCCTGCTCCCTTCTGGTGCCTGTCTTGGATTTCTGCACTCGCCTCCAAAATTCACAATTTCACTCCCACCCTCGATGTCGCCTCTGTTTATCTGAGCCTGTCCCCGGTCCCCCATGCAGCCATAACACCTCCCATTTGCATGTTCCAAGCTCTGCCGGGTGCGGTGTGGGAACACCCCCATAGAGCGGGCAGGGTGAGAGATCCGCACTCAAACAGACCCATCTGATTCTGCGGTCCCTGGCAGCGCCTAGACGCGACCCATTTCTAAATACACGTCATCCTTTATTCGTGCATTCATTCATTCTTGGCTACATATGGATTTCGTTACAAAAAAAGCACCGCTGGAACACACTGAGATGACTTCGCACCCCAGAAAATGAGGGGTTCTGCCGCAGAAAAGGTCCCTTGCAAAAAGGGCTGGTTCTTTGCCCCACAGAGCACCGGGGCTTGGCGCCGGAGCGGAGCCGCTATGTGCTGTGAGCCGGAGGAGGGCTTGGCCCCATCGGGAGGAGATGAGGCGTTATGTCCCGCTAAGTCAAGGATGGAAGCCTGAGCGGGGTCCCTGTAGGTGAGCACCTGGCCCGGCCCTCGGGTTAGACGGGGAGGATGGTGGCTTCTGGTGCAACGCAGTCTGACGGGCCCGCAGCAATGTGAACTCTGACAACACCCGGGACGTCCTGCGGCAGGTACGGTCCGCTGTCGCGTTGACGCTGTGTGTATCTGTGAGGGGCGGGGCAGCCGCAGGTGAGGACGTCTGTGCGGGAGAGGTGGGACTCGGGAGGAGGTATGGAGGGGCTGGGGAAAAGAACAAGGTGGGAACGGGGAAGGAAAGGGTGGAGAGACGCATACAAAAAGGAGAGAGAGAGGAGAGAAGATGGGTGGGAAAGAATAGAAAACAAGAGGGAAGAAATGTAGAGAACATCTCAAGTAGAGAGGAAAAAAGGCGAGTTAGAGAAAAAAGGAGAGATACAATAAACTATTAAAGACATGGGGAGCATAACGGCGGAAGTAAAAAAGCCTGATTTATCAAAAAGCAATGGAAGAAACGATTAAGACAATAAAGAAAGAACATACGAGAGGTGAGCGTGAGAAGTACATGTGGATGTAGAGGGAATAAAGGGTGGGGAGAGGGTAAGAGGCGGGTGTAGAGAGAACGTGAGATATAGAGATGATAGTGCCTTGCTGTGAGTGACGGAGGTAGAGGGGAGCGCCTGTGAAGAGGGAGGGGTGAGAACAGCGAAGCACAGATGGAACAGAGGGAGGGGACGAGAGAGAGAGAGTCGCGCGCCTATAGGAGGAAGCAAGGAAAGAAGAGAATGTGTGAGGGGGTAGGACAGCCAGTGGTGGAAGACGAGTGACGAGTAAAACGAAGACTAAGCGTTCACAGGGGAGAAGTTTGAAGAGAACTGAAGCATACGGCTCCCTAAATGTGGTCTTGAATCCCCAGTGTTTCCCCGCGCGACACCCTACCACAGCACACCGAGAAAGAGATTCCAAGAACGCCCTGAAGCCACCCTTAGCGACAGCGACACTGACACTAAACATGCTGAGTCACCCGCGTGCTTCCAGCGAGATACAGGTGTAAAGGTAGCTTTGGGGCATCTTCTAGGCGCGCTGGGGCCTTGCTCCTCGGAGGGGGTATGTGTGTGTGTAAAATGGTTATTAGATGTACAGGTGTAATTATACCCAGGGAACACATTCTGTGCTGAGACCTCACACTTGGGGCGCAGGTGATGATAGCTAGGGGGGGCACCTTCTGTGTTGAGGCCTCATTCATGGTTAGGGGTGCAGGTGTAATGAAAGCTATGGGGCAAGTGCCGTGGTTTCAGAGGCCTCGCTCCTGGGAGGGGCCACAGTGTAACTGAAGCTAAAGCTAGGAGGGGTCATACTCAGGGGTGCCGAGGCCTGACTCGTTGCATGGGATGCAGGTTTAAAGGCAGTTCAGGAGATTGTAGTCGGTGTTTAAGTCATACAATTCGCTTTCCTTGTCATTTGTGGTGTTCAGTGTGTGTGGTCCTCTGCACACAGACAATCCTTGAGCAATAGAAGCATAACCCTGTATACATACTGTTCACAGGTTTGTGTTTGTTTATTTATTGATGTTTGCAGTTTTATATAGCGCGAACTTGGCACCAGGTAATTAGAGCGCTTTTACACGAGCACCAGTTTACATTACAGAAGATTAGATACTTTTTTTAAGGCGCAGGGAGATTAAGTGTTTGCCCAGGATCTGAGGGTGGTGAGCCAATGCTACGACTTGAACTTGGTTCACCAGTTTCAAAGTCTGAAGCTCTGGCCGTTAGGCCACATCTCCCGGCATCTGGGAATAGTCACATCATGCAACAGGACCCCCCACCCCACAACATAAGCATGCATCACGCAAATAACACACTAGACACCAGTGTTAGATTGGGAAGAAACTGCTGCAGGTTTATTACATACAACGTTATGTAATCATAGTGGGTTATTTTACGGGCGATCCAAGGGCAGGCCGCATTCTCGCCACCTGCCCGCCTGATGAGCCAGGCAGCACCGTGGCGAACCACCATGTGCTGCCCTTTATGGTAAACATTATACTCACGCCCCTTGTGGGGCGTATCTAGGCAAACCCCCGGCTGCACAGGCCCACAACCGCCCGAAGGACTAATGGGGCGCTGACACGTGTTCCCGGAACCTCCCATGAGGCCCCAGAGCATAGGCTCTGGCACCCCTATGTGCCCGCTGAGGTAAAGTGCTGCACCTCTCTGCTTCCGGATCGCCCTGTGACTCCGCCTGCAACGACAATTAAAACATTAAAACATTCAAACTGTTCCCCTGTAGCTGACACACAGGGTGAAAGGTAGGGAGGGAAAATTGTGTGTCCCCGGGACGAGGTCACAAACGGCGCGTCCAGTGCGGCAAAGAGGCAGAGAAGGTGGCGAGGGGGCTTAAGTACCCCTTGCCCTGCCTGCCGCACCGGACGTGACCACCCAGCTCCTCCTCGCTCCCCTCGGGACTCCTCCTGCCCGGGCGAGGAGGGGGTGCTAGAGAGGGGCGGGGGAAGCCCTCTGTGACTAGAGGCCCTCCCTTTTGAATGGCCACTGCGTGGCCTCGGGCAGCCGCATTCGCTTTGTTTTTAAGGGCCATATGTAAGAAGCATTTTTCGGGCGAATTGGTCCATTTGTGACCGGAAAAATGCTTTTTGGAATGTACAAAGCCCAAATTGTGATTCAGTAACTTGTTACCGAATCTCAATTTGGGTTTTGGCGATTCAGTATTTCGAAGGGGCGTGTTTAGGACGGCCTTTTCAAATACCGAATCACTTTGGTATATACATCGTTTTGTGACTGAAATGTGGTTGCAAAACACTCACAATTTATCACCAACTAATAGTTGGTGGTAATTTGTTCCCAAATTGGAAGGGGTCCCCATGGGGCCCCTTCCCCTTTGTGAATGTTGGGAAAACATTTTTTAAGAGTGTGCAGTGGTCCCACAGACCACTGCCCACTCTTAAATAATGAAAACAAAACGTTTAATTTGTTTATTGTTGAAACGCATCCCGTTTTCCTTGAAAGAAAATACCTTTATTCAAAGCCAATCACAGACATGGTGGTCTGCTGACCCCAGCAAGCCGCCATCCTTGTGTGGCTGCGATTTCTAATGCGTCACAAACTGCAACCTATGTCCTTACTATTTATGAGGTAGGTCGATTTGCAACCCAGTAGAAATCGTAAGTATGAAACAAAAAGTTTCATACAAAAAGAATAGAGATTTTCAAATAGCGATTTGAATAAAATCGCTAGCTGGAAATCGCTATTTGTATACTTTGTACATCTCGATGGTCCCGATTCATAAAGGCCCCCTGCCCTCATGGCGGAGGCCCTGCAGTTGTGATGCATGACCTGCACTTGTGGTGTGACCATCATACCACAATTACTAATTGCAGAGGTCCCGTCATGAGTGAGGGCCCCCAACACCACAACAGTAGGGTCTCCACAGAGTGCGATTCGGGCTCCTGATGTTTTTTTGCTCACTCACTTGTTTTCAGAGCCAGTCAGAGTCAATGGAATCTGGGCACCTCCTGGCAGACCTGTAGGGGTGTTCTGCCAGTGGTACTCAATTTCATCGCTCTCCTGGTATGGTTGCAATGACTGCTGACTTGCAATACATCGCTTGAAGGCACCAGACTTGAATTTCATAAAGAAATATTCGAATTAGGCAAACCTAGGCGTAATATGGAGAACTGTCACATACATGGGTACCAGTGAATCATCAAAGGATCAATAGTATAAAGGATTTGCCTGACAGTTTTGACACACACCACCTTCCATCTGTGGCATGTTCCCTGGATGAAGCGGGCAAGACCCAGGAATGTAGCTTCTGCTCACAGCTTTTCTGGCACTCAGATGCCCACTTTTCCCTGCTCCAAAAACTGGGAATACTTTGAGTATTCAACACAGTCAGTTGGGCTTACTATGCCATTCTCTTATAGACTACTAAAGCCTTGCCGTTGGTATATAGAAGAGCTGGTCACTCATCTCAGGATGCAACACTGCTTAGCCCACACCATCATCTCCGATGGTGGGTCACCTCTGCTTGGCTCCATCAATGGATCCTGTGGTATTTACAATGCGTCACTTGACATGGGCATCAGCATCTTCCTGAGAAAAGTATGCTACAGGAAGAAGTGTGTGGGGATGTCTACTGCCCAAGAACCCATAGTTGGTCACCTGTGAGAAGTGCATACTATACTGCCCACGTGCATGTAGTGGGCGTGCTAAACGAGTAAAGGAGACCTGTTTCTATGACCTGTGGAGTATGCAACGTGCTTATCCAACTCCTCTTTCACTCTCATTCATTATAATTTCCAAAGACCAAGTAAGCTGTCCCTGATCATCCTGACTCGTCAGTCACAGTCATGTGACAACCTCACAAGGAGAAGAGCACTATATACTTGGGGGCAGCTGATAACTGCACAGACAGCAGCGATTCCACAAAATTCTCCCACACCTAACTAGATGCTATACTTTTGATCAGAAACTGCCCACTAAAGACACATGTAGCCTGGTACTCATGGATGGGACTACCTTCTGCAAAAAAGCTCTGGCAAAAAACAATAGGTCTCTTATTAACCGCATCGCTGCGGCGGCTTTTCCCGCTGTGTGCGGCATTTTTTAAATTACCGCGTTACGTGACGAGCTCAGCTCGTCATCAGCATCGACGTGGTTAATACAGCGAGAGTCCACATATTGACATTGCCAATGCTTGTTTGATGAGAATTGTTTAAGATTAGAAAAACAGCTGCCAGTGCATAATAATTCATGACCAATCAAAGGATCCTATCTTGAAATGCTTTTTGTTTGAGTAAACTCTTTCTAGGTTGACCGCTAGTGCATCATGACGTATGCCCATGCTTGGGTGGCCATTTTGAAACGGGTTTTGTCAAGCAAAAAGCTGTTGGACCCCTAGGGAAAACAGTTAAAAGGTATAAAAAATTAAAGTAACATGAAAATAAAGCAGAGGAAGCAACAGACGAGAGGAGAGGGAGGAGTGGAAATGTGAGAGGGAATAAGCAGAAAGGATTGGGGGGGCCCAAGGGAAATAAGTTTCTTTAAAAAAAAAAGAAAAATGAAAATTAATCCGGGGAAGTAACAGACGAGGAGAGGGAAGGGAGGGAGGAGTGAAAATGTGAGAAATAATTAGCAGTAAGGAGTGGGGGAACCCTAGAGAAATAAGTTACATTTAAAAATGATAAAAAATAAAAGAATAAAAATAAAGCCAGGAAAGGGTTGGCTGGGATGGGATAGCAAAGACTGTAAACAGTTGGGAGGAGGAGCTGGATCGCAAAAGGAACTAACAGAGTGGAGGGGGGAGCAATGAAATTATTGGTGATAGGCTTTAAAAAATCCTGTTCACCTTAGTAGCCATAATCCCAACAGATCCAGCTGTGGCTCTCTTCACAGTACACAGTTCTGCGCCAGACAGGCAAGGATTTCGAAATAGAAGAGCTGATCCACCCACCACCAGTGTAGGCGAGGCCAGTGCCTCCACCGCTCTGGAAGACCATCTGCCAGGGTCCAAAAGAGGCCCATGGCCTTAAAGAGATCCACACAAAGGCCCAGACGCTTGCACCGGGGGAAGCGGGCCCAACACTGCGAACAACAGTTTGCAATGTTGACGTCAACAAAATACATATGTGTTTAGGAAATGATTAACAATGGATCTTTTTAATTTGCGAGATTAGACCCAAAGTACCACAGATAGGGACGAGAAGATAGCAGTTTTTAAAATAATTTGGTTCATGTTGCTGCTTCAGTCTGGTACCGCGGTAGTTAGCTGTCAGTATTCAGATGTCGGTATTTAGCTGCCTTACCCTTTGGTGTCACTAACTAGAATCTTCCCTTGTAAAGGTACCATTTCGAAAAAAAATTGAAATTAAAGTTGGAGGGAGCAGGGACTTTGTAGAGAAGATTCACAGAATTTTTCTTAAGGGTGGTGGTTCCAACGTGTTGCTGCTCTTCTACAGGTTGAACATTTTTTGCTCCTGTTTTTGCCATATTGCCTATCGACAGGTCTCTTCAAATTGTGCTCGCCCACATTTTTCACTTGTTTTTTACACCATCGTTTCATCGACGGTTAAAGGAACAGAATACGCGACGGGGTAATAATGAGCGCACGCACTCAAATCTCATTTCCACCATTATTAGTGGCAGTCGGTAAATTGGGTGCTACAGCACTGTGAGCACAGAGCTCAAATGTAATTGAATCAGGGTTGTTTCAGACACATATGATCGATCGCATATAAGTGGGGAGACAGTGTCTGGCCAGACATTGTGAAATTCTATTCATGAGGAGCTATAGTTCAATGCCAGTGGTTTCTATTGGATCCAGAAGCTGCAACTTGGCTTTTTGGCCCTCTAATGAACTACCATATGGGCAATTCAAGCTGACTCCTGCATCCTGTGATTGATTATTTGGGTTCAATAGTATCTATTGGTTTCAGTTGCCAGTTGCCATGCCTATCCACAAGTTCAATCTAGTATTTACAAAGGGTGCGCTTGGTGCTCTGTTCCCTTTTGTATTATTTAGGCTGATATTTCCTGCCCACAATTCAAAGTGGGCATTTCCTTGTTTACATACACATAAGGAAGAGGCATTTCTCATGTGCCTGCACCATGTAACTGATGCAGGGGCCAAGAAAAGCCACCATTTTGGGATAAGATAACTGTCTATCAGATAGTTGGGGGTGCACAGCTGTGTTCCGGGAAAGGCAACGTGGTATAACAAGGGTAGCAGCTCTGAATATACAGCATTTGGAGAATCTGTTGCAGAAGGTGATGGAGAGATCCGACAGTAACAACGGTTGGAACTTTCGGGAATAAGGCTGAATAATCAGCAGAGAGGGTGGTTTGAGTTCTTGGTGTAGAAGGGGATAAATATTTTGGGGTAACAATGGTTGGAGACCTCAGGTAGCGGGCAGGGTATCCTGGGCTGACAGTGGATAGAAATCATAGGACCACAGGTTTTGCAGATTGTGGGTTACCAGTGGCTGGAGAGCTCATGCTAGGCAGGAATGAAGATCTTGAAGTGTTTACGTTTGAAGATGCCGGTTTAACAGTTTTGTGGTCCTGTGATAAGAATAGTTGGAGATACTGAGGAAGCATGACTCGGAGATCGAGTCGAAGATCCTATTTACAGGGATTTGTTTTTCTGGGTATGAATATTGTAGATACTTGGTAATCGGGAATTGGTGACCGTATGCCCAAAAGTGGGAGATCCCGAGTATAGTGATATTCGATTCTGAGATAAAATGGTGTGGAGTTGTTAGATTAGCAGTTGTTGTAAATCTGAATGTAGTAAGGTCTGGAGATGTAGGCAACGGATATGGTAAGTCTTGTGGTAACTGTAGTCTTAGGTGCTGTGGTAGCAGGATTTGAATATCCTGGGATAACTCCAGACCAAGTACAATTCAGATATTACAGTTAAGGGGACCATTGTCACAGGAGTTCACTTTCCGAATTTCCACTAGACTCTAGTGTCATAGATGGCACAGAACCTCTCTCACACTTTTGCCTGAGTTTCATTTTTCTGTGTCTCATGTACTCAGACCTATCTACCCTCAATCATCTCCTTCTTTCCTACCCCATTTTCCAGACACCAAAGCCTCCCCTTTCGTTTCCCAGAAGATGCCCATCTTGCAGTGATTTCCAGTGTCCATGATGCAAAGAGGAACGACTTGGCTTCCTACAGCCCCCTTGTGTTCCAAGTCCTAAGATGGAGGTTTTGTCTCTTCTGCCAATGCCTTTCATGGTCTCCATGCTAATGTCATTCTCGTCTCTTCTCACCATCAGTGCCCCTGCTGCTCTCTTCTTCTTCCTCATGCTCTGTGTCTCAGAATCTAAGGTGCTGAAATGGTCACATGGCCACCAGTGATGCTGCTGATAATATGTCCCCCAAATTAAAAGAACATAGACTCAGTCCCCATCCTACCAAGACTCCTAGGGACTGCCATAACACTTAATGTTCAGGTCTCCAAAATGAAGCACTAGCTGCCCTGCTTGCCCCCAAGCTGCATGGTTGCTAAAATTGAGGTCCCACCCCTATATCTGAAGTAACCTATATTTTAAGATTGAGTACCTGCTTTCAGCGTACCAGGTGCTATGGTTGAGCATTGCTGCTGTATTGACTCATGCTCCTACTGGTGCCAGCGTTGCAGACTCTCGCCTCCTCATCATGTACCATGTGCCCGGTTTGAGGCCCCTTCCTATTCACTGATCTATTAGGTCCATGTGCTAAGGATATGGACACTCCTCCCACCATTCCACCACAGGAAGTGCTGGAGCTGAGGACCCCTCTAGATCACATCTCTCCCAGCAGAGATCCTGCTGCTAAGGCCGAGTGCCCGCCATATCTTTCAGAGCCACCAATGAAGCAGTTGATATGGATGGAAAACGCCTGCTGCAGATCTGATAGTTGAGGCGTTTTAGAGAGAAGTCTTATTCTGCCGACAAAAGCACATTTTTATAAGTAATAATAATTTCCATCTTGGCAGTAATAAATCCTCATTACAAAATCGACCAACCTCTAAAAACAGGCTTTTCGAGCTTGAAATGTGTTATTACAAGAACAGCTCATGCTCACGAAAGCTCTTCGGGCGTTCTCTGCTATCAGACATCCCTGGTGCCCAGACTTCAGTTTAGCCATAGCCCATGGATCATGTGTTACTGGTCTACACTGACCTACATCTAAACACGAAAACACAGCATTTGTCAAATTCTAGGCAGACATCAACTCAAGAATTGATCTTTCTGAAATGTGAACATTAAGCAGCCTCAATCTTTAGGCTATACTTTTTTTGTAATTGTTTAGCAGCAGCATCAGTGACATTTTGCTGAAAAACATTGTATACAGCATGTTGAAGTCACACAGATCTGTGGAGGTTGGTTAACATGTTTCAGTCAGTAACTTTTGTTGAATGAGTTGTTGCTGCACCAGTTGTTTCATTGAGGCTGGAGTAGATATCAGGGACCTCCACCATTTCCTTAATAACAGCTTCTTATGTTCATTGAAAATCATCTCGAGCTCCCAGTATTATTAATGTTGTACTAGTGACCATATCAGACAAGAGTATATTAGTAATAATGTTAGTAATCTGTTGCCCCAGTTCCACATGATTTATCAGTCTAATACCATCAGTTTAATATATGTTGGAAATTCAACTTTTTTCCCCAGCTTATGAGTTCTGAAAGTTCACATATTTTCATCTCGAATACACACTTTTCAATTTTGGTATACATATATTAATTCTGGCAAGCAAAAGCTTCTAATTTATTAGTCTGGACGGCGCACAGGAAAGCTACTTATAGGTCATTGGAGAGCTACTTGTTAGAGCGGAGAAGCCTGGTGTTGACCAACTTATAGCCAACTCTGGTATTTCTAGTAAATGGAATACAGTATAATTTCAGTGTTAATATTAACAGCAGAGTAGATAAGTTATCACTCCAGTCTTTTAAGTCCTAAAACGTGACCTTTCTGTGCTATTTTTAATTCTTTTACAGCTAGATAGCATGGATGTTGGGTGATAGAAAGTACCACTGCATACGGCCTAGAAGGTGGAAAGATCAGAACTTGTAGGTAGCGCAAGGTGGCTTGTATGAGAATAGGGTTTGGTTTGTATATCATTGGTTACGAGCAGGTGTATGTCAAGCTAGGATGTCAAAGAGGTAGTTTGGAGCCAGGCTACTTTCTTGTTTGAGTTCTAGTGTCAGTAATTTGTTTAGGGAGTCAGTGTTTGCCAGATATCTAGTTTGCTTTGTGGCAGGACGCTAAGGTGAGGATATTCCTGCGTACATTTTACAGTCCGGGTGGCTACGTTTAAAGCCTTGCCTGTTTGTGCGAAGGAGCATCAGGTAAGACTGTAAAATAGCTGAGTCTACTGAAAATCAAGAAGCTGCTTAGGGCTTCAACTGTGTTGAAAGGTATGAGTGGGCATATAGTGATGTATGGGAGCTGTGTTGGTAATTGAGGCCTCCATTATTAGGTCTCGCAGAGCTAGCGCATGCGCTGCTCTGCGAGACATTTAGTTAGCAGCTTTTAAAAGTGCCACAACAGGCTTTTGGTGGCATCAAGCTGCCGTTCGATCGCAATCACTTTCACTATCGGGGCCGTGTCACTTTCACGGCCGTGCAGCCAATGCTTGTTTACTATTATTCTTTGTGCATTCTGTCCATACTTGGAGTATTTTTTTCTAAATGGCAACATGGTCTGAGAATAATTAGAGACTGGTTCCAATGAGATCCAGTTCCCACCTCCCCTTTCTCAGAGTCATTTACGTTACTTTCAGGTTGACATGCTGTGCACTGATTTCCTTCTGTCCAGTCCTACCGCAGCCACCACAGCGGTCAGCATGCGTTCCCAAGTGACATTCTGTGCTGCCCTCACATTCCGGCAATAGTTTTTTCTTTCAAGCACCTCCGCCTGTTTGGTACATTTCTTGAGTGAATGTGCTTTCGGCAATCTCTGGTAAATTCACACCCTAGCTGCTTTACCAGTAGTGCACTTGCAGTTTCTCTGATTAGATCTAATTTTCCCAGTTCACCTCCTCATATTTTATGCTGCCTTGGCCTGAGGTAAAGTAAGGATACTTTTCCTTCATTTACTCTCCCTGCGGGGCTCATTTAGGACGCTTCTTTGACTCCTGTGCAGTGCTTCCTCCAGCAAACATCCTTTCAACAAGTTTTAAGTAAGGATCTGTTGCCCGTGAGCAGCATGTATATTCCGAAATGCACTTCTGGACCTGAATTATTGAAGTAAGAGACACTCTGCCAACACTCCTTTGAACTCAAACAGCTTAGATAGGGATCATAGCATTGAATATAATCACTGTGGATTTTTCATGAGTCACACATTTACAAAGATTGGGATAAGCAAGCACAACATCCATTACTGTTCGAGAAAGGGTCTGGGAGGACAGACCCCTTCCCTTGTAAGCCAAAGGTGACAGAACTAATCACGTCTTGTTTTCTTCTTAATATGATAATGCTGGTAAAAATAAATTAGAATGCTGGGAGTTCATTCAGTCACACAAGCCTGATGCTTTCTTTCTAAGACATGGCTATGAGATTTCACGGACATGTACCTTGCCGCATCTATTCCCGTGGGCTACACTATACTCAGGCAGGATCCGCTTACTAAAATGAGAGGTGAGCTACCTGTGGTCTACCAAGACAAGTTTCAGGGCTGCACTTCTTGTCTCAAAACCTTTCACTGTGAGGATATTTCTTTCTGCCATGAGATTAATGCCCTCCACACTTTCTCTGGAGTGCTTATATTCTGACAGACCAGGTTGAGAACTGACTTTGCCCAGGCCCTGAATCGTTGACTGCAGATGCTGTAGCTTTATTCCAAAGTATGGACCCACAGCACAGGAGACATTTCGATAGGTCTGATTACTGTCCGAGAATGACCATTCTTTGAACTAAGCTGTATGTTCCAAATGGACTACATATCATAAGCAAGAGGATTTTCATATAACAACCCATTCAATCACAATAGGACCCCGGTATAGCCATACTACATCACCCTCCCCACATAAACAAAATAAAGAAAACCAAAGCAAACAAATGAATGGCAACTACACTGCAAATATATAACAAGCATTGGCATAGCCAATAGGTCTCGAATTTGGGACCTTATAATTATTTAGTTATGCAGCACAATAGCCTTGGTGCAACATCAACTGTTGCATGGGTAAACACTTTTAAGGGCCCAAAGTCGAGACCTATTGGCTATGCCAATGCTTGTTATAAATGAGCTACAGCGAACTTTGAGATTCCTGGGGTATGGGGTACAGGTAGGTGTTTTTGATGAGGGAAAGAATAGCACCTCAGTTTTAGAGGAGCTCACCGTGAGGGACAATATTGAATGGCTGAGAGCAGTCTGTGATGCGTAATTGGAGGTAGGGTGTGAAAGGAAAGTAGAAGTTCTGACTATCATGGGCATAAAAATGTTAGGAGAACCCAAATGAAGATATGATTGCACTGAAGTAGGAGTGTAGAGTGAAAAATAAGAAGACATGGCATGGACCCATGTAATCTATACTGAATGGGGGAATGTTGATAATGGTTGGGTGCCTGAAAAGTACCAGTCGTAGTGGTGTGAGCTGAACCATTTGTGCAAAGTCTGTATTGCAGGCACAGCTCGTGCAGGGAAGAGCAGCGGGCCGGGGGTGGGCGGGGATGGGCAGTTGACAGACGACTACGAGGTAAACTAACATTTTTAAAAAACGAAAACCACTTACCTAGTGCTCGCCGCATAGCCCAGTTGTCGGTTGACTCCCCCCCCCCCACCCTCCAACCCCCGTCTCACCGCTCTTAACTGCACGGGCCGTGCCCGCTGTAATGCCTAGTGATGGTAGAAAGGAGAGTTGAGTTGAATAGTGTTGAAGGCAGCACTTAGATCTAAAAGCATCAGGACAGAGGAATTCGGTTGTGATGGGCAGTAGTGCTAAAGGCCAATATGTGTGAAAGAGATTTCTGTGGATTGAAAGTAACAGGAAGCAGATTTGAGAAGGTGATGGAGAGTGGGGAAAGATAACGTGTGAGGCGGTTATCGACTTTCTCCAACATCTTGAAGAAAATGGTGACATGATATGCTGGACAATAAGTGGAGACCGAGTAGAGAGCAGAATTCAATTATTTTAGAACCCGTCGAAACACTTAAATTTGGCACATGCCGGATGCAAGTGAATATTCAAAAAGCAAGTCAAGCCGAGAAGTGCGAATGATGTAGGCTGAGAGGTTTGGTGATTTGATAACTGAAAGGGTCTGATGGTGCACAGGATGGATTGCCTATCTTAATTATAAGAATGCATTACCTAGGGTATGTTGCAACAAGGTGCCAGGGTACAGTAGTGTGGAGCTGGGATGTGTTAGGCACGTAAGACTGGAGTGGTGGAGTAGTACGCAGAGGGTACAGAATGACTTTTACATTGTTTATTTTTTAACAGAAGTATGCTGTCTCTTATGTGTTTTTAAATATAGGTCATTTATGAGTGGGCCTTGAGGAGACAGTGAGTTGTTAATCATGCCTAGGAGCCTTTGGGACTCACTCTGCAGTGACGTTTGAAGGTTTAGGAATTAAGAAGCTCTTGCATTCTTAAGGACATCAGGAAGAGTGCTCAGGGTTTGTTTGTATTCCTCGAGGTTGGGGTGGTCTTCTTCTTGCACCTTTCAGGTACGAGGGCTCAATTTTGAGGTTTCGCATGGTAGGAGATACCCAAGGTTGTGGATATGGCCCCTGGAAGAAGTGGCAGAGCGGACAAGGTGTAACATCTTCCTTAACAATAGTATTAAAAAATACTCAATGAGGTGTTTGTGAATCTTCTGCTAGAATTCTGTGAGGGACCCAAATGAGTGTTCCTCCCATAACATGGGGTGGGTATCGGGGTATGAATCACAAGGGGGTGTTAACTAACATGCCTAGTAACCAGGCGTGCAACACCCATTGGGCTCACCGGGCTTCAGCCCTCCTGTCGTGTGTTAGCCCGGCTGAGACAGCTTTGCGGGCTGGCAGCCCTCTATTTGCAGCCGCACCCGAGTACTTCACGGGTTAATGAGGCTTTTGTTGTGTTTTCACCCCTTCTTATGGCTGGAAGAATTAGCCACCCGCCTGCTAGTAACGTATGGATGGATCGGTTAATAGCAGGTATAGAATGGGATAATGTGTTTGGCACATGTATCCGGTCTAGAGATGTCTTCTTGGAATGTGTTGATGTGTTGAATTTGTGAGTGGTTAGAAACCAGATGTGAAAGCAGGGTGTTGTGCAGCTGATTAGTGAGCATTAGATTGAAATCTGCATACATGGTGAAAAGGGTGGAGGATGCAAGTGAGTCGAGGATAGTGTTAAGTTCATCAACGAAGTGGTCAATCGTACCGAGGGAGGGTGGAGTGACACAGTCTCATTGTCTGGGTGAGACTACTGATGTACAGTTGTCTTAAAAAGAATAAAGGAGGGGTTTTGAGGGAGAGGAACAAAAATTGTGAGATTTATTTTAGGATAATATCTACGTGCAGTGTGTAGAGTTGGCAGTGTCTGTGTGGCGTGGCACCGATGAGGCTGACTCCTCAGGATCAATCCATGTGTCTTTGATGGAATAAAGTGTAAAAAGAGGGTCTGGCAGCCGAAAAGTCAGTGATGAATTATGTTGTGTTGCTTACTTTGCGTGCATTCCGTAGGCAAAATGAGATGAAGAGCTTGTGGTAGGCACTATCTGAAACTCAGTGGTCCAGTCGACTTTTTATCCTAAGTGCATAGTGACTTGAGTAGATCTGTGTTTGTGTCATTGTGTGGGAACATATGGTATGATTGTGCATTGATGGTATGGAGAAAGCAAGTGAGGTATCAGATATTTCAATTGTCCGCAAAGGCTGCACCGTCAAGGTGGTGAAAGGTGTAAGAGTTGGAGATACTGGATGATTGGCAGCAGCATGGTGATCTTGGAGGCGGCTGATGGTAATCGCAGTGAGAGGTGTAGGGATTCCCTCAGGTTTGCTGTGGTGGCACTATCATGAGAGTCATCTGGAGATGTGTCTTTGTTTACCTCTTTGGTTCATCACAACAACCTCTTACTCATTGCATTGGAACCAGTGGGGCCAGAAAGACCCTAGAGGTGGTGGAATGCAGATGTTGCTGGATGTACTTTACTAGTATGAGGGATGCAATCGGATGTCGAGAGTGAATGGAGCGCTGGTTGTGGACCTCGTCCTCTGACAAACAGCACAAGAAAAATTGACTTTGCATGGTCAGCTCAACTCTTTTTTTTTTATTTTATTTTTTTTAGATCTGAGTAGAGACCCCTTTAGCTGTATGGATAGCCTCATGTTTTCTAAAACAATGCCTTGTAAAAGCAGCTTTTTATAAGCAAGCGTAGAAGGGCTTTCAGTCAACCCTCTTCATCCATTGGTCAATTCATATGTCAATCACAATTTGCTTTTACCCACCCCAGCTACTAAAATGCAGCTCAGTTCAGTCATTGGTGCTTACCGTCGGGATTAATGGAATTTTGCTCTTGCACCTGTGAACATCCATTTAAAAAGAAGAGTACTTCACTGTCAGGACTGGAAGGGCGATCTGTTTTATTTCTGCTTTACTTGCATTTTTTGTGTGCATTTTTATTTATGACAAATGCAGCAGATGATGTGTTCCACACTTCATAAATAACACTTAAAATCTGCAGTTGATCAGTTCACATAAAAAAATCAAATACAATAATTTTGTAAAATTAATAGTGAATAGATTAACAATATTTGAGAATGCCACTGCTTATAACTTCTATTTAGGTTTCTAAAGATTTGAGGCGAAAACAAATTAACAAATCATTAATTTATCGAGTACCATATCCATGAAGTATGCAAATATGCGCATCATCAATAATTGAAGGAGGCTTTTCTTACATCCCACGTTTAGCTAACCAAATCAGCTATCAGATTGATTCACCACTCCTACACTTACCAATTTGACCAGATTTCATTAAATCGCTTATTGACCCGACTCTCTTTGCATACAGATTTTCATGATTCTCCACCTTAGACATTTTTAGATACCATTGAGGCATAGTGTGTATGTTTAATGATTTCTAGTTTGCTAGTTTAAAGACTTTGGGGCATATGTAGGTAATTTCCATTTTGCGATTCTGAAATAGCGATTTTTAAGGAATCGCTACTTGAGAATTGCAAAATGGAATGTAGGTAAAAAAATCGCAATTTTTTGGCAAATTGCTAAAATTCCTTCATTTTGATTAGCAAATTGTGAATCGCAATTAAGGAATGAGTGTCCCATTCATTCCTATGGGCCAAGAGGCCCATAGGAATGAATGGGGATATATTCTCAAAGTGCGATTTTCTATGAGAAAATCGCAGTTTGAGAATCGCAATTCCAAGGGTGCCAGGGTGTCCAAAGGACACCTGGTGCACCCCTGGAATGTGTCTGTAAGTACATGTGGCGCACAGACATGCCCTGAGGGCATGTCTGTGCGCCACATGGCACTTTGAATTAAAAAAAAAATGGATTTTGACAGGAAATCGCAAAATACCATCTACTTGGAGTAGGTGGTATTTTGCGATTCCTTAAGCCAAAAACGCATTTTAAAAGTCACCCCTACATAGCATTTAAGGAATCGCAATTTTTGCGATTCCTTATTTTGCTATGTGGCACCTACATACCAAATGGCACATACATCACAAACGCCAGAATTCTGAGAATTCCGGCGTTTGCAAATCGCAAACACCTTCCTACATATGCCCCTTTGCCACTAAAGTGGCTATGAACTAAAGCTGATTAATTTCGGTAGAAAGATTGTTTACAACTGATGCGGTACCGAAAAGAACCCCCAGTGGATCAGGGATGATCACTCGCCTCGTCCAAACCCCTATCTCGTTAAAGGTATTAGTCCAAAACACACTCAATTTAATGAAAATAAAAATCATGTGGAACCAATCCCCGAAATCGGACCCAGGTCTAAAAGATTTTAACATCTGCTCCGTTATACATCTTTCTATTTTTTTCCTGAGTATAATATGACATCCATCTACAATATAAAGCAATACGCTTGAACTTGGCCACCCAATACCTTTTCCTCGAATCTGGTAATAACACTTTAAGTGTGCTCTAGTTACTTCACAGCCCGTAATAGGTGCTTTTTTAACCATATGGTCGGATACTGACTTTGGTCCTAAGCAGGGCTTTAAGTGGGATTTAAAAACTAGGGGGGCTCTCAAAGGGGTGTGGCAAATGTAATTAAGGGCATGGCTTAAAACCACATAAGCTAAAAAATCAGAGCTTAGCGACCTTGTATTTTTCTGTTTCTGTCATTGCATCTGGATATATGAGTCAACAAGTAACATCATACCTATAACAAGTCAGGACTATTGGCTTTGTCAATGGTTTTTAGTTGCATAAGATAAGTAAGCAGCAACTATGGCTTGAACACAATATTGAGAAAAGCTTCCACTTAAAGCCATGGTGACAACACGACAATGTTGCTGCTCCTGAGTTTCAAAAAGAGGAGTGAAATCCAGAGAGAAAATGACTCTCTTTAAAGGATTTCCTTTCCCCTAGAACGCTCACCTGGCATGATGTCATGCCGTAACTTCTCCTCTAGTGAGAAGTGAGCAGTGTGAGCACGCGCTCATCGATGTGCCTGCTGTCACTGCAGTCCGGAAAAAAACGGACCGTCTGTGCCAGGGCTCTAAACAGAGCCCGATAGAGACCCGTTTCGAGGCCCCCTTTAAAACACTGCTGCTGCTCAGCACCAGTGAAACCCGACCCACTTAAAGCCCTGTTCCTAAGTTCTGACGTAAAACTCTATACAATTTTCCAGTCCCGGACAGGCAGGAAATGAAGAAAACCTGACATACTTTCTCCGCTACTTCGTTCATTTCAACCAGATTACTACAACATAGATGCTGTATTTGAATGAAACTGAAAAAAAGGGTTGGACTGATTGATATTTTCTACTGAATGAGTGTTTGCCATGAGATAAAATGCCTATCACGAAAAAGATCTCTCAGCCGCAGAAAGCCAAAACCTGCCTAACGACTAATCGTGGACTGACCGAAGCTTAGACCAAATCCTGAACAGAAATCAAGTTTTAAGTCGAGATGAAAATATGGCATAGTATTTATCTTCGAGTATCGGCCTCCTGTCGGTCCCCAGGTTCAAATGGGCCAGGGCTGGAGGGAGGGCATTCAGCGTGGTGGGTGCCCGCCTCTGGAATGAACTCCCTCTGAAACTAAGACAAGCAGACACCCTGACTGAATTCCGTAAGAGCCTGAAAACCTGGCTCTTTCCAAAATCTTAGTTCTCCACCTGCTATATACCGACCTTCTCTCCATCAAGGTATCCTTCTCAGTCAGAAGCGCCAGGATACCAGTAGGGTGACAGCGCTATAAAAGTACTAAAATAAATAAATATAATATAAATAAATCTTCATTGGATGTTTCTTTGGAGGCAGAGGTTAACCAACTTAACAGGGCAGCTTGATAATAGTGTTTAAATTAAGAAAGAGACAAACCCTCTTCCTCTTGAGTTAACTGAAGAATTGGGAGCTGAATCCTTGGTCATTAATGGATGGCTAGAGGGTATTCAAGTGCCAACCCTGACCTTGGAACAGACTGACTCCATAACAATGCCAGTAACACTTCCAGAAGTACAGCTAGTGATTGATTCATTACCTAATGCTAAAGTGAGCGGGAAGGACGGATTACCTACAGAATATAAGGTGTTTTCGCAGCAGTTAGCATCGTTCCTCATTCGACTTTTTAACTATATCTTGCACGGGTGTCCTATACCTAGCACCTTCACAGATTCCGCGGTGGTCAGCTGCCTCAAAAAGGATAAGTTAGAGATCGACCTGAATTCATACCTCCCCATAAACCTCCTCAACAGTGACTGCAAACTTTTTACTTAGATCTTGGCAAATAGGATTCCATCAGTAACATCGTTAGCAGGGCGGGACTGGTTGTAGCGGGCACCAGGCGTTTCCCCGGTGGGCCGTGAAGGTGGGGGCTCGTTTTGGGCCCCTGGGGGGCCATTTTTGTTACCGGAGGTCAGCAATATCGTCCCCCTGTAACAAAATCAGCCGAAACCGGCCCTCGCAAACTGCTCGGCTGCACCCATCACCCCAGGGGGGCCGGCCGAGCAGTTTGCCAGGGCCAGTTCGGTTCCCAGTCCGGCCCTGATCATCAGCCATTCATAGTGACCCAAATAGATTTTTACCTGGAAAGTTTGGCTTCAAATATCACATTTTTGGTGCAAGCAATAGATTTCTTTTCCAACCAGAGTGTTAAAGCCGCAGCTTTAATGCTTGATGCAGAAATAGCATTCTATTTAGTTGAGTGGGAAGTGTGGTATTCGCAATTCTTTATAAATTTGCTTTTCCGGTGAACATTCTTCACTTGCTGAGAACATTGTATACTGAGCCAGAGCCTCTATAATTATTAATAACTCCCTGGCTGGGGAGATAGTCATCAAACGTGGAACTCGTCAAGGGTGCCCAATGTCTCTATTCTATTCGCAATATTAATAGAACCATTAGCTTGTGCCATCCGTCAGGATCAAACCTTCTGTCCACCTATTGTGGGAGCTCCTAAACTCAAGCTATGTGCTGATTATATTCTACTATATTTAGCTGCAAATAAGGCAAACGTTCAACATGTTTTCAATAAAATCACTGAATTTACATTATTGGCAGCTAAAAAATCAACCAGATAAAGTCTGAAGCCTTATTGTTTAACCCCTTGCCTGCTGGGGTAATTCCCCCATGGTGCGGGGAGGGGGGCGGGGGGTGGGGGGGGGGGGGCTGCTGCCCAGCTGTGCTCATGACGAGCTGAGCTCGTCATGAGCATGGAAGCGGTTAATAGCTCCCCTGAGATTCACCCATCAAGTATGCATATGACATTTCAAGCAGGTATCTGGGGGTTAAAGTTACTTCATTCAAACTATGGTGATCTATACACTCTTAATTACATGTCTCATCTAGTTAAAACTCGTACGCTAATTCAACATTGGGATAGACTTCCCTTAGCGATCACAGGTCGTATTTTGCTCATAAAAATGATCTTGTTCTCATTGTTTCTGTTTGCCTTTTCTAATGTCATGATTTAAACCCCTAAATCATTTTTGAGGCCATTGATGCAGGCATACGCACATTCATCTGTTTTTGTTGTTGTTGTATTTTCTTTTTTTTAGAATCATTTTCAATTATTTTTTTCCAAAACATATACATGCCAAATGTAGACAATGGTATTTTTATGTTTTAATATTTTTTTTTTACTCTTACTCTTTCTATTACATATGTTAACAAAACAATTAAATAAAAAACATGCTTGTCAAGGCCTGACCAATTGGTTTTGCCTGTACATCTTTTACTTCAGGGATAAGGCCCTGTGGAAGAGTTTGGCTTTCTCCTGGAATGGTCAGTGCTCTGGAGGAATGGATGAGCATTTGCCTGGTTAAATAATGTCCCACCTGGTAGCTCATTTGGCTCTGCCTGTTTTAGTAAAATGTTGGGAGTGGAGGATTGGAGGGGAGGAGCCTCCTCCTGAACCCCACTGATTGTTGCTGCTGTGTATAATAGTACACAACATGTATGGAATCCAGTGTTTTAGATATGTAGTCTTCTAAATTTTAAACTCATATCAGCACATAGCACCCCTGGAAGATGTCAATTTCAGACTCACACACTTTGCCTTTTTATTTTGTTTTGAATACACATTTTAAGAAAAGCACTGTAGAGTTACCACAGTCTGCACATAGTAGCAGTTACAATGGTCATTGAACATATAAATGCTTGAGTTGTTGATCAGGTGTAGCCAGTGAGCGAGTGACATTTTACTGAGAGACCTGCACTGGCTGCCCATCAACAAGAGGATCACCTTCAAGCTCCTCACCCACGCTCACAAGGCGCTCCACAATGCCAACCCAGCATACCTCAACAAACGAGACACCTTCTACACCCCGAACCGCCAGCTTCGCTCCGCTGATTGCCACCGTTCCATGCATCCACCGGACGACCACCAGCGGCAGATCATTCTCCCACCTCGCCGCCAAGACATGGAACACCCTCCCCATCCACCTGCGGCAGAAGCAGGACCTGCTGACCTTTCAGGAAACTTCCAAATACCTGGCTGTTTGAGCAGTAGTAGCACCCCCCCCCCCCCTTCCTCCCCCTTAGCGCCTTGAGACCCTCACAGGTCAGTAGTGTGCTCTACAAATGCATTGATTGATTGATTACTAAACTGACATTTGCACCACTAGTGCAACCGTACAGCTAATGAAAGAAGCGCACAGGGCATAAAGTATCAAAGGGGTTTCCCCATTCTGTGTCTATTTGAAAATGCTTTAGTACATACGGTCCTTAGTTCTTTCAGCCAATTTACATATTTATATTTCAGTAGATGACATTTTGAAAGAAAAAAGAATGTAGAAGCCTCAGATCTAGCTATGGAAATATTTAACCATCTCTGATGTCATTTCTACTCGATGGAATTCGTAGAGACCTTTGATCTATACAGTGCACTAATGGAATGCATTCCAGGCAACACACTCTGTTTGGTCTATGTAAGAATGAAGCCCCAATCCCGCAATTCAGAAAGCCCCTCAATCACACACCTTTCCTAGCAATCTCTAACAATCTTGTATAGAAGCTGCATTAAATCCATACATTACAAATATTTCTAGTTTTCATGAAGCCTGTGCAGGGACGTTTCAAGGCATGGGCTTATTGCCATTTGTCCAGGGTCCCCGCCTTCCAAGGGGATCCCTGAGAAGATGAACATTTTGTCTCTTTTACGTTGGTCTATTCTGTTTATCTAAGCATCGCTTCCTGTCTCTGAGTACCCTTTTCTGGCTCTGTATTTCTTTACCCAGTATCATCTTTATTATGTTTGTGTTCCAGTGACATATTTCAACTGTTTTTAGTGACATGTTCCAAAAGTCTACCATATAATATAGTACTGTTGGCATCATGCAGGCTTAAATCAGTGGGCAATGTGTAAAAACATTGAAAACTGTTCTGGCAGGGGCTACTAAAATATGTCTTGCTGGGGCCAACAAATTCCTCACAAAAACTCTGACTGTGTGTGGAACTGCTAACTTCCTGAAATCATACTCTGCCCCAGCAGAGCATCAAACAGAACCAGCATCATACGGGGCACCATAGACCTTCTATGAACACGTGATTCATAGGCTGACCTCACAGATCATCCTGTGATTCATATCCAGCATCCACAGACCTGCCTCTGATGGATAGACTGCACCAACACACCCATGGACAGCACCTACAGACCCTCCAAGGATTCATAGACTGCATCAACAGACCCTCCTCTGATTCATGGGCTGCATCAACAGACCCTCCTCTGATTCATGGGCTACATCAACAGACCCTCCTCTTATTCATGGACCTAACCTACAGACCCTCCTCAGATTCATGGACTGCACCTACAGACCCTCCTCGGATTCATGGACTGCACCTACAGACCCTCCTCGGATTCATGGACTGCACCTACAGACCCTCCTCGGATTCATGGACGGCACCTACAGAGCCTCCTCGGATTCCTGGATGGCACCTACAGACCCTCCTCGGATTCATAGACTGCATCAACAGACCCTCCTCGGATTCATGGACTGCACCTACAGACCCTCCAAGGATTCATAGACTGCATCAACAGACCCTCCTCTGATTCATGGGCTACATCAACAGACCCTCCTCTTATTCAAGGACCTAACCTACAGACCCTCCTCTTATTCATGGACCTAACCTACAGACCCTCCTCAGATTCATGGACTGCACCTACAGACCCTCCTCGAATTCATGGGCCGCATCAACAGACCCTCCTCTGATTCATGGGCTACATCAACAGACCCTTCTCTTATTCATGGACCTAACCTACAGACCCTCCTCAGATTCATGGACTGCACCTACAGACCCTCCTCGGATTCATGGACTGCACCTACAGAGCTTCCTCGGATTCCTGGATGGCACCTACAGACCCTCCTTGGATTCTTGGATTGCTCCTACAGACCCTCCTCGGATTCCTGGATTGCTCCTACAGACCCTCCTCGAATTCAAGGACTGCACCTACAGACCCTCCTCGGATTCAAGGACTGCACCTACAGACCCTCCTCGGATTCAAGGACTGCACCTACAGACCCTCCTCGGATTCAAGGACTGCACCTACAGACCCTCCTCAGATTCATGGACTGCACCTACAGACCCTTCTCTGATTCATAGACTACATCAACATACCCTCCTCGGATTCAGACTTCATCAACAGACCTTTTACGGATCATGGACAACATCTAAAGACCCTCATCTGATTCATGGTCTGCATCAACAGGCTCTTCTCTGATTCATGGACTGCACCTATAGACCCTCCTCAGATTCATGGACTGCACCTACAGACCCTCCTCAGATTCATGGACTGCACCTACAGACCCTTCTCTGATTCATGGACTGCACCTACAGACCCTCCTCAGATTCATGGACTGCACCTACAGACCCTTCTCTGATTCATGGACAGCACCTACAGACCCTCCTCAGATTCATGGACTGCACCTACAGACCCTTCTCTGATTCAGACTGCACCTATAGACCCTCCTCTGATTCATGGACTGCACCTACAGACCCTCCTCAGATTCATGGACTGCACCTACAGACCCTTCTCTGATTCAGACTGCACCTATAGACCCTCCTCGGATTCATGGACTGCACCTACAGACCCTTCTCTGATTCAGACTGCACCTATAGACCCTCCTCAGATTCATGGACTGCACCTACAGACCCTCCTCAGATTCATGGACTGCACCTACAGACCCTTCTCTGATTCATGGACAGCACCTACAGACCCTCCTCAGATTCATGGACTGCACCTACAGACCCTTCTCTGATTCAGACTGCACCTATAGACCCTCCTCTGATTCATGGACTGCACCTACAGACCCTCCTCAGATTCGTGGACTGCACCTACAGACCCTTCTCTGATTCAGACTGCACCTATAGACCCTCCTCAGATTCATGGACTGCACCTACAGACCCTTCTCTGATTCAGACTGCACCTATAGACCCTCCTCAGATTCATGGACTGCACCTACAGACCCTCCTCAGATTCATGGACTGCACCTACAGACCCTTCTCTGATTCAGACTGCACCTATAGACCCTCCTCTGATTCGTGGACTGCACCTACAGACCCTCCGCTGATCGTGCACCCACAGACCCTCCTCTGCCTCATACACTGGACCCACAGACTCTCTGACTCATGGTCTAGGCTGCATTCATCGACCCTCATTTGAGTCATTAATTGAACCCAAAGCCCCGCCTCTGATTCATTGACTGCACCCACAGATCTTCTTCCTGTTCATGGACTGCACTAACAGACCCTCCTCTCAGTCATTGACTCTAACCACAGATCTGCCTCTAATCCGTAGTATGCACCCAGGGTCCCTCCTTTGACTCACAGACCGCACTAACAGGGCCTCCTCTGATTTATAACCTGCACCCACAGACCCTCATCTGAGTTACAGACCGCAACAACAGACCCATCTATGATTCATAGGCCACACCAACAAACCCGCATCTGGTCTATAGACTGCACCCACAGACCCAGCTCTGATCCCCATACAGTTCCTATCAGCCCCGATAGTAACATAACCACACACTTCATCTGTACACCATTTAGCAATGTCTGAATGAGTAATTAATTTATTTAAAAATATTCATTGCAGAGGCCCATTGTTTTTCTTTTGGCGCCCCCTCCTGGCATTGCTGAATGGAAGGGTTACCGAATACCAAGGCTCCCTTGTCTTGATTCCTCCTCTTCCCTCTTCATTCATCCATTCTAAACTTCCTGTCTCTATCCAAGTCTTGAAGGTCCTTTTGCATTCCTGCTTCCTTCCTTTGTCTCTGTTTTCCTCTTTCTTTTGCCTCCATTCTGTTTTTTTCTGTCTTGCTCTGGGTCAAAGTCTGATGATAAAAATAAATCCTGGTCTCTAAAAATGATGGCGAGTGCTGACCACCAGCAACCACAAGCGTAAATTAAGCAATGCTCCGAACCAAAGCTTGACCATATGAACCTTTTGTAGGAACACACCCATACCCTGAATACAGGAATCATCTGGAAGCCCTAGACCCACTCACTTCAGCCAAGGAACCCATACGGCTACACATCCCCTCACCGCTCAATGGAATCTAGAGTAGACACACATCCTACATCTACTGTATGGATCCTCGGTTCCCTCACAGCCAGTAAGGCAAGTGGGCCATATCTACCAGCTTCTCCAAGCTGTGGCCATTACATTCACAACCACATGTCCCCACAGTACTTCCAAGGAGCACATGTCAGCGCTCTAGCCTATGGGTCTGAGTATCAAAAGGCTCCACTTTACAACATTGTAATCCCACAGAAAGCAGATATCCCACCTAAGCCTCAAGCGTGAGATTCGCACACACATGCACACACACACACGCGCGCGCACACACACACACACACACACACACACACACACACAAACACACCATGCTACTGTGAAATTTGATATACATTTGTGAAATAAGACTAGGTATTAAAAAAAAGAAGTTGATCGCAGCTAAGTGATACGTGGGTCGATGCTGCGCCTTGTGTGACGCCCATTCACCTGTAAGGCGGTGCTATTATATTAGAGCTTGCGCGGGTAATTATTTTACGCAGTGAGGATGAAAATGAGCTACTGTGTATCGCCCCTGTGCCTGATTGGATGATTGAAAAGGGCAGCTCTTTCTGAAGCAGTCTGGCTCTTGTGATGGAGCGAAGCGTTTCAATCAGCCTCCTTTCTCTGTCGAGATAGTCTGCAGACTACCTTTCTCATTACGCACAAGTGCCAGAGGGTGAGGCCTTTTCCAGCATCAGCAGGCAGAGAAATGTAGCTTCGGTCCCTGGTAGTTAACTCATTTGATTAGGTCCCTATCTTTCTTCCCAAGGGCAAAAAACAAAGTCAACGAGGACCTATCTGCTTTTTAGCGGTCTCTGAATATCTTTGACACTGGTCAATCTGTTGAGTTTCTGCATGGATGTTGCTGGCTCATGAGGGCAGTATGTTAAAGCCCAGCCCAGTACTTGTAATACCTAGACTAAAGAGCTTTGGCAAAGCCAATTGGTCTGGCACTGGCTTGCTGGCAGCCTTTTGGCTTTGCAACTGTTATATTTTCTAACTGCTGTTGTTAAAATGTATCTTTAACCCGTTGGCTGCTTTGAACGTTCAGCGCCAGTGTGGAACGTTCGAAGAAACGGGCGGGGCCGCGTTGGCCAATGGACGTGCGCAGCACTACCGAGGTAGTGCTCGGGACGACCGTTTGCAAACGGCAGCAGCCAACGGGTTAAGGAAGTTGCTGAGCCCCATCCACTATATAGTAAAACAATGCCTGAAAGCAAAAAAAAACTTTTTATCTAAAAAAGTACACACTGTGATAGTAGCCTTTGCGTACAGGCAATTACCTTGTGTGTGATTGTGCTCTTTGTGAAACAGCAGAATGCTGTCACTCACAGTGAAGTTAGCCAATGACTGAAGTGGGCTGATCGACTGCCACTTGCTGTAGTGGGTAGAAGAAAAATGTGAATGACACTACATCAGACCAATGTATCTCTACTATCCTGCCTCACCTAAGCTGCTACACCCCAGTCCTTCATATTCCTGACCTCATCAACTCTACACCATACCAGCCCCTACACCGCTGACAAAACCAAAGTGAGAGAACCAGTCCCACCATTGCCAGCCTCAGAGTCTCTGTGGAAAGCACTTGTAATACTCTTCTCCCTGACACACCATCACCCCTCACCCACCCCTTTAGCGCCTCTGACCCTGAGGTCAGGTTCAGACATCCTGGTTGAACCACCCACCAGCACAACAATCTAGCCTGCAGAATGCTTATTATAACTTTCATGAAATTATATTTACAGCAGCAGCCAGGCTTCAGAGGCAGCGTACCTGCTAAACTCTAGATGTGTTCCTGGCTGGACAGCACAGCCCCTGTCTGCTGCCCAAACATGACCCTGCCTGGGTCTTCACTCAAGGCGAGCCAAGGACACAAACACATTGAATTGCAAAGCGCTTAACCTTAAAATTCAAGCAATTCTTTTTTTTAAATGAAGTCTCCAGTATTAGGACAGGACCCTCCTTTGCAAATAAATTGCTTGCATTTTAACCTTACAGGAAAGCAATTTATATTTGCTTGAATAGTTATCTGCACACCAGCCGACGCTCTGGGAGATTCCAAAAACAACAATCAATGGCAAAGCTTATCGGTCTTGTATTCGTGACTCGTTGGTTTCGAACATGGTTTTTAGGGATTCCGTACCAGCATCCCCAATGTTGTGCATTGTGGCTGAGAGGAGAAGTGAAAAACAGGCCTACAACGCAGCCAACCACGTAATTTTGTAGGCACGCGCAGCACAAGTACTCGTTTTTTCTTTTTATTTAGCGACCAGAGCGGAATTGGTAAATACATTTAAAAAAAAGTAGTGAAAAGCTTTTTTAAAATAAACTTATTCGGGGTGGTGACAACATGGAGGGTGTAAGTGGGACAGGGGAATAAACATGGAGACCCGCGGAGGGGGGGCGGTTGAGGGGAAGCAACATAGAGGGTGGGGGTCTGGAAAAGCAACATGGAGGGTCAAGGTCAGAAACAACACAGAAGGTGGGGGAGATATGGGTAAGTGAGAGCAACACTAACCATGTAATGAGTTGCGTAATGCGTTGGCAAGAGAGAGAGCAATATGGGACTGTGGGAGGAAGCACTCTGGTAGGAATGTAACATGAGGGGCAGAAGCACGAGGGCATGCGCAACAGAAGGCAGATGGTAGAGAAGCACACAGGTGAGCAGGAACAACCGGGAGCATGGAGGCGGAAGAAAAAAAGTACACAAGAAACAGCTGGAAAACACGCTGCACTTTCATGGAGTGCTTAAGCAAAAACAAAAAAGTCGTCCCTGAAAGTTCAGCAGTGGAGAACCCAAGTAACGAAGCCATGCTCCAATGGAAAGCAAGCACAAGAAAAGGAAGGAAATCCTACAAAGCAAATTAATTAAAAAACAAGTAAATACTTACAATCATCAGGACACTTTGTCTCAAAAGTTTACAAATTGCTCGCGCCGACAACAAGCAAATCCCTGAGACGAAACGAGCTTAAATGGGAAACAGAACCTAACAATACCGTGATAGTTATTAACTGGGACAGGATCCACGCTTCGGCTCTTACACACAAAGTCTCAACAATCCTCTTGCAAACCAAATACATGATACTTAACAGAGTGTTTTGGACCCCACAAAAATTATTTAAACTTAATCTAAAAGATACCCCCAAGTGTTGGAACTGCTCCCTAGCGGACGGTGACCTGCCGCACATGCTGTTCAATTGTCCTATGCTACACAAGTACTGGTCCAATGTCTTTGACTACATTGAACACATATTTGCCATTAAACTGAAGAGGGAATTTATCTACATAATTCTGGGGGCCATTGACCCGATGTTAATAAGAGATCATGATCGCCAACTCCTCGACCTCCTAACCCTGGCGTGTAAAGTGGTCCTCTGTCACTGGGAGGCAGCCTCAGAGGTCTCTTTCACTGCTTGGAAGGAGTGGTTATCCTGTATCAGAGGAGTAGACAATCCTGCTTTACACTCTTCTCCCTGACAAGTTACCAACAAGAGACTCTGGACCTCCCTGGACACAGCCTCCTTTTCCTTTGACCCGCCGTAAAATGCCCAAGTAAGCACTAGACACCCGAGAACGCCCGATGAGTGCCCACCCGGAGACATACTGCTACTCTATAGTTGCTCAACATACTACTATACTCTATCGGTATGATTTTGCAATTGCTTTGTTGAGCTCCATTGTGGTTTCATAAGCCATATTCTTGACATAATATGCATGAACAAGACGGTTGCTTACATGCTGTATATTTTATTTTGGAAAACTAACTGTTAATCAAACCCACACTGAGATCATTTCGGACACACCTACTGTAAATACAGTGTCTTCTTGTGTTGCAATGTCATCCTTATGCTTGGCTGTATACCCGTCCTATGGTGTGGCTCTGGATCGAGCGATGTGTTACTCCACTTTATTATTTATTTATTATTTATTATCTCTCTTATTTGTTATTCTTAATTCTTATTTCTTTGATCTCAACAATGTAATGACATGATTGTATGTATTATTGGTCCACAACTGGTTTCTTTTCCCCTTTTCCCTTTATTGTCTAATAAAAACGATTTGAACACAAAAAAAAACCAAGTAAATACGAGTGACAATAAATCCAATCAAGGGTAAGGAATGGGCAGGCTCTAAACCAACTGTAAGCTGACAATAGTTCTGTTCGCAAGCAGACAGCTTGCACTGTCTCATGGGAGAGATCTAAAAACCAAGTTTGTGGGGTTGAACATTTGGCTCAATATTAGAGTCACCACCGCTTGCCCGCTCTGTATCTACAGAGACACTGGGACACGTATATGTTTTATTAAGGGCATAGGCAAAGCGGAGAAGCCTGCCTCACAGTAGTCACAGACCAGGCCCAGCTGGAGCGACTAATTACCGCTTTGTCCGTGTCTTGCAACTGAAGCTTGAGGCATTGCTTTTTGTCTCTCTTCCTGCCTGGTCTCCCTTGGTGCCTCCGCCGCTCTCTGCGCTTTACTCCTCTTTCTAAAGAAGGATAATGATGTAGCTGTGAGTGTGTTAAGATCAGATTTCCCCACGTGGGTTAAATAGAATTTCTGTGTTATTGCTTTATCCATTTTTGTTCTTTCTACTCGGGGGAAGAGCAGGATACGTTTTTCCTACAAATGGATGCTGGTATAGATTCCTTTCTTCCCCTCCCCCAAGCCCGGGAGCTCGTTTATAAATGTCAGGAACCACAGGCTGTATTCTAAGCCTAGCAACCAGTGAAATAGCTCAAATAACTACTGTTCCCATTGCATCCGTCTTTCTGGATCCTGCAGGTCGCAGGGTTGAATACTGGTGGGTGCAAAAAGCCTCTCATCTTTTGAAGTCCAGGTGGATCATATGTCATTGCTGTGTTTGGTGACCTATGATACGTTAGCCTACCACGTACCCTGCCAAACAGGCCATATTTATAGGTTCTAGGAAGAATCTGCCATCCTTTAGCTCATGATCCCTTAGCCGCCTCAATGGAATTTCCTTCATGAGGTGAGACCCTATTTTGATTTCACATACCACAGTACATGGTGTAGTTTTTAGGTTTCGTCTGCATATCACTTGCACTGTGCTTGTGAAATCTATTGTTTTTAATATAAATCTTAAAAGGGGGTTACATACCCCCCTTGCTTTCCTGCCTTTTCATTGGTTAACGTGCTTGCCACTCACTTTTCCTCCATTTATATCGGCAATAACATCTTTTCCTGCATTTACCAATGCTTGTTTATTATTGGTAGTGGTACAGTTCATCACAAGTACGCTATCTTAGATACATCAAGCAGATGATCATGAGAGAATCTGCCAGGTTGTCAACCCGCTGAAAGTCTCCCTCAATTGTTCTTTGCAGGGATAACATTGGACATCACTGGACACTGACCTTTCATGAAATTAATTCTTCCACTCGCTTACAAGACGAACATTTTTCATATTGCTATAGATTGCAGTCAACACTTACTTTATTATTATTTTTTTTTTATTTGGCTTATATTGTGTGAATTGCACCTGAATATATTCAGAGCTCTGTTCAATGGGACTGGAAGTAGCAGAGTTTGCAATAGGCCTGGGTGATATTTATGTAAAACTGGCCTAATGTCACGTAATTTCGGTAATTTTGTGTTATAATTGTTTTGTGAAAATCCAAAAATTAGGCTATTTTGCCACTCCACGTAATTTCTCACCTTTCACTGTATACATTTAGAATGAATGAACAGGAACAACGCAGATGATCAGAATGTTTAGGGCTGCTGTTTCCTGCACTTGTGGGTTTTACATTATGTTTTTTTTTGCATGAAATGTGTCCTTATATAAATTTTTTGACATTTCAAATAATTACACAACTGCATATTGCGCTAATATTGCATACTTTTAGGGTCTTATTTACCTTGCAACGCAATCGGGAGCAACGGCGACGCAACCACTAAATACGATTTATCAAGTCGCGCAAGGCCACCTTGCCTGACTCTGAGTGGCTTCATAAATCTGGAGGAAAGCAACTCCCCGCAAATCTCTGCGTTGCATTACTCTCCCAGGTAGGCGTTCCATGGGTGGAGCATGGGTGTTCCCACGCAACCAAACATGGTTTTGGGGACATTCCCAGATTTACCAATACTGGTAGACATGGGAATGTGTCAAAATGATACAGCTTCCCAGTTGAGACGTAACAATGAGAAATATCTTTATTTCTCCTTATTTTTTCATCTTTCTATGTGTGCAGAACACACATAGAAGGAGGAAAATGCCACAGGGGATTGGTTTAGCCCAGGAAGGTGTCCCTTTCTGAACAAAAACAATTCTGGTTACAACACAGGCATCCTTGCACCATGGTGCATTGGTGCTAGGCAGCACATTGTGCAGGATGCAGCACACATAGAAAGAAGAAAAAAACAGGAGAAATAAAGATATTGCACCTTGTTGCACCTTTCCTGGGGAGGTATATCTTTTTGGTGCATTACCAGGTTTACCTGTACTTGTAAATCTGTGAATGGATCAAATTCCGTGGGAGCTGTGTTGGAACACCCACGTAACACCTATGGAAACACCTCACTGGTACAGAATAATGTAAAGCAGCAATTTGTGCCGTGTAACATTACTCAAGATGTATGAAGCCATGCAGGTCCACACCAGATGGCTTTCCGTGGCTGCATAAATCAAATTTTACATTTGCTTCGCTCTTGCACTACATTGCGTGGTGCAAGAATGGCGTAAAAGGGCTCATAAATATGCCCCTTTTTGTTCAATTAAGAGTGCCACAATTCGGTGATATGTATCTAGAAACATAGGCCTGATTCACAAAGAGACTCCACAATTGTGGTGGAGGCTCCACACTCGTGGCAGAATTTTCTCAATGTGAAACTGTAGTGCAGAGAATCTGCCACAAATACGCAGACCCCGCCACCACTGTGGACCCTCCACCACCACTGCGGAGGATGTTTGTGAATTGGGCGCTGAATGCACGTTCACTCAGTATGTTTAGATACAGTCTTGTGGTAAGATTGAATTATTGTGGAAAATGAAAATGGACAATAACTGCTGTGCCCCTAGAATAATGTTGGGCCTGGCATCTGTGGCATGATGGTTCCTACTTCTGTTCTCTTTTTTGCCTATTTCTAGTCCTGGCCTCATGGTGACAATATGTGATATATTATGGACATCCATTTGCATGCCCCACTAATTTTCCAGGAGTAAAACTTAGAGTTGTAAGTAGGAACAATATATGGTGTTTGGCAGTGAGATGTTTCTTATTCTGTTTATTCAAGCTACATCCCCAGGCCACTTTAAACATTTCTAACATTTCTAATTCATCTATCCACTCTATGTGCAAGTCTCCTCAGATCCAGACTAGCCGCTGTACCCCTCTGATATTTCTTCACTATGTTGCAGGCTAGGAGGCTGGCCTTAGGTTAGGAGGCACTGGTCTAATCCAACCATGGCCCATGACCTATTCTAATCGAGGTCTCTTGTTGGTTCAACCATTTTTACCAGGAGAGATTTTGTTTTTCAGTCTAGATATTCATTTATCAACCCATGTAACTGCTCACTTATCCATTCATGTACTTATTCATTCTTGCAGCAGTGTATCCATGCTCTGCCCATTCCATCTATCCATCTATATACTTATCCATCTATGCATTCATTTACTTATCCATCTAGAAACTCACCAGTCCATTCTTTTTCCCAACCATGTACACATTCTCACCTTACATGTTCTCCAATCTACCGGACCACAGAATCAAAGACGCAATCTCCCAAAAATAGATGACCTACTGCCTTTGTCTGTTGTTGAAAGACTTGGGGCCTAATTTAGATCTTGGCGGATGGGATACTCCATCACAATGGTGACGGATATCCCGTCTGCCGAACTATAATCACGTTACAACCCATGGGATTTATATTTCAACAGACGGGATATCCGTCACTATTGTGATGGAGTAACCCATCCGCCAAGATCTTAATCGGGCCCTTAGACTTAAAACTAGACATGGATTTTACTGGTTGTGACCCCCATTCTCGGAGTCTCTCAAGTTGTCACTCCAATTGCGAAAACGCAAAAGGCTTAAGGGATTAGCCATCATTCTGGCTCATTTCTATCTGTAGATTACTCCTCTGTCTCTCACACAGTGTGCGGTAGTTGCCAGTGTTACCATCCCTTCCTATATTCTACCCCTGAAGCACCCTCATGCTTCACCATACTGCCCTGAACTGTGCTGTTCTTTTGGTGTGTTTTGTGTTTGTGTTGCAGTTGTAATGGGCAAGATATATTTCACAGCTTAATCCCAGTGCTGCTGTTTGTGAGATGACTGGAAGAGTCAAGAAGTAGCTTAGGAAGTAACTCTGTGTAGAAGTTGCTCCATTGCGCATGTGCGATTGGAGGTCTTACTCCACACACATACGGTTTGAGCTAGACCTCAAGACTGCAAGATGTTTGCAAGTATATGTTAGAGTTTAGGAAAGGTTTGTGACTATCAGTAAATGAAGAGTCTGATTTAGAGTTTGACAGATGTGAACATCTACCAAAAAGCATCAGATGCTCTATCTTATCAATTTTGAATTTACAGATGTCTATGCACCATAAATAGGAAGAACCACATATACGCCATTTTTGGTGGGTTACTTGTCTTTGCCAAGTTCTAAATCAGGCTCAAAGTTGACTTTTGTGGACCAGGTTAGGGACATGCCCCTGCGGCACTGTAGGTCTCTTTCATTCATAGACGCCCCATTCTGTCTAAAGCCAACGGGTAGTGGTGACAAGCTGGAATATTTGGGGTCCCTCATCACCTTCTACAGGGTGACCCCATCATTTTGTGTTACACCACAGGCCAGGTCTGCATGGTGGATGTATTCTCTCAGCCATGCACAACGACAGGAAGTTTGTAGCGACCCACTGCATTAGGGCTTGAAACATTGTTTCATACTTTATTATCATAAAGCCTGGCTAGGTTCATTTGAGATTCTTGGCTGCACCAGGAGCATCCCATGACTGACGACAGTCCCCTTCTGCCAAGGCTGACATGTTCATGGGTGAGCATTACTCCACCTTTGTTCCCACAGCATATGGCGCTCTCCCGGGTTCTGTTCTTGCTCCGTTGTACAGTATGCAATTCATCCCCTGAGGACTTCATGGCTTTGGTTGATAGTCGTACGTTGATGACACACATCTATGCTTCCTTTCACGACATACGTTTGGTGCAGAATTCGTTATTGAGGAGGACTGGCTGAGCTTGCTGCTCGGGTGGATTTTAAAAGCTGTCACTCCATGTTGGTCTCTATTCATCTTCTGCTGCCTTCTCAGAGAGACATGATGGTGCCCCCAGAGATGCAAGTGTTTAATTGTGCTTGTTATTTTAAATGTGATTATTTTCTTCTATGCTTTGAATATGTTTAAGTGGTTTAGCTTTTTCCCTTTGGCCCGTTGTGTGTCATCAAAGTACGACTGTCAATCTAGGCCATAATGTCCTCCGGGAATGCATGTGTAGCGGGGCTAGAACAGAACCCTGGGGGGCACCATATGCTGTGGGAATAAAGGTGAACTAATGCTCAACCATAAAGATTGTCTGTCTTGGAGTATGGGGACCATCGTCTGTCGTAGGATGCTCTTGGTGCAGCCAAGCATCTCAGATGAACCTATCCATGCCTCATGATCAAAAGCACAAAAAGCTGCTTCAAGCCCTAATGCAGTAGGTCACTACAAATATGCTGTCATTATGCATGGCTGAAAGACTGCATCCACCACGCAGACCTGGTGTAGTGGTGTAACGCAAAATGATGGGGACCCCTGTAAAAGGTGATGAGGGGTCCCCATGAATCTCATCATAGGCTTTAGACACATTGGGGGCCCACTGAAGGATAGGGTCCCTATCGCCGCATAGGCTGCAGGGGCCCACACTATGCCCCGGGTCTGGCCCAGGAAAGAAGACCTTGAGTCTAATTTACAGCTTGGCGAGGACAGGACATGTGAAGTAAAGCAGGACCCCAAAACCAACATGAAGCTTTGTCCTATGATCTTCAACATCCCTTGGGAGAAAGGCAACACAAGAGACAGATCATAAAACAATGAGAAGAAAAAAGAGAGGTTTGTAAAATGCATACCGTTGTCAGGTTTTTAATCATCAAACTTCAGTGGGCATATGCTATGTAAATAAGTAGACATGAAAAGGTGACCAAAGATCTTCTTTCGGTATCACATTAAATAGCCCCTGCTCCTTCACCCTGTCTAGTTCCTTCACCCTAAAAGACAAAACCATCCATTGTGGAATCTAAGGATGTTTCTAATCCGATATTTAGATATCAAGCATTTTACAATCAGAACTACAGCAAATAGTATATTACAGCTGGAGCTACAGCCTTGAGCATTGGGTTCTTCAGCCCCTAAAATCGCCAATCTGAGGCTGATCTTACCTAACCTATGATTATCTCCAAAACCTTCTCCAGTAGGGTTCCAAACCTGCATTGGGCACAAAGAAATGGCACTAAGCAGAAGCAACTAAGTTCTGCCTCTCCAACTTTAAAGAACTTCAAGCTCATCTTTGGCATCCAGTGTACTCTGTGCGTCGTGAAGAGGTGGTGCTTGAGAAGGCTTGCTAATGCGACAATCTTGCAAAGCATCTCGGGAGCGGATTTGGAGTGCTCTTGAATTGAAACTTCCAATTAATTTCACCCACTCCATCAGCCTTACACCTGCAGCCTCTTCATGTAAAGCACAGAGAAACCTTACTGTACAACACAAAGATGCCGCTCCTCGTCGTGCTGATGATTGTACTTATGAAATGCTGAGAGTTCGGGTGATCAATATCCGTATAGTCCTTGAACTGCAAAATCTTAAACTTGGAAACTCCTGACCTTGGCATGTTCCTAAGAGTCTCAAAAGATTTTTCTTTGTTTAATGTTTGTTCAAGATATTGTCCAATGCAGTTGTGTCTGCTTCTTCAGAAGGGTAGCCAGGCTCTTACTGTAAACCGCTTCAGAATGTTGATACACCCATAGACGTAGATGCTCATTATTACACAGGATCACAAACAACTTCCACAGCTCCACCTAAGCCTGTCTGAGAGACCACGCAGGCTTCCATTGCACTTTTTAGGTCTGGGATTTGACTATGCGGGTGGCAAAAGAGACCTACTGCTAACAATGTACATAGAGAGGACCTTGGGTCTGCCTGATTCAACCAGTGGCTTTCCTCAAGCAGCCTTTTTTAGCCAGAGTCGATGATGCCTTAGATGACTACAGTAGATTATTCATCTCTCACTTAATCTATTTTGTTTATCAGTGTATTCTTCTACCTTTTTTTGTGTATCCTTCCACCCTCACTCTAATGCTCGCATTGAAGTAGCTACGGTACTACTTTACATCTATAGCCCTATACCCTTTTCTGTCCTCTTTGCTGGCTCAGTCACGTGGGTCTCACTCTAAGGTGCTAATACTTCATGCATTAGCACATAAAACCCTAAGCTGTTATATTTGCCAATACTTGTTTAAAGACATGCAGTTGTTGTCCAGTTTGAAAACATACCATGAATAACATGTAGCTAGCTCAGAGGTTAATCCCTACAGGAGGAATCCTTGTCATGACGTTGGCACCTCTAGGTTTTGAATTTTGGGTGGCAGGTATTAGTCACTTTTACTGTGCATTGAAAAAATAACCGACTGTTGTGCTCTCATCTCTAAATTGGATATATAGCGCCACCATGTGGCAGACTGTCATAAGTCCTGTTGTTGACAATTAAGTGCCTGTGCTAAGCACCGGAAACAACTGGCTCAAATTGAGCACCGTTATTCACTATCATTATAGTAGAAAAAAAATGATCACCGCCTCAAGCAGCAGTCTGAGTCAGGCAGTTTCATCTAGGTGATGGCTGGAGTAGGTCACTGCATCAGCCTTCAGACAGATTGTCTAGGGCTAGAAAAGTCCTCTCACTGGCCTCAGAGGCCAGCTGCATCTTATGCCTTTCCGTTTGAGATTAGGCCTGGGCAGTGAACTTCACTCCGTTCTCAGAGTTTGCGGCGTTTTCTGCACTATGCACTCGGTGGAGCTCGCGGAGTGTAGCAGAGTTTTTTTCCCCGCTCACGATCGCGAACGGTAAGTTCGCAAGCACAAATGGTAAGTTTGCGAGCGCAAGCTGCTGCTCATGTAGAATTTCGACCCAACCGGTTGGAATACCAGCACAAACTGCAGTTCGCAGTGCACTCCGCCACTTGGGAATTTCAATGACTTTTTTTGTAACTTCACGGAGTTCCGCATAGCAATACTGTGCGAACTACGCCCGGCCTAATGAGATGCATTTCAGGGTCACTGGTAAAAGTATTCCGGAGCGCTTCAAGCTTCACTCTTACAGTGTCCAGGGCTGCTGACCAATCAGCCTACCACACATCATTTTCAACTCATCACAAGGGTGGGTGGTAAACAAGAGGCTTCAAGTTGGAGCCCACATATGACCTGATTTAAAGATTGGCGGAAGGGGTTACTCCGTCACAAATGATATCCCGGCGCTATATTATGATCCCCACAGGCTAAAATTAGATTGTAATATGGCGGACTGGATATCCGTCACGTTTGTGAAGGAGTAACCCCCTCCGCCGAACTCTAAATGAGGCCCTTACTGCTTTAGCACAGACACTGTAACAAATGTTTCTTCCTGATGCACTGCGTAGACTCCAGTTTGCAGATTCTTGTCTGAGTTCTGGAGGCGAGAATTCCAAATGGAGTACCGCCAACTGAGGAGAAAGGAGGGATCCATCTTGGCATCTGGCGGCAGGTCAACAATACTCTACGTTAACTGTGTATCTACTTGGGAGTGCAAATGTTTGAGTGAGAGAAAGAGTGAGTGTAAGAGTGATAGTGATCGAGTGAAAGTCTGAGCTACTGAGCGAGACAATGAGTGTGAACTATTGAGTGAGACAACGAGTGAGCTCGAGTGTGACTATTTGCGTGAGCATTTGAGTGGGATGTGGAAACAGTGTGAAAATGTGAAACAATGTGAGCGTGTGAGTGAGACAGTGCATGGGAATGAGTGAGGCCCAGTGGCACAGTGGGTGAGATAATGTGAGACATCGAGTGAGGTAGTGAACATGTGATGGAGACAGTGACAGGTCAAGTGAGACAACGAGTGAGACAGGAAGAGACACTGAGAGAGTAAGTAAATGATAGAGACAGTGTGAGCATGCGAATGAGAAAGAGTGACTGAGTGACCGTGAGTGAGAACCTGTGTGAGACTGCGTGACACAGTAGGTGAGATGGTGTGTCCAACAGTGTTTGAGACAATTCAAACATGTAATTCAGGCCCTGAGTGAACCTGTGACTGAGACAGTGAGCATGTGAGTGAGGCAGCATGTAAGATAATGACTGTGACAGTGAAGAAAAGTGAGAGCAAACGAGAGAGGCAGATACTGAGTGTGATTGGGAATGACAGTAAGTGAGTGTCAGTGAGTGAGACATTGTGTGACACAGTGAGTGAGACCGTGTGTGAGCATTTCTTCGCAAAGTTTGCACCTGTGGCCATTGGGCGAGGAGTGCACAATGTTTGCCCTGTCACATTGGATGTCATTATTGACATATGGACAGCCATTAACATATCTTGAAAAAGCTGGAGTCAGCACCTGTGAAGCATCAGGCTTTTCTGGCACACAATGAAAGTACTTGAATAGTTAACGAGTACCCTTTCACAGTTGCCTTTGCCCGGCTGCCAAATTAAGCCTTTTCAGCACACTGGCAGAGAAATTTGATGAAAGTGCTCCTGCCAACTCTGTAGGAGCACGTTTCATGAGAATGCCAAATGCCAGCTTGACCACCACATCATGGCTATCTCAAAAGAAGACTTGCAGGGAAAGCTACAAGGAGCCTTGTCATTAGACGTCACTTGGCCCAGGTTACGAAGGAGACTGGCAAGAGTTGCTTCTATTTTTATTGGTTACAGAGAAAACCAGGCTGTACGTTCTGCGACAAGTCTCAATATGATATATGGGATTCTGTAATGCCTGTATAAATAGCCAGTCTCTAATTTCTTTATAATCAGCAACTTGTGACGCACCAAAAGAGGCCAGAACGCTTCTATTATAAGTTATTACAGTCAAGTTCTGACAGCCAGGTGAAAGCACAGTCACAGAGCATAATTGAAGCAGCTGTTCCAAAGAAACAATGGAGCCTTGCTTTTCTTCTGCTCTATTTTATTTGAGCTTACCATGACAAATAGGAAGAACAGGTTGGTTTTTTGCACTCCTTGGATAGTTAGAATCTTTCTGCAGTTTCTACAAATTTCGAGCTAAGGGAGCTTTAAAAAAAATTATAAAACTGACTCATATTGAACTGTTTCTAATATCTGTTTGCAACAAATAACTTAACAGGTTTTTGATGTGTTTAATTTTGCACTAGAGGTTTTATTTTTAATCTTCATGTTTGCGCGCATACTTACTCTTTCATTTGAAAGAGCTGTGCACCAAGGTTTTAAGTGGTTTCTAAGAACACTGATCATGCATTATATGGGCTAAAGTACCACCCGGCATACACGATAATGAGTGTTGTATGATTTTTGTTTTTGGGGCTTTAGTAATCCTTGAGCAATTATTTTCACTTGCAACAGAAACAACATTCAAACAAAAATGCGATTGTATGTAGACACCCGTTCCAAATTTGGGGCTAAATTTTAATCAGGAGTTTAGTTTAAGCAGGAATCGAACTTCTGATCTCTAAAATGTTTTCCACGTGGGGTCATTACCTGCCCCAATAAATACTGGCAATTTTCCAATTTGACATCTTAAACCTTCCAAATATAGACCAAGTAACTACCTGAGCCTCTGGTGTTGACATCTCCTGGGCCCGGTAAATACTTCATTCCCCCCTCTCTCCCCCCGGACACTAGTTATCGCTGCAACAGTTAAGTCACCGGTACAAGCAGGTAGCTTTAGTCGAAGGATCAAGAGATGAATCAGGTTCAGGTAACAGTAAAGCAGCGGCGTAATTCAGAATGATGGGGCCAGCCTGCAGTATGCCGTGAGGGCAGCAGTGACCCGTGCAGATAAGAGCGGTGGAGCGGTGAGGATGGGTCGGTTTGGGGTGGGATTAGACCAACGACCATTAGGGAAAATTAAATAATTAACTTTCCTTCTTCGTCTGTCGAAATCCCAAGGCCCCTCCGCTCTTACCTGCACGGGCCGCTGCTGGGTGAGTGGGCCAGAGACTTCTATAACTCATATATATTTATAGTCTTTTGACTGAAAGAGCACCTCCTAAAGTGTGGGGGGCACCAATGTCAGCGGGCTTGATAAATCTCGCCTCGGTGCCTCTCTAACCATGGGTCCCATACTGCAACTCTGGGCAATAGCTTGTTAATCTCCACAATGGCCCCCTCGCTGTCGGGGATGCCTGGCTTCACCTTGGGGATGCCCAATAGGGACCATCTCACAGGGAGAGCCAGGACGGGTTCCCCAGCGGTACACAGCGCCAAGAAACCCCAGGGTTAACGTGCGCTCTACAAATTCATACTAACATAACATAACATAACATTGCCACAGAGGACACACAGGCCTGCATTACGCACCTACAATAAACATTTAGTCAGACACCCTGCCTGAGCAGGGACCTTTGCTTAGCTCAGCATTTCCTGACAGCAGACTCTCAACTGAGAATGATGGAACAGTCACCCAGCGGATCACTGGAGTCCTCTTGTGTGCAGTGCATGTGCGCACATGGCCGTGCACACACATTTTGCCACAAGGGATCACATGCCTCTTGCATACACTTACATAGTGCAAGATGCCACACAGTGTTTCATCTCCACAAGTAGTACACTGTAACAGCCAGCTAAAGTGTCAAACTAGATAGGCAGGGGATATTTTTGTACGTGATGAGGCTGGCATTCAAGAAGGGGTGGGCAGAATGTTTCATTCCGCCCGAGGAATTGATGGAATTCTGCCACTCCGTGTTACTCTTGTAAACGGGAGTTCCAGGCAAATTCTGTCAATCTCTGCATGGTGTAATTTTTTTCCAGCGAGGTTCCAGAAATGCAAGTGAAATATGGCGTCTACTAGCATGATTTTCCAATACAGGCGGTTGCAAACAGTCAAGCGCGGTCGCAGTGAGAGGGCTGCTTCTCCAGTAGATCTGCTGCACCTTGAGTAGATTTTCTATTCAAAGAGCATTCAAATCAACTCGAATGGCCACTCACTCTTGGCCACGACATGGTACCATTCTTGCCGACTTTTCAGCACTACTGGCGGCTAAATTGTAGCGTGATCAGCATGACATGAATATTTCTACCCATTGGTGGAACTCCGCAGAATCTCTGGAATATTTTATGTAACTCCTTGGGATGCCGCTGAGTGACACTCTGCAAATTTCACCCACCACTATGTTCAAGGTGGTGTGTTTGTGAGATAACTGGCCTTTGCTTATGAATAACATTTTTGCTACTGGACTCCTTACAACATACTTTTTCGATGTGTAACCTCTTGCTCAAATTCCTTTACTCTTTGTTTACATGTCACTTCCAGTCCCAGTCTTATTACATACTGCCTTCTGAAACAGCCTTTTGTTGCAAGGTTCATGCAGAACAATTCTTTTATTACATGGTAACTTAAGAGATAGTTTTAGTTATACAACTCTTCCATAATAAAACTTGTATGCTTCCTCATGATGCAGTCTCTTGTTAAAATAAGCAGGGGCATAGCTTTCATTGGTCCAGCAGGTGCAGTGACACAGAGGCACAGAGATCTGAGGGACCCAATGACTCCTGTTTATTGTTTTATTTAGAAGTTCAAACAATGGCCTCGGGCCAATGTCCTTCCTAGCACAATAGCCCATGACACACTGGCTACGCCACTGGTTATAGGATCCTCCAGGGCTAGCATCTGTAGGTCCCTTCTTCTGAAGCAGCCATATTATTCTCTTGTGAAGTAGAGTTAGTTTATTATGACCGCTTCTGAGTCTTTCAGTTTTCTTCTCCCTTGAGCGGCTTTGGCTGCTGGATGACGTGGGCCACTGGACTGCTAAGTGCTTCTTCTTCGGTGTGAATGTGCCTGTTGGTGTTTTATTGAAACGCCTCTGCCTTCAAGCAGGATAATGACTGGATTTCTAACTAGGGTTATGCGAAATTCACAGAAATTGCTTTCATGTGATTACGTGAAATGTTGGCACAATTAAGACAAATGCAAATTAGCCATTTTTGGGCTATGTTTTAGCTTGAAATGCGTTCTTGCTTTAATTTGTGACACAGCGATGAATTTCATACTAAAAATAGTGCTAAGAATCGAAAGCACTGCGAACAACAGCCTCTTGCATTCTGTTGTTCCCCTGCGTTTGTTGTAACTTTGCACAATGAATTGAGGATTGGTGGTAAAATTTACCGCAAAATGCATGCGATTATGTGTAGTGACTTAGGGCCATGTGTGGAGAAGTGTGGCTCACTGGTTAGAGGAGGCAGACCTGGAAGCAGAGGTCAGCCCGGGACCAGGGTTCAATTCCCGGCTCGGCGGGGTCTTGAGTCCTAAAAATGTCCATGGACTCGACAATTCTCGCTCTGGTGCCTACTCGATTCACGGGTTCACACTCTGCGACTCTGGGCAATAGCTTGCTTAATCTCCACAACGGCCCCTCGCGTCGGGATGCCTGGCTTTCACCTTGCGGATACCCTGCCAGGGTTATCTCACAGGGGAATACCAGGACGGGTTCCCTAAGCAAGCGCTTAGAAACCGGTTGGTGATTTGCGCTATATAAATTCCTGTACATTTACATTTACATTTACATATAGACTATCAGGTCGAAAATGGCCCGATATGCAGATTCGGGCAATTTGCAACCGGAAAAATGCCTTTATTTATATACCAAACCAATTTTGCGATTTGGCAACCCATTACTGAATCACAAAACCTCCCCTAACGCAACTTTCAAGAAGGAATGGAAGTAGTTGCCAGGTGGATGAAGAACAGCTGCCTACAACTCAACACAGATAAAACCGAGGTACTCACCATGGGCCCACACCCCGATGCCTGGAACGACACCTGGTGGCCATCTGCCCTCTGGAAATGCTCCCGCCCCCAAGGACCACACACACAACCTCTAAATCATACTGGACTCCGAACTCAAAATGGACCGCCAGATCAATGCAGTCACCTCTTCCTGCTACCACACCCTCCACCTACTCTGTAAGACCTTCAACTGGATTACCCTCGAACACAGGAAAACCGTCAGCCACACCCTCATCAGCAGCACACTGGACTATGGAAATGCACTGTACACCGGGATCAATAAAAACCTCACCCACATACTCCAGAACATCCAGAACTCTGCTGCCAGACTAGTCCTTAACCTAACGTGCCACTGCCACATCATCAAACGCATACGGACGCTACACAGGGTACCTGTTGAGAAGTGAATTGCCTTCAAGCTCCTCACCCACGCCCACAAGGCCATCCACAATACTGGACCCACATACATGAACCAACACCTCTTGTTCCACGCACCCCAAAGCTCCTGCCGGTCAGCCCAGCTCGCCATTGCGATGGTACCACACATCAAGAAGACCAGAACAGGAGGATGCTCTTTCTCCCGCCTGGCTGCCAAGACATGGAACCCCCTCCCTCTCTACCTGCGACAGACACCATCACTCCCCAAGTTCTTGAAGAGCCTCAAGACCTGTCTCTTCCACAAAGCACAGTGAACTTTCAGGAGCTGCGCGCCCCCTTCCCCCCCAGTGCCTTGAGACTCTTCGGGTTAGCAGCCGTGTTTTACAAACCCTTTGAATGATTGATTGAAATGGGTTAGTGATTCGGTGTCCTTTCCTAATAGCGAATCGCAGTGGTATGTGTGAATCTTTTGCAACCGAAATACGGTCTTAAAACATTCACATTTTACTACCTACTTCATGTAGGTGGTAACCCATTCGCAGGAGACCCCTTCCCTTAGTGCATGTCTGCAAAAACGTTTTTAAAGAGCAGGCAGTGGTCCAATGGACCACTGCCTGCTCTTAAATAATGACTTTTAATTTTTGATTTTGAAGTGCTTTGCAATTTTCTTTAAAAAAATGTGCTGTGTTTTTTTTTTTTTAACCATTGCTTTATTTAACCTGTTTGGTGCGTCGGACGGCCCCCGGCTGTCCGACCTAACAGTGGGTGTGTGCGGAGGATTGCCGTCCACAACACGCCCACTCAATAACTCACCCGCACCATGGTGGAATTTGCGGCGCTGTCAACGGGTTAAAAGCAAAGGCATGGTGGTCTGCTGGTTCCAGTAGACCATCATCCCTGTGTTTTCAGGGTTCCTAATGGGTCACACATTGCGACTTACCACATGAATATTAATGAGGTAGGTCAATTGTGACCCCCTGGGAATCACCAACGGTGGAAAACATACTGTTGTACATAGCTGTTTGCGATTTCCTAATAGCGAATCACAAAAATGTGCTATTAGGAAATCGCAAACAGAAGTCTATGTACATCTGGCCCATAATGGCTTACCTCTAGAAATCCATTTAATAAGCATAACACAAAATTCCCCAAATTATGCTGGCATAATGTAAATTAAATTCAGATTTAAATCTAATCTGCAGGAACATTCCTATCCCCCAGTCATCCGTTTTTACAGCCAGTGATGCAAATTGCATGTGCTGCCTCACTTCTCCTATATCGCTGAAGATGTACGTCAGCAGGAGATACATTTACATTCATCTTTGTGTTTATCATCCCGCCACGGCCCTGCGTGGGTTGTGTACACACTTTGGAGAGCGCTCTTGTTCCACTTAGTGATGATTCTGTTTTATGTGTTTTTTATAACTTGATGAGTAGCTTCAGAAAAATGATTTGAAATCTTCACAGAAAGTACATTAATAACATTAAATTAGCTCACAGCGTAATGCGGACAGCTCTAACCAAATAATGTCCAATATCTCTCATTAAGGAAGGAGAGTCTCGATAGGGGCAATGGCATAACTGCTCTTGAATTACACTGCTCAGTATAAAAACTTAGGTTGCATTTACATTACATATTTAAATAATTTATAGCTGGGTTACAGTGAATTTGTAGGATTCTTTCAAAGGAAGGGATCTCATTGACATCAGACAATAAGAATGAAGATCGAGTCCTCTATGATCTCACTCAGAACCATGAGGTGAAAGAGATCCTTTTTTACCAATTCGTAATTTTATGTTAAGTGTGACCCTGAAAATCATCTGCTCCTGCTTTCAACTGATGCACAGGGCAGAAGAGTAATTGAAGAGCCCTGCAGAACAAGTTCTGTTACCCACTGTTGCTTAATATTAAGTTACTGAATTTAGAATTCAGTTATTCACAGGAATGGCGGGCTATGGGAGCCATATATAACATTGCATTTTGATAGTCTTCCTCCATGACATAGCACGATCTGTAGAGATTACCTGTTTCTTAGAGGATTGCGTTCAAAACTAGGGCCGGACTGGCCGCAGCGGGCACTGGCATTTCCTCGTTGGGCCGCCAGGGATGGGGCCGGTTTTGGGCCTCTGAGGGGCTGATTTTGTTACAGGGCTGTTTTTGCAGCATAGCTGCAATATTGGCTGCTGTAGCGAAATCGGCCGAAACCGGCCCTGGCAAACTACTCGGCCGCACTCCAACCCCCCTGGGGGGCGGCCGAGCACTTTGCCAGGGCCGGTTTTGGTTCCCAGTCCGGCCCTGTTCAAAGCCATTGACACCCGGCCTCTGGCTTCCTTGGCATTGGGTTTCAGCTTTTCATCCTGCCCCCCACCAATACCAGCTCTCAGGTCCTCTGCTGCCAGACACCTGGTGGTACCCTGATTTTTATGTATCGGGCTTGAAAGGCGAGCTTTCGCCATCACTTCAGCCAAACTGTGGATTTCTCTCCCTCTCCCCTTAAGAGCAGAAACTCTCCTTCCGTAAATATAAAAAACCTGGCTATTTCCAAAAGCCTAACACCCAATTAGTATCTCTGATCTCTGCTGTTCAAAGGCACCCTAGTTCTTCCTGCAAGAACACCTGTAAGAGAACAGCAAATTTAACAAAATGACGAAGTAACATACCATACCATAACATAACAGTATCTTAAAGTCTACATAGAGGCAGATGGAGGGTTGGAAGTGCCACTGTACACCTCAACCTATTGAATCTCCAAGGAAAGGGTGATGCTAGATTCTTTTGGCGGGGTGCCCTTGAAGTTAATGGAGGTGAACTGATTGTGTTTATATATATTTGGCTTGTAAAAAGCACACTGCATAACTCAATTGCTTCTCAGGTATTCACGAGAGAATGAGGATGAAAGGGGAGCGGGTTAGAAAGTGCTGAGGGGTAGATATTCTTATGCAAATTACATTTGCTTTATATTATCATTTCACGCTGCAATAGTGACATTCTTGCATATTGTTTGTATCTGCTTACAGAGTGGCTTACATGGCCTTGGGATGTTGTCTAGCAGGCGCTGCCGTGTGTTAAGAGGGAGGACATGTCTGGCTATGGATTTTTACGCAGCCGCAATTTGGTACACAATGCAACATTTATAGGGACCCTTCAAATCTGTTGAAAATAAATGCTGACGGGGAATTTCAAAGACAGGTCATTAGGGTTGCCATATCCACCAAATGGGTTTTCCAGTTGTGTTTGTGACAAATGTGTCCAGGCTCTTCAGTGTCACCTGCACCTTAAAGAGGATCTACATGGAACCCACCTATGTGTGACCGAAGATCCACATGTAACTTACACCAGATCAGACCACGAGCTAAAATGCACCATCTTCTGAAGATCCCATCATGCAGACTGAATGAACATTCTTGTATAGCGCCATTCTGCAATGTTTCTTGGCACACCCAATCCCAACAGTATGGTTAAGCTTTGTTTTTACTGTGCCATTAATACTTGTGATAGGCCGGTTCCCAATCGTCCACATAACCTAGATAAATGAAGAAAGGGATAGGGATCTGCGAATTGGCTCACAGAAGAAAGGGATAGGGATCTGCGAATTGGCTCACAGAAGAAAGGGATAGGGATCTGTGAATTGGCTCACAGAAGAAAGGGATAGGGATCTGTGAATTGGCTCACAGAAGAAAGGGATAGGGATCTGTGAATTGGCTCACAGAAGAAAGGGATAGGAATCTGTGAATTGGCTCACAGAAGAAAGGGATAGGGATCGGCGAATTGGATCACAGAAGAAAGGGATAGGGATCTGTGAATTGGATCACAGAATATTGGTCAAGTGAGAAAGACAGGAGTGGAGCTTGGGTCTCTTGCCACTTAACCACTAGAACTCATTGTAATAAAAACCACGAGAGACACAACAAAGGTACAGCATTTTCAAAAGCGTACCCTTAGCAGAGGGCTCCAGGCAACAACGAAGAGCTAACTGCAAACCACCACCACAACTGATATGGCTTCAAACTGTCGTGCAAACTGGGTAAGGATTTGTACACAATTTACCACAGGCAATGAACATAATTACACAATGGACAATGAGTAAGACATCACATTTAATAAGAAGGAACACTTACACCTCCATTATAACAGACTGCATCAACACAGCTTCCATGAAACACAAACACACATATGTAAAACACATACATATACATTTAGACACACTCATGCACACATCAATGCATTGGCACAGTCACACACTCCAATGTACTCATAAATAAATACTAATCAGCTCATAAATGAATACATGCATACACAAACACAGACATCCACACACAAAGGCATGCACACACGCTTTCTCACTCTGTGACTCACCCATACTCATACAACACCCGACCTACATATCCAGAAACAGGTAACAGAAAAGTCGCCACCCACTTTTCCCTGTTCAGATGTGCTGCAGTTGAGTAGCCTTCTGCTATTTCTCAGTATTGGATCACAATTATAACTACTACTTCCAAGATGGGGTGTTGAGAAAAGGCCTGGAAACAAACACCTGGAAAGATTGGTTAAGCCTGTCAGGTCCCTTTGGAGACAATCTGCTTTACTGAGTGGCCTACACGAGTGCCTCGATTTCAATCTATCAGTTATCATTCGTGGATCAGCTTTGCTTCCCAAATAGAAGGTCAATATGAATAGGGGTTTCACTGGTGCTGGTGCTTATAGTGGCGGCTGGTAGAAAAAGCGGGAGGAAGGGGGGTTTCGAAAAAAAGGCTTACCTGCTCATCATCATTCACCAGCTTCAGCCTCTTCTTCCTCCTTAATGTTTTCCTGGCTGCCAGCAGTACCTAGACTCCCCTAAGCCAATCACGACGCTGCTGTCACCATCACAGCAGAGTCTTGATTGGTATGAGTACCGTGGTTCGGCGCTCAGACGGGGACTGACAGCCTGTGCATGATCTTTGCCCAGGTTCTGCATTACAGCCCAGTGGAGAACATGCTAAGTGCGTATAATGGTTTGGCCGGCCCAAAACGGCCGGCCAAACCGCCATGTGTACTTAAGTTGCAGCAAATACTCCTCCTCCCACTAGCATCACAGAAGCCCAGCCCTGCCCCGCCCTTAGCAGGCTGCAAGATACTCTAATATTAATTTATGTTATTATCATTTTATTTTTCCTTTTACACTACTGCGAGAGCAGTGGGGCGGCGCTCCTCCGCCTTAGCGGAAGAGCCGTCACTGTGCTGATGCAAGCTCAGAGCCTGGACTGAAAGGAACTAAGCAGGAGGTCTTGTCAGAAACCACTGACCTAGCTGGTTTTTCATCCAACATCAATCACCAACAAATATGGCGGTTGCGCCTTGTATTTAGTGTTTGATTTATTTTGCGGTTGGTCAGCTGTCCTCTTTCCTCTTATCCTGGTGCCCCAATGAGTTCAGGGCTGACTCTGCCCTACCACGCTCTTGGGTTTTTAGTTTTAAATAACCTGCTCCGAGGTGTCTAGAATTACGGACTTCCCGGCAGCGATGACCGCAGACTCTGAGAAGAGATCCATTTCAGAGTGCGGAGTGGAAATCTATAGAGTAAAAAAAAAACACATTTTTTTTCTTCCCAGCAGAGAAGAGTTTGTAATTGTTAAAGGTGGACGGTAATATGGGAAAGGGTGTGAGTTAACCAATCTCAACAGAATGCGAAAGAAAAGGGGCTAGAAGTACATTAACAATGGCATGTTATTCTTGGTGTGTTCAAATTTAGGTGTGCAAGACACACATAAGACTCTTTTACGCATTGTTAATGCAGGGGCGGCCTTAGGCATGTGCAAGCTGTGCACCTGCACAGGGCCACCAAACCACAGGGGCCACCACCTCAATATATATCCTTAATATAATAATCCTCTGAGGATGGATACATATTGGCGTGGCGGCCCTCCGGCTCTGTTCCACTTCCAAACCCCCTGACCCCCCCACCTTCTTCATGGCCTCCGCGTTCCGCCCCGCCCGAACCCCTTCTTCCGGGGCCCCCTACCTACACACCCTGCCCAGGGCCGCCATGAGCCTAGAGCCGCCCCTGGTTAATGTGGCACTCCTAAGCCATTGCAGTTTGTGGGCAACCGACCTGCAGTTGCATGGCAATGCTCTGTCCTAGAAGCAAGCCATCTGTGAATCTGGCCAGCAGCAAAAATGAATCCCTGTCCTACCACAATGTAAAACTCCCACTTCCTCTCCGGGGCGTAGACCGGGCCACTGGAATTAGTTGTCAAGAGAGGGCTAAATTATGTGGCAGGGTTGACTAAATTATGATAGAAGGAAAGGCAAAATAAGTGGCGCTATGTAGCATATTTTGTGGCCATTTTATTTAATTATTATGTGATTTTTACCCATGTTAACATTGACTTAAACAGTCACGGCCCATGTAGGTAGCGCAGTGGGGCAGGGCAGGGGTGGGTGGTGCAAGTCGACATACACCAGGATAGTGAAAATAAAATACATAAATAAAACCCCTTACCGTGCGCTTGCTGCATCGCCGAGTCAGGCAGTTTCTAAAAAAGCGTTTTGGAACCCTTTTTATACTTATTACATTTACCCCCAGAGATTGAAGCCCACAATGCTTGAACTGTAAATTGTAAAAAAAAAATGGCTGCCATGTGCATGCGAGCACGCGTGGTAATGATGTGGCCACTGTAACGTCATGACTCATACACGTGCAAATCTCAAGGCTGGTTTTTTTTGTTTTTTTCTTGTTGACAGTTTTCACATCAGTGTGTGTGTGTCAGTTACAAGACTGCCAGTCTAGACTGTCAGTCTATATGCATATTACAAGAAAAGGAACAGCTAGTTAAATAAAGGAGGTTGGGAAGAACTTTAAAATCTCATTTAGACACGGTGGGTAAAGAAGGGATTAGGGATAACGCCAAGACAGAATATACAGAAAGAAGTGGGAACAAGACTGAGAAGGGACCGCAGGGGGGGGGGATCTCTCTTTGTGAAAGGGAGAACAAATTAATGAGCACCCATTGGCAAAGATAATCGGTTTTGCATTGGAAATGCTTGTATGTTTCTCTGAGCAGCATTGGCATATCGGTGAGGGGCTGTCAAGGAATGTTATTTTGTGTGCTTCCAAGACGATCATCTGATTGTGTCTTGATGAGGCATAATATCCTTCATGAAGCAGTATACCAGTAATTATGAAAAATAATACTCCAGGATTGCCATCATGCTGCATCATGATGTAACATGTCAGCCATTTGTACCACTCTAACATTGTTATTTTTCTACTTTTTGTTATACTATTCCAACATGGACTGTCTTGTTGTGCCTACATGCAAAGTGGCGGTCTTCTTCAACCTATACAAAATAACATTCCAAGATGGCTGCCTGCCTCTATTGACTTTGCAAATGTCAGCTCAATTCTACAGGCATTGGCATTACTAGCAGGGGCTGGCAGCGGGTGGACATGGGCGGCAGAGAGAGAGAGAGAGGCAGCTGGAGAGAGAGATACTGAGAGGCAGCAATGCTTTCTGCCGGCAGCAGAAGAAGGGAGGTGGATTTATGGGGATAGAATCAAATGTAAGTCGTAACTTGACTTGGGGACTTAAGGGTTGGGGGGAGAGATTTTAGATTGAGAGGAAGGAGGAAGACATGAACTCCAAAGCAGTGATAAATCTCAAATGCCACACAAAAAGACAAATTGTTCTCAGAGGTCAAGAGTGGAAGGACACATTTAGCCAGTGAAACTGAAGTTGTTAAATACGACTCAGCTCACATCACCTACGACTTATCAGCTCACATCACCTACAAAAATCATAAGGATCCAATTCGTCCACAAAACATAGATCTGATCACAGTACTTAGTATACTGAAATCTGTTTAAGACCATTATATAGTCTTGTTTTGATCTCTTCTCACCTGTGGTACACCATTGCCCTATTCCTCTTTGAAAAATTAATTGTCTTTTCTTGTGGGTTTGAGTTTGTTTAGGCAACTTTGGCCTTGGTATTATTGTTGTTAAAGCAAGATTGTGGGGTTAGGCTCATGATGCTGCTGGGGTTCAGCTCACAGAATGCTGGATTTTGTAACAGAAGATCGAATGAGCCAGGGAGGGAGCTGCCGCCTGGTTGAGTGAAATTGACCAATGGATTTAACTGGCATTGCTAGACTGGGGCTGAATATGTGGACTGAATTAGACTTGCTGGTCCCAGACTTGAAGTAAGGCGGACTGGAACTTCAAGTTTAATTTTAAGTATCGGATTCAAGGTGAAACTTGAACCGTGGGACTCAAGCTTAAACTGATGGGGTAAAATGGAAATTCTGGGTATTAAATTCTGGACTCACCCCAGAACTATTAGGTTGAAAAGGGCCTCAAAACCCCCAGCTGGAATTGCTAGATCATTTAGAATTGTTTTGCTTGACCTTGAGTAGAAGAATTTCAGCTGGAACTGCTTGTCTAGACTCAGAGGTTTAGTCAAAGTGGTCAATTACCCAGGACCCCCCCTTCCTGAGAAGGTGATCTTCAAGCTTACCTCTGTCTATTTTGTGAATATTTCTCTGTCTCAACCATTAACTCATAATTCATTATTGTCAGTGGAGGAGTGTGGCTCACTGATTAGAGCGGCAGACCCTGATGCAGAGGTCTGGCCCGGGACCAGGGTTCAATTCCCGACGCGGCAGGGTCTTGAGCCCAGAAAATGTCTGCAGACTCGATAATTCTCGCCTCGGTGCCTATTCTAATCACGGGGTCCCACGCTGCAACTCTGGCCAATAGTTGCTTAATCTCCACTACGGCGGCCCACCCGCTGCGGGATGCCTGGCTTTCACCTTGGGGATGCCCAGTAGGGGTTATCTCACAGGGAAAAGCCAGGACGGGTTCCCAAGGCAAGCGCCTTGATGCCTTCGGGTGATACGTGCGCTATATAAGTCGCAATACATACATTACATACATTGTTTGGAAACATTGGGCTTGAAAATGGTTAATAAAATTCAAAGTTGATCGAACAGGGGCCGCCAAAATATTTCTTTCCCATGGCCCACTAAATCCTTGACATGACACTGTTACTAGACTTCAGACCTGAGATCCTGTTTTACCCTCTGATATTTTATAGGTCTTTCTTCAACTTTTTTCAATGTTCAAGGTACCTTCAGGTTTAGTCTAATTCATCACCTAGTGATGTGCTCAACTGATAGAGAGAATGAAATGCCCTCACTCTGCTCATTCGCACATGTAAAGAAATGCTTTGTTCACTAATGAGGACATTGCATCTTTATTCATAATAGTAGTCTAGTCTGCTGGATGCTCAGTTGTCATGCTGTGTGCACTGTCGCTGCTCGGAATAATATAGCTTTGTTGAAGGAAGAGATGGTTATCGAGGGATTGAGTTGTATGCCGCCTATTGTCTGGTGTTGTCTTTTGTCTTGTACTCAGAGCCACCTGCCACCTTTGTGTGAGAGGGATCCTGCTGCTTCTGGGAGTGACAGAAGAAAGTGATATGCATAATGCCATGGATAGATGGTTTCACAAGCAATCTGTACCCATCTCATCTTCGCCGACAGAGACAAGACGAGGCAGGCTACATGGGGGCTTGCTTTTTATCATCACAACCACAAGACCAAGCCTCACTTCGCAAGCCTTTTATTGCTGACAGAGTTGAGGAGGGCAGATGCGGGGTGTGCGTCCCAATGGCAAAGGAAATGTCACACCCCATCCAACCTCTGCCCATGATTGCTGGTGAAGTTAGGCGTGTGTGCATTCATCATTGATTGACTTAGGACTGAAACATGAGGGTGTAGTGCGGACAAGAGGGGAGCTATCTTGTGGTTGCGCCACTCCACATAGTATGCCTAAGAAGTGAGGATCCATGCTCTGCTTGAATGATGACTGCGAAAAATAATCCTAGTGAATTAGTTACCACAGAGGCTGACCTTCATGATGCAACCGCCTGTCAGTCATCGTAAATGGCGGTGCTTGCTGTTCCTGTGTCTTAGAGATATTCCATACCTGATTCATCACATTTGCTGGCATCCTATTTAGCAAATATTAAGAAACCCTATGAAAGCACAGTATAATGTGTCCAGCTAAGCCCTTTGAAGCTTATGCTGAGCAGTGGCTTCTTGCCATCTATTAATCATGAAATAGTTGACATTATATAGTTTGACGGCTTAGTGTATAACCAATACAGATATTTAGTGAAACCTCAGATATAATCTAGTTTGGTCACTACTAAGGTGATTGAACTGGGGAGGGTTCAAAGGTGGAGTATCCATTTGAGATGAATACCATATTGAGCTCTTTTCTGGGATTTAAGGCTTGTAATCACCCTAACATTCCTGTTAATGGCCCAGCTTCCCATGACCTTTTGGAAGCAGTAGAGGGTGATGGTCCCAGTACATTTTGCGGGGATCGCCCATGTTGCAAGTTGGAAGTATTATGCGGTATGGCAGCAGTGCCTTGCCATGCAATACTAGCACAATACTCAAAGATGGACCCTGGGTACTCTCTCGTACACCTTTTCCGAGTCCTGGTGGAGTGGCAAAGAGCAGACAGGCCACTTAGAGGAGCATGTGTGAAGCATTTTACATCAACAACATGGACGATAAGTAATTGATACGACTAGAGAGAAATACAGCTGATTTTTATATATTTTTAGCACCAAAACAAAACTGAAGCATACAGGATAACATGAGTTATGCCTTTTAAAGCATTAAATAAAACATTACTTTAGGAGTGTAAAACATTAAAATTGCAGTCAATGGGAAAAACACATATATGCAATTGGTTACTTAGAGAGTGAGTTCAGAGGAACCCACTCGGGATTAAGGTCTTGTGAGTACCTAGACCAGTTCACAACAACTAGCACAATTTTACTTGGCTCAGAGGAGCGAGGCGCAGAGGTGCATTTTAGCTCTCAAACTGAGCTGTCATTCAGGCTCACGGCCTTTAAATGGCTACCTTAGCAAAAGGTACTTGTGGGGCAAGTTGAGCAAAACTCTTTAGAACCCAAGCAAGAAGCCGGCCTTGGACTCGGAGTTTCCAGGCAGATCGCATCTACCTGCATCAGCAAACTAGGGGGCAGAGGTGTTTCTGCTATCCATGGTGCTGAACAGGATCCACAGCAATTTGTGCTGGCAGGCATGCCAAAAGAGGGCAAAAACAAATGCAAGATCTTTACGAGATAGCCACAGGAGTGGACGGTTGTTCATGCAGGTGGATCCCTTCTCTTGAAGCGTCGAATAAGTCAAGTAGTAGTCAGACTGACCAACAATAAACCTTGATACCTGCAAGCACTGCAGTTAAGAAAATCTTCCAGAGGACCAGGGTAATGTTGTAGAAAGCTGAGCCTCACGCCTACAGTTCCCAGAAGCCACCTGATCAGTGACTTTTGAGTGGCCACGCCGGACGGCTTAGTAGACAGTACTTCAATGTCGTGGACTTAGCAGTTTGTGCCTGTCAACTGAAGTAAATGTAAATGTAAATGTACAGGAAATTATATAGCGCAAATCACAGAGCGGTTTGTAAGCGCTTGCTTAGGGAACCCGTCCTGGTGTTCCCCTGTGAGATAACCCCGGCAGGGTATCCGCAAGGTGAAAGCCAGGCATCCCGCCGCGAGGGGCCGGTGTGGAGATTAAGCAAGCTATTGCCCAGAGTCGCAGAGTGTGAACCCGTGAATCGAGTAGGCACCGGAGCGAGAATTGTCGAGTCCATGGACATTTTAGGACTCAAGACCCCGCCGAGCCGGGAATTGAACCCTGGTCCCGGGCTGACCTCTGCTTCCAGGTCTGCCTCCTCTAACCAGTGAGCCACACTTCCTATTTCCTCTGGCCCAAGGAAGTGAAGCCTGGAATTTGAAGAGGTGTTCACCTTCCTTCTGGAACCAGTCTCTTCTTGGTCGAGTCAAAATCCAGCGGTGCAGAGTGACTGCCACAGGTGTAGAGCTTAGCGCCTATCTTACTGTAGTCCTACCTTATCTTCTTGATATCATGTCAAATCTAAGGTTCTGGTCTCAGAGGTGCCCCTAAAATCCTGGATCTAGGTGGTGTTAGTGGGTGTGAGGACTTGTAGGCAATGGGCATCTAGTACTGCAGCTAATCCACCCCTGTATTGACTACATCCGGTGGTTACATGTCACTAAACCGAGTCAAACCCTGCTTTCTAGCCTAAATTCAAGGTGGCCAAAACCATCCTCCGCTTTACACTTCAGCTGCTACCCCCTAGATGTGTGATCAACCTTGTGGAGGTGTACACCTTCTCCATAGCTTATTTTCCTGCCCGCCCTCGAAAAACAGTGCCAGGGGCTGGGAAAGGCTTTGTCCTTGAGAGGGGGACAAGTTCCTTTGTCTAGCAACACAGGTGAAGACTATGAGGCTCACTGCCGTGATGGGTCCAATACACTTGCCATCCTGTGTGGGCAGAGGTGTCACCTCCTGCACTCACAGGTCTTTGCTTCTGACCTCTGGAGCGACACATACTCCCCAACATGAGGTCAGATCTCTGTCTTGTGGCAAACCATAAAAAAATCCATCAACGCACAAGAACACTGTGTTAACGTGGTGGCCACTGTCTAAAGTACCACCTAGAGACATGCTCGCTAAACCTCAATACCACCATTGTGTCAGGGGATAAAAAGCACGATGTTTGACACCAAACGTGAAAAAAATTGACTGTTCCTTAATGTAGCTGGAAATCTGGGGTATGTCCAATGTCCAGCCCATGTTGCCCGATAGAGGGCCGGTCACTGGTGGTAGAATTACTTTTAGAATTCTACCAACGGGCAATATATGCTTGCACATATATTTCCACACTTATAATATAATGCTCCCTGCTCCATGGGCTATAGGAGGCCTACCTTAAAGGTGACTGACATATATTTATTACAGTGAAGGGACCCTGTCATACATGGTGGGTGCAGGGTCACACTCAAGCAGACAAGCTGCTCGTGCAGGGGTTGCATGGCAGACCAGCAGCCTTTGGTGTAGCTCAGGTCACTCAGGATGGCACAATAAGTGCTGCATCCCTGGTGCCCCTTTTACATATTTGCCCTGGGTACCACTGATACCATATACTAGGGCCTAAAAGGGGTGTAAAAGTACTTCCCAACTGGGTGTACCAATTCACATTTACAGTGAAAAATGTGCTATTGAATTTGGCATTGTTTGGGTGAAAGGATACATAAAATACAACTAAATGAAAACACAGATATATTCCAAATGACAATGGGGATAATAAATTAATATTTTACACCTCATAAAAGTGTAGGACTAGGGAGTTACAATTTGTATAAAAAAAATTATGAAGAAAGAGAGAAGGCAAATTATTATAAGATTAGTGTGTTAGCATCACAATGCATGTTGTAAACATTTTTAGATTACATTTTGAGAGATGAAGTCCCATTGCACATTCCTGCAAGGCCTTGGATAAGCAGGGGTCCGTAATTGCTGGATGCTACACAATTTGCAAAGCACCTAGGAACTGCTGTAACGTCTGCAAACAAAACATAAGAAAGTAGAATAAACTTAAGTCAGATGAAGTTTCCAAAGAAAGTTTGATTAAACCACAAACAGGCTACTAGGCAGAAGCAGATGACACGTGTAGGAAGGAGATAAAAAAAACTCTGGCAAAGCCAAGAGATCTGGCATTAATATAATAATAAAAGTATACTCAGGAACACACAAATTGCTGTTTAGCATATGAAAGCCTGAACTATTGCCTTTGCCATTGCTTGAAAAAGTAGTAAAAAAAAGGATTGTGCTCTGTATAGAATGTATATTGAAGATAAAGAATTGAACATGACAAATACTGTGGTAATTGAATATACTTTCAGATTTCAGATCCTCCCTCAAGCATTCAAATGGAGAAAACTTCGTAGAAGGCAGAGTGATACCCCAAACTGCCAATAGCATGAGGTGAAAGAGAAACACTCTCTGTATAGTTCTGAGAATTGGTAACCTCAACTGCCTTGTCAAGCCAGACCTAAAATCCTGATAGGAAGCAAAGCTAAAATGCCTTGTGTTATAGTTGCAGTCACAACAACCACTCTGCAAACAAAATGTCTTACATTTAATACCAGTTTAGCAACCATAATGAGATGAGTTACTTTGCTAGATTGTATGGAAGCAGAACCAACTGCGTAATGTTCGATGAGAGTGAAAGGAAGACTTTGGGTGATTATAAGAAACTTTATGCCACATTTGGCAAATCCTCATACACATGGAAGCACTATTTATTGGGTGCAGTATTACTACAATATTCCAAGTTCTGCACCCCAGAATTGGTGATACTGTGGTAGTGTTGTATACATTTTACTATTCTATCGTCAGAAAATTCAGAATGATGATTTTTTTTCACTGTGCAAATTCCGCCACCTTTTTCTTGGGTGAAATTAGTTCTGGAAAAAATCAGTGGGCGCAGTAACTATTGCACACCTTAAAATCCTACATCTGCCACATACGTCTGCTTCCACAACAATTGGGATCCCCGCACGACTTGCAATGAAGTGCAAACAAATACTGAGGGACCAAAATTTGTGTTGGGAATTGATGGGGACGTGTCAAAGCTCTAGCGTGCACAAGGTCGCATACCAGATGGATAGCAAAGAAAGATTTTCAGGGTTCATATTTCAAGGGAGAAAAGGGGCACATTCACTTTACTGGAAAAACCATCATATCATTGGGTGAGCACATCATAATGTACCAAAAACAGTGGAAGAGAATTCATTAATTTGGATGTATTCAGAAGCATTTTAGACAATTTAGGAAAATTATATTGTATGCGATGTCAAACTGTTTTAAAAAACAAGCCAACCTGGTAGCACACAAGATGAGAAAGTTACAATGAGCCCAAAGTAGTAATTTGAAAGAAGAATTCGAAAAATTGACACCAATAGAGGACATGACAATATTGTGGTTTTCAAAGAACACTGACAAAAAGATAAGATTGTGTGTTGACCTAAAATATTTCAACAGTGGTTCAGCACTTCATCCCGAATTATTCTAAGATTATGTCAATTGTGAGTGTAGCAACATGGGACATTATAAAAGCATTCTAACATGGCTTTGTATCCAATACCCAAATATTTGATCTCTTAGTGACCCTTTATCTGGTATATATATATATTTGTTTTATCCAGTAAAATGATTTGAAAGTCCTATGTGATTTCTTTCACGTAATTCAATGCAACAGTCCGGTTCAGTAGCGAGTCCGTGAGTGATTGACCGTGTCCGAAATACTTTGATCACGACTCCTTTGTATTGCGTTCATTTATAAGCAAGTGTGAATAATTTGTTTTTCCAAAGTAGAACTTGTTATTGGGTCATATCTCAAGTTTGGGGTGAAGACAATTATACAAATTTAAACAAGTGCGCTTTGGATGGGCTTTGGCCTCAGCCATACGTCATCAAGCCAAGTCCTGCATTTAGAGAACACAGGATATAATTTTTTTAAAGACTCGAAAGAAAAAGAAAGTTAGACAACATCAGTACTTTCTGGAACTCAAAAATGCAGGATTAACAATAAAATCCATGATAAAGGTAGATATACAAGCCACTTGGCTCATATTGTATCATAAGAAGGGTTAAAATCAATCCCAATGTAAATTATTTGGGGCTTATTTACAAGCCCTTTGCACCACTTTTGCGTAATTTTTACCATGAGAAAAAAGACGCAAAAGTAGCGCAAGGGGCTTGTAAATAAGCCCCTTTGTGTTTTAAGCACAGCTCATGAGTCACTAACAATAGTGAAAGGTAATCGCAACAAAGCCTGAAGAAGTTCAGTAGTAATTTAGCCTGCATGATGATACTTATAAGGGAGTTAAAAATTAGGATCCACATATGACAGGGCATAAAGGAGTTGAAAAATAAAGTGCAAAGTGTGAGTGGACTGAGCAAGAGCATTACCTTCACTGCACTTACATTGGCGTCACACAAGTGCGAAACGATATTAACCTTCGAAGCCAGTAGCCATTGGATTAATGCTATTTTAACCGGGATAGACCGGAGATCAATAGGTAACTTTAGCATCCATATGAAGAACAGTTATCGGAGCAGAGAGCAAGTACTCTGTAATGGAGAGCGAAGCAAAGTGATCTTGAATGCAAGGGCATACTTAATAACATATTTATAGGGTCTACTTGAAGCTAAAAAAAAAATTGAAAGCCATTAGTTTAAGTGTAAAAAGAGATAGAGTTGATGCACTCTACAGCAAGACTATAACGTTGGTCAGTCCCTCTACAAGAAAATAGTTTGAAATAGATTATTGGTCAGGACACGTGAACCTAGTTGGAGATTATCTACCAATATTGCATACAGTACATGATGAAATGGAAATCAGTACACATCAACCTGAGATAAAAATTGGGATCCCTAGGGTCAAGGAGGTTGAAAGTGATAAAGAAATGCAAACAATACATATGTTTTTGACTGATGACTGGATAGAGAATGAGAAGACAGAGATATATCTCTATCAGGACTGAAATTAGGTGTGCAAGATGTATCCAAGAGTGGGGAAATCATTCTGCTAAGGGACTAAGGGCCATATGTATCATCATCCAGTTTTGCGATTCTCAAATAGCGATTTTTAAGAAATCGCTATTTGAGAATCGCAAATAGGTATGTATGTACAAAATTGAATTTTGTTTGCGATTTCTTAAAATTCCAAAATTGCGATTAGCAAATTGCGAATCGCAATTAAGGAATACTTTCCCATTCATTTCTATGGGCCAGGAGGCCCATAGGAATACATGGGAAGTTATTCTCAATTTGCGATTCGCAATTTGCTAATCGCAAATTCAGAATAATTTCAAGGGTGCAGGGGTGTCCAAAGGACATCCTGTTGCACCCCTGAAATAAGCATGGGTGCACATGTGGTGCACATACATGCCCTAAAGGCATGTATGTGCGTCACATGGCACTTTGAAAAATGCAAAAATGTGCATTTTTCATGGAATTCACAACTTACCACCAACTAGAAGTTGGTGGTAATTTGCGATTCCTTAAGGACATTTTGCAATTTTTTTTGCATCATACATTGCATTTAAGGAATCACAAAATTTGCCATTCCTTAAATGCAATTGCAAAATAAGGAAACGCAAATTTTGCGATTCCTTGTTTTGCACCAGATTTTGGTTTATACATACCATTTAGCAAATTTGCATTTGCAAAGGCCGAAATTCTGCGAATTTCTGCCTTTGCGAATGCGAATTTGCTTGATACATATGGCCCTATGATAAGACCTAATGATATTGGCAGATGGAGGAGAACTAGAATGCTGTACAAGTAAACGATGTACGATAGAGCGCCGTTGATGGCCAACAGTGGACAAAGAAAGCCAAACTAGTGTGAAAGACTGCACCATGAGAACTACAAGTTGCAAAAATACAATTATTTACTGGGATCTTTAGTTGAGAAGGAAACTGTGCCTCAAAATGCAGTCTTAGTCCCCTATAGAGAATTGCAGGGGATCGATCATATGAAAACACAACAGCCTTACACAACTCTCAAGGAAAGCGGGTGATGGAGAGGCAACCACATTACAAAAGAGAGTGTACATTAAGCATAACAAAATAGAGTATCCTAGAGGAAAACTGAGGAACCTGATCTGGGTAGACTACTGTACTCCACATTTAGACACAGGACAGTTTTCAGTAATAAGGGGAGGAAATCCTCCAGGTAGAAATAGAGCAGGCTGCAAAGCAAAGGTAAACCTAAAAAACAGAGTCCAAGAGTCCAGTGAAGGACAAAAGGCAATACAAGAATATGGATATACCAAACAAGAAATACTACGAGAAGAGGAATAAGGTTGCGAGTGAGGAAACCGCCTTACATATGAAATTGAGAGTAACTTTGTGGTGACTCACGGGTAAAGAAGAAAGATCTGCTTGGTTAGGGAATGGGACAAACGGGAAAATTAAGTTAAGCCCTCTCATTTAGAATGAAGCGGAAACCTGCGTTATCTCTGTAGAATTTATCCTAGCAACCGATCCCGAACTAGGCGGTAATGCCTCAAAAGTAACAAACTGTAATCAGAAAGCCAGAGAGAGGTAGTGACATACATTGAAGAAATCAAGGGAGACCTCAAAATATTTGCATTGTGCCTGTCGGGGGCTGTGCACTCCCGAATCAGACAGCAGTCGTTTGGTGAGAAAAATCTAATTCCTTCCAGTTTCCTTAACCCCTTCGCTGCTGATGACGAGCTCAGCTCGTCATCAGCCACGGTGGTCGTGTGCAGATGACGAGCTGAGCTCGTCCTGTAACGCGGCTTTTGGAAAAAAGCCGCACAGCAGAAAAATTACTGCCGCAGCAATGTGGTTAAATAAGTACCAATATCAACCCTTACCATCACTAAAGGTTAGTGGAACGCTGGGCCCGGGCCACATGTCTGTAAATGACAAACGGTGGCATGGGCCGAGACTAAGAAATGCATCTGCTGATGAGGAAAGAACAACTGCCCTCATACAACACACAAATAGCTCGACCAGCCCTGCAGTAAAACTAGAAAGAACACAGATGTATTAGTTGTACTCACAATTAAAAAGACAGTCAAATAATGGAACTATATACAGTTCCATACTGATCGACTCCCAAATAAGTAAATCCGTCAATATTAACATGGAATCCTCCCCATGGCACCCAGATCTGATGCACATTGATCAATGCATGGATTCGTTCAGTATCTCCCCTTGCCGGTAATTGCATTTATATAGGGCTTACTACCCCTTATGGGGTGTTGAAGCGCCTTTTAGGTGAGTAGCACGCTACTCTGGAACCCAAAAAGGATTAGTGGTGAATTAGTATAGGGAGTTATTAAATTAATTTGAGCGGTGAACATGTGAGTTTGTTATTTGGATTGACAAAGGTTAGTGGTGGGATAGAAGAGGAAAGGGTTTGCATTTATATAGAGCTTGCTACCCTGTAGGTGGAGGTATTATGCAAGATTGTAAGGCCTGAGATCCACTTAGAGCAGAAATGAAGGAAAAGTGAGGGCATAGTGATTGCTGGTAGATGGTGACAAAGAATCCATGTGCTATTGTGAGAGGGTGCGCACTAGTGATTTTTGGGGTAAATAATGTTTTTAATGCAGGCATGTAACCACGCCAGGTAATTAACCGAGTCTTATTTCAGGTTCCCTGGTGGTGCTGAGCACACAAGTGTAGGCATAGATATTTGCTAGCAAGCAATGATGCAGCAACTCTCCAGCAGTCACACAAATTGAAGAAGACAGGCGCTTTGGCGACCTGTAGGAACAGTTTCCAATCACTGGCAGGTCAACATCAGTGAGTTTGGTGAATGAGGTGAAAAATAATAAATAATAAATAATCCACATTTGTAAAGCGCACAATCACCCGTAAGGGTCTCTAGGCGCTTGGGGCTGTCGGGAAGATTAAGCAAGCTATTGCCCAGAGTCACATGGTACTGGGCTAATCTGCTGCCGGTGCCGGGGATCGTACCGTGATCCCCAGATTCTGGAGTCAGTTGTCCTAGCCGCGGTGCCACACCTCTTCCTCTTCCTCTTTCTCTTCCCCCTGATGTCTCTCACAGGATTGTTGGACAGCCGCTTCGCAGGGGAAGAGATGCCCTCCCTCCACCCCACCCAGGCACTACCTAGCAAAGGTTAAAAAAAGAAAATGTACAAGTCTCTGTCGCAGCATCGATGAGCAGACTCAAAGATGCCCAGCCAGCAGACTCTAGCAGTGCAGAGTACATGTCAAGACACCTAGGGGCATATTTACAAGCCCTATCACCACGGGAACATAACTTTTCTGACGTTCCTCTGGCAATACGGGCTTCGCCTTATTTACAAGGTAGTGTTAAGCCACTTAACGTGGCTTAATGCTGCCTTGTAAATTAGGCACCCTTTTACGCTATACTTAGCGTGAAATGGGTGGACAATGGGTGTTGCAGTGGGTGTTCCACCGTGACACCCATTGATTTTGACGCTGTCCCATATTTACAAAGGCGGCGTAAATATGGGGCAGCGCCAAAATTAAGTCCCCAAAAAAACCTGGTCTTAACGTGGCACAACGAGGAGCAATTCTTTATTTCACCTTGTTTTTGCTGTTTCCATGTGTGCTGCATTGAGCAGCACACATAGAAACAGCAACACCCCATGCATGATTGTTTATGTGCAGGAATGTGTCTCTTTCTGCACATAAACAGTCATTTTTTAAATGACGAGTTGCAACATAGAAGCACACATAGAAGTTACAAATCACCATTTAAGATTGTTTATGTGCAGGAAGGGACACCTTCATGCACATAAACAATCATCCCCCCAACACAGACACCTTTGCACTATGGAGCAAGGGTGCCTGCGTTGGCGCTAGGCAGATATAATGAGCTCCATTGCAGGGGGAAATGCAGCCTCTAGGAGTAGATTACAATCTCAAGCTGCCCATCAAAAGCAAATGAGGTCATGTACCTCCTTTGAACCCCTTAATGCAACTGGAAACATCTGAGAGAAGGTCTTAGGTCTACAGGAGAAGAGCTTAATAGCAGCACAACTATATGCAAAGGCCATCTCAGCAACGCCCCAGAGTTCCTCGTTGATGGCTTCTTTCACCTCCCCTGCCATTGCAGCAGAGCGAGACACAAGGAATGAAAGGTAGTTGAGACTAGTGAGTACAGTGTTTGCTCCAAGGACTCCACCCACCCCAGCCTGAGAGTGTAAAAAAAGTGTCACCTGATTTGGAAAGTAAGCCAGGGCCTGGGCCCTGTCTCCTTTTCATTACCACGCGTGAACTAACCAAGGACTACTCCAATATAGTCTCATCCTCAACCAGCAACTACATTAGTTGGACAATTTGCTGAGGAGGTCAGTGTGGTAGGTTAATTGGGGTATTTTCATGCAAGCAAAGTGACAAAATATATTCCGGAGCAATTGTTAAGCCTCCCAGGATGTCCTGCAGTGAGGAGATGTAAATTGACATGTTGGTTGATACCTAAGCATGGGCGAATTTTGCGAATCTCGCGTTCGCGAATTTTGCAGATTTGCGAACTCGCAATCCGCAAAATCCGCGAATTCTCGCGAATTTGCGGATTTTTTTTTTTGTGTTCGCGCAGGTTTCTGCCAGTTCGCGAGGGTTTTGTACAATTTCGCAAACGCGAACTTACCTGTCGGGTCGCAAGTTTTGCGAACTTGTTGTTTCTACGTGTCCAGCCTGTTTGGGACACTCTTCTTCATCACTGCCACTCTCTGTCACCACTGCCACTCTCTGACTACTCATGCCACCCTCTGGCCCACCCATGCCACCCTCTGTTTCATCACCGCACCCTCTTGTTGTCCAGTGTACATTATTTTCGGCAAAGCAAAGCACACCTTCCCTGCCTCAAGTGACCTGAATTCATTTGGGGCTGATTAATGTGTCACAGAATATTTTTTTAGCTGGCACCTGCTTCCTTAGTGCTTCCTGATTAGTGATCTTTTGCACTTGCTAAGTGCTTTCATTGTTGCAAAATTAGTTACAACACCTGCCCTGCCCCAACTGACAATAATGAATTAGGGGCTGATTAATGTGTCACTGGATTTGAACTTCCAGCCTGGCTCCTGCTTGTCTGCCTTAGCTGTAATTCAGGACCTTTGTGTAACTATTCTGAGGGTCAGAGCAGGGTCACATAATAGTTGCAAGTAGGCAACTGAACTCTGGAGGGGCCCCTCAGGAAGCACTACAGGAAATGGCTACTAATGATGAGCTTGAACTTTTGAACCTGGTAAGTAGTTTCAGTTTTGCTAAGATCGTATTTCTGCAATTTAGCGCTTATTCGCGGGGCGCGAGGTTGAACTGGGAAGCCGCGAACTCACGCGAACAGTGCGAGCAAGCCATAAAATCCGCTGCTCGTGAATCTCGCGAATTGCGAATTTACCGAAAATCCGCAAAATCCGCGAGCGAAACAGATTTTCTGCCCATGCTTATTGATACCCAGTATCTCCAAGTCACTCATAGATGAGGAGCGATTGGGGACCTGCTTTCTGGCCATACCTGATGACCATTGGGGTCATGGGCACCCTGCCCACTGGCCAGCACAGGAACATTGTATCTTGGCCCAGGGCCTTCAGGCTACTGCTGATGGTGCTAGACCAACAGATCTTCAACTTCAACAATACTGGGAAAAGTAGAAATCAGGAGAGAGGAGCATCAGCCGTCCCATCCTTTGCAGCCACCTGGTGCCATTTTCATACACTAGTGATGTCTAAAGGGAGGCCTAGACAACCAGAAGCTGTCCCTGCTGAGAGGTAATATCCCAGTCCTTAAACCCCCTGTGTAAGGGGGGCTTACAAGACAACAGTATGAACCTTCACTATTAGGCACACTGAAAACCCATTAAATAGTATCTTCCTGCCTTTTGACATTCTGATATAATGGTGTTTATATAAAATAGTGTCTCAATAGCATAGGGTCAAGACAATCGAGGACAAAAATATTGTGAAGGCAAGTTTCTATGGGTAGGCAAAGTTTTACCACACTTACCTCCATATAGGAATACCTTGACAATATATACATTTTCAAGGTACGGAGATGTGAGTTTGAATACGAAATCTGTACTTACCTATTTGCACTTACCTTCTTGATATTTTGGTACTAGATATTTTCGACACAATAGTCTATCCACATGATATTTTAGCATCTATATTCTATCAGACAACCAGTATAGCCAGGGATATGCTATCAGGTTGAAACTCGTTGAAGACAGCAATCCACTGTACATCAGATATTTCACTGTGGTATATTTAAAGTCCTTGGGTGCTCGAAAACATGGCCGCAAATGTGAATAAGACTGGATATAATTGAATAACCACTGACCCGCTTAAGGGCCTCATGGCATGCATCCGATTTTTTGGAGGCAATATTGAATCTTGTAAGTAGCATTTCCACTGTGTGCAGAATTTAAAAGGCATGGTATTACCATGAGTGGTACTACCTCTCCTTTTCAGGTTTCACACCATCGACAGGGAGATAACCTTGTAATAACACTTTTTTTAAATTCTCCCCTTTGGGGAGTTCCTGCCACAGTTCTGGCTAACATTTTGGCCAGACGATGCACCCGCCTGATTCTCAAAGTGATTTGGTAAAAAATTTCGACATTTTGTTTGATAATAGGCTGTCTTTTGGTCCCCAAATTAATAGGTTGGCTGGGACCTGCTTTGGGATTATGATATCCCTAAAGAAATGCCTGCCTCTCTTGTCTTGTAATTCATAGAAAACAGTTATCCAAGCATTGATTACGTCCTGAATCGACTACGGTAATGCCCTTTATTTGGGCCTTCCGGAATATCTCTTGGACAGACTTCAGGTGATCCAGAACGTGGCAGCTCAACTTTTGCTCATCCTGCCAAGGCAGACACTTATTAGGTCTCATTTTAGGGATCTCCATTGGCTGCCCATCAGTGAGAGAATGAAATTTAAGGCTATGGTGGTGGTACATGCAGCCCTTCACTGTGAAGGTCCCACTTATTTAAGTGCCAGAGTCAGCTTTTACAACCTTCTAAGACAGCTACGATCCACTAATACATTTCTGGCATGCATTTCTAGGATCTCGAGACAGAGAGCAGGAGGTAGATCGCTTACTTTGTTGGGTGCATTTGCCTGGAATCCTTGAAATTATGCTCCACAAGTGATCCAGGGCTTTTTTTTTTATTGAAAACTTGGTTCTTCAGGCAGGCCTACATTTTTCCTCTCTGACTCTTAGCTAGTACTGCACCAGGACATTACTTGGAGTAGCTGTGTGCAATATCAATAGTATATCATATTATATCTCTTTTTCTACCTGCAAACTTGCGATGTGCATTAGTGTCTCATTACAAATTCCACTAGGTTATACCTGACAAAAAACTGCGTGGCGAACCATGTCATATAACTGTACACGCTGTGGTTCCAGTTCATTCCCAAGCTCCTGTGTGTGCCAGGAGCAGGGTTACAGGCCCATTTGTGATGAATAATGAACGCCTTGCACTTTACAAGATGGCCACTTAGCATAGAATCAAGTCGAGACTTGATCTGAGGTTCACTGAGAAGTCCAGGTGTGGTTTCATACATAATTCACAAAGACTGAAGCACAAATAAGACTTCCTAGCCACAACACACTTCTGATCTTTGTAAACAACAAAGATTGTCAAAAGGCAACAGGTTTGGCTTATGTATAACGCACCTAAGCAGACAACATGGACTGAGTAAGACACACAAACACATAACTGCACTTATGCAAAATGCCTACAACATGCATGCACATAACTATACACACACAACTATACACACACTTGCTGCACTGACACAGGCACACACATAAAATACATACCTTGCACACAGCAACATATGCACACCTGCATGGCTGCTAAATACCCCATGCAATGAGAAATACCACTAGACAAGCTTGAGATTTTTACAAAAAGTATTTTGCATGCGAGAATTTTAACAAAATATTTATAATCGCAAATGAAAAGTACAATACCCAGAATGCAGATTTCTTTTTGCTCAAGGTGTCACTTAAGACTTCAGTCCCTTTGCTATTGTGCAGATTTACACATGTGTACATGGAAAGAAAAAAAGTTATGCTGACAATGTTACTCAGTTTCTTAAAGTGTCTTTCTAAAAAGTAAACCTGTTGCAACATTTTGCAATAAAGTAGATTAAGGCCAAGATGTACTACCACTGGAAACACCCAAATTGCAATTTTCTCCGAATCACAATTAGGAAATGACTATTCCTAATGAATGAAACTTCTAATTTGAAATGTGCGATTCCTAGTGGTTCGCAAATTGATGTACCTCAAGAATATTGATGAGGTAGGTCACAAATTGTGACCCAACACAGGAATGGGAGCCTGCTTGGGTCAGCAGACCACAATGTCTGTGATTACTTGTTACTAAAGATTTTTTTTTTTTAAATATAGCCAAATTTCCTTAAAGAAAACAAGACTGCGTTGAAAAAGAAAAGTTTCTTTCTTTTGTTTGTTTAAGAAGACGCAGTGATCCCGTGGTACATTCACAAAAGAGAAGGGTACCCCTTCCCATTTGTGAACGGGTTACCAGTACGTTTGTAGTCAGTAAATTATGAATATTTTGCAACTGTAATTCGATCACAAGAAAAAAAGACATCCCATTCTGATTCAATATTTTGAAAGGACACACCCCTTCCAAATACTGAATCGGTATTTGGTCGCAAACACAAATACAATGCGGAAATGTGTTACTGAATTGCAATTTGATGTTTGTACACTTGAAACGCCCTTTTTGTGGTCGCAAAAGGCCCCATTCTGTGAATCGTGCTGATTGCGATAGCAAAAAAGCGTGGTGCTTCTGGCCAGGAGGTCTATGACTCGGCTGAGCTATCTCTACTCTCTCTACATGTCCATAATCCGTGGTTATGTATTTTTGACAACAGGCATCTTTTCCCTTTCAGCAGACGTTTGTGGTGAGGCAAGAGGGATTTTCTTGCTGGGCTCCAGTGAAGTGCCATTAGTCATTTTTAGTCTAACATGGCGTCCTACTGGCAAGAGTGCATATCCACATGCACCAGTGTGCAGATGGCATGCAGCTTCACTTGAAGGTCTCATCAATCTTAACATCGAGGTCTGAAGGACCGCTTTCCCATTGCCAGTTGTCTGGATATTATTGTTACTGTATTTGGAACTTATATTGCACACTATATTCGATTAGTGTGGCATCTCAGCACATTTAGAGGTCAGCCGCGGCCCATGCAGGTAAGAGCGGTGGGGGTGGTGGTGCCGGGTGGGGGAGATTTTGAGAGAGAACGATGAGGGAAAATAAAATAAATAATTTCCCCTCGTTGTCTGCAGGGCCGGACTGGCCATAGCGGGCACCGGGCAATCCCCCGGTGCGCCGCATGGGTGAAGGCCGGTTTTGGGCCCCTGGGGGCCGTTTTTGTTACAGGGCCGTTTTTGCAGCATAGCTGCAAAATCGCCCCTGTACCAAAATCGTCCGAAAACCGGCCCCGGCAAAGAGCTCGGTCCCCCAGGGTAGGGGGCCGGCCGAGCACTTTGCCTGGGCCGGTTGTGGTTCCCAGTCCGGTCCTGGTTGTTTGTCGAAATCCTCCCCCTCCCATCCCCACCCCCCGGCCCCACTGCTCTTATCTGCACGGGCCGTGGCTTTTAGAAGTGCAGGGATGCATTTCCTAAAAGTGCAGAGGTGCTCACTAGACTGGGGTCTGCATAGGTTCGTTGAAATATGATGCCAATGGGGAAAGGAATGTGCCTTTGTTAAGGGTCAGGCCTTGGGGTTGTATCAAGGTCGATTACGTTTCTTATCATCTCACTCGGTACACAAGCCCATGGCCTGCCAAATGTATATTTATGATAGGCAGTGAAGGCCTCTTTCATTGGGTGCCTTAGTCCAGTGTAAAATGTATCAATGGAATACCTGGAACAATGTAAGAGATGCTGAAACCCCTCTTGTCATGATTATGATACCTTGAATGAAGAAACTAACTTTTAGGGGTCTTCACTGAAAAGGACAAGGACGAAGGCCCTCACTCACTGAGATGACACGCTTCATCGTCGGTTCCCCTCACCGGGGTGACTGCAGCTTGCACTAGGTGGCCTTCTCCTGCAGATCTTTTGAGGGGAATGGGAATTGTATGTCATCCTGTTGTGAAGTCGCAGGGGATCTGATAACAGGAGGTCAAATTTGGGGGTGGCGGGGGGGGGGGGGGAGAGGTGCTAGGTTAGAAGAACTTTATTTGTCCATCCTAACACATGGTTAAAAACGTGTACTTAAGGGACAGTGTAATGCCAGCAGTAGCTCCTCCGCTATAAAAGAATAATAAAAAGTGGTTATTAACGTTTTATTTTGCCTTGGAAAATAATGGCCGAGTCTTTGGGGTGAGGGCCATGGGGTAACAGTTACTGAGGGGGAGAGGTGGACACTATTGACAGTGTGCATGTCCGTTTGGCTGGCCGTCTTAGAACACCCAAACCGACATGTGCAATGAGCTGTCTACAACCCAAGCTGCTTTGCGGGGTTAAAGACAGCAGGCACAGGCTCCAAGTCTCCCTGGAAGTGCAAATCGAGGGCACTCAGGCCAATCCCGATGCTGCTCTCATGCTGCCAGCAGCATGGGAGCAGCATCCGGATAGGCAGCAGGAGAGTGTGGGACCCTGTGCCTGCAGTAGAGAGGAGCCGAAGAGCATGATGTGGTGGGTGGCAGGTAATTTCTTTTTTGTGTTTTTACTTTTTTATTTTTGTCCGTCATCCCTCTGTTTGCTCACCCCGCCACTCTTTCCTGACACCATTCGCTCCTGTGTAATGCAGAGCCCAAGTTAGGGCCGACATGTTTCTGCCCACTCCTGATAGTCTTAGCTGGTCTGGCAGATTCCTCAGGCTGATGATGGTCTCCTAAATCTCCAACACTATCCCTATCTTGGGGAAAATATTATTTTTGGCCAGTCAGTCATGAAATAGAAACCGGACTACACATTGCCTCTTTAGCACAACCCTATCTAATCCCTTTATCCTATAGATAAATAATGTTAAGGCTCATGCAGGATTTGTTTTTGGTATCAAGAATTGTTGTCCCAATATATAACATCGTTCAATAACTTATGATCCAATCTGTAATAAATATGTATTAATGGGGTCTCTGTAAACAGCAAACATCCAAACACCCATCCCACCAGAGGTTGGTACACTCGTTCAGACGTTTTAACATATGCTTTCTGATGGGGCCAAATGTAGGCCATTTGTCTAAGAGGGGTGTTTTTCCAATGCTAGAGTCATAATAACTGGAGTGAAAACTGTCAACCTCGCCCTGTGCCAAGGATAATGATCTGACAATCTCCGGTGTTGTTAGAGCCAAGGATGTCAACAGTTGAATGGCCCTTACAAGGTAACTCATTTACTCAGCATTCAATCAAGCATGCACTCACAGGGAAGCACAATGATTTGCCACATGTTTTGGACCTTTCAATGTGGCAAAAGTCAAGACTGTGTCTGAAGCCTCCTGCTGAGTGATTGCACCATCTTAAAAAGAGAAAGGTTCCTGAATATCTTATACCTAAAAGGCATTGTTTACTACATTTTTATGGTAAAAAAGGGGGGCATATTTAGATGGATATTAGTTTGCATCCAGATAATGGGCAACATGATATATGTAGGTAATCCTTCACTAGCATTCAATCTTCAATTGCTTCAGTCCACAGCCTACCTCTACTTGAAGCACAAAGAGGAAATTCGTACTCCTCACTAGCACCATCAATAACAAACTAGATAAAGATGGTCTTTCAGGGATGCATTCGGATGATTCCACTCCTCAGTTAGTCCACAGAGTTACATCATGTGGCTTAGATTGACACCAATCTGAACTTGACACACATCGAGTTTAAGAGAACATGGTGGCTTCAGACAGCCCTGATCCACAGAGTGGACTATATCATTGCAATCTAAATGGAGGCAAAGCCCTTGACCCTGAAATCACCTAACACCACTGTAAAGTGCCCTGCATTGTTTCCCAGGTCAATGTATGCATGAGAGGAATAATCAATCTCTCGACCACCGAAATCATTTTCAAGACATGCATCACCATCTATATAGCTCTCATTTCCAACTCTCCTCTGGTTCTGACAACCCACATAGCAGCATTGCAAGCCTGGAAATCTTGCTATGATGCAAGGGTGTGTCCTCCTTTCTAGTACTGATCTATAGCCTCCAGTTAAGGAAAATCTGACCAGATTCCTCCTTAAGTTACACCTTGATGCAAAATAGCCTACAGGTTACCAGACCCATCCGAAGAGTGTTCATACCTCTGTCCCATGCCCTTTTACTTACTTTTCTTATTCCCTTCTTGGTAGCCCCTAATGTCTGCAACCTCTTACCCAACTCCACTCCCTGCTTACGTACTCTCTACACTTACTACAAACAATTAAATTGGAACTACCTAGGCATTTGTGCCTGATACCCCTGTATTGATCAATATTCCATTACTCTGTAGCTAGGTTTACACTCTATGAATCACATCCCTACATCACAACACTTTTCTGAAGTGCTTTATCAGAAGACTAGATTTCTTTACAGCAGTGCCACCAATGAAAACAATTGATATTTCACTTGAATGGGGAGGAAACATAAAGCTATTGAAGCACGATGCATGTACTGCTCATTCATTCGACCAATTACAAAAGTGGTAATGCCTTAATCGTATGTCTCTGAAAGCATGTGGCATGAATGATTGACACTAGAGGCGTTTGTGAAAGACGAAAATGAACTGCTAAGATGTTAGTGCATGGTCTGTATTGGAATCCAGTTGTGGAAAGGCCAGATCAAGAAATTAGAGGTGTAAATTTAGTCTCAATATTACTTTAACAGTGAAGGTACACTTATTATAAATTATCTTTTAGAGGTACCTTACTGCCTCACCCACCAATTTTAAAAGTTCCAAGCTCCATCGACGAAGTGATGTGATCTTTAAAGTTATGGACCAGAAAATGTGTTCTCATTGAAAAAATAGGATTTCCATTTTTTTTTTAGGAGTTTTGATATAGCGTGAACTTGACCCGAAAATATAAGATCGCTGTACATGAGCACCAGTTGCGTTACAGACCGACACATTCATTGTTTGTGAAGGCACGAGGAGATGAAGGGCCTGATTGCGATTGCAGAGAGACCGCCACCAACAGGCTGTCTGTGGCTATCTCCCCCGCATCGTAACCAAGTTTACCGCCCACCACATTTGAATGGCGGGCGGCTGTGTGGCGGTCGGAAAGACCGACCACCACGGATCAGACGGGCTGAAAGAGTCCGTCGGTCCATCGGAGGTAGAGTAATGCCTACAATGGTGGCGGTGCCAACCAGGGACCGCTGTAGGCATTACGATGCTCCTTTCTGCCTGCCCTTTCAAGGCGGTGAACCCGCCATGAAAAGGCTGGTGGAAAGGGCCATTGGTGGGCCCAAGCAGGCCCCCCTTACAGGGCCGGACTGGCATTTGCGGGCACCAGGCATTTCCCCGGTGGGCTGGAGGGGTGGGGGCCGGTTTTGTGGCCGCAGGGGGCCGCTTTTCTTACAGAGTGACGGTTTTATAAAATCGGCCCTCTGTAAGAAAAGTGGGAGCAGTGCTTTGCGGTTAACAACCCCCTCCTTCCCGTTACCAGGGCCGGTGGAGAAGCAACTTGTCAGGGCTGGTTGCTTGTTTCAGTCCGGCCCTGCCCCCTTACCCTCTGGCACCTAGTCACTGGACCTGTGGGGAGCACCTATGGTGACCCCCTACATATCCCTGCACCATGTGGCAGGCCCCGCATGGGGCCTGCCAAGTAGTCCAGGGATATGTGCAGTGTCCCTTTTTTGCATCGCGGCAGGTGCTGCAGCCAGCAGCACCTGCTGCACTGCAAAATATAGGCATTGCGGCTGCCGTGGTGGTGGTCGCATCAGAATGCCTACTGCAGGACCGCCAACAGCTTTTCGGACGGTCCCAATCCCTGTATTCAGGCCCAGAGGGATTGCCCACAATCGCAGGATGTTGGACGCCCCTGCCAAGATTCGAACCTGGTTCCCCGGCTTTGAGAACGACCGCTCTAGACGTTAGGCCACATCCTCATCTAGACTTTATCAATGTCAAAGGGACAATTGATGCTGGTCAGCATTAAGACTGCAGAGATTGGCACTTGAAGTGTTTATAGCAGAATCATAATTTGGCTTGAACGTGGCCTGAGTCAGCAAACTCGCTTTATGCAGCGATATTTAAACTCACCTTGCAGAACACAAGACTGCGTCCAGGCAATGCAACCAGAGTGAACATTAATTCAAATAAGCTCGACAGCAGCATTTGAGCTAAAGGTACAGCTGGAAAAGCGTTCACCATTAGTCAACAGCAACACATTATTTACCATTACAGAAGCAATTCCGGGCACTTAGACAGGAAGTAAATCAATGTAAATAAAGTAGGTTTGTCCTACAGCTTGAGATTCCAGCTCAGTGGCTTGGGCACAGGGCCATCGCGTGGGCATGGTGCAGCTACTTATGCTTCCTATAAGCTCTTTAAATTACTACTTTGCTGCCCTACGTTCTGACCTTATAAAAGTAGGCGTCCCTGTAGACTTTGGTAGTGTAAAAAGCGAGTTGTTTATCCTTGCCATGAATTTGTTTCTTATTGTGTCCTCATTTGAGTTTTCTGATAAACACTGTTTTAAATCAAATGTACAAAGTAGCCCCACATTTCAGTCGAAGTTTGTTTGATGTCAGTTTTTGTGATGGTATCATGGGTCAAAGGGTTCATGATGTCACTTTCGGTACCCACTGCGGTTTTGGTGAACTGGCGCCACTGCATGGGCAATGAACTCCATTGTTGGTTTCCTGGTTGTCAACTGACCACATGTTCATGCAGACGAAGTGATATAAACGGTGCTATCCCTTTCTTCCATCTCCTCTGCACTACAATGCACAAGGACAGGTGATGTCATGGTCTGTGTGAGGGATGCTCAGTTCCAAATGGTGTCATGGCCTTTAGTGCATTGTATCAGTGACTGACAGATATAGAATATTCTGGTAAAGCTAGGAGCGACATGAGTGATACAGTGGTGCATTGTCACCAGTAGTGAGGCAGAGGATGCAGTTGTCCATAGAAGTGACATCACTGATAAACTGGTGCAGAGAGTGTGACTGTCCCTAGTACTGGTGGTAGTGATACACTGGGGCCGAGGGTGCAGTGGTTCATAGAAGGGGCATCAGGGATACACACACACTGGTGCAGAAGGTGTGACTGTCCCTAGCAGTGATGTCAATGATACTGGTGCAGAGGATGCAATGGTCCATAGAAGTGACATCACTGATACAAACACTTGTGCAGAAGGTGTGACTGTCCCTAGTACTGATGGTAGTGATACACTGGGGCCGAGGGTGCAGTGGTTCATAGAAGGGACATCAGGGATACACACACTGGTGCAGAAGGTGTGACTGTCCCTAGCAGTGATGTCAATGATACTGGTGCAGAGGATGCAATGGTCCATAGAAGTGACATCACTGATACAAACACTTGTGCAGAAGGTGTGACTGTCCCTAGTACTGATGGTAGTGATACACTGGGGCCGAGGGTGCAGTGGTTCATAGAAGGGGCATCAGGGATACACACACTGGTGCAGAAGGTGTGACTGTCCCTAGCAGTGATGTCAATGATACTGGTGCAGAGGATGCAATGGTCCATAGAAGTGACATCACTGATACAAACACTTGTGCAGAAGGTGTGACTGTCCCTAGTACTGATGGTAATGATACACTGGGGCCGAGGGTGCAGTGGTTCATAGAAGGGGCGTCAGGGATACACAAACTGGTGCAGAAGGTGTGATTGTCCCTAGCAGTGATGTCAATGATACTGGTGCAGTGGGTGCAATGGTCCATAGAAGTGACATCACTGATACACTGGTGCAGAAGGTGTGATTGCCCCTAGTACTGATGACAATAGTACATTGGAGGAGGAGGTGCAATGGTCCATAGAAGTGACATCAGTGATGCACTGGTGCAGAAGGTGTGATTGTCCCTAGCAGTGATGTCAGTGATACTGGTGCAGAGGATGCACTGGTCCATAGAAGTGATGCACTGGTGCAGAAGGCACAACAGTCTCTGTTAGCGATTTCCGCGATGCAAGAGCACTTAAGACACTAGGATACTTCAGATAATTGCAGTGATGCACATGTATAGATCATGCATGGTCCATGCCCTTGAAATTCATATCTTTGATTGATATGTACAAAGGATGTGAGGGATCAAGGAAGTGACAACAGTTGTTAAAGAGCATATTCTGTCAATAACGCGTATCCTGTGATAATACACATACGCTTTGGTATAGAATAGGAAATGCAAATGTCCTTGCCTGTGGTAGGTTTATCAAATAAATACAGGAACTTTACTTTACTTTTACTCATTTATAGAGCGCAAACAAATCATCACCAGGGGGATCTCTCGGCGCTTCGAGACATAGGTACTCCTAGGCCATATTCATCTAAAACAGCCAGGTCTTAAGTAGTTTCTTAAAAGTAGTTAACTCCACACAGGCGCTAATGTTCTGTGGCAGACTATTCCAGCAACTGGCAGCCAGATGGGAAAAGGCTCTTCCCCCCCATCTTAACCCTGTGTATTCTTTAGATACACAGGAGATTGTAGTTGCTTGATCTTAGCTGTCATCCTGGTTGGTACAAAATAAGTTTATCTTTGAGATAGGCGGGACCTTTTCCCTGTAGTGCTCTAAAAACCATACAGAGCATCTTAAAGATAGCTCGCTTCCTAACCGGGAGCCAGTGAAGCTGGCTCAAAAGGGGCGCAGAAGGCATCCGGGCCGGTTTGTTGAGGGCAAGGCGGGCTGCCGTGTTCTGCACCACCTGTAGTCTGGATAGTAGATCTTCCCTTATTCCCACGAGCAATGAATTGCCGTAATCAAGTCGACTCAACAGGAGTGACTGGATCGGGTTTTCATGGCTGAGAGAGGAATCCAGGAGAAGATCTTCCTGAGCATCTTCATTGTACCGAAGCAGGTGCCTGACAGTGTCTTCACCTACTCCTCCATAGATAGCTTATTATCTATCATGATGCCAAGGTTCTTAGCCCAGTTTTTGGGAGAGGGGGCTGCTTCCAGCTCAGCAGGCCACCATTCGGGGGACCAGATAGTCTCGGCCTTCCCGTACAGCAGTATCTCTGTTTTAGAGGAGTTAAGCTTTAAAAAGTTCTTCCTCATCCAGCTAGCGATGCTAGACATGCAGTTTTTAAATTTTATTTCAGTTGACATAATGCCCTCCTCAATGGGGACAATTAGCTGCGTGTCATCAGCATATGAGATGGTTTCAAACCCATGGCCTTTGATGATATCAGCCAGGGTAGTCATGTACACATTGAACAGGGTGGGACTCCGGACCGATCCCTGAGCCCTGAGGGACTCCCCTGTCCACCCCTATCATCTGTGACTCGAAAGAGCCCAGCTGGATGCTCTGGGTGCGTCCGGATAGATAGCTTTGAATCCATTTGAGAGGCAGGCCCCTGACACCAGTCCCTCGCAGTTTGCCAAGCAGTATCTCATGAGAGATGGTGTCAAAGGCTGCTGACAAATCAAGAAGGACTAAAATCACTGGAGCCCCTCTATCCAATGTCAGCCTTATGGTATCTGTGACCTCCTGTAGTGCAGCCTCCATGCTATGTGAAGCACGGAAGCCGGACTGGGAAGGATCCAGAAGGTTATTTTGCTCCAGATAGTGGGATAGCTGTTGATTGACCAGTGATTCCATTACCTTTGCACAACAAGGGAGGAGCGAGATCGGTCTGAAGTTTTGTAGGTCAGTCTGGTCTGCTAGCACTTTTTTAAGCAGTGGCTTGACCCGTGCGATCTTCCACTTGCTCAGGAATATAGCTGTGTCTAGCGAGATGTTATATACTTTCGCAAGCGCGTCAGACCGGGCTGAGTATTGACATCACCATCGGTGGAGCAGGATCTAATGAAGAGCCTGATTTTCTGAGGCTAATTAAAGAGCCCACTTGCTCGTTTGTGACGTGCGAAAAGGAGTCCAGTCCAAAGGATTGATAAACTAAATCGATCTTATGGGTGAAATGATTGGCTAAATAATCGCACAGTTCCTGAGTGGGAGGTGGTGACGGATTATTAGCCTTCGGGTTGGTAAATTAGTTTAAGATCTTAAATAATTCCTTAGAGGAATTTTTGGCCTCTATAATACACACGCCCAGATGTGTTCTTCTTGCTGCATTGCAGATATTAAGGTAGGCTCTGTGTGCCCTTCGGTAAAGTTGTTCATCTAACTCTGCCTTAGACTTCCTCCATTTCCTCTCCAAAGCCCAGCACGTGGCCTTCTCCTTCTTGATGGTGTCCGAATACCATGGGGCCGGGGCTGCCCTCTCCTGAATTGTTACCCTTTTAAGAGGAGCTATAACATACAGGGCTTCTAGCATCGCACCCTCCAGCTTTGCCCATGCTAAATCGGGATCCTCATCTGGGTTGAACGAGGGGGCGCTGTAGACTTGGCTAAAAGAGACAGGAGTTACCCTCGACCGAGGTCTACGAAGATACTTCAGGCCTTGCGCGCGTGCGGCTGGGGTTGCGGACGACATCCTGAAGCTTAATGCTGTATGATCAGTCCAGCCTAAAATTTGAGGGGGGTCGACTTCTAGCTTAACTGTAAGGACCCTATGTGCAATATCAGTGCAGACAACGTGAGAGGATATTTATTATGTGTTTGTTTAAATAGCACACTCTGCCTAACAACTGCTTCTAGGTGCTTCAGGATACAGTTGTAGTTACAATTACTAGCCCCAGATTTGTGGGGCGCAAGAGACATCAGTTACAGCAGGGATGTAACGCAGCCCTGCAGGCCCTGTGGTGCAGGCGGCCACCATCCCTTCAGGGGCCCAAACCTTTTCAGGGGGCCACATTCAGCCAAAGATCAATATCTGTAGGATAAGAGACTCTCAGGGGCCCCTCTTCACATTCAGTAGGGGGAGGCAACAGTATACTGTAGGCTGATGATTACAGTTGCATGTGTTGCAGGAATTCTGCTCAGGAACAGAACTATGCTTGGGACCATGGAACATCAGTATGTAGGGGACTGAGTCACCATACCACATCAGTATCTATGAGCACGAGTCCAACTAGCTTTAGTACCTCACTTGCCCTCCTAACCTTCCCAGATGGACAAGTGATTTGACTCTCCCGGCCCTCCCAGGGATTGCGGTATCAGTACACACCCTTTCGTTCCCTCACTCGTACTTGTCACAATAAGATTAAAAAGAGACATAAAGGAAGTTTGCAATATTTATTTAAACGATCATGCTCTAAGATGCAATAATTGCACCACAATTACAAAACCAATAAATGTCAATAATCTCATCAGCAGGGTTAATAAACCACATACCATAAAAAGCCCTGTCATGTTCTCTGACAGTTCTGCCTAAACCCTTCCGTAATACTGAAGCTAAGTGGTTATATTTATTTATCTCTGGCTCTAGTGGCAGATCCCGTACCTGAGCATACATAGGGGGATGTTCTACATCTCAGCTAAAGCAGCACTCTCGTCTCAGGACCTTCGCTCTGTGTGTGTGTGTTTTTCCAGAACGCTTGTCCTCAGCTATATGAAAAGATATGTGTATTGAAAACAGCAGCTGCATTCCTTTATTATGTATAGGTGCTTGTGTCTGACCAGGGAGAATAACAAGGGACAGTGTTGTTTGACCTTGCCCAGGCTGTTCAGACTAAATCCTAGGAAAAGAATAAAATACGAAAACAGGTGCTGGTTCTATGTGAAAATACAACGTGGCACAGAGGCAAGCATGATATTTAGTAATGCGTGAAATATAAAAGCAGCCTACAAGATGCACAAATAGGGAAAACAACAATGGGCCCTATAGGGACACATGACACATGAATACCAATGCATTTGTCCTAAGTGCATTGCACCAGCAGATTCATGGCAGCAAAAAATCATCTGTTACAGACTTGACCAGAGTACAACAATTACATTTATTGAGGAATAAGCATTTGTCACAGAATAAGGGACTATGGCTGACCTGGACATAGAAAATATACAATGGTATGTTCTCTAATGTATGAACGATGGCAGTGCTGTGGTGGACAGGAAGAGCTCTAATGTATAGGAGTCCTAGGTATGTTCTCTAATGTATGAACGATGGCAGTGCTGTGGTGGACAGGAAGAGCTCTAATGTATAGGAGCCCTACCATCCCAGAGAGCTGTAAATGACCTGTGAAGTGTCCAAATGGTGGCCTCAATATATAATAATCATCCCTTAGGCCATACAGTCTAGGACAAAGTCAGTCAGCTGTAGGCTGATTGGGGTACGGAATGTTTCCTTAGGGGCACACTCAGTTGTATGTTATGAAGTTCTTTCTCATCTTGTGTTTATGAGCAACATTTTTGAAGACTTATGATAATGAAAAAGAATAGCACCAGGGCTCATCTTAGAGTTTGTGCACTTAAAGGCAAATTCAGTTAATGCTCAGAGTGCAAGATGCAGATGGGCATTTTATAGATTGGCACATGTATGGAATTAGGTTGTTTCCTCTTCACTTAGAGTGGGTGCTGACTTCAAGAAACGCTTTGGCGTGTTTTGTTGCTAGGCCCATACTACCTAGCTTGGGAATGCATCTTTCTTTGTTGTGTTAGGGGATGCTGGAATTTAGACTGGACTACTCTTTTTTCAGGGTTAGTAGCCCTAGTGAAACATCACAGAGAGAATTTCTGGAACATTGATATTCCTCGTAGAAGGATCCACGGCTGCAGCTATGAAGACCCCTCAGTTTATCATGCCTTAAAGGATGTGGGCACCACACCAACCAGGCAGTGCACCTTCTTTTTAACATGCACTTGATCTCATGGATGGGTCATACAGTGGCAGCTTCGCCACTATCTCAGAGGAGCGTCGCCTCACTGCTGAAAGGCAGCAGACAAAAGACAAATTAAATAACAATAACACTATTTTATTGTCATTTTATTTTTCACTTCTAGACACGGAGTATAGGACGGGCAAGGACATGTTGCAACGTCACATAGCAGGGGAAGGAAAAGTGATAGGCACTGAAAGTGGACTGTGAGTTTGGCCGGTCATCTTAGGACGGCCAAACCGACATACGCACTTCGATATCTCCAGGCTGTACCTTAGAGAAATCAGCAGTGCTCAGGAGCACAGAATCCAGGTCCATGCTGGAGCGTAAAGCCGGCCCCCTCCACCCAATCCCAGTGCTTCTCTCATGCTGGGAGAAATAAAATGAGAGCAGCGCTGCGATTGCGTGGGGAATCTGGGAGCCCGTGCTCATTGGATTGGAGTACCAGGAGTAGAGGAGCAGGACGATGCGGGCGGGCGGGCGGGAGTAGAAGATCAGGCCCAGTGTGGTGAATGGTAAGTGTACATTTCTTCCCCCCGCGCTGCCCCCCACGTCGGATTAGCTGCAGCCGCAGCTGATTTCACATCCAGTTTCCAGCAATTGACAGAGCGGTCCTACTGTTCAGGGACATCAAGATGGAAAAATAGCTCTTCAACTGAGAAGAAGAAGGAATCCACAGACGTTTGAAGGTGGAGTAGCACAGTTTGGCATCCAACAGGCAAATGACTTCCCTCCATTGAGGGCTTTCAAATCTCTAAGTAATATTCAAGGCGTTTCTTGTGCGATACACAAACACACCTGTCAGCACTGTCACTCAAATTCTGTGTAAGATTTCTTTCTGGCAACCCATATCTCATTCTACACCTTTGGTATGCTCCATTATGCCACCAGCAAGAGTTCTTGCGAAGTCTCTCCTGTCTCCATAGTTATCACCGGCTTTTTAAAACCTCTTCCAGTGCTGAAGCAGTGACAAGAATGAGTGAACTCTGGTGGTATCAGAATGTAAGGGTGCTCTACCTAAGGATAAAGAAATTGTTGTCACTTTGCCTAAAAGACAAATACCAGACACTTTAATCTGCCAGACTAATAGTTCAACAGGTGTTGAAGTTTCACAATGGATCACATATTTGTTAGGATTAGATGTAATTTGCAAATACACCCACCTTTATTCTGCCATGTCTGGGAATGGGACATTTCTTAACCTGGGCACAACATAAGTTTGGAAAAAAAAATCAAAAAATAAATTTCTGGGGTTTTCACAGGATTCAAGAAACTTACCTTATTGTAAATTCCACAGTGAAAATGTAAGAATGTGTGTAAGGTAATTACTGAAAGGTATGGTTTCGGCATGACCAGCAGCAGTCACTAATTGTGACACTGTAGAAAATGTTACCCTTTTCATGTGTCACTTTAAACGTGGATGGACAGAACTGTTTACACAATTTGCAGTTTTAAGTCACTTTTTCAAGTGCACCGGAAGTGGAACTGCATGTGCATCACATGAAACGGCTCTCTAGAGACAGGGTCTAAAACATGAAACCACTTTAAGTGTCCACACTAGGCGCAGACAGGTAAAACACTGGGTCCCAGAAAATGGCCGCCGGGTCCCCCACATACAGGCACCAACAAGTGAGGTTCCATAGAGAGACGTCAGGTTATTCAGGTGCAGAATGTGTGATAATGACTGTGAGTCTGGATGGCAGATTTAACACATGGATAGATGATGTGGGGGTTAATTAATTTACTATATTAAACCCAAGCACAGAAACTCTGAAGATATCTGCTCCTTGGAATGGTATTAGTAATGCAAAGACACTGGTGAGGTCAAGGCCCAATGTGTTATTCCATGAAGTAGAAGCCTACATGGACTGAGTGTAACCCTTTTCTGTTTGTTTTTGACGATGCTAAATAGCAAAGACAGAAAGCATTGTCAAACACTATAGTTTTGGATTGACAAAGTGAAAACTATTGCCTTTGCCACTGCTTGTTACTCAAAACACTGCTATCGACAAAGCAATCGCTAAAGCCTATCCATAATGTGTAGCTGCTGCTTCTATACATGTCTTTATTGATTTGCCCCATCATAGAGGAGACCCTTCCTGGTTTCTCGCATCTGCCTCCAAATGACAACGAACATAACTGATTTTAATATAATCCACTTCTTCAGATTCGTGTCCCTTAGGATCTTGGAAGGAATATTTTCAAGTTAATAGGCTGCTAATCTAGAGCACATCACATTCCTCAAAATTCTTTCCCTGGAGCGAGAGACACTTCTGCTTCCGAGTCCTCTTGTGCTCTCCTGGGGAAGCGGATCTTAAAAGCTTTTTCTGGCAATAGCAAAAGGCCGCCACCGTGCCCCTACCGCTCCCTCCTGGTATGGGGATGGCATTAATGAACCTTTTGGGGGGAGGGCTTTCCTTTCCGTCCCCATGGCAAGAGATCAAATCCGCAGTCACTCTCAGGCACATGGCGTGCGCATATCATTGAGGTTGGAACATTCCCCCTCCCCACTGAGGCGTCCTACTGATCTCACATGGATTCCAATTTACTTACATGTCTACGTGTTGAGAAGAAATAGAAAATGGAAACGCCTCTGGTGCCGCTGATGGCACTCATGCAGATTTTATTCAAATCGCGAACCTTCCCCAACGCCTGCCATTGTAACACATGTGGCTCCTGAAGCACCGAAGCCTTTGGGAATTGACCAACAAAATGTAATCTGTCTAGCTTGGGTGAGTCTCAATTGTGCGGTGAGTCTCACTGTCTCTGGGCTCTATCATTCTGCGCCATCTTTCAATCCCACTACCAAGAGGATGCTTGGATCATTCATCAGAACAGCCCTTGCCCAGAGCTGATATAGAATCCTCTTTGAAAACAGGCCAGGTAAGGCTCTGAGCCAAGTCAGGGAGTAGAGGAAAGATCAGTGTCTGGAAGTTGAACTGTGCCCTGATTAACAAGCAGGAGAACAGGAGCTCAGGGGCGAATAGACCCAGAAGGGTTACCAAGAGAGCTGATTTAGCTTTCAAAGAGAAGAGCCAGGCTATAGCTAATCAGGCTTAACTTCCATTTGAGCATCATCATTACTGCAGTCCCAGCAGCAGAACACATCTGCCAGCCTTCCCCTCTTCCTTACCTATTCAACACAGTGCTCTGAAACTTCAGACTGATGCAGCAAAGATGGAAGTCTCATTACTATATCTTGAATCTTTTAACCATAGCAAATCTGAGCAGAATTTACGAAAATTGGATCTATCTTGAAAGAACTAATCACTGTTCCAAATATGTCCTTCTAAAAAAAATTATCATGAAAGGGCACAGTTCAACAGCATTACTTATTAGAAGAACAGCATCAAATTTACCATACACAGCAAACTGAATGTTTACCTGACATATCTTCATACGAACACAAATCTAAGTATTAGAAAATAAAATACTTTTATAAAGTGAACCCACGGACGGTTACCAAACACCACATTACTCTATGTCAATCATTCAGTTACACTGCCTTAAACCAACACTCATCAACAAATGCCGTACCAGGACCAAATCAATATCAGTGCTGGCATCCCCTCAGCATAAATTGATGCCCTGTGTTGGCCGATCACCAAGAAAACCATTTCTGCACCTCTGGACATGACCTTTCACAACTGCTAGCCTATTAAACTGGAAGTTAAAAAAATCACACCTGTGTCAAACCTTCAGTCCCTTATAAGTAAGGTAGTCTTCCTAGACAATTCATCAATATGCCATGCCTACTCTAGGATAACTTTTGTTCTACATAGTACCAAGAATATACTGCATTTTACTTCCTCTGATTTCCTTTATTCTCAACCAGTGTCCATGCACAGGTTCCAGACACACCGGTGTCACCTGTGTAAGCCTATAGACAAACAACCAGTACTATCAAGTTACCACATTCCCTGCATTGTTTTGTATACCTCATCTCCCCATCAAGTGCACATTTGACACAAGTGAGCATAACCACCTCTACCTGCTACTCGTGTGTACCACAAATTGGCCATGCTATCAGTTTAGATAGCTGCTATTACTACCATAATGTATGCCACGTGAAAATGGAGACGTACCACAATACGTTAAACATAAATAGAAGTACTTAGGGCTAGATGTAGGTAAAATAGATTTACCGATTTTTAATTACCGAATTGTACCGATTCGGTAATTAAAAATCGGTAAATCTAAGCTGTGGACATGTAGGTATTCCAGATGTGCTGAAATACCGAATCGGAAGTATTCGGTATTTACCGATTCGGTAAATACCGAATCGGTAATGCCCATTCATTCCTATGGGCTTTGAAGCCCATAGGAATGAATGGGCATTACCGATTCGGTATTTACCGAATCGGTAAATACCGATTTCCACATGGGTGCAGGGGGTGTCACTTTGACACCCTCTGGCACCCCCAAAACAGGCTCGGGTGCCATGTGGCAGGCATACATGCCCTAAGGGCAGGTCTGCCTGTCACATGGCATAGGTGTGCATGCACACATGTGCATGCACACCGGAATCGGTATTTTACCATCAAATTGAATTTGATGGTAAAATACCGATTCTGTAAGGCCTCTGGGACTCAGAAGAGTCCCACCTACATGTGGGAGCCTCAGATTCGGTAAATTTACTGAATTTTTATTTTACCGACTCGGTAAAATTACCGATTCGGTAATTTTACCGAATCGGTAAAAAAATGTCCCCTACATACCTCTCACCCATTTACCGATTGGTAACGGCCAAAATTGTCCGTTACCGATCGGTAAATGGCCTGAAATGGCCACCTACATCTGGCCCTTAGTTACTGGGCCTAACATAAACCATTATTCCAACCCACACAATCATTACACACCATTCACCTATATGGCAACAGTGAAATCCCTTCACTTGACACGTTTCTCTTGCACTCTCGATTACAAAGTTTCTAGACCAAACTGGACTCTAACTATAACAAGCATTCGCAATGTAATAGGTCTCGCATTTGGGAGAGTTTAAGCTATTGGCGTTGTAAATGACAATAGCTTTAATTTATCTGTTTAGATAATTAGCACATAGATAAAAGGCATTGTAAATGACAATGCCGATAGTTCAAATTCTTGTAAATGCTAGACCTATTTCATTTCAAAGGAGCAGCTGCCATTGTCCCGGGCTGCTTGGAAAGGGAAAGCGCACATGGCGCGCTGAATGTCGCAGGAAATCATGTCGTGCCTGCAGTAGGAGAAACTTATTAAAGAAAATAGTGCTTACAGTCTAAATAAGATATAGCGTGGAATAACAGAAATAAAAGGGCCAGTCCTCATGGGCGGTTACAAATAAAGACAAGGCGGTACTAAGGAGGGACTAACAAGCCTATTACCGAACACAGAAGCCAGCATTTACGAAGGACATTGACACAATCCAATGACAAATAAGGGCGGAGAGTGGTCGGGGCTTCAAGTCTATACTCGAATACAGCATGGCTAGCAGAGCAGTGCATGTGCTGCCCAAGCATGACATAACAATATAGTGTATGACCTGATGGATTTGACAGTATGCCATCTAATCCAAATATCTTCCAGCTCCAAGCTGTAGTCTGTCTTTTTTTCTGCAGCAGCCCCTGCTCAGTCTCTTTACTATTACCATTAGCAGCCAAAATCTGGGTCTCTCTTGTCTCTCTGCCTCACTGTCTATCCTCTGTATTTATTAGCCCCATCTAATACTCTAGTGATTTCTATGCTCAGAAGGCAAATTACAAACCAGCAGAAGAGAGCTTAGGTTTTGGTGTTTTTGTTGCAGCTGGAGGTGGCCAGTGGTGGAGCTAGGCTGCACTCTACCCTCCTGTGACTCCTCTGCAGCCCTTGGTGCTTCCTTGGCTGTGATTTAGGACAGAGTTGGGGCAAAGAGGGGCTGGGGACCCCATTGTGGACAAATCATCTGCACTGTGCCAGTAGTGAAATGTTTCAGGGCATGTAAAATCCTGATGCATTCTGACAACCAGTGAAAGCAAGCAGCAGCATGTGGCAATTAACAGGTCACAAGATACTTTCATGATGTTCTTTTCGAAATCTGAGGAGAGGGAGAGAGGTTAACTTGGTGGATAAGGGAGGGGGACAAGTGTGCCTTCTACAAATATATGACAAGGCGTATCCTTGGATGAGGCACGCCTGGTTGGGTGGGGGGGGGGGGCAGCAGGGATGCTCCAGATAGAAAGCAAAAGAAAGAACCCAAATGAGGTGATATCACTTAGTGCCTCTGGAAAAAAATTAGAGGTCTCTATAAGTCTTTTAGAAGCACCGGTTTCAGAAAGTAAGGCTGTTCGGGCAGAATAGATGAGGGCCAACTGGAAGAAAACCAGGAGCTTTTCCCGAAGACCAATGCCTCTACTAGGCAGTTAGTGTTAGTGCATGGTCAAATCATTAAAATCCAAACAATTCCCCACAGGCTTTTAGGTAAGGCTAATACGATCATAATAGGCTTTGGAGAGACACCCAAACATGAGAACGTTAAGTGGCCTTGGCAATGGTAGATCAAATGTCTACTCATGGTTATAAGGAGGAAACCCAAATAAATCCCCATAGGCTGTTGGGGTGCATAATGCCAATGCAGTTGATAGCAGCGCAAGGAAGAGGTGGGAGCATACTCACATGTGTGTTGAAGGAAAATAACTCCGAGCTCTGCAATTCAGGTAAAATATACATTTATTTTGTGATACCAAATGGGAATTCCCACTGACAGGGGTTCCAATCATTTGCCAAAAAGGAGCGCCAGAGACCTGAAATGTTTTAAATTCATACACAGTACAGTTGGCATTCCTAGGAAAGAAACATATCTTATAAAGAAGTATATGATAGAAACTACTGTTCTACCAGAGGCAGAATTGCTTTTGATAAAACGTTGTCCATTCCTTCTTCACAGCCTCCTATTCACCAGTTCAGCACATTCCCTGTCTAAGAACTTACATGTGCCAAGCCATTTCTTTCTCTCTTTATCTACAGAACTCTTTAACAGCAGCCATACTGGGCCTATTTATTTTCTCTGACAAGTCCTCCATTTTGTGTTTCCTTAGCACTACACTACACCTTCATACTCAGCGGTGCCCTCGCTTCACCTTCTTCATGCAAATTACCCTTCTCCAGCATTTCAAGGTATATGCCTGCAACTTCCATTTGATAGTTTTCGCTCATTGTCCATGGCATTCTGGTGCTACATGGACAGAAGTTTGTAATGACAGGCTGAGAATAGAACAAGCTTCTTGGTTCGCGTTAACATGCAATAAAAGTTTAATTTAAAAAAAAGAATGACACAAGCAAAAGAGCTCTGTATATGAAAGGGGCATTTTTTTTTAATACAAGTTTCATAATTCAGTTTCCAAACCAACCATTCTTCTAAGAGAAGATCATTGTCCGAAGCAGTAAAATGCAAACTTTAAATTTTTTCATGAAAAACTGACTTGCTCAAAGGTTTGTTTAACATCATTCAGGAACCTAAGTGCAACACTTCCAGTGAGGGCAGTCATCTGCTATGGATGCCAATACAAGTCCAGGGCAAAGTCATAGTTCTCCGACTTATTAGTTCAACTGTTATTTCTCCTTGGCAGCAGCAATACTCATGTCCTCCAGGAGTTTAGCCAATCCCGCACTTCTCAAATCGAAAGCTCGCCCCATGGTTCAGAAATCCATAGCAAAGTATTGACCTTGTCCTGTGGTATATCCATCTCTCTTCTTCTTGTGTAACAGCAAGTCCTGGGTGTGCCAAATGGTAAGTTAAACATACCACTGTAGCAGGCGCTAGACCTGTTCTTGGTCAACCAATAGTTACCACTGTTTGCACAGATGAAGTTGAAATGGTGGAATTTTGTGAGGAAACCAAAAGAGAGAACATAGTAAATCACTCCTGTAAAAATTTGCAAGGCGAGTAGGAAAAGGCCCTCTACTGGGTTAATAGGAATCTTTACTGGTACTTTTCGTTATTCCCTTCACACAGCAGACCACCAGTCCTTATAGCCAGGTGCACATAAGAGGAGTCATTGTTTCTTTTGATGGAGCACCAGAAAATCAGAGAGACACACCAGCATTTAGCCCATCACAGCCTGAAACATTAAAACCATGAACATTTGCAATAAGTTGTAGTGTCTCTTATAATCAAGAAGCTTCTGCTATGTGCGGTTGTTGAAAGTGAATATTTTAATGCACGGAGTGGAGTGCCGGCTCTGTATCATTGGTCTCCACCTTGCCTGCCACCAGCCCCATCCACTTACGGCAACAGGAACATCCAGCCAGCCTCCAGCGAGGAGGAACCGGCAGGTCTGAGGAGGAATGAGGTGACTCCTTTCTTCTTTTAACCCCAAAAACTGTACCTGGGCGCAAGAGCAAGACCCTACTGTCTTTATCTTCACAAAGTGACTGAGAGTGATGGCCCTAGTTGTGCAGTCTCTACTCATGGCTGCGACAGCCTCTGGAGGGACAGGATTTTCTCACTATGTGAGACAGGTATTCATGGGTCTTTCATTGATGGTGATTAGCAAGCAGTAAATCACCGGGATGAGGCAGTGGGTAGGCTTCTATTTAGCTCGGGACCATGGTTTCTCAGTCAATCAATCAGGAAGTTCTTATAGAGCGCAACTTGTCATCCCAGGGGGTCTCCAGGCATCTGGGTTCTACTGCTCTTGAGTCGACATGGCAGCGATGTAGGAGAAGGAACGACCTCTCTCCAATGGATGCAGGGGCTTACGACCAGGGCAAGGATGGCGGAGTGGAGCCCTCTCATGGGCTGGTGGTATATCAGGTGGTGGTTGAGGTATGCATGTCCGATGTGGTGGAGGGCTTTGTAGGCGTGGGTGAGGAGCTTGAAGCGGCATCTTTTGTGTACAGGAGAGACAAATTATTAATTGTTAAAAATGATTAATTAGTGAATGGTCTGATGAGTGTTTTGCAGAGATCCAAAGGAAAGCATCATATTGCACAAGTTTACATCCAACAATAGTTGGAGGCAGTGCTAAGTGGAAGAAGAGTCATGGGCACCCTCATTAGACCACTCAAGAGAGCTATGAAGAGTGTTGGGGCTGGGTTTCAATTTAGAAGATCTAGAGGGAAGGGCATCAGGCCATCTCACGCTAGTCAGTTTGCGTAGCCTGGCCAGTTTGTTTCCCATAGTACCATTTTGTTGTTCGGTCTCTTCTGATGACGTTGAGCAGTGGGTACAATGAATTGCAGCAAACGTAAGGGTACTTTCAAATATGGGATAAGGTCCCTAAGGAAGTCTCCTCATCCGTCCTACACATGCCCCAACCCACTTTGGAGCATACACATACAAATGAGAACGTATTATCATGGGAAACACTTAGACAGTGTAAAACTATGGTCTGTGCACTTTTATATAAACCGGAAGCCTTGGGCTGGGCAGCCCTCATATGTGACTCTTGGCTCCCAGTAATGCATGGTTGGTAAATAACACAGACCTTCCATAAACGTGGGCAATGGAAGAAAGACATGCACAAACCAAGCATAAATATTTATATATTTTTTTAGTAGCTTTAATCAATCCTCAGTTTCATACAAGTTTTACAACCAGATAGAGCTAAGTTAGATACAACATTGAGAACAAGCAACCTCCTAGTTTGCCATGATGCAGTAGGCATCCTTATTTTCTTCACTTCCACTGTCTAGTGTAGTGGCGGTTCCTGTAACAGCTAAATCCTGGATGCAGACATAAAAGACTCTGAGGTAACAGACACACAAATGCACCGGAAGTAGGAAGAGGGTAGCCGCTTTTGAAGAGTGACCTTTCAAGGCATTACCATAAAACACTTCTTTTTGGGAAACCCGATGAGCAACATATTTCAGATCAAGAAATAATCTCTTTGGGAAACACACTTTCACCATTTCAAAGCATAGTTGATTAGAGGTGGCACCATTATCTAATTCAATGAAACTCAATGTATCATCTGCAGAAGGATGGAAGGCCAAGTCAACCCTCCAGTATTTTAACTCAACATAATCATTTTTTTGTACTCCATGGATGGTTTTGAGGGTTAGATAATGACCATTTGGCAGTCACAATTTTTTTCTGATGTAGAATACAATTAAACAGTATGAATCACAGATCATCTTAAAATGGAAATATGTCAAGTACATAACAAAAGTCGCCTTTGTGGCAAGCAATTCACATTCATACAGTGAGGCCCTGAACAAGTGAGTGGTAAACTCGAGGCAGTTGTTGCGTAGAGTTTAACCAAGAATGAGGACAGCCCACTCCAATAGGATGCTGGGCAGATGAGGGATAGGCAATCAGCTTTCTTGCCATTATGTCTAAACAGAGTCTTGCAGTCCCAATGATGGAGAAGAAAACAAACAGTTTCTAATAGATTAAGAGTTTCCTATCATTCTGTGGACAAATGAACTCTCCAGGGCACCTTTCCTCGTGAGCTCCAGTAAAGGTTACTCAAATCAGAACATCCTAAAACCAATTATCTACAATAACCAGCTTATGCCTAGAGGAGTGCACCTTTGGCCTACAGCCATTTGACTTCTAATGTGATTGAAGACTTTAATATAATCCGAGATCTGGCGTCCTTCACCTGCAGTGATGATCTAAAATAGATACCACCGTAAATAAAGGGTAAGGCAGTACTCCTATTTTTTCGTATATGTTTTCTGTCCTCTCTTAGTCAAGCAAGAGGAAATTAATTTTATTTAGGAAGGTTTTATAAAGCGCAACTATGACCACAGGGGCTAACGGAGCGCTTTACAATTTAGCAATCGCGAAAGGTAAAGGGGAAGTAACAGAAAACCAAGAAAGCAACATACAGTCATCACAGTCTCATAGAAACTAGTGTGTCCTTGAGAGCCTTGCAAGCTAGGGTTCTAAAGCAGAAGTTTCTTCATCAATATCACTTTAACTTCCTTTTTGAAAAAGGCAATAGAAATGGAGGCTAAATGGAGTAGTGTTGTGCATTGCTCGAAGGTATAAGAGTAGAGAAACAAATCAAGCATATGCTGCCAGTGGGTAGGCCAACCAGGTTTCTTGGTGGGTAAGCAGGGTCTCAGTGGCGTCTAGTAGGGAACGGGGGTGGTGAGGCGGGGGCGAGTTGAAAAACACACAAATATTTTTTTGAAAACACTTACTGTAAGGATGACACGAGTCAAAGGTAAGTTAAATAGGTTTTAATGTATAAGTAGACTGGCACCAAAGGTACGTCTTCTTTCAAAGAGCCCCTCGCAGCAACTGCCATGATAACTGTCATACACTCTCCCAACGCTCCAGGATAGAACACACTGACGTCATAGAGCCTAGAGGGTAGAGGGTTGGCAGAGGCAGGAACGCGAGCAGGGAAATGATAAAGGCAATAGTAAACAGATAAACACAACACATCTCCTTATCAATAATGAAAACAAGGAAGGACTATGGGATACCAACATATGAGACAATATGGGAAAACGAAGGAACCAACTGCTAATCACACTCAAAATCGTGCAACTTAGCTGGTGGTTTGAACACTCTCCCATATCTGCTCACTGTAGGCTCATCATGAAAACTGATGTCCTGAGACATAACATCTTCATCAACAGAATCATCTAAATCAACATTTGTATTGTTAGTGGACCGATACTCTTTGTTCTCTTCCGATAACTCCTCACTCAACCTACTACTACTGTCATCCCGAACCAGTGAACCACCAGAAGCATTCTCACCCCCAGGAGACACATCGCTTGTACCCTGTGGGTAAGAACCTCTACCAGCATCACTATCCAGAATCCAATCGTAGTCTTGAGAAAAGGAACCATTGTGATCATCAGGAAGGCAATGGGAATGTGACGTGATCTCCACATTCTTACATAATGACAATGAAGAAAAATGCCACGTTTTGCCATCGCTCAATAGAGCAGAATTACAAAAAACTTTCTTGACTTCCATAGGTTGTGAGTAGTGATTCTGTCCTTTACTTGAGCACTTAGATTTCTTCACTCTAACCTTGTCTCCCACTTGAATGAAGACCTTCTTACATGAATGTTTAGAGTCATAGTATTTCTTACCAACCATTTGTGAATCCCGCAAATTTCTTCTAACTTCCTCGGGGGACCAACACTCTCTTTTGGGGTTTGCCCAACCCACATTATCTTTAGTAATGGGCGTTCTCCCTCGCAAAAGCACAAAAGGACTAGTACCTGTGGATTCACAAGGAGTCACCCGAAAATCCCAAAGATTGTTGATAAGTTGTTTTCTCCATGAAAGGTCATTCTGGTTAGCTAACTGAATCACTCCTTTAATCACACGATTAAACCTTTCCACAGCACCATTACCAGCCGGATGGTACACAGAAGTGGTTTTGTGTGTGATACCGTGTTCTGTAAGGAATTCCCTAAATATGGCAGAAGTAAACTGTGCACCGTTGTCAGATACAATACAATTTGGGAGGCCTTCTCTAAGAAATAACTTTTGTAAGAAACTCACAACACTTTTGGCCTCAGCATTCTGAACAACTTCCACTTCGGGCCACTTCGAAAAATGGTCCACCAAAACAATTAGGTACAATAGTTCTCCATGTTCTCGAATGGGCCCATAAATGTCAATGCCCAATCTGACCCATGGCATGGAAGGACAAGAAAGAGGTTGCAGGGGTGGTCTAAATGTGTGTTTAGATTTGTCTGAATTCTTACACGCCACACAATTTCTGACACTCCTTTCGATTTCCATGTCATACCTGGGCCACCAATACGAGCTTCTGACTCTACTCTTGGTTTTCCCTATGCCAAGGTGCCCTTCATGGCACATCTCAAGTAGTTTGGCACGTAAGCAGATGGGGGGAATGACCTTGCCATTCCTTAGTACCAAATTCCCTTCAATAGAAAGCTCATCTTTGAGTTCCCAATAGGTATGCAGATGTTTGGGAACCTTCTTTTTCACTGGCCAACCAGCTCGAAAAGAACAAAGGAAAAACGCAAAATCTGACACAGTGGAATTACATTTCTCCAGCCCAACCTACACATTCAAAGACACAGTCTCACCTAGTTTTTGAAAAAATGGAGGGAAGAGGAAGAATAGGGTCCATTCATTTCCCCTATCTAAGTAACTAGTAATCAAAGGAGAATGGACACTGGTATCCGCAAAAAAACCAATAGTTTTTTGTATCGTAGACCCTCATAGACTTCCTGGGAAGTGTCAAAGCGGTATATCTTTTCTCCGCCCCATCAGGAGTCTGGGCATAGTCATCGGATCTACGTAGATCCGATGACTATGCCCAGACTCCTGATGGGGCGGAGAAAAGATATACCGCTTTGACACTTCCCAGGAAGTCTATGAGGGTCTACGATACAAAAAACTATTGGTTTTTTTGCGGATACCAGTGTCCATTCTCCTTTGATTACTAGTTACAGTCTCACCTAGAACAAAAAAAGCAATTTATCCAAGGCTAGCTTGAAAAAGAGAGAGACAAAATCTGGCTGTCTTCCTGTTAGACCTGTCTGGCTTTTTGGCGAAGTCCCTCCTAATTTTTATTTATTTTGTCCCCTTTTTGCCCCTCAAACCCTTATTAATTTTTGTGTCTACTGACTTTTTGTAGGTGTTGGCCAGGGGGATAGGTGTTCCCTCTCCCCCTCATAGTTTTTTACCTCCGGTCCAGAGGCCTGTTCTGACAGGAAAGTTGGCACCACCTAAAATGGTGGCCACCAACTGCCCCAACTGTCACCAACAGAACTTGGCCATAGCCTAACATAGGGCATTCCAGAACCTTCTGGTCCATTCTGGACCACTGAAGGGCAGCCTATATAAGGCGGAATGCGGGGCAGCCATTTTGTCTACCTGTGGAAGTCAGCTGGAGGACAGGTGGTAGCTGAGGGTGGGAAGAGGTTAGACTTAGGGAAACTGCCTTATTGGTCCAACCCACTACTCCCCTGTTGGTTACTTGTCCTGGCCCCGCTGTGGGAAGTTACTGGAGACCCTGGGCGCCTAGCTTGCCCCTTTTCTAAATCAGGAAGGGGAAGAATTAAGGAGAAGGAGACTGCAGCCTGCGGAGTGTGGTCCTCTGCCCAGTTAGAGAGAGTGGTAGAAAGTGTACCCTTACCCCAGCCACAGTCCAGAGACTGGTAAATGCTCTAAGACTATCTCTTACTTCGTAATCCCCTGGAGCGTCATCTCTCACCTGCTGTGGTGGAGCGCCACTGAGGAGAGCCAAGAGAGATCGGGCTGTTCCGCCCTTTCACCCCCCAGTTCAGTGTGGAGAGCGGCGTCGCTGTGGATCCGAATCTGCCAGCCCTGAGGTGAGGAGCCGGCTTGTGGTGGTTGCCCCGGTCCCGGGAGTGAGAGGAGGCGCCGTCGCGAGTGCGCGATCTCCAGGAAGGAGACGCTGCTCCCTCGCGCATGCCCCAGCGCTGTGATATCCCGAGTGCAGGAGGGGCCTAGGGTCGAGCAGGCCCGGGTGGACGCCTTCTTCCGCTGGCGTACGCGGAACAGAGCAGTGACAGGGCGAGCGCTACTGCGCAGGACCGAGGAGAGCAGTGTCAGGGCGAGCGCTACTGCGCAGGATCAAGGGAGAAGCGGCCCCGCCGAGCACCGGAAGGAGCGCCGGCCGCCTCAGGGAGTCCTGTGAACATCCCGCCTTCTCCCTCCGCTCGCGCGCCACGCAGAGGAGCTGGCCGAGCCGAGAGGGGGAAACGGAAGGGCCCGTTAGAGGCCTGTGAGCGAGCTGAATTTGGCAAACCTTCCCCTCGAGTGCCACGCAGAGGAGCTGGCCCGAGTGGGAAGGAAAGAGCAGGAGAAAAAGCATTGCGGAGCATTGTGAGGCGCGAGGGCCTCCCTAGCCTCAGCTCCTCGATCCCCTTCATTGCTGTGAATCCAGTGGCCTGGCGCAGGACGATTCCAAACCCCCTCTGAAGCGAAAGTAAGGAGAGTGGGGGTGTGGGAAAGCGGATGCCAGGGAGCCCTATTAGGCAAAGATAACTACTGATACTTGAGGTGAATCCCAACACCCTCCCAGTTAATGACAAGGGTTCTAGGAAGAGCGAATCCAGCTGTTCTTCTTGGTGATTAACTTGAGGAAACCCTCCGTGACTGGGGTATTTTTTAAGTGTAAAGTACTACAAAATAACCCCATGTAACTACTCTTGGGGCTTAATTAAATGCTGATGTAAGTGAAGTCTAGACCCATGGTATCCCAAGAAATAGTAGAAAATCTAAAGGTATTTCATGCAACTGAAAGTGAAGTCCTGGCCTGATTTAGGAGTTGATCTTGCTAAAATCTAAAGAATGTTAATACTGTGATGATATTGGCTTTTGCTTATAGTGAATCGTAGTTCTCTCCCAAGATTCTAGCGGAGTAATATCTAGTCTGATTGATTCTAAGGTACAGTTTCTCTAAATGCAAAAGTGTGATAAGAATTCAGGAATATAGTAACTGCTAGTAATTTAAAAAGTGATAATCTGCTAGTAACTTACAAAGTGTAATTGCTGACCCTGAAAGTGCTTTGAAATGTTTTGATCTATTTATATGTGAGCTACTAATACTTGACAACAAAGAGAATATTATTTTTATATAAAGCAGTACGTATTTTCATATAATTTTGGTGTAGTGTTTTCTTTTTGAGTGCTATTGCGTGGAATTACTTTTGGGTGGTCTGCAACCTTTACACTGTGCCTCTGTTATGCTAGTCTTGCCCTAGGCCAGGCTACCTAATTCCAACACTTCCCAGATGAGAGGAAGAGGCAAGCAACATTTCTACAAGCCAGCCAGGATCAGAGTCCATGCTTGATGGCTTTGCAAAAAAAAGAAAACATTACATAACTTAAATTCTCACTTGTTCTCAAAGCATTACCCTCACAACAGCAATTCAAAACCACATACTTTAAACAATACCACACAGAGAAAATAGTCACAAGTAGTAATCACAAAATAACATGGGCTATAGAAATACAGACCGGAATGACACATATTAGAACACTGGAATGTTAAGCGCTGCGTTGAAGACAATGGAGTGCTTCAGGCTTCTAATGGCTGATAGAACCCCAGAGCAAAGTTTGTTTGCAGCTGTTGCTGTGAACAAAGTTCTCTATAAGTCCGATGGGATTTCAACACCCGCGGGCTCGGTGAGGTCTTTGTTTGTCAAATGAGCACATTCTGCCCTCTAGGGCGGGATGGTCTAATAGCCTTAGAGCCCTCCATAGTGGGTTCTGTCGGACATTAAAGGCCTACTCCCTTGTTAAGGACCCTCACCACTCTAGAGCGAGCCTTTAACGGCTGGTGCAGCCAGCTACTTCCAGCTTAAAGGCTATAAAAGACACTCACACTCAGTCACAATAACAAATGGGTATGTTCTGTGCTCTGTTAGTATGTCTGTTATATAGGTATATTATGTTGTTACTTTTACTAATGTTATTTAATGTATAGTGTGCCTTTAAACTCTCGTGACTTAGCGAGGATTAGAATGTAACCAGGCTTTGTGTGTGTTCTGATTCTGCATTCAATGGTGAGCTGCGTTTAAAGCAGTCAGCTATGTGTCCTGGTGCTCGCCTGCTTTGTTACTTTTAAAGTACTTTTATATAACAATAAAGGTATTTAAATATTACCTGTGTTCTTCACTTCAATGTCTCTTAACTTCTACGAATGTTAGAATACTTGGTTCATCTCAGTCCAGTCTGGTGACAGACCTTCCAGCTTTGATGTTTAGATATTGTGTGTAGTAGAAAGTACAGGACCTCAGGATTCCCTATCCCTCTCTCCATTGTTCATGAAATGTGCTTTTAATTCCATCATTTACCTAGGGCTTTCACTGGTGGCCAATAAGGCCAGGCATCTGTCTATTCTGAGCAACTGTCTTATCGCTGAGAGGTAACGACCGTGCTCCAACAAGAGACGATCATTTGGGGGGGACACTGTGAGGCTGAACGTGTATTCCCCAGCCACTGTGCGGCATCCATCTTATATTTAGGATCCTTTATTCATCTCAAGTTGTTTAAACATTCTATATCTAAAGTACCTTCCTCAGGAAAGGACTTCTCACCATCTTCGCAAGTGAGCCCCTCCCCCTGCTTCAAATAACTGTGCATGCTTTTTCTGTACTTGTGGTACATAGCATGGGCAGATGTCTCTATTGCTGGTGGCCATCTTTTACCTTTTTATACACAATCACACTTAAGCAACTCATAAGGTATCTGTCAGCCTGGTGATGTAGCTCACTCCATGGATGTAGGTAGGGCAGAAAGGAAAAGAGGGAAGGAAGGACCTTACGGTTATGAGGCTAAACGTTCCTGTGGTCGGGGATGGAAAGGATCTCACGAGTACTGATAACCTTGCTTTCAGAACCTTTTCCAGTCTGAGCTGTCAAACAGCTCTGGAGCGGTTGAATCACTGTCCTTATGTTGTGCACACATTCATATGAAATTGTCTTGGCTCCCCTGCCTATCTTCTTATTTTCCACACTATTTCTACTTTTCCGCACTATTTCTGGAGCCCAACCACTCTGTGCCCTCGCTCCGAACTGAGGGTTATATTCACACTGTTGTGAGTACTGAAACGCCTCCTACCCAGGAGCGGCTGGCATAGGTAAGAGTGTTGAGGCAGGGGGGTGGGGAGTCGGCAGACAAGGGGATAGATAAAATAAAATACAAAAATGTATAAAACCACTAACTTTGTGCTCGCTGCATCGCCGCCTTGTCGATCCAGCGAGCGCCAGTTAAGTGGGTTTATTTATTTTTTCATTTTATTTTACCTATCCCCTCCCACCCCACCGTTCTTACCTCTACCAGCTGAGCCTGCCCCTACCTAAGCAAACTAGTCCCTTTCATTGATATCAATTTCTTACCGAGCCATGACATAAAAAAATTGAAACAGTGAGTGCATTCAATATTCTCTTTGCAAATTTGAATCACATAAAAAACTGTCTAACCTTGTAACAGCTGGATGCCACATTTGTCACACCGCGGTTGTGGGAGGGAAGGTGTGCAGCAGGCAGCGCAATGAGAATGATCCAAGTGTAACAGCACCATTCCAATTAAAGAAAAATAACTCATTACTCTGGAATTTGGATAGAATATAAATGCATAGTGCATTCTACATAAATTGTGGAGGGCAGAGTTATTTTTCTTCCTCAGGTAGTAGATCAAAGTGAATCGATTGTAAGAAAGATCCAGTTTTAGGCAATATAAGATGTGAGCAGAGTAGGAATCTAGTGATCAATAACTCTGCTGAGTCTGTAGGATGTGTTTAGAATGCACAGTCCAGTGCCTCCACTATGGGCACTTCCGGTTTTTGACAGATGTGGCAGAAGAGATATGGTAGTTGTGATTTGCCCAAGGTCATCAAGGAAGGAAGCTAGGAATAAACTTTAGTTTCATAGTGTGCCCCTTGCGGCATGTCTTCAGGGAATAATGCAGGATAAAGAAAGTGCTTTTCTGGCATTATACTATGGTGTCAACCAAAAAAAAGACTAATGTTTAGTGAGAAAAAAGCATATATTTATATATTTTATAGCGCACAAAGGCATGACCTTCGCATTACGGCATCGTTTCTATGCTGGGACCCTGAGTATACTTGTGTGAAGTTGGAAACAGCAAATATCATGACTGCGGAACAAGGATTGTGTTTTAACCACACATTCCATTTACAACAGAAGTCATTACAACTACATGCTTTAGGTAAAGCGGCATTGGACTTTAAAGTCCAACGCCTTCCCTACTGTTAAGGGACTTGAGTTGGAATGGTAAATTAGACTATTCCAAAGTCCAGCGCCCCCCTAAGGCAAGTTGTTGTAATGACTTGCGTTGTAAATGGAATGTGTGGTTGGGACACATTTGTTGTTCCACCCGCGTTGTTACGGAACACATGGGAAAGGAAAGCGTGGTTGTGTCATACAACCTTGCGAAGTTGAACGTTATGCAGTATTGCAAATGCAGAGTGACCCGTTTCTTTGTGCAGGTCTTGACTGGCCTTGTCTTCCACTGGGCATTTCCCCTGTATGCTGGAGCCATGGGAGCCCTATGTTGCTCGTCCACTTTCCCAGATTAAAGAGATTAATTACAGCAGGCACAGGGGCCTTCAAGAGAGAGAGCTAGAGAAAGAGGGGGAGAGAAGAACTTAGAGGGACTGAGAGAGATCGAGAGATCAGAGAGGGAGATGAAAGAGAGGACTGGAGAGAGAGAATGGATTGATGAAAATAAAGAGATAAAGGAAAGGGATGGAGCCGAGCTGCTTTGAACATTATTACCAGGCACACTTTCCATTCTCTAGCCTGACCCTGTGCTAAGTGCTAAAATGAGTAAAAACAGCATGTGGGTCAGGGATCTCAATAACTTTAAAAATGAAGTAGTTGAGAAATCTTTCATATTCTTGACTATATTTGTATGTCTCTTGGCCACAATACTAATTTGGAGGCTGCATGCTTCTCAGACTATTTTGAGCATTTAGAACCAGTCTATTTAAAAAGCACCCAATATTAAAAATTGCAACAAACACAGAAAATGATATCCCCCTACTGTAAAAAACAACAACAAACAACAACAAAAATTAATGTATTCTTTGCACAACCTTTAACTGATGACCTTCCAGAAAACGTTTTATTTAAGCAGTCATTATTGAAAACAGAAGATTGAAGCATGACAGCAAATCAAGCACAAATATTCATAAAAAATCACAAACAACATGTTACTAAAACTGTTAAAAGTTAGAGACATGCATTCTTTTACCTGATCATTAGTAAGATTGATTAACCCTCAGAGGTATCAAAGAAATCCACAGGGAATCAAGCATCTTCTAGCGGTAGGAAATGCATGCATAGGAAACACATTTTATTAATAGACACATGGCTCAGATTCTCCACCCACAATAAGTGAGAAAAAGCAATTTCTGGAAACTGAGATACACATAACCAAAGCTGGAATACTGAGATCACACGCTTGGGACAAGCATTAGTCATTTGTCACTGGTCATCCCAGCTGGTACAGAGGACCAGATGCCTGGTAACGATATGGACACGTTTCAACGCCTCCTACAAGCTGTGGAATTAATATGTGAGTTTGGATCTGCCGCAGCAGAGATGACAAGGGATAGGCTTGGAGACACCACGCAGGATACGAGCTGGATATGGCAACCACTGTCTGATAAAAACGCGGGGCGGATCTGCAACTGAGCCCACCTTTCAGATCAGGGGAGGGAGACTTGGCATTTTCTGCTTAATGATCAATTTACTTTGCAGAGAGATTCGTAGGAGGCTTATCGCTGGCTGCCTTATTTAGATCTCCTGTGGAGAACGGAACATTAAATTCCAATAGCATTTTCGGTGTCAAAGCCCTGGCCCAGTACTGGAGGCAGAACTCCGGGGAAGCAGCCTCCATCATTAAAGATCAGGAAAGAATAGAAATGGAACAACTCCTGGGGTGAAGACATTGTCTTGGTCACATTAAAGTCCCTGGGAGCTCACACGGCGATAAGCAGTGAAAATGAATAGACTCACTGGCATGACAGCTGAAACCCGCCATCAGCGGAGGAGGGTAGAAAGGAGCACAAGGAAACGCAAGGTGCAGGAAGAGAAGAGAGAGATAAATCAGACACTAGAAATAGAAAGAAAAGATGAAAAGCTGAGAGTTATAAACAAAATCCTGTGTTCCAGCTCATCTATTTTTCATCAATCTTCTGCTCCTAAACCCTCTGTACTTTTTCTTGCTATTTCCACTGCTCCTGCCACTTTAGCTCACAATGTAGGCATCTGCTTCTTTGGCTCCTCTCTCTATTTCTCCGGCCAAATTGCTTACATCTCTCCAGTTTGTCATTTTCAGCTTCTGAGATGTCAAAACTCATTCTCTTCTCACCAGGTGTTTCACCAAGGCTCTAATTCAAATTGATACGCTCACATTTTTTCTACTGTTCATCAGCTTGTTTGGTCTTCCCCTTTCATCCATTTCTCACTTAGAAAGCTTTTTAAATTCTGCATTCTGTCTTATTTCAGATGACCTCTACTTACCAATCTTTTCCTAACTGGCTGTGTGCAACTAACGTCTCTGCAATATTGTTTCTTTATATTTTTGTATGATCCTACAAATTTTCCAAATCCTATAAGTGACCTGCTCTTCCTTTATTCTCTGCTCTTTGCCCATTATGGGGCCACAAACTTATAGTATTTGATAATCTATATGCATTTATATATGTGATTGAGTAATTTTATATGTATTGTTAAATTGTATTACTCAGTATTGCATTTGATGATGTTACTGGGATATTTCTCTCTGGCGACAAAAAATGTGTTCTGGTGATATAACAATTTTGTATCTGATTTCGACATGCAGAAATTCACTCTTGTTTACATTTGCATATTGCAGAAATTCCAACATATCAAAAGTATGCAAATCTGAATGAGTCACAGATAACATTCCTTGGAGTGATGTTGACATTGTTTATTACTTTTTTTAACCCCTTCAGCGTGGCGCGAATTTTCGCACTGTGCTGAAGGTTCTAAGAAACGGGCGTGGCCGTGACAGAACGGTTCCCTCATAAGCACAGCCCAACCGGCGCTCATGACGGAACCGCTCCCTCATGAGCACCGAAGGGGTTAAAAGGCAGAAATTGCTCAAAACAGATAAATAACTCCAAGAGAGAAAATGTCTGACCTTGCGGGCAATTTAGAGAGGCTTTGAAGACCAAGCTTTGAGTCTCCAAAGTCCTCATAATCCTTGTCATTACGGAACACATGCTATCTCATCTTTGATACTGTTAGGTTATTCCGACAAATCGGGATCTGGAAAGAGCAGTTCGGTTCACAAGAACAAAAGACCACATGCCTGTGTATTGTGGAGAAAATGTCAGCACCAATGAACGTCCTTATCCCCCTTCATCAGCGCATCATCACAGAGCAGGCCTATATCATGACAGAAGACCCCTAAGATGCTGTGGAGGATCCCTCTTCATACTAACTTTCCACTGGATCGTTTTCTAAAAAAGGATTTACTAATCTGGGAAGAAACAACAAGCATGCATTAGGAATAAATGAATAAGGGGAGAGGATGTTGTCTCATGGCTAGAGCTGCCGACTTTGGAGCTGGGAAACTAAGGTTCGAGCCTTGGGGTGGACTCCACATCCTGTGAGTCTGGGCTAATCACTTAATCTCCCCGTGCCTACCCAAAAAGTTAATGTGTCCTTGTGTAACGTAGCTGGAGCTCATGAAAAGCACTCCAATACCTTCAGCTCGGGTTTGCGCTATCTAAATCTGCAACAACAAAAAAATCATAATAATAATGATGTCCATAAGTGTCATAGAGCAGGATCTAGCACACACATAGAAGGAATTTACTTCCGAAACTTCTGTCAGCAAATAGCCGCAAAGCCATTGAAACAAAGTAAAATGTACATCATCGATAAGCACATTAGGAGAACTCACAAAGTTGATTGAAAAGAAGTGTGTGTTCTCCCTGATCTAACTACAATTGAATATTTGCAGGACTGAGCACACTATTCCCACAAAGGAGGACAGGAACAGCCATAGAATGCATTGGGAGAGCCAGTTGTTCTAGGGTTAAAGTGGTAATGCGTGCAGCTTTAGCACATTAGAAGGAGAGAAATAGGTGGGAGCCAGCAGGAGCTGTAGTGATAAAGTAGTTCACACAATTAAATGTCAGTACTTGAAAGTAGGTTGAAGGATACACTCAGACAGCCAATAGTAGTAGATGAGAAAAGAATACTCGGCTGGACTGAGCAAAGACATTATTGACAAAGTCTCAAGCTAATTAATGGCGGAAAGAACCTGGTTGGTATATCCCAGTGATTGAAAGAGGTGTATTGTTAACAGTAGGTCTGTTTGACAGCAAGAATGTGCGAGAAATGAAAGCACCAGTAGGGTGTAAGCATAGGGATGTTAAAAGAATGTCCCTCCACATTTCAATCAAAATAACAGACTAACATGTTCACTTCTCAATTTCCATATTCCACTATAATAATTCACCGCTAATCCTTTATGGGTTCCAGAGTAGTGTGCTACTTGCCAGCGAAGCGCCTCAAAACCCCATCAAGGGGTAGCAAGCTCTATATGAATACAAACCTCTTTCCCTCTTCTATCCCGCAACCTACCCTTCTCTATCCAAATAACTGAATAACATATCCACCACTCAAATTACTTCATACTTCACCCTTACTAATTTTCAACACTAATCCTTTATGAGTTCCAGAGTAGCATCCTACTCGCCAGAAATGCGCTTCAACACCCATCAGGGGTAACGGGTGCTACATGAATGCAAACCTTTCTTCCCTTTTATCCCACCACTAATCTTCTCACTCTAAATAACTGACTAATATCCACCACTCAAATTACTTTCATATTTCACCATGCTCATTCAACACTAATCCTTTATAGGTTTCCGGAGTAGTGTGCTTCAGGATTCTGCTATTTTTCCGAATCTGAAGCCAAATAACTGACTAACCTATAACTGAGTAACCTATCCACCACTTAAAATGTACTTGCATGTTTCACTATCCTAATTCAACACTAATCCTCTATGGGTCCCGGAGTAGCATGCTACTCTCCGAAAAAGTGATTTGACACCTCGTCAGGGGTAGTAAGCGCTATATAAATGCAATTACAATACAATACAATACATAAGAGAACAGACTAATATGCTTTATAAATTAGTTAGGATGACCCATTGAATATGGTATAGACAGAGAATCGATCAACATTTGTTGTATCTAAGTGGAGGATTGCAGAGAGAGAGTGAAATAATAAGTAATTAAATGTATTGTTCACAGGAAGGTATAACATGAAATAGAGAAGATTGTGCAACTGTTTTCAAAAATATACTATCAGAAATTCGGATGTATAGGTGTAGATCGGGTGTGTTGTCTCCAAGAAAGTTGCAGTGAAGTGAAATTGGAAATCTGGTAAACACTGCGAGGTGGACCCGAGGCCAGGAATGTGTGTGTGGGTCTGAATGAAAGAACGATGAAGCAGAGTGTACTAGAGGCATGACCACTGAAACTATATACAATACTACAGAGGCCATGTATTTTGCGTTTTCTGTGGTATTGTGGATTTTTTTGAATTTGGTGTAAAGTCCACTATTTTCAGCGTGGTTTTCCAATTTCAAATTAATCAAAAAGGGTTTCTTGCTCGAATGGATCAAAATTACTAAAATACTGCACATAAATTACCCCAATCCTGTTAATTTCCTGTTTGCAGCATTAAGAAGGGGTGTGGAAAGTTTTATAATTACCCCATGCAGAAATGTCAACCCTGGCAAAGATACATTTCCTCACTTTGTCACAAGTGACATATTTCTGTATGACCCGCTGCATGTGGCAATTTCTTTTGTCAAATTAGTGGGACTTTCTGTGGCAGGAAACCTGCAGAGGCCTGCAACCCTTCTAGCACTCACCCTATCCAGATCTGAGATGCAGCAGAGAGAATGGATATTTATGGATACATGGTTGGGGAGTTGCAGTGAGGTACAGCATGGGCAGTAAGAGCGAGGCCTCAAATACAGGCAGCTTTGATAACAGGAAGAAGGGGTGATATGTTAAACTTTTCTAGTCGCGAGATAAATGTCACCACTCATCAGATGCCCTGAGCTACACTGAGTCGATGCAGGAATAGCTTCCCCTTGCAGCATATCCTGCTAATGATGTGTCTTTTTTAAAGCTGCACAAGTGAATCACATTGCAAGATTTACACAGTTAAAAAGAAACTACACCGATTTGCAGCATACCTGTTATTAAGGCATTAATACATCAACATAAGGAATAATGATTTCCGAATTCCGATTATCTCTGTTTCGCAATTAGGAAATCACTATTCGTAATGTATGTGACTTTCTAAAAATAATTTGCAAATCCTAGTGGGTCACAAATCGACCTACCTCATGCATATTAATAAGGTAGTTTGCAGTTTGCAGTTTGCAACCCATTAGGAATGACAGCCATCACAGGGATAGTGGCCGGCTGGGGTCAACAGACCACCATGTCTGTGATCACTTTTAAATAAAGCACTTTTTTTAAAGTGCAGCCCAGATTTCGCTTGCAAAATATTAAAACATCACACTGCGATTCTGTATTTGTAAGGGACGTCTAAAAAACGCCGCTCCCAAATACCTAATCAGAATTGGGCCGCAATCACAAATTGCGATTTATTAACAATTTACCAAACGCAATTTGGTGATTGTAATTTAAAAAGCATTATAGCTGTCACAAATGGCAGGATTCTGTGAATCGGGCCTTTCGCGACCACAAAAACGCTTTGTACATCTGACCCCAAGACTTCTGCTCAGATGGTGTAAATATTAATGTTCGATTGAATGTGGCGAAGGGGTTTCGTCTGCTGTAAGCAACAGAAACAGGTTACATTTAGAAATAATTCAACAGATCAGAGAAGTCGTCCACCTTGAAACGTGCATGCAAGTTCACATTTACATTGCTCTGTTCTAGATGCAGCAGTTAAGCGGAGTGGGCACCCTTTCTTTAATAGAATCGTAAACCTTTTTTCAAAAATTATTTTGTTCTATTGAGTGAATCATAAAATACCTCCTAGTGAGATCCTAAATGAGTGTTTGTGTAATGTACCATGGATCTCCAGGGCTATTTCTTGTTGGAAATGGGTGCTTCGAGAGGCCCATTTGTTTGAACTCAGTCTTACCATGAATGAATGAATGAATGGACACTTGTAAAGTGCTCTAATACCCTGAGGTGTCTAGGCGCTAGGCTCCGAAGAGAGGAGAGAGTAAGACATGAACTCCAGAAGGCATGTTTTAAAGCATGCGTGGGAGACCCCAGCTTTGGAGGGGCCTCATTTACAGCTAGAAATTTGCATTTGTATGCTTGTTTTTTGCTGATTGCCACAATTTACGCAAGCTATCTTAATGTAGAAATGAAATCGTTTTTAAATGGTAGTGAATTGCATTTTGAAATGGATCCGCAGAATATTATTTTTTCCCTTCTTATGCTTCTACTGCAGTTTCTATAGCATTAAAATGGCATACATAGATAGTGAATGCACTAACGGTTTGCACCAATAATGTCACAGGATGCTCTTGGGAACACAGACGGTGTGGCGCAGTATACACCAGTATTGTCAGACTGTGTGGCATGGACAATCAAATGACGTATTCAAGTTTTGTGCTGGATTTTTCAGAGTGGTCCTGTTTGCGCAAAGACAGAGAGGCACGATAGTGATTGCGTGCACTAGTGTGTCACATCAGTAATGTTGAAGAATTGTGTATGCAAACACAGGACCTCATTTATGAGGTTTTGGCGCAGGGCAGAGCCACAAAGAATCTTGCAGCGCTGCCCTGCGGCAAAAGAAAAGGGCACAAATGCGCCGGATCTCTGAGATATGGCACATTCCCGGCCGTTTCCCCTGTGCTGGCGCACAATGGGCTGCCATGCGTGCTTTGTAGGGGTGATTGTTTTTGTGCAGGAAGAGACATCTTCTGTCTACGCCAATATGATTGAATAGGGTGTTTGGCAGTCAGACTATACGGCGTAGGCCTAAAGGGTGTGTAGTGTGCGTTGCACCAGCAGTAGAAAAGTGGAGTGAATGCAGTCAGAGTGACAAGGAGGTAAGTGCATACAGCGATGAATGGGTTTTATATTGTTAATTCCACATCGATTTACCTTGAAGTTATATATTGTCAAGTACATAGACTTGGAGTTTGATATAGAAAATCTCTACATACTTATCTTTCAATATTTTGTTCTTGATTTTAATGTCCTATGGCAGTGGTTCTCAACCTCTGGTCTGGGGAGTCGTCGGGGTTCCGCTAAGTCTACTCAGGGAGGCCTGCAACTGCTTAGAAAAGTATTAGTCTGTTCATATTAATTAAAGTGTGTATGAATAAAGAAGGAGGATGTACAACTGAAAAGTTTAAAACATTCTGTAAATATGTTGGAATTTGCAATTGGAGGCTTAAAATTAAATTAGTATCCTCGTAATTTATGCGTGGGAGCAGTGCAAGTGCATCAAACAGAACAGAGTGCGGATGATGAGTGGTCTCTCTCGTATTTAGAAAATCTCCAACTTTCCCATTAAAATTAGAATGATGATTTTCTTTAGATTTGTTTGTGAATTAAATACAATATTTAATCATTTGTATATTTGTTTAATGAATGCTTGATTTTGTATTTTTTGTGATTTTTTTGATTTAAATAACCAAAAATGATTCCGGAGTTGTCCGCGGCTTCCAGTAATGACTCAGTGGGGGCCCCCAGTTTCCAGTTATGATTTAGTGAGGGTCCACAGAATTCAAAAGATTAAGAACCACAGTCCTGTAATATTCTGTGTTTGATATTCAGTCTCTGCGAAGCAGAGAGCCAAGTTGTACCTGTACTCTATACAGTATAGTGTGGCGATGTACATAGGACATATAGGGGATATAATAAAGCTTTGCATCATTAATAACACAAGGGATTACGGCATGTACACAGAGGGAGTGTACTTAAAATTTACACCAGTAGTGTCAGACATACGTAGTGTGCATGCAGTTTATATGACCCTAGAAAAGGGCAGTACACATGAAGACAATACAACATTGGCAGATGGAGGGGCACCAAAGTGTGGCATGAGTACTGTGGAGAGAGGAGGCGTGACACAGAGTGGGCATTGCTGCTTCTACACCAGAAGGGTTCATTTGTGGGTTCAGGAGCTGTATTGCTGGTATTCCGGAAGTCCTGTCCAGTGTATTCACTGTTTGGCAGTGATTGTTAATTTCCCATCCTCAGGTTATAGCTCATTATTCCCGTGGCACATCGCTTCCTAACCTCCACACACGAGCTGCTACGGAAAAAACTTGATGGATAGATCAATATTTTCGACTTTCATTTACTTCCCCTCCAGGCCTCCGCTCCTCCCTTTCTGAAAGATGAGCAGCTATTAGTTTTTCTTTACTATTTATCGACGCAGGACTAGAAGAGGAGCTCTTCACGGTGTGCATCCTTTGCAGTCTGTGTGGGAGCAGCAACAACAGGATCAAAGAACCTGTGTAGCAGGCTGGCCGGATGTGGAGCCAGAATTCTTTCTGTCTGTGTCTGCCACAGTCTCCCTAGGCCTACAAGCCCCAGAAGCATCAGTGTGGGGGGCTGGAAGGGGACGTCTAGTACTGGAGGAGTGGCTGGTGATAGGAGTCTGGCATTGTGTACTCTTAGGTTTCCGGCTGATGAGCAGGAGTAGAGTACGTGTATACCCGCCTGAGTGTAGGTGGGTGTGGAAGTGTGGGTGTGGTGTCAGGTGGAGAGGTTTCCTCATGTGTATGTATGCTTGTGTGTGCGTTTGTGGGTATATGGGGGGTTGTGGTGTCTGGTGGAGAGCTGTCCTCATGTGTGTATGCTTGTATATGTGTGTGGGTGGGTGTGTGGAGGTGGGTATATGGTGGATTGTGGACAGGTGTGTCGTGTGCGGAGGTGTGTGGAAGTGGGTGTAGAAGTGTAGTTGTGTCTGGTGGAGAGCTGTCCTCATGTGTGTATGCTTGTATGTGTGTGGGTGGGTGGAGGCGGGTATATGGTGGTTTGTAGACAGGTGTGTGGAGTTGCAGAGGTGTGTGGAAGTGTGGGTGTGGTGTCAGGTGGGGAGGTGTCCTTGTCTGTGTGTATGCTTGTATATGTGTGTGGGGTGGGTATATGGTGGTTTGTGGACAGATGTGTGGTGTGTGGATGTGGGTGTGGAAGTTTAGTTGTGTCTGGTGGAGAGCTGTCCTCATGTGTAAGCTTGTATATGTGTGTGGGTGGGTTTGTGGAGGCAGGTATATGGTGGTTTGTAGATAAGTTTGTGGCGTGCGGAGGTGTGTGGAAGTGTGGGTGTGGTGTCGGGTGGGGTGGGGTGGTGTCCTCGTCTGTATGTATGCTTGTATTTGTGTGTGGAGTGGGCATATGGTGGTTTGTGGACATGTATGTGGCTGTGGGGAGGTGTGTGGGGGTATGTAGAGAAATCCGTGTGTGAGTGTGTAGAGGGTGTTTGTAGGATTACGATGAACTAGCTAATACATTCTTGCAAGCAACAATGTTGAGAATTGTTGTAGTGCAGTCATTTTGTGTTCAATCACAGTGGTTTGCTTGAAACCTAGATTTCAGTTCCTTGAAAGCTCAGAGTGCATAGACAAGATCAGGCTCCGTGTACTGGGTTCACGCTCACAGCACATACACAGCGCCAATAACCTGTTGGCTGTCACATTCTCGTGAGGACCTCGAGAAGAACATGCCTTCGACTGGCACACCTCCCTTCTTGCAGCCAGGAAACCCATGTTCTTGTCACTTCACGGTACTGGAACACTTGAGCGCGCAGAACTACAAATGCAATGGCATGTCATATACATGGGAAGCCGCACTGCAGGCAGATCCGAAGCAAGATAACTGTGTGTACCAATCACTTCATGCACACGGCAGAAAAATCCGCGCAAGACTTCCGCCATAACCCTGTGTGAGTCAGACCTTGCCTTGGGGCGTTCAGTCACAAAGTGAGGTAGAGAAGATCAACCCCATGCAAAAGGGTAAAACCTTATCCAGAAAGGGGTTCAAAACATTCTGGTATAACCCTAATCTCTAAAACACAAAAGCATAGCAATCAATCCCAGATTGAAAAGCAATCTCAACCCTGTGACCTTCAGTTTCAAAGATAAAACAAGGAAACAAATCCCCATCGGGAAAAGAAGCTACAAATCTTTGTTCTACATTACCAAGTCTGACCCTACTAACCCTTCATTGATAGTAACTCGTGGAACAATCCCATGGTACACATCATGAAATCTAGCTGCAATAGTCACTTACTAATATAAAGTCAAGGTACAATCGTGTGCCCCACAGAAGCAAAGGCAGCTCAGGTAACCAAACACTTACAAGAAATCAGCTTCTATCCATATTCCAAACAAAACTAGAACTATTTGCAGCAATAAATCACTTACACAAAAGTAGGGCACATTGCAATGCAACAGAGTACCAAAGATAGTCTATAAAGTATCCACAGATGGCATGTAGTATCCTAAAAAAACACGGTGACCATGAAATGACATGGTGATGGTAATGAGTCTGAAATAAAGAATAAGGATACAAATCAATGACCCCAAATCCAGAGATACAGATACTCATCAACCAGAGCTGAATGCCATATAGTAAAAGAGCAATGTATCCGCTTCAGGTACTGCAGAGAACCAGCGTACAGCAGCCCAATACACCCACCCTTTCAAAGCTAGATTAAGGCACAAATGAGTGCAGGCATCCGACACACTAAGAGCAAAGGCACTTTCATTCAATGCTCGGTGAGCACAGTCAGCTGCTGTCACCAGTCACTGCAGGAAGCCGGTGTACTTCATTTCAATGACCCCCGGCTCCATACTAGAGCAACCTCAAATCACCGACAAATAGAAATGCCCAATGTTATGAGTACCGTTGACAACCCTTTCCTATATCAGTGTGCGCTGCAGTAGCCAACCAGTCACCAATCTGGCAGCCAATCTACTGCAACCTACCACGTAACAATTCTAGTTGTGTGAAAGACAGACAGATGGTGCAGCACTGAAAGAAAAGATGTTCATGCAGCTTGGAGGTTCCACAGAATGCATAATAACGTAAATACACAGAAATATCTTTAGCTTCAGGTTGGATTCTGTTCTCAGACATTTGGCATCTTCGTTAGTGCAGTCAAGCATGAAGTGCATGAGTTGGAAGATATTCATCTTCCTGTAAAGGATTATAGATGCCTGGTTTGGACATGGCCCTCTCTGTTGGGTCACCCCCATGCATTTTGCATTTTACCCTTAACTTTTTTGCTGAAATCGTTTTTGTTGCCCATAGGACTCTTTACACTTTACTACTGGTAACCCGTGCTGAAGGGCTTGTGCTCTGTCCTCTAAAACATGGCTAATTCGAGCTGATACCCAAATGGCATATTTAATTTACTTGTATGTCCCTTGTAGAGTGGCATATCATATACACAGGGCATGCAAAGTTCATGCTATTACTGGGCGCGCAACACTTACTGTGCCAGCCGCTTAAGTAGAAACTTAACACATGTCCCAGGTCTGCCAGTGTAGCCTGAATGCAGTTTTAAACTGGCATGTTGCCTTGGCATTAAAACCCCTCTTGCCAAGCCTTAAAGTCCCCTTTTGTTACATATAAGTCACCCCTAAAGTGGGCCCTAGGGCAGGGTGCTGTGTAATTAGATGCCTGGATATATACTTTTAAGCTGTACATGTCTAGGTAGGGAAAACCTCCTAAATTAGTTTTTCAGAACTGTGAGGCCTACCCCTCGCATAGGATGACATTGGGGATTCCTTATTACATTTAGTAAGCTGTAATTTCTAATTGGGAGCTGGTAGGAATATCATGTTTGGTACCTATGGATTGCTAATGATAAACCCTCTTTAATGGTAAAGTCAGACTTTTCAATACAATTTTGAAAATGCCACATTTAGAAAGCGTGCATTTTCCTTCCCTTATCCCTTGGTGCCGGCACCGTGTCTTGGGTCACATGACTGGGTGTAGCTGACAGACTTTGTGAATTCCTCCCAGACAGTCACACAATAGAGGGATTAGGCGTGCCTGAATGGGCCATCTGCTGGTAGGATGGGGGTCCGAGCTGAGCACAGTCCCACTTACACCTGAATAGCCTGTGCTATGCCTTCACACAAAGGGTCTAACAACCATGTATTGTCTCTGCAGCCAACGTGAAGCAAGGGCAGAGGAGTCAAACATTTCCATGCACTTCAATGAATCTTTCCAGAAGCTTCACCCACTTTCCAGAAGAAGGGCACCAGGGTATTAAAATAGGTACTTTGAACCAACTCTTCAGTTTACTACTGGACTTGTGGAAGGACTGCCTGCGGCTGTGACCTGCTGTGCACTCTGCCAGACTGCTGTTGTACTGGGAAGGACTGCTGTGCTGGCTGAAACCTGCCTTAAACTCTCTGAAACTTGCCTTGCTGTTGAGCCCTGCATCTCTACCTACACCAAGAAGAGACTCCAATGGCTAGTTTGGTGGCACTTGTTCAGAGCCACAGGTTCATAAATGGCTCGCACAATCTTGAACCCATACCTGGACCCAGCCTGAGTGAATCCTGAACCCCCAAGGTGTGTCCCACCAGTCTTTGACCCTTGGTTGTGGTGCTAAGAGGAGCCCAGATGGGCAATTTCCAAAACTGAGGACAATAATTCCAACAGGATATACATTAATATGCAGTTGCAGCTAGCAACACTAACAAATACAAAGTACAACACATACAAAATGTATACAGTGTAATATAAAGGATAGGCTCTTTCAAGTCCTAAAGATCTGCAAAGAAGGAAACATTTTCTTTCTTCCAAGAGACTATATGAAGAGGGTTGATGTGGGAAGTTCTGCTATGAGGAGCTGATTTGATTTTTTAATTTGATTTTTAAATGTATAGAGCGCTTGAATGCCCTGAGGCGTTTTCTGACCATTGATGAAGCTTCTACATTAGTTATTAAATAGCCATGTTTGAAGGATTTCCTGAAAGATTGGAGATTTTGACTTTCCTTCAGTTGCAAGAGGAGAGAAATCTAAAGTTTGGCAGTTTCCATGATAAAGCTTCTACCTCTCCACGAAGCAAGTTTGAACTTGGGGACCACTAGGAGTTTGGCCGTGTTGGATCTGAGCTTTCTGGGCAGAGCATACCACCAGAATTTGTGCCACAAGTATTCTGGTTCAGAATTATGTAGTGCTTTAAAATCAATGCATGAAGCCTTGAATCAATTCTTTAAAAACAAAATGTTTTATGGGAAGCCAGTGAAGCCTGATCAGGTCCTGGGGAGCAGTATTGATGTTTGGGGGTTCCCGTGAGAAGGCATGCTGAAGCATTCTGTAGCATTTGTAATTTATGAAGAAATCTCTGTTAGATGTAAACAAAGAGAGTATTGCCATAGTCGGTGGGAATGGAAGGATAAACCTTCCTGATGATTTTGAGAATGAAGAAGACAGAGGGTGCTATAGTGTTGACCTGATCTCGGCGTGATAGCCTTTTGTCATAAACCATCCCTAAGTGTCTAAATTTCCTAAAGGGGTTGGGCAATGAACACAAATCTTGTGGCCACCAACTTGTTGACCAAAAGAAGGAATTGTTGCCCAGGTGAAGTACCTCTGTTTTCTCTGAGTTCAATTTTAGACACTTAATCTGCATCCGGTCGTCTATCTTTATCATACAGTTATTGACTCTGGTTGGTGTTTCTTCAGGGTCACTAGATACCGAGACCACTATTTGAGTGTCACCAGAAAATGAGACAGAAGAGAACCCTATAGATTTGATTAGCCAAGCCAGTGGAGTGACTTACAGATTAAAAAGGGTGGGGCTGTGGGATCAGCTCTGGGGCACTTCACATGGCAGGCGGAACACATCTAACTTATATTCCTACATGTCAACAAATTGTTCCCTCTCTGCAAAGAAATATTTGTGAAGGGTAAGAGCCATCCTTCTGAAACCCAGGTTACAAAAACGGTCAATCAAAAGATCATGATTGACCGTATCGAAGGCCGCAGAGAGATTCAATAAAATCATAGCAGCTTTGCCACCCCTGTCCAGATTAGACCCCAGCTCTTCTGTGGCGAGAATCATAGCCGACTCAGTGCAATGAGCACCTCTAAATCTGAATTGTTTAGACTCTAGAAGCTTGTTGGTGTCAGTGAAAGAAGCAAGTTCATTGCTTTTTCTAGGGTCTTGGATGGAAACGGCAATTAAGAGATGGGCCTATAAGTACTGGGCTCTTGTGGGTTGGGACCCGGTTTCTTAAGAAGAGGAAGAATTGAAACTTTCTTCCATTCTGCCTGAAAGTGTCCTGCCTTAATTATCTAGTTCAAGATTACAGCCAAATTGTCTGGATGATTTCCGGGGCGAGGTGAATAATATTGGGTGGCACAGGTCTAGAGGGGAGCCTGGTTTAGTGGACTTAGCTAAACTAAGAACTTGATCCATACTAAGTGCAGAAAATGTGTCTATGATATCAGGGTTAGAAGAAGATTCAATGTCATAAGGATTTTCCCTCATGGTTAATTTTTTTAAAGTCCACAATAGATTGTGAATAAATCTTTCTCGCCAGCGGATCATTGGATCTCCACTTCCACTCCTGTCTCCAGCACAACTGTTTTTGAGCTCTAAGCCTATCAGTGAACCAGGGTTCAGATGGTGTCTTTCTCTGGTTAGTAAAACGTTTTTCGGGAGCAAGTGTATCTACGCAGCACCTACTCATGCTGAGTAGTTTGAAATGGCTGATTTGAAATCTATCTTATCTGTGTGTTTAGAACTAATCAGGACTCTTTCAAATTTCAGGGGATCAATTCTATGACATGGTTAACCCTTACGATACATAAGAATTGTCCTGTCTCTGGATTGCGAGCAGGGGATATTGATGTTAAACATGACCGCGCTATGATCTGTCCACATTAGGGGTAGAGAATCAGTGAACTGAAGGGAAAGGTTACTAGTAAATATGCCATTTAAGATGTGGCCTGCTATGTGGGTGGGAAAACTCACCACCTGATTGAGCCCTAGGCTAGCCATTGAGTCGATCAAAAAGTCTGTGTCAGTGTCATCAGTATTTTTTTAAGTCTGCAGAATTGATATCAGCTTAAGCTTCAAGCTGGGGGCTTTGTACTAAAGAGGTCCTGGTGTCAGGTTGGGGGGGGGAGGAGGTGGGGGAGGTATAGCAGCATCCCTTTAAATGTGTAATATTTTTGTGAATTCAAATTTGATAACGTAGTATTTCACAGTCCGAGCAGCACAACACTGCTAAGAAGGATCCAACAAGTTGGTCACGCAGAATTATTGCCAACCCACCACCCTGTTTACCTACTCTATCAGCTCTAAAGATGGAGTCCTGCTGGGATCACTTGACCCATGTCTGAGGCAGATCCTGGGTCAGCCCAACTTTCCGTTACAAAAGTGATATCTGGCTTATAGTTGCATAAAAACTCAGAGAACTCGAGTTTATGTTTGTTTATAGATCTTGCATTTAGTAGAGAACAGGTAAAGACTTTATGAGTGGCCTTTCCAGGGACAGAGGCAGGCCCAATAGCATGGCAGGTTCGAGTAGTATGGTTTGATACTGAGAGGGTGCATGCAAGGCATTTAACTGTTTTAGACACCTGATGTAAGTTTAGGGTAGCACATGAGGGATTCTTAACTGCTGTATTTAAAGCCATAAATTCAACCCTTAAATACCTTCAACTCTGAACCACCACCACCACCCCTGAGGTCAAACGGCAGGGATTCCAGCAGTCGGCCCGATCCGGGCGGACGGGCACAGGCGGGTTTGCCTTAGGCACACCTTCAGCGGGCCAGCTGCACGGACGCGCAATTATGCTGCTTAAGTAGCCCATCACGGGGGGAGGGCGTGTCAGGGAGGGAGCGAGGCGGCGCTGCGCTGCGCAGCGCAATGGCTAAAACGGTGAGGACAAAAGAAAACAGAACTTGGGTCCAGCAAACCCTTTGTAATTCCCCAGGCTCCCCTGAGAGAAAGACAATACTGGTAAAATAATACTAAATAAAATAAGCGTGTGAAATAAACATTATATTGATCAAAACAAGGCAACAGTCTTCCAAATATGGCGCCAGGCACCTCATGTAAAATTAGCACTTTAGTGCCTGCAAGGAACACATTGTAGAGCAATGAAGATCTGCAGTAAAAGCGTCTTCCTAATGGCAGAAGCAATAGGGCTTGCCAAATCAGTTCCTCTCCTATAGTCTCCCCCTTGTTAATCATGTCGGTTTAGAAAGGGCTTTTAAGCAGATTATTCCACGTTGTCAATATGTTTCTACCTCTTCCTGCATGTTTACATGGTCATCATCAGTACAATGACCAAAGACTGTAATCTTTCTTAAGTGGAAATGCATCTCCGTAGTTTTGGAAAATGAAGCCTTCCCGTTAAATAACACCTAGGAACGTCAGAAGTCCTAATCAGCTTTATTCCTCCAGTGTGTGGAATCCACGAGTTGTAGAATAATTGAAAATCATTATGTCATAGGAAACTCTGGCAAATTACAAAATAGAACATCAACCGAGGCTGGAGATGCGGATGATAGTGTTCTCAAAATAAAAGACCGTATTTCTTTTTTTAATTTCAAAATCGTTTTTATTGTTTTTACAACATACAATATATAACATATACAGCCAGATTCATCAAACCGAAATCGGCTCGCAAAGGGCCAGATTCTGAGAATCTGGTCCTTTGCGAGCGCTATTTTTGCATTTGGGATTCATCATCCCAAATGCAAAAATCGCAATTCTAGAAATCGCTAAATTGCGATTAATTGCATTTAAGGAATCTTAATTTGAGATTCCTTAAATGCAATTCATGAACCATTTTAAAATTGCGAATTCGCAATCTGGGGCCGCTATTTACCGCGAAGTCTAACTACGTGGTAAATAGCAAAAACTTAGAAAAATGCACTTTTTGTATTGTATGTTACACACACACATGTCCTTTGGACATGTGTGTGCGCAACACCAGTGTACCTTACCATTTCAGGGGTGCTACAGGGTGTCCTTTGGACACCCTGGCACCCTTGAAATTGCTTCCTTATTTGCGATTCGCTAATTGCTAATCGCAAATAAGGAATGACTCCCCATTCATTCCTATGGGCCTTTAGGCCCATAGAAATTAATGGGAAATCCATTCCTTATGTGCGATTAGCAAGTAGCGAATCGCAAATAAGGAAGCAGTAGAAATCGCATAAAATATTGCGATTTCTACATGCATCCCGTTTTGCGAGTCTTTAATAGCGAATCCTTAAAATTCGCTATTAAGGACTCGCAAAACATGACCATGATGAATCTGGGGGATAGTCATCACCATTTGTAGTCGCAGGGTGGCCTCCCAGGTTGACTCTGTAGCTGGCAGAACATTGTCACCATGTATATAGACCATATTTCTATGAGACTTAGAGAAGTATTATTAATAATATATTTATTGAGCTTTCGTTCACCGAGGCTTCGTCACACTAGGACGATAGAAATGAAAAACCAGTGCTATAAACAACATCTAACATAAAACACCACTAGACCGAAAAAATCGTTACAAAATACACCACTTCTGTAAGTGGGCTCTAACTAAAGAAGAGTCTGGAGTCAAAAACATTTCCCATTAGAGTAAGACTTCAACAAGTATAGGTCAGGACCACTTTAAAAAAAATCTATCATCACTTTGAGTTGCTTGGCAACTGAAGAGGTATGAAATAGCAAACTCTGACTCTTCAATATACCAGAAAAAAAGCTGATTACGCAAGCATATCTTGTGAAATCTTTAAATATTGCATTACTGGTTCTTTGCCTTATATCTGTTTTTGTGCTCTTGCACATTTCGTGTAATGTTTACTCTTGCAGCCAGTTGGGGGCAGCACAGGTAAGAGTGGTGTGGCGAGGCGGGGTTCACGGAAGCCATCATACGACGCAATAAGTTACATTGAAATTAAAAAAAAATAAAACCACTCACCTTGCGCTCGCCGCATCACCGACTCGGCGATGCGGCGAACACAAGGTAATTATTATTATTATTTTTTAATTACTAACTTATCCCGTCGGATGTCGACTTCCTCGACCCCAACGCCTGCCCTTCCTCTCCGCTCTTACTTGCGCCAGCAGCCACTGCCTGCAACATTTGGTTTACACAGAAAATGTGTAGCTGGAAACGTGAATTGGATGTCTCCATTCTGCGTGTGCTGCATTCAGAACTTTCACAGCGATGCTTTGGGAACTGAGGGGCATATTACCAAGGGGGGACGATAGGCAATTATCGCCGGTTTAGCAGCCGTTTTCGGCCGCTAAGCGGCGATAATTCTATCGCTCTATTAGCAAGCTGTCGCTAACTGATGTTAGCGACAGCTTTTAGGCGATAGCGAGCGGTTGGGGGCCCGCTTTGCTTGTCAGCGATATTTATCGCTAATGACATGCAAAGTGGCCGTACCCAACCTGTTAGCGACTGAAAGCAGTCGATAACGTCGCTATCGTCTATTAGCAAGGCGGGCGTAGCGATGAAAATATTCTCGCTAACGCCAAAAACTAACGCCTGCTCAGACCAGTTCTTAGCCATGTTATCCAATGGGAGGTGGTTAACATGGCTAAGAGCATTTTGTCGCTAATGCGTGAATATCGCTGTATTCTCAGCGATATTCATGCTATCGCTGGAAAAATTATCGCTTTGGAGATAAACGTTGCTAATAGCAAGTTATCTCAGCGATAATTTCCGGCGATACTTTGCGATAAAAAAAAAATTGTTGCAAATCCTAGTTAGCGATAAATATCGCTACTCGTTGGTAATATGCCCCTGAATGTTCAAAGCAAAGCTGGTATCTGGCTGCTTTTTGTATGTGATTTTCATTCAGCAACCCTCCCTTGCGTAATAGGTATAAAACCTGTAAATCTTGTGAGAATTTACTGTACTACTCATATATGTTTGCCAACCTCTACTTTTATATGAAAATGGTATTCAGAAATATATTTCTTTAAACTATTGAGAGATTATATTACATTGATACACACAGCAGTATTTATTTATTTAGAGAGTTTTATATAGCGCTGGCAAGACCCGAGGGTATCAGAGCGCTTTACAACATTACACAGGCAATAATATCAGACAGTAATAAGCAAAAGCATCCAGATTTGTGTAGAGAGTAACAGAACAATCTATACATTGAGCAGAGTCAGTATCAGTGCTGGGTGTCTTTACCTACATTGCACTGTGATCTAATTGACCATAATCTAAGAACTAGCGGCAATCATAACTACTTAGAGACACCTAAGTGCTGTAGTTCAATATCGGGCCAGCGCCTGAGGTATCTGCAGCTATGGACCACTGCCGGAACCCAGTGTGATGAAAGGTAGTGCCTGACAGTACAAATGTAATTGCGGACGTGAGATTTTGATCGATTATCTGATCACCCTGATTCTTATCTCACTTGAGTCCCCTTTGGATCGATTATTGACTGTCATTGAGTAAAAGGCAAACCCTGCATAGGTTAAATCAGCCCAAGAACAAACGCAACTCTAAAGAACCACTTACTACAGAAAAGTTTTAAGTATTTATTATAAAGCCAAAATCAGTTGCAAGTACAGACACCTCAATATAAGGTTCAAAAGATACACAGGTAATAGGATGAACATGAACTCTCTAAGAGATCTCAATCGACAGAAGAAAACCACCAAAACTAGTTCAAAAATCAGTAAGTTGAATATCATTGACACAAAGTGAATCTTATGCGTCATTTACAGAAAGAAAATGAATCAGGTTAGACTGACCCTACACTATGCTAGATGACATCCCTACTTAGCAAGTTCTTTACCTAAAAAGGTGTCAGCCGTTGGACTTCCGAAGAAGCTCAATCTCTCTTAGTCTCAGATGGAAACCTATGTCGTGTAGCAGTACCCTTTCTGCCTACCCATCCGCTCTCTAAGGGTCCTCAGGCCATCTGCCCTACCTTCTCCCTGGGGTGCTGTCCCTAATACAAAATCACAGTATGGGTGGAACGCCCCCTTGAGACGCCCACCACGTACACAATTCACGTGGTCTCGCTTCTGGTTTTTTCCATAGTTTCGTTTCTTTGGATCGTCTGTTAAGTTGACCTTGCTTCCCAGGCGCCGTCTCCAGCGTGCCGGTACCCCCATGACATTCCGGTCGACTCCTCCGGACCCGAGCCTATCTCCTCGAACAGAGCTCTATTCATCAAGCTTTTGATTGGTACCCCCCTCGCACCTGCAAACAGACACTTCGAAACAGGGCCCCAAATTCCAGGCTCCCCTTATCGGACTAGGCCGTAAAACTTCGACCAGCATTGGCAATTTATTTTAACGAGGCTTTTGACTTTTAGCTCACACGTGCAGATCAAAGACAACCCTTTATCTCTCCTGGCCTACTAAATTATGTGCAGTAGTCTGCACTCTGTGAACTCTTATTTCTTCAGCTTAAAATAATATGCTAACATACCACACTAAAGTTATACAAAACACTTCTATAAAATATTGCCTTTAACATATATGTAAGCAAAATCATTGAATAATATCGAATCCATGCTACATGAAAGATACAATGGTACATTTCGTTCTTACACAGTGCCATGTGGTCTGCACGTTTCTTCATTTTACATTGTACATCCTTCTTCATTTAGCAGCTACATAACATGGAATCTGATTAACGCATTTAATATTTCTAAGCATTTCCACACATTTCTATTATAGCCCATACTCTATAGGGGCTTTCTATCTCTACTAAAACACTCTTGAGTAAATATGGATACACTTTCTCCTTTCTCAAGTTACATTAGCTAACTTTACGCCGCGGGCTTGTAAATATGGCGTATACATATTTTTCATTCAAATTGCGCTCTCTCAGTTCCCCCCTTTGATGACCTCTAGGGGTCATCACTAGTACATCAATTTGAATGTGTCATACAGAACTTGTTGCAAGGCTCCCTCTTTTTATCGTTTCTAGAGCTCTCAGACTCCTATACTGATGATCTTGCATAGCAGCTAATCTCCGCTCCTGTTCTCTCATGGACCTTTGCAACCTGTTTGATCTATACCATTTGTACAGTCTCACTAAACCCCACAATATGATTATGCAAATTACAATTATGAAGATAGGCTTCAGAATATACCAGACAAAGCTCTTCCCGAGATTGGCAAACCAACCTCCAACTTTACCCATTCCATGACCTACTTTTTCCCAAACATTTACCCTTGTTAGGTCTTCAATTTCTTGGTGTATCTTAGTAATATTCTGTATAGCCTTCTCAAGAGGTTTTGAATTGTCTGGAATGTAAGTGCAGCATTCCTGGACCTTCAAAGCCTTACAGACTCTGCCCTCTTTTGCTAGCAGAACGTCTAAAGCAAGACGGTTCTGAAGGACCATTGCCCTTATCGATTGCATCTTCCCTTCTACCAGCATTAGTGATCTTGCAGTACTGGCAGACAATCTATCTACAACTGTAGCCAGTCTCCTGATCTTGACATCATTAAGTATCAAACCTAAAAGAGGAAACATAGCTCCAAATACGTCTCCAACTACTTCAGCATCACCTACACCCCTTTTCCCTCTTGCTGAAGCTTTTCCCTCTATGATCTCTAAATCCTTTGCATGATATATTTTGGGGAAGACAATTGCCAAATAACATGAACCATACCAATTGTCAGGCAATTTCACGTAGGCATTTCTTCCACATACAAAATATACGTTAGGAATCGCCTGCATTCCCTTTAAGAAATCTTTTGTATAATATTCTAATCGAAAGGCATGTTCACAACTAACTTCACCTACAAATACACTCTCATAATACGTTTTGCTTCTGGTTAGACATAACTTTCCTTTCTGTGTTCGATCTAAAGCTATTGGACCATTACTACCCTTCTTTTTGTGTGCCTTTTCCTCCTCGGTCCAATCTGTTTTCCACTGTCCTGACATTTTCAAAATCTTTTGCCTTCTGTAACGATCATCAACTTGTCCAATAAACTTTTTCTCAATCTCTGACACTTTACGAGTCAGATTATTTCGGCGTGCATATGAAGTATCTAATGTATCCCAAGGAAGGAAGAATTTAGCCAATCTATCTTCCTTCTTGTAATAGTCCCACTTATTCATCTGTTTATAGTTCGGGACTTCGGGTAACACCGAATCATAATTTGAAAAGTAGTACTCAAACCCATCTCGTCCATAAAATATACTGAGCAATAAACTACATGTAATCCCATATGTCAATGGAAGATGATGATATCGAATGCCTTCATCTACGGAAGCCGGCAATTGCATGCAGACATAGCAATCCTTGGCCTCCATGGCGTCAATGTACTCATATAATAGTTTGGCATATGCGTTGGTTCTGAAATTTCCCTGGGACTCATCTACATGTAACCTACGGGCCTCGGCTGCCAGTAACGCCTTTTCCTGTATTACATTGTTCTCCTCATTCTTTCCAGCAAGAGCAGGTTTCAAAGTCGTTACAGGCTTTACATCTGTTATCTCGATTACACTTGCATGTCCCACTATGTATGATACAGTGACTACTATGATTATAAGAGAAATTACTACCGCTATAAGTGTGCCTACTATGCATTTTGCTTTGCGATTCGAACCGCCGGTCTCCATGTTATCAGACAGTATAGCTTTTCTCTAAAAGAGTCTCTTTTGAATTCTTCACTCGACTTTCATTTGCTTTCTCAGTCTGCGAACCACACTTGGAAAATGACAAAGTCTCTTTACAACAAAGTCTCTTTTAATTCAACCACAGACAACCCTAGCCCTTATCCGTCCTCTAAATGAAATCCCTAATTTTCTTCTTCTTTCACTAGGCGCTAGGTTATCTTCTTTCTCTCTGGTTTATTCACAAAAGTCTTTAGGTATCTACAATGATTCTGGTGCCAGCAGCTCTAATGGCATATTCCAACAATTCTAAACGAAGGATGGTTTCCTCGTGTGCTGGTACTGGATGACCCAAGGTTGGAAACTCTAATCTATTTAGTATCAAGTCTTTGATCCGGCTTAGATACAGAGGGACGGGGAGTGTGAACGTTAGCAACCCTTCAGTTTCGATTCCAGGTGTCAACAGCCGTACTTCCACCGTTACAATTGGATCGAGGTTGGTCACCTGCACTTCCCTCACCCTCCCGGATCTCTGTCCCCAAGACATCTGCCGCCAAGTAGGTCCACTCAGGAGTGGCGTATCTTCTGCAGGGCACACGTACCCTCCTTGATCTTCTTGGACCCTCAGAGTCTGAGTCCGCTGCACCTTCGTCTAGGTCTGAGTCTTCAGAAATCGGGACAAGAGTTCTCTCTGGATTTGCTCTCAGGCTTGGCCTTCTCCTTCTTTCCGGCCAGCTAGCTTCTCCACTCCTTGTACTCCTGCTCCTTCTTCTTGCACTTGACTCTTGACCACTTGCAGCTTGATCAGTGTCTGATTCGTACTCCCAGCTACTTTCTCCTTCTGTAGCAGCTTCAGTTTCGCTGGTGTATTGACCGTCCTCGGCCTGGTCAGACACGCTCTCAGTCTCCTCTGACACCTCTACAGCTTGGCTGATCCCCTCTGTGGCTTCTCCGCTTTCAGCTGGATTTTCATCCGAGAGAGGAGCTGTTTCTTCCGGAGGTGCTGGAACTCTTCGAGTGTGTGAGGCGTGGATCCAGTTGGGCAAGCCTCCACACTTCACTGCAGTGTTCGTGATCAATATGACTTGGAAAGGTCCACGCCAGCGCACGTCTAGGCAGTTCTTCCTTACGTGCTTCTTCACCACGACCCAGTCCCCAGGGCACAGGTCGTGGCACAAGTCTTGAGACGATGGAACTTCAGCAGCCTGCACCTGAAGGGACACAGAATGAATGGCGTCAGAGAGTCCCTTACAATAGTCCAGGATTAAATCATCTGTGATGTTTAACAATGCTGCAGTTGGAACGGATGGCAGTCTCATAGCCCTCCCCATTAGCACCTCATGTGGGGAGAGACCTGTCCTTCTGTCTGGTGTGCTACGTATGCTCATAAGGACCAGTGGCAGTGCATCAGGCCAGCTCAAGGATGTCGACGAACAAACTTTGGCAAGTCGAGACTTAATAGTACTGTTGATTTGTTCCACGATCCCTGAAGCTTCTGGTCGATAGCTACAGTGCAGCTTCTGATCTATGTTTAGGGCTGAACACAACATCTTCACAATTTCGCTGTTGAAATGTGTTCCTCTATCTGATTCCAAAGAGGCCGGCACCCCGAATCGCGGTATCAGTTCTCTAAGCAATAACTTTGCTACTCTAAGTGTGTCACACCTGCGTGTGGGGTAAGCCTCAACCCATCTGGAAAAAATGCAGACAATCACTAGGACGTATCTGAGGCGATTGCATTTTGGCATTTCAATAAAATCTAATTGCATCCTATTGAATGGCCCCCCAGACCTCCCGATGTGGCTCAATGTGACTGGTGTTCTCTTCCCTACATTCAGTTGTTGACAGATCACACAACGTTGACATACTGCTTCTGCCGCTACTCTAAACTTTGGGTTGTACCAGGTTTGCCTAAATACCCTCACCATGGCATCTCTACCTATGTGTGCTAGTCCATGTAATCTCCTTGCCATTGGACTGACTAATTCGTTTGGTAACACTGCCCTCCCATCTGCAGAGATCCAAAAGCCCATCTCACTCTTTGTGCAACCTGCTGTTTCCCAAGCCTTTTTCTCGAAATCTGGTACATTCTCTTGTATGCATTTCAACTCATCCCAAGTGTCTACAGTTTCCAACAACATGGTTAACTCGGTCCTTTCCTGAATCCCACTCACTTCTACCTCTGTAAAGGAATATCCTTGTTCTGCACAATAGCGTGCAACTTCATCGGCATATCTATTGCCTTGTGACACAAAATCGGTATTTCTAGTGTGAGCTGTGCATTTAACAACGGCAATAGCTGCTGGACCTTGCAGTGCTTCCAACAATAATCGAACAGATTCTCCATTGCGAATGGGTGAACCTGAAGAGGTCATGTAACCTCTTTGAGACCATAACTGCCCATAGTCATGAACTACCCCGAAACCATACTGGCTATCGGTGTAAATGGTGACTCGAATTTTATTACCTGCTAAACAGGCACGTGTCAAAGCAATGATTTCAGCTACCTGAGCGGAGTGTACTCCTTCCAGGCAGGCGGCTTCCACAACTCCGGTAATGGTACAAACGGCATAAGCTGCTCTCAGCTGACCAATATTGTCTCTTGCGCATGAGCCATCAACAAAGAATATTTCATCGGGGTCGGTCAATGGCTCATCTACGATATCTGGTATTGGTTTGGTGCATAGTTCAGTCACATCAAGGCAGTCATGATCTGTACATACATCATCATCAATGTCATTTGGAAGTGGCATCAAGGTGGCAGGATTCAAAACAGAGCATCTCTTGAGGGTCACATTCTCGGCAGCCAAAATGACTTGCTCATAGCGCGTGAGCCTGCTATTCGTCAGATGCTGTGTCTTGGTCCTGGTCATCAACAGTTCAACAGAATGTGGTACATACACCACTAACTGGTGTCCCATCACTATATTCTCACACCTCTCAATGCTGACACCCGTTGCAGCAACGGATTTGAGACATCCGGGCAACGCTGCGGCTACTGGATCTAAGGTAGCCGAGAAGTATGCAACTGGTCTACGGGCATTTCCGTGTATCTGGGCCAAAACTGACAAAGCACAACCTTCCCTTTCACAACAGTAAAGTAGAAATGGTTTCTCATAGTCTGGCATTCCTAGAGCCGGGGCACGACACAAGTCCTCCCTCAGCTGCAAGAACGCCATCAGACAATCCTTGTCCCATGGTACCGGATCACTTACCCCTTTGTGCGTCAGCTTTTGCAAAGGTTTTGCCTTCAGTGAAAAGTTGTCTATCCACTGCCGGCAATAACCAACCATTCCTAGAAACATCCTGACTTCTCTTTGTGTTGTGGGTGAATTCATTTTCATGATCGCCTCTATTCTGTCTGGTGACACCTTCCGTTTTCCCTTTTCGATCCTATGGCCCAAGTACTGTACTTCTGTCAAGCAGTACTGCAATTTGCTCGGGGACACCTTGTGTCCGTTTTCAGCCAGATGATTCAGTAGGGTGATGGTGTCTATTTTGCAAGCTTCCTCAGTTTCTGACGCCACAAGTAGGTCGTCTATGTACTGGACCAGAACCGAGTTCTGTGGCAGTACTAGACTTTCAAGATTTTTCTTCAACAGCTGGTTAAAAATCGATGGGCTCTCTGTATACCCCTGTGGGATACGACACCATGTTAAAACGCGATTTTCCAGCTTAAAAGCGAAAAGATACTGGCTATCCTCATCTAAGGGGATTGAAAAGAAGGCCTGGCAAAGGTGTATCACTGTGAACCATTCTGCTTGGAATGGTATCTGAAACAATATCACTGATGGATTCGGTACCACTGGACAACATGAAACAACTATATTATTAATCTTTCGAAGGTCCTGCACTATTCTGTATTTCCCACTAGGCTTCTGCAAACCCATAATCGGGGAGTTACATGGGCTTCCCACGATTTCCTTCAGTATTCCCTGCTTAATCATGGATTCGATCACAGGCTTGATTCCTGCAATCGTCTCCGGGGTCAACTTGTATTGGGGAGTTCTTGGATACTCAGCATTTGGTTTTACCATGATCTTCACTGGCTCTACCCCTTTTATCAGTCCTATTTCTTCTCCAGTGAAATCCCACACCTCAGATGACACCGCACCTCTCAAGTCCCATGGAAGCTCCTCCGCCGTCAAGGTAGGATATAGCTCCACGCACACTTGTGAATTTGCAACCTTAAAATCGGCATCATCATCGTTAGTCTGCACTTCTACTCCTTGAGGTGTGCAATATATCGTACAGTTCAGTTTGCATAACAAGTCCCTTCCTAGCAGACACACAGGACTGGAATCGCAAACTACAAACTGGTGCTCATCACTGTACTTCCCTATTTTCACCGACACTGACAGAACGTCAGAGGATTCGTCATTCTCCTATTTGCGACTCCTACTACTTGGATCGTTTCTCCTGACATTGGCAGACCTGGGACCACTGCTGATCTCAGAGTGGATCGAGTGGCCCCCGTGTCCACTAAAAAGGTCGTAGGACACCCTGCCACTTCAGCCTCCACGTATGGTCCCCTCTGGTCTACCTCTAGGGCCGCCCCGAGGGTGCAATCTTCTTCTCTATTCACTCGCTGTCCCGTAAGGGGATCAACGTAGTAGCATTCCTCTCCTCCTACGAACAGTGGCAGTTGTCTATAGGTCTTTCCCCCGGTCGCAATTCGGGGTGGTTGAGGGAACTGGGCTCGAGGAGTCGGGGTCCCCCCTTTGATAAACTTTCCCTTTTGTATCGTCGTTCCCTTCACCAGACTGCTCTGGACATCGTCCTCCTCTGGTTCTAATTCTCCAGTCTCGATATTATAGGGGCACTCGCGTTTCCAATGTCCCACCTCGTTACACTGGTGGCACCTAGTCGTCTTTTTCAGTGTCGCAATATCTACCCTAGGTCTCTGTTTTTCCTCATCGTCTTTACTCTGATTATTCTGCTTCTTTCCTAGGGTTCCTGTTCCCTGTTGCCGTTGTCCCCCCTTTCCAGCTGACTGCATCTGTACCAACATCAGTTTTTCCTTAAGTTTCTTTGCTTTGGAGTCTATTTCATCACTGCAGTACCTTGCATATCTCAAAATTTCGTCTAATGGTTTGTTTTGCCAACAAATTAAATGCTGCTGAATCATCAAACTGATGTCAGGTCTCAATCCCAGAACGAACTTTGACACAAACTGTCCTATGTCTTTAGGATCCATTACATCCAACCCACTGTACTGTTTGAACGCTTTCAGCAATCTCTCATAATACTCATGGACAGTCTCTTTAGGTTCTTGGGTGGTTCGATCTATCTTAACCCAGTCTATGTCCTGCAACGGCACCTTCTCTTTCAGCCATGCCATTACCCTCTCGTACTTCTCCATGACTTTCTCTGATGGCCCGTTTGTCTGGGCGTCCCTATCCGGTTCAGAAGTTGGCCATTCAACGCTAAGCTTGCATGCCGTCCACAAATCCCCTGGTACTACAATGTCAAACAGGGTGTTCAAGTCAACCCACAGTACTTTGGATATCTTTACAAACCTCTCTACCTGTTTATACCACTCCACGGGGGTCTCCCTCAGCTTAGGAAAAGAATTGGTAAATGCCGCTAAGTCCCCCCTACTCCAGGGCACATGCACGTAGCTTCCATTCGCGATTTCTCGCAAAGGGAAAGCTTCCATTCGCGGTGGCCCGCCCTCTGGGGACATCCCAATTGCGCTCCTTCTGACAGTCCCTCTCTTGGACCATCTTTCCTCCCATTTATCCAAATCCCTCCACGTTCTTATACCCAAGATCAGTTCTTTTATGTGTATTTTCAACCCAATCGTCCTCCTTTCGTCTAAGTCCTGATCCGTGCAATGCAGTCTATGGTTACCCTGTAATGCTTTAGTTCTTGATAAATCTATCATATACCTGTTTGCCAAATCATATAGTCTTTCATGTACTGACCTCGCCTTCCGAGTAACATCCTTTGCCATAAACAGTACCTCATCTTGTTCATACAGGTCGATTCTCTCCATTGGCAATGTGCCGTCTATTATCTCATCTAGATCTGATTTTAAACTGGTTACATTGAGTCTTTTTGCCTTTACCTCAGCTCTTAGTACCTCACTTCTAGATGGTCCGTCTACATTCCTCCCGTCCCAACTCCGAGTCCTACGCCTGGGCACAGGTGAACTATGAGGAGTCCTCCCTTGTTCCCATCTTTCTAAATCCCATGCTCTTCCATCTTCCCTAGGTGTATGGTGGAATAATGCTCTATTCCCCACTACCCCATTCTGTCTCTTCGGCTCTGCCTCTCTAGACACATGATAGGATCCCCCGCTATTTTCTATCCCTTCGCAATTCCCTTGCTGTCTGGTGTCACTCAATAAATGGTAAGGTCCCTCACAGCTCTCCATGTTCCCGCGATCTCGTCCGTGATCACTGGATGCAGGGTGAGATCCCTCTCTACTTTCCATACTCCCGCGACTCCAATGTTGCACATTTTCGCCCGGTGTGTGGTGAGTGCACCCGTAACTGTCCCTGTACTCCTGTGTCCTTCGATCTCCCTCACTGAGGATGGGGCGAGGCACCCCCCCACATCCTGTACTCCTGTCTTCACACATTTGTCTATTGCCACCAGTGGTATGGCGGGTATCTCTTTTGCTTTCCTGACTCTTTCCGTCCCACTCTGGACTGCTTTCGCCAGCTCCGCAGTGAGAGAGGATTCTGTTATCTCGGCCTCTCCATTCAGCTTCCGTTTCTATCCTGTTATTCTGTGTCTCTACGGCAGCATCCCATTCTTTCAAGTACTCCCTTAGCTCCTTATGGGATTTCGGTTGTGGTCCCCTCAGATCCATCAGCCCTCTCTGACCCCCCTGCTCTATTAAGGGATCCGTTACTGAATCCAATGGGGTACTCCGACCTCTCGGTCCTAGCAACTGCCTTTGTGAATTTATCGTATTGTTCCTGCTTTCCATCTCTGCTCTTTCCCTGTCCAACCGTACCTGTTCCTCCTCTCGTGTTCTCTCTGGGTTATAGATCGACACTACGGGACCTATAGTAACAGGCACTTGCAGAGCGTCCGGCAGTTGGTACGACCTTGCACACTCTGTTTCCGGCACCTTTTGTACCACAAACCTTCCAACCACTCTCTGTACCGGACTAGGTTGAGGTACTTCCTCGCCTTTGTTGGGTTCCCAATCTGATATGGGGAGCGGTCTATATTCCCCTTTTCCGGCCCCGTCCCCCTGCTGGAGCTCGGGACGTTCAGCCTCTCTATTGTACGGAGGTGGTCTGTCCAATAATAACCTATTTATCAGGCTGTCATCTGTCTCTCTCTCATCATCCTCCTCTGGAGGCTTCTTTTCTCCTGTGACTTCCATCACTGGGTACAGTTTATCTGCTTCTATTCTCTGCACTCTCCACTTTTTAGCTTCATCATCCCATTTGGCATCCTGCACTGCTCTTACCGATCGTTTCACTCTTTCTTGGCGCCTGTTCAGGCTCCGGTCGTACGCCGCCCTGAACCATGCATTGAGGGCTTCGAACTGTGTTGGCCTGGGTAGAGGTCTCGTTGCGAGCAATACTGCTTTCAGCTGGTTCAATGCTTCTAACCTAAACGTTCCGTATCTCGGGAACGTCAGTTCCTCATTTCCCTCTGTTATCTTGCTCCACTCAGAGATCCATAGTATAGTATGTAACCCAACATTCACAGCCATATAATGAGCTGGTGTACCCTCCGGCGGGGCCTCTTCCCCAGCATACGAATTCCCCCTGTCTCTCTTAAAGATCGCCCTTAGACATTTAAAACACTTCATTTTCAAGAATCTACGATTTCCCTTAATTCCTCTTCCTTGTTTACTTCCCGATGGTGAACCACCAATCCCTGCGCGGCTTTCGCTGACCAGCCTATCCCAGCGCGGCTCTACACCAACCAGCCTATCCCAGCGCGGTTCTCGCTGACCAGCCTATCCCAGCGCGGCTTGCTCTGACGTCACTCATCCCCTTCGCAGCAGTTCCCCTCCTTTCTCAGCTCGTCTCCCGGTCTCGCATGCGTCTCATTCATACACCGAAAAATGACTACTTCCGACCAAGCGATCACTTTTCTTGACTGTACGTCCACAGTCTAACTGTAATTGTCACCTCAACTGACGAAACGTCTTCCGTATACGTTCAGACGATCGCCTTGACTGATAGGTTTCTTACACACAGTAAGCGTCCGACCAGCGTCCGTTTACTCATACACTCACTCTTACGTTCCCCCTATCACGGTCCTATGGGCGATCAATGGTACCTCATGACCCCCTTCACAATGGTAGACAATTACTCTGGATGTCCGATACACCCGAACCACTTAAGCCCTTCCCTGGACTTAAGATTTTCTCCGGTTGCGCGCGCCCACAACCGTCTCACAATCACTCTACAGGCATTCAACTCCGCTTGACATTACAACACAGGTACAACACAAAACACCACAATCTGGCAACGCATGACCCTTATACTCACTCTCGACCGACTCTGCTGCTTTTCTCTCTCGCACCGTCAGCACCTTCTTCGGCGGGTGGCTCTTCTTCTGGTCGTCGATCACTAGGGGCCTTGGGGTAATCTTAACCTAACCTAGGTCGCCTTCCTCAAGAAGCCAACCATCTTTCTCTGCTACCAACTGCGGACGTGAGATTTTGATCGATTATCTGATCACCCTGATTCTTATCTCACTTGAGTCCCCTTTGGATCGATTATTGACTGTCATTGAGTAAAAGGCAAACCCTGCATAGGTTAAATCAGCCCAAGAACAAACGCAACTCTAAAGAACCACTTACTACAGAAAAGTTTTAAGTATTTATTATAAAGCCAAAATCAGTTGCAAGTACAGACACCTCAATATAAGGTTCAAAAGATACACAGGTAATAGGATGAACATGAACTCTCTAAGAGATCTCAATCGACAGAAGAAAACCACCAAAACTAGTTCAAAAATCAGTAAGTTGAATATCATTGACACAAAGTGAATCTTATGTGTCATTTACAGAAAGAAAATGAATCAGGTTAGACTGACCCTACACTATGCTAGATGACATCCCTACTTAGCAAGTTCTTTACCTAAAAAGGTGTCAGCCGTTGGACTTCCGAAGAAGCTCAATCTCTCTTAGTCTCAGATGGAAACCTATGTCGTGTAGCAATACCCTTTCTGCCTACCCATCCGCTCTCTAAGGGTCCTCAGGCCATCTGCCCTACCTTCTCCCCGGGGTGCTGTCCCTAATACAAAATCACAGTATGGGTGGAACGCCCCCTTGAGACGCCCACCACGTACACAATTCACGTGGTCTCGCTTCTGGTTTTTTCCATAGTTTCGTTTCTTTGGATCGTCTGTTAAGTTGACCTTGCTTCCCAGGCGCCGTCTCCAGCGTGCCGGTACCCCCATGACATTCCGGTCGACTCCTCCGGACCCGAGCCTATCTCCTCGAACAGAGCTCTATTCATCAAGCTTTTGATTGGTACCCCCCTCGCACCTGCAAACAGACACTTCGAAACAGGGCCCCAAATTCCAGGCTCCACTTATCGGACTAGGCCGTAAAACTTCGGCCAGCATTGGCAATTTATTTTAACGAGGCTTTTGACTTTTAGCTCACACGTGCAGATCAAAGACAACCCTTTATCTCTCCTGGCCTACTAAATTATGTGCAGTAGTCTGCACTCTGTGAACTCTTATTTCTTCAGCTTAAAATAATATGCTAACATACCACACTAAAGTTATACAAAACACTTCTATAAAATATTGCCTTTAACATATATGTAAGCAAAATCATTGAATAATATCGAATCCATGCTACATGAAAGATACAATGGTACATTTTGTTCTTACACAGTGCCATGTGGTCTGCACGTTTCTTCATTTTACATTGTACATCCTTCTTCATTTAGCAGCTACATAACATGGAATCTGATTAACGCATTTAATATTTCTAAGCATTTCCACACATTTCTATTATAGCCCATACTCTATAGGGGCTTTCTATCTCTACTAAAACACTCTTGAGTAAATATGGATACACTTTCTCCTTTCTCAAGTTACATTAGCTAACTTTACGCCGCGGGCTTGTAAATATGGCGTATACATATTTTTCATTCAAATTGCGCTCTCTCATAATGATCTATCACCCGCCTCTGCTGGTAGCCGAAGTACTGCTATCCTTCTCTAAACTCCTAGATCTACTTTCGGTCACCAACAAATACAGGGAATATAAATGCTGTAATCTAGGACTACTTTAGCACATACTAAACACTGCAAGAAACCAAGGCTGCAACATGGTGCATCACAGCACCAGAAGCATTAACGGAAAACAGGACGCATTGCCGGCAACATTGATGCAAACTACAGTTGCTGACGACTGAAGGCAATGCTTGCATAAAACATTGCCCTGCAGAGCTCAAGTACCAGCAATCGTCAACCTTCTCAGGCAAGCATAGTACAACAGACTGTCCCACAGTACTCAAGTCCTGGTCAGCAAGCATCACATGAACCTTGCGTACAATACAGTCCACCTCTTTAAAGGGGATAACTGTTGTCGTCAACCATCAAAAGAAGCAGTGATGCTATCTGTGTCCCTCTGAGATGGAGCTAACTGCTATCACCAACTATTTCTTGAAATTAGTGTACGATCTGGTATTTGTCAGCGCTGGCGCTAGCTACAGACACTGGAGAAATATGAAATTAATTCATATTACAGACTAATTCACCACTAATCCTTTTTGGTTCCAGAGCAGTGGCTACTCTTCTCAAAGTGCTTCAACAACTCATCGGGGTAGCAAGCGCTATATAAATGCAAACCTTTTCCCTCTTCTATCCCTCCACTATCTTTCTCAATCCTAATAACAGACTAACATATTTGTCACTCAAATTAATTTCATATTTCACTATACTAATTCACCACTAATCCTTTATGGGTTCCGGAGTAGCGTGCTACTCGCCGAAAAAGTGCTTCAACGCCTCGTCAAGGTAGTAAGCGCTATATAAATGCAATTAGAATACAATACAATAAATCAAGGTGCAATCAACTGTTCTTCTGCGATGGAGCACAATGTTGTCTCCATCCATCAAATGAAACCCGTGTACAATCTGAGTCCTTCCATGCTGGCACCGGGGACAGTTATCAAGCTCACTGGAAATCAGGGTGCAACCCAATGTTCCTCTGATTCGTAGCTAACAGTTGTCACCAAGCATCACATTAAATCCGAGTACAATTTCACCCAGTGCTTAATATGTAAAAAGATAAGTGCCAGGGCTCTCGTCAGGAGGTAGCTTGCACCAGCCCAATTCTCTTGTTAGCGCCGCCTAAAACAGAAGCAACTACAACCCTGAAAATAGGGACAGGGTGTGGCATAATAGCCAGAGCTGCCAACTTCGGAGCTGCGGAACCAGGTTCGAGTCTCGATGTCGGCTCAACATCCTGTGATTCTGGGGAAATCACGTAACCTCCCCGGCCTACCATAAATGTCTCTAACAGGTGATCATGACAAGCGCAAGTGTTGATAATTAAGTGCTGGTGCTGAGCCCTGGAAACCACCTGCTCAAATTAAGCTCTGATCTCACCGCAAAGAAATCAGGGTACAGTCCAGTGTTCCTTAATACCGGAGCTGTCAACAGTTACCCAGCATCCCAGGGCACAAGAGTACACCCCCTACTTATAGGTAAAGTCTCAGTATGGTACACCGTCTCTTTGGGTGACCAGCTCTTTCTATGTAACTTAAGTGCTAGGTAAAAAATAGGTCGTTTTTAGGTCGAGCAGACGTACTCTCAATGCGTGAGCATTGAGAGTGTCTGCTTCAGACCTAATGTGGCCCGTATTTAGGAGAGTGGACACGACTCAGACGCGCGCTTTTGCAGTCTCAGTTTTGACCGCGGGAGCGCGCGTCTGAGCCGCGCTTGCGCAGATCAACTCACAGCCCCTGCTCGCACACAGCCAGCCCCCACCCCTCTGCATGCACGCACACACACACAGGCGCGCGCGCGCACACACACACACACGCTGCCCCCCCTCCCCCCTCCCCTTCCCTCCCACCTCCCCCCTGCATACACACAGACACGCAAGCACGGAGCCCCACTCACCCGGACTTCTACTCGTCCCGCTCCGGGGCTGCTCACTCCGACGTAATACGGGCACAGGGACACCGGCACTCCGCTCCTTGGCTTCCCGGGCGGACGCCGGCTGCACGCAGGGCTCTCCTCTCTCTGCACCTGCCTCCTGGGAAGCTCCGGTTGCGTGTCCGGCCCCGCCCCCATCCCAACAAAGGTTGCCTGGCTTCCTGTTGAAGCCGGGCTGCGGCGGTGAGTTTGCTTGTTTTTTATTTTGCAGTCGTCCGGTCCTGGGGCACCTTTCCATCAAAAGAGCTGCTGCAGGTCGGTGGTCGCTGCACAGTGATTGCCTTTCCTGGAGACTCAGAGGGGCTTGTAACAAGGAGACTGTGAGTGTGTAGATTCCGGAAAGGCAACGATTTCTTCTTTTTTAATATTCTTATAAGTACCAATTAGCATAGTAAATGTCGTCATGAGAGGGCACTGCCTTTAGTAATAATAAAAGCACAGAACGTGACTCACATTCTTAACATTGCATGACGTGCAATTACTTTAAATTTGACTCAACATAGATTTTATTTGCAATTCACTGTAAGGAAAATCATTTGCAGCTCTGAGTTGTGCTGCGTTCGCACCGGTTACTGTGACATCACCGCAGGGCTGACTTTGAGTTCTACGTTATTATGATCAGAGCTACGGAGTGATGTTCTTAAAATTAGATGAGTTTAGAATTGTCTTACTTTTGTGCAGTAAAGTGGTTAGGAAAGGTCGCTGCACCCTGCCAGAGGCGCTTCTGTCTCTCTCTGGAGAGTGTGGCTCTTACTCTGGCATCCGCCAATCTAGGTCACAAACATGCAAGGCGCAGGAGAGCTTCTCTTGGCAGGCGCCGCTTCCAAAGTGACCTCATCCCGGCAGAGATGGCACTGCTTGCCAGCACAATACAGCACCACGTGACGCATGCCTCATAGGTGTGAAATATCCGTCCTCCCTGCCGACTACCATATCCGCATGATTCGAGTTACACCTAAACAGATACCAATGATTGAGGACCGGCAGCTCTAAAATGTACACTAGAAGACGTCACGGATGTATTTTAATTAGTGTGCGGCCTTCATTGAGAAGAATGCACCAATAGACCAAAGGCGGCTGTGGATGGTACAAGAGAGCCCACAAGCACCCCGCAAACATCATACACGCAGGAAAGGGACCAACCGGGCTGCGGTTGTTACATACACTGACTGACATTTCATCAGCGGCGTTTCACCGACTCATCAGCCACTACTGCAGTATGCTTTCAATTAAAACATTGTGAACAGAGCCCGAAAGATGTGGGTCAGGAAAATTATTCATGTTTAAAGAACTTTTGAAAGAAGCTACATAGCACTCAAACGGTACCTTGAAAGGTCCCGATTTACCAAATATTGGTGAACAGGATCATTTTGCAGAGAAAAATCTAGACTTTCAAACCTATTTTCAGAAAGTGCTCCCTCGGTCTATTGGCTGAACTGGAATGGTGTAGTGAACCTGCGCTGTTTGCACATTGTTCCTACTCATTAAATGAACTGATTTGGGTTCATTGACCGCTGTACATTAGTTTTTGTTGATTTATGCAGAAGTCTGTGTGATTGACGGGAATATCACAAAGAATCTCATGAAATAACACTCTCCATCCAATAACTCTGTGGTCCTCCATGTGCCGGGGCAAAACGACTTCTTTTGACCACTGATACAACACATATTGCATTACAAATGCTATAGGTGTCACATTTGCAAAAGTTGTAACTATTGGCATTGTAAATGACAAAGCTATTAATTTCGCCATTTTCAAAACCAACACATAAATAAAAATTTGTCATTTGCAATACCAATAGCTCAAACTTTCCTAATGCGAGACCTATTGCATTGCAAATGCTTGTTATTGTTGATTGCAAACAAAACAGGTGATGGACAGAATGTGGATCAATGTCACACATTCACCCCAGTCCAAAGATCTGGTCCCAAATCCATCGTTTTTTTGCACTCCACACCACCCTGGGTTAGACAATGGCGATATGCAAATCAGCTCTGACCCTGTGCCCCATGGGAACAGTCCAGTCCGAACTACAAAAGCCATGTCCTTCCCAGAACGGAATCAAGCATCCGAGGACCGGACCGGTTTCGAGGTAACACCTCTCATCAGCCCGGCTAGCTTGACTCCAGTGGTGTGGAGTGCCTGGGACCCACGTCTGAGCATCCCCAGGGCACTTATGGCGGTATTGCAAACAAAACAGGTGATGGACAGAATGTGGATCAATGTCACACATTCACCCCAGTCCAAAGATCTGGTCCCAAATCCATCGTTTTTTTGCACTCCACACCACCCTGGGTTAGACAATGGCGATATGCAAATCAGCTCTGACCCTGTGCCCCATGGGAACAGTCCAGTCCGAACTACAAAAGCCATGTCCTTCCCAGAACGGAATCAAGCATCCGAGGACCGGACCGGTTTCGAGGTAACACCTCTCATCAGCCCGGCTAGCTTGACTCCAGTGGTGTGGAGTGCCTGGGACCCACGTCTGAGCATCCCCAGGGCACTTATGGCGGTATTGCAAACAAAACAGGTGATGGACAGAATGTGGATCAATGTCACACATTCACCCCAGTCCAAAGATCTGGTCCCAAATCCATCGTTTTTTTGCACTCCACACCACCCTGGGTTAGACACTGGCGATATGCAAATCAGCTCTGACCCTGTGCCCCATGGGAACAGTCCAGTCCGAACTACAAAAGCCATGTCCTTCCCAGAACGGAATCAAGCATCCGAGGACCGGACCGGTTTCGAGGTAACACCTCTCATCAGCCCGGCTAGCTTGACTCCAGTGGTGTGGAGTGCCTGGGACCCACGTCTGAGCATCCCCAGGGCACTTATGGCGGTATTGCAAACAAAACAGGTGATGGACAGAATGTGGATCAATGTCACACATTCACCCCAGTCCAAAGATCTGGTCCCAAATCCATCGTGTTATTGTTGATGGCATTGCTAACTAGAACTTTGTGTGAAAGTTGTGTTTTTTCCAGGGTGCATGCAGCCTGAGTGACATTGTTTGGCGGCCCTCGTGTATCGCAAAAACATAATGTGTTTGTTTCAGCTGGAACACGCCGTCAAACGTTTTGTGTGTTCATACTCTAATCACCTCACCGGGTCCCAGAAAATAAACTCTCATTGTCCTCTGGGGAGGCAGCAGCAACTCCAGTCTATAAAAAAACTAATTTAGCTTGAGTTTCCTTTCAAATGGAAGCTATATTTTCCAGAAAAGAATGCGTTGATTGAAAACTGAAATGGCTCTTTAGTAGTGGCAAAAAAGCAGCAGGTATTTGTAGGCAGGGTCCTTGTAAATGTGTGCTATTCAGCAGCCTTGATGTTTTCTGCTTAATTACGAATCTCCATCATTTTCTACGTAATTGTTCCTCTGCTGCATAATTAGCAGATTTAACCAAATATATTTGTAGACCAAACGGATCAAAAGTTACTTTAAAAAGCGCCGAGAGAGGGTTCATGCAGTAGCATGCGCTTTGTGAAGGTTAACCGATGGCCTTTCACTTGCCGATTGCTGTGAACAGGTGAAATATTGGTATACCGGAGCTGCAACTTTGTCCAGACAGTAATAATATATGTTGAAATAACAAAATAATACTGACTCCGATTGGGCCAGGTTATTTGCCTTTTCTCAATGGATAATTCTGTCAATGCTGCCGCATAATTTGGCCTTCCAATCCGTATAATTTCTGTGGCCTGCCCTATGGGTCTTACTGGTCTAAAAGCAATCCCACACTCAAACAAAACACTAAAGAATTGGGATAAGCGTACTCGGGTAAGACTTCATTGGGGCGTAGGGGCGTAGCCCCACTAAGCCCCATGGACCAACCGCGTCGCCACTAAACCACATACAAATATTTTTTTAAATCGCGCTACCTGCCGGCCGGGAATCCGGGAGACACCCGACTTTCCCGGAGTGCGCAGGGTGGGGTGGGGGCCTGATGTGCCTGCTAAAGCTGCGCATGTCGACTTTTGGGCACAAACATGCCCGCGCATGCGCAGATTGTTTCCCTCTGATTTTCCCTTTAGAGAGAGGACATGGGGGCGGGCGGCAGCCCCCGGGGTTGTACAGGGCGACTGGGCGAGCAGTTATGGTGCCCCCCCAGCCAATCCTGGCTGGGGGGGCACCATACAGCGCCAGGATTGGCTGGTCAATACCTAGCCCGGGTACATAACCCCCTGTCTGGGGGGCCAGAGCTCTCTCCCTCCCTCGTACTGCGGTCTCTGTTTGTTTATGGGGTTCGTTTGATGGAAGACTTGACCTCAGACCTGACCTGACCGGATCCAGGAAGGAATACTTGAGAGGCCGACAGTCAAGTCCCGAAGGAACCGCTCAGCCAGGGAGACCCGGCGTTCACACCAGCTCAGGTATGATCAGAGTGCTATGAAGGAACATTGTTTACTAAACGGGTTCACTGTAGTAGTGTAGTGTACACGGAAAGTGAAATCCGACCTTGAGAAATATAGATGCTGAGTGATTATTTATTAAATTATGCCGCAGTAGCAATCGCCAGTTAGGCAGCACAGGTTTGCTTATGAAATGTGGTGATAGAAAAGTAAATACCTGATTAACTCATTAAAGAAACACTATAGGAAGTAACGTCGTTACGCACGCGCTTGGAATGGCGGTTTTTGGCGCGCTGCTACAAATGTGTAGCTTTGTCTGCCATCTAACTGCTAATGACTCGTTTTGCTGCCCTTATTTAGACTCGTTTTGCTGGCCCTTCTGCCCTCATTTACACTCGTTTTGCTGCCCTTCTGCAACTCGTTTTGCTGCCCTTCTGCCGTCAATTAGACTCGTTTTGCTGCCCTCATTTACACTCGTTTTGCTACCCTTCTGCAACATTTGTGTTTGTCAGTGTTACATGCAATGTTTATTCCCCACGATCCCCACCCCTTTATGAATGATGGATGCAGGATGGATGCAGGATGGATGAGTGGATGGATGGATGGATGGGTGGATGCATGAATGAATGATGGATGCAGGATGGATGGGTGGGTGGATGGATGGGTGGATGCATGAATGAATGATGGATGCAGGATGGATGCAGGATGGATGCAGGATGGATGGGTGGATGGATGGATGGATGGGTGAATGCATGAATGAATGATGGATGCAGGATGGATGGGTGGGTGGATGCATGAATGAAAGATGGATGCAGGATGGATGGGTGGGTGGATGGATGGGTGGATGCATGAATGAATGATGGATGCAGGATGGATGCAGGATGGATGGGTGGATGGATGGATGGGTGAAGGCATGAATGAATGATGGGTGCAGGATGGATGGGTGGGTGGATGCATGAATGACAGATGGATGCAGGATGGATGGGTGGGTGGATGCATGAATGAATGATGAATGCAGGATGGATGCAGGATGGATGGGTGGGTGGATGGATGGGTGGATGCATGAATGAATGATGGATGCAGGATGGATGGATGGGTGAATGCATGAATGGATGCAGGATGGATGGGTGGGTGGATGGATGGGTGGATGCATGAATGATGGATGCAGGATGGATGGGTGGGTGGATGCATGAATGAATGATGGATGGATGCAGGATGGATGGGTGGGTGGATGGATGGGTGGATGCATGAATGAATGATGGATGCAGGATGGATGGATGGATGGGTGGATGATGGATGGGTGGATGGGTGGATGTATGGATGGGTGGATGCATGAATGAATGATGTATGGATGCAGGATGGGTGGGTGGGTGGATGGATGGGTGGATGCATGAATGATGTATGGATGGATGCAAGGTGGATCCGGCTCGCTTGCTGCGCTCGCTCGCTGTGGTGCAATATGCAAAATAGTTTACGCCTCACCACTTTCAAATGTCACTAGCCGCCCCTGCTTTAGGGGCCGTATTACGCATTATCATTGTTTGAGCCGGGCACAAACAATGACAGTGCGCCCTAGTACGATGTACGCGCTGCCTCAAGGACACTCATACTGCCCTGGGGCAGCGCATTCATGTGAAAACACAGAGCGGTTCCATGCAGCTTCTCCCTTTTTTCCCAGTTTAGGCGGCACCTGCCTCCACTTTTCCAGGGGAATATTGCCGGCGGGTGTAGTCAGTGACTGCACCCGCCTGAAATGGTATGTCTGGGGGTCCATAGAACACCCTTTATACCCTCGAGAAGGCTCCTCTCAGGGGCGCACTCATTCATCTAGAAGGTGGCACACTTTCAGTGTGCCCCCTGAGAGCTTCTTTGCATCTGCACACGTGTCAGAAATATGGCGCGTAGGCAAAGGAAGTCCCTCATTTGCATACGGGTCGCGCCTATGCAAATGAGGGGACGCCCCTTGAAGGTAGCACTGGCCCTTTAAGTGCACCAGCACTATCAGTATTACTGAAGGGGACGCACAAGCGTCTGCGCCCCTTCTGTAATATCAAAGTGCCCTGGGGGTGTACAAAGTTGGTGCAAACACCGATGATGCCCCCGGGGCACTTATTGTAATACGGACCCAAATGGGCATATTTGCTTGCCCTGTAACTCTGAGCTCGGATTGGAAACTTCTGTCACCAGTAATTCGGATATGCATATACTCTGGTACAGTAGTTCTGGTTCATTTTAGCTACTCAAAATAAAACTATTGCAACATTCAAAAGGCAAGTGAAAGCAGTGAATGACCAGGTGATTCCTCAATGTGAGGATGAGGTGTAACAGGCAGAGCTGCTGACTTTGACTTTGGTAAACTGGGTTCGAGTCTTGGCGTCGTCTAAGCATCCTGTGATTCTGAGCAATTCACCTAACCTATCTGTGCCTACAAAATAAACAACCATTGGTAAGTGCATTAGGTTTTGCTTATATGATTATTAATAAGCTGTTTTTGTTGTAAGTTGCAGCTTGCTGAGTAGTTGTACAATGTAAGTTACAGAAAGTCTGTTAAAGTGTTATGACTTATGTACAAAAAGGCAATATATTGTGCTGTTACAAGTGGTATAGTGCAGGTAAGTAATAGCAACATTTTGAAAAACGAAATGAAAGTGGGAAATAAAAGAATTTATTGTTGCAATAGTATTATTATGTGTTTAGAGGAGTTTTGAAAACTTTTGGGCACTGTGCCACTGCACCTGATGCACCATTCAGATCATGACCCTATTGTCTGCAAGATAACTGCACTTGTGACTGCCTGTTTAGTAGTAAAATATTGCAATATTTGGTGTTTAGAGGGGTTCCTAGAGCTTTGGTCCCTGGTGTCACTGCACCAGTGAAATAATCAGCCTAGTGCCTGCAAGGTAACTGCCCTTGTGACTGCTTATTTAGTAGTTACATATAGCAATATTTGGTGTTTAGAGGAGTTCTGACAATTTTTGGCCCCGGGGCCACTGCCCCTGCAGCACCATTGAAATCATGGCCCTAGTGCCTGCTAAATAACTGCACTAGTGACTGCTGTTTAGTAGTAAAATTTAGCAACATTCTGTGTTTAGTGGGGTCCTGGAGATGATGGCCCTGGTGCCACTGCACTTGCCGCACCATTTAAATCAAGGCCCTTTTAACTGCAAGAAAACTGCAATTGTGTCTGCCTGTATAGTAGTCAAATATAGCGACAGTAGGTGTTTAGAGGAGTTCTGTCAACTTTTTGGCTAAGCGCCACTGTACCTGCTGCACCATTCAAATCATGACCCTGTTGTCTGCATGGTAACTGCACTTGTGACTGCCTGTTTAGTATAACATAAAGCAATATTAGGTGTTTAGTGGGGTGCCTAGAGCTTTTGGTCCAGATGCTACTTCACCTGCTGCAGCATTCAAACCATGCCCCTACTGCCTGCTACATTATTGCACTTGAGACTGTCTTGTTTAGTAGTAAAATTTAGCAATAAACGTGGGTCAGTCGCGTCACTAGAGCTTTTGGGCACAGAGCCACTGCCCCTGCAGTCCCATTCAAATCAAGTCCCTTTAACTGCAAGATA